>NC_059105.1:16490000-17115000 GCF_020740685.1 Jaculus jaculus
TCCCTAGACGCGCCCCCCCCCCCCACCCCGCCACCACCACCGAAATCAGAGCATTTGGGAACTTGGGTTTCCCCCTTTCTCCCGCGATTGCAGGATGTATATACATAAGGAATGTAGAATATACTCGAATATGCCATACGTAGTGTACAACCAAAAGTATTTCTTATATACCCATATATTATTGATGTTATAAAACACTCCCTAAAACAGTGCATTTCTGGAAGGAGAAGTGGGGAGAGGAGGAGAGCGAGGTGGCAGGCTGCCAAAGCCTCTGGGAGGTGGGGAGAAGAGCGGGCGGGCAGGCAGAGACTGGTGTTTTGCAGGGCGCGTTGCTGGGCAACTGGAGAGGGAGTCGCGGAGGGAGAGCCTGGTGCCGGGAGCGCGCTTGGCCGCGCATTTTCTTTTGGCCAGTTCAGGGGCTGAGACAGATGTAGAAACAGAGGGCGGTGTGTGTGAGGCTAAAGAGAGAGGAGGGAGACCAGAGTTCTGTGTTGGGTCCTGCGCAATAAATACCGGTGAGCTGGAGCTGGCCAGGGAAGGTCCAGGCTTTGCGGTGGGTATTGTTTGGGGAAGAACCGTGTGGCTTTAGGGGCAGGAGCCCCCTACCTCCACCCTGCATGCTTAGGGGCATCTGGGAAGTATCTCCTGGACTGGCAGAGATGTAAGTCTGAGGTGTAGGGAGCAAAGGGTTCAGGGATTCAGTCCTGTCATTGAGAAATAGAGGCCAAGAGAGACAGAAAATGTGCTTCTGGGAGAGAGAGAGAGAGAGAGAGAGAGAGAGAGAGAGAGGGAGGGAGGGAGAGAACACATTACCTAAATGAAAATGAATTTAGCCTTTGCTGCTTTGAGGTCTTTTGGCCTCCATCACCCTGGCTTCAACTCCAAGACTGGTCCAAATGCCACGCAGAAGTCAAGTCCCAGAGTGGGGTTTCTTGGCCAAATTTATGTCTGGGTTGAACAAGATCATGGAAAACTGAAGGAGCCAGATTCCTTTCCCACCCGCACTCCCTCCTCCCTTTCAAACAAGTCTTTGAGAGCTGGCTGTGCCTGGGCCAACCAAAACCGGACTTAGGAAGACATGGGCGCTTTCACTTGACTTTTCATGTCTGCCCCACCCCCCATCTCCCCATCTCCCATCTTTCTGCCCCGTCAGCACATCTGGGAAGAGCGAGCACAGCTGGCCCAGCGAGGGCCTCTCTTCTTGCAGAGTCTCTTTTTCCCCTTCAGTTCTCTTCGCTCCCTCTCTGCCTCACCCACCTCCACCCCCCAACGCAGGCATCCCCTGAAGGCATGAGTTTTAAATCTGAACAGCTGTGAGTTAGTAGGAAGGGGGTAAGCTTGAGCTGGCTTTGAGCAGGCAGGTGGGCCTGCAGCTGCAGAGGGAGGGCCAAGCTGACCCTCCAGCCAGAGGTCACATGGAGGGCATGAGAGCAGGAATCTCAGGGGACACTCAGGTCCCTTAGTGCTGGGCGGAGGGGAAAGATTTGCCAAAGGTTTTTACTTTGTATCTGAGCAATGGCTATGAAGCTGTTGGAGGCATTTAATTTTGAGAAAATACAACTTTAGAGACGGGAGTTCCATCCTCCAGTGCTGAATTCCATCCACCACCTACATAACCAGTTACCAACAAGGATCTCATCAGAAGGGAAGAGAAAATGGTTTCCAAAAGGGGCCAGGAGACAAGTGAGAGGAATATTGTTTCATTGTCATTTTCCAGTTTTACCAGTTGGTTGGAAAGATGGGATTTGCAGAGCCCATCCTGAAATTCTGAATAAAACAAGAAGATGGGTTGTATATCTGCAGAAGTGAATCAACAAGGAAGCCAGTTCATACTTGCTCCTCCCCAATATCCAGAGGGTCCCCCTCATTTGGTTTCCAGTTCTATTTTTTTCATGATGATGGCATTTCTCTCTCTCTCTTTGTTTTTGTTTTAGTAAACATAAGTCCACAGGAGTACCTAGAAATTTCAATGAGAGAAATGGCCCGTTCTAATTTAACTCAATTTAATTTTGACTTAGCATCTCTCCAGGAATTGTCTGGACGTTGACTGGAGACTATCAAAGCTGGCAAGAAATGACAGTGGCGGTCATCCAGGTCAATGCCCTCACTTCACTTATGAGGGTACCGAGGCCCTCGATGGGAAGACACTTACCCAAGACAGGAGCTCGTGGCAGTCAGGACTCGAACTCAGCTCCTCCCTAGGGGTTCTGAGTGTTCTATTTGGCTCCTTGTCTGGTCACTAGGGCTCTTACCAAGGCCCTCTAAAGCTCTTGGCCAACACTGCCAAATGCTACCCTCCCATAGTGGGAATCCTGAAGAAAAAAAGAGTTCCCCCACTTGGGGGGTGCTCTGTTTTGCGAGTGAAGAAGTAGCAAATGGGGCCCAAAAGTAGACTCTTGTAGTTGCCTGCTTTCTCCTTTCCCCTTCTGTAGAGTCCTGCAGCCAGAGCGGGCTCAAGCCAGTGGTTTGGTCAGGGCCAGGGAGCTAGGAAGGCGGGCGTGAAGGAATGGTATTCAGCCTGGCCTCCAGGTCCATGTGCCAGGCCTCATTTCCTGAACACAAGGAGCTCTCCTGATGTGGCAGGCAGGCCCTTGCTGCCCCTTGGCCGGGTAGTGGTTCCTCCTCTCTACAGAGAACACAGTGCCACAGTGGTCTGCTGCCCATGGCAACCTGCCTCCACAGCACAGGCCTCCCCTGGGGCTGGCAAGCAAGATGGCAAGATGACGAGATCCCAGGGAGGCTAGGGTGACAGAAGTGACTGGGGAGAGGTCTCTGCATCAGAAGAAAAGAGTGCTAAAGACCCTGTGGTTTGTGAACACATGCAGATATGCCCAGGCCTTTCAGCAGCCCTGTCTCCTTGCTAGGAGGTTGCAGCTGAGGCCAGAGGTTGATCTGAAGCTAAGCCAAAAACCATCCTAACTTGTCCCAGAGGCAGAAGCAGTTCCTCCCTAAGGGAATGCTGGGGAAGGAGGCTGATAGCATGAGCCTCTCTTCCCAATAGGTGGAATCCACCAGTTCAACTAAATAAGTTATCTTTTTTTTTTTTTCATTTATTTCCAATGAGAGAGAGAGAGAGAGAGAGAATAAGAAAGGGTGCATCAGGGCCTCTAGGCACTGCAAATGAACTCCAGATGCATGTGGCTTTATGAGGCTTTATGTTCATCTGGCTTTATGTCGATACTGGGGAATCGAACCCCAGACATTAGGCATTGCAGGCAAGCACCTTAACTACTGAGCCATCTTTCCAGCCCCAGGTTATCTTTTTTTTTTGATCCCTTAACATAAACCACCAAGTAAAATTCTTTCCTCTGCTAAATCCTAAAGGCCTCACTGAATTGCCCTCAGAGCAAGGCCTCAGCAGAGAGCTCTGGCCAGTTCTGAAATCACTTCCTGTGGGCTCCAGTTCTCGGAACCCCTGGAGATTGTGCCTCCTGGCCTGGGGCATCCCTTGTTCACCCAACAAATGTGTGTCTCCTTCCAGAGTCTTTAGAACAGCGCATTTGACTGAGAGATAATACAAGCCATGTGCATGCTTTGTAAATTTTTTGCTTAATATTTATTTACTTGCAAGGAGAGAGACTGTGTGTGAGTGTAAGGGCCCACCAGGGCCTCCTGCCATTGCATACAGACTCCAGATACATGCAGCACTTTGTACATCTGGCTTATGTGGGTAGTGGGGAATTGAACCCAGGCCATCAGGCTTTGCAAGTAAGCACTTTAGTTGCTAAACCAGCCTTAGTTTTCTTTCTTTCTTTCTTCTTTTAATTTACTTGCAAGCATGGGGGGGGGGTGGTTTGAGCATGCCAACGCCTCTTGCTGCAGAGAATGTGCCACTTTGTGCATCTAGCTTTACGAGGGTACTAGGGAATCGAACCTGGATCTGCGGGCTTTGCAAAGCAAACACCTTTAACCACTGAACAATCTCCCCAGGCCAATATTTAATTTTCTAGTGGCCATGGTTTCATTATTGTTTTCTAGTGACCAAATCTGTTAAAAGGTTAAAAAGAAACAGGTGAAGATAATTTGAGTAATACATTTTAACCCAGTATATCCAAAATATTATCATTCCCATGTGTGTACTCAAATAATTAGGAGATGTGTTACATTTTCACATGAAGCTTTTAAAATCGACAGTATGTTTTATACTCACAGTAGATCTCCACCAAGCCACTGAAGTTTCACTGGAAATATTTAATCTGTACTCCGGTTTCATAAGATTTAGGGTCGGTAAAGTAGATTCACGTAGCGTAGTTGTTCTAAACATAAATTAAAACTTTTGTAGTAAGCAAAATGAATGTTTGAAATTTTGAAGTCTAAACTAATTAAAATTTAAATGAACCTTAAAGTTCAATTTCTCTGGTAGAGAAATGTGTTCAGTAATCCTGTGTTGGCAGCTGCCACCTCATTGGATAGCAAAGAGGCCACCTCCCCCATCCTCACCTGGGAAGGAGGTGCTGGTGACCCCTCCTTCCTCTAGTTGGAACTGCGGATAAAGAAGTGGGTCTTCTCTGGCAAAGGGGACTTGCTTCCTTGTTGGACTCCTAACGGAATCTGGGCTTCCCAAGTCGTGGAGTAAGCTTTGCCTGCTCCCTGCTGCCCTCTTCTGGTCATTCAGGACTTCGGTTAGACTCTGGGTCGCAAATGGCAACGTGCCCAAACCAGAAATGGTAGTTTGATGTGGAAACAGATAGGAACATTTCTACTGTTCTAGCGCCTCCTTCCACAACTGCTGTCGAAAGCTGGCTGTGGATTCTCCTGGTGGAAGAAGTTATGCTTAAGTGTGTCTTTCCTGTGTACAATTATTCCCAGTGAACAAAATCATGGCCCCGAATCCTAATTAGGCATCTGGAAAAAGAGAGAGAGAGATTTTTATGTTTGGTCTTTGAACAGTAAGATATGTGTAAGTGGAAACTCAGCTTTCTACTCCGTGGGGGGGGGGGTTCACCAGCTTGGCATCTGCCACCTGCCCACTGAGGGATCTTGGGTGCCGCTTCCTCTCTCCATATTTAGGGAAGGAGACATCATTGCAGCCTAAAGGAGTTGGGATAGACAGAAGGAAAAACTTCAAGGGTGAGTTCTTTAAGTGACAACTGATTACCAGCCTACTGTGCAAAGTCTGTCTCCCATGGGACTGCAAACAGACTCCTTGGAGATCCAGGGAGCACCATCGCCTTCTGGCAACCCTTTTTGCAGGCCAACAAGCCTTAGACTTTGCAGTCTACAAGTAGACATTTGTCCACTAGGTGCCACAGCAACCCGACTTTTAACTAACTAGCATCAGAGAGATGGGGACAATGGAGAGACCTGTGCTGTGACTTAATTAACACATATGAACTCATTTAGTCCTCTTAAGAACCCAAAGGGGCTATTACCATCCTCCACATACCGCCGATGGGAGAGGAAGAAGAAACTCAGCTTAAAGTGTATCAGCACCAAGGTTTATGGAGTCATTTGTAACAATCCCATCTTCCTCTTGGGACTGGTGGCCAAATGGCAAGAGCAGAGAGCCTGATAAGAGCTAGTCAGCCATGGAGCTAGGGAACCCTGGGCTCTAGGGGATCTGTGCTGGGTGGTTTGGGGGTCCCCACATGTGGTCCTTTTGGCCTTCCTTCTGCCTGAGGATGACAGCCATGTGCATTTGATTCCTCCTCAGCTCATCATTTTGAAGCACCGGGACTACTACCTCTGTTACTGACCCCAAAAGTGGTGTGTCTTTGGGTATCTTCCATGAGAGCCTGCAGGCAGGCATATGCTAGTCAGGGCTGCTGAGGGTGGGATGAGAGGTGGTCTCAGTTCCCTGGGAAACTCCACAAGCTCTCCCCATCACACCTCTGCCCTTTCTTTTTAGCAATCTGTCCCTCCCCCCCTCACGCGCCCGGGCGCGCGCGCGCGCACACACACACACACACACACACACACACAGTTCAATTGAGTTAATTAGCATCCACAGCTGGGAAACAGACTTTGAGAGACTGAGGACATGTCTTACATTGTTTTAGACGGTGAGCAGCCAGTCCCCGTTTCTCCCACAAGCCTTATGTTGCAGGGAAGAGCAGGAGGCTGCATGTTGGCTGGGAAACAGGGCAGAGCAGGGAGGCAGGTGTTGGAGCATCAAGCCTGGCCTCACTTATTTTTGTCTGTACCCAGATCAGTGCCCGGGCCAGAGCTGTCCTGTAGAACTATGATGATGAAAGTGTTCTATATTTGCACTGTCCAGCACAGTAGCCACAAGCCACATGTGGCAATGGAGCGCCTGAAATGTGACCAGGGCAACTGAGGACCCAGTTTTATTTTTACGATTTATTCATTTAAATAGCCACACTGGCCAGGCATGGTGGCAGACACCTTTAATCCCAGCAATTGGGGGCAGAGGTAGGAGGATCTCCGCTGAGCGGGAGACCACTCTGAGACTACGCAGTGAATTCCAGGTCAGCTTGGGCTAGAGAAAGACCCTACCTCAAAGAAAATTTTTTTTTTAAAATTTTTAAAAAGCCACACTGGTTTCTGGCTGCTGTGTTGCCCAGCATAACCTAAGCCAAACAGAGACCCCACGTACCAGGAGCACTTGCCTCCTCCCCACCCTCCATCATCTCCCCGTGTCCCTGTGCCTTTCTGTAGTGCAGTGGTCATGCTGTGAAGCAGAGGCATGCAGGAGATGACCCCTTGTGCACCATTGAACTCTAACCTGCCCCTGCGTAGATGATAGAAATGCCTTTGGGGCCCATTCGTTCCTGCATTTAAAGATACATTGAATAGCATCCAAAGAGAGACAAGATAAATGCCAACGCTGTGCCCTTAAGAAGCTCACTGTTTAAATTCCATGGAGGAAGCTAGAGTGAGAGTCCGCAGAAAGCCCCAGTCCTCTTCACTGCTCTTGGGTAAATCCTTATTATTCCACCCTGTCTGCTTGCCAGAGGAAGAGACTGGAGGGGCTGGGGAGATGGTTCAGTGGTTAAAGGCACCTGCTTGCAAAGCCTGCTAGCCTGCGTTCAATTCCCAGGCACCAAGTAAAGCTAGACGCAAACGTGGCATACGTATCTGGCATTCATTTGCAGCAGCAAGAGACCCTGGCGCCTGCACACACACACGCATACACGTGTGTGCACACGCACGCACACATAAATAAATAAATAAATAAATAAATAAATAAATAAATAAATAACTTTTAACAGAAAAGAAAAGAAAAAGAGATCGGACAATCTCCCCAGGTATAAGTGGCCTGGAAAATTCCTCAACTCCTCTGGGGCTATGAAGGCCAAGTACAGCTCCATTTTCAACTTTATTGTAAGTCAAATTACAATAGCTGACCACCCCCCCACACACACACACACACCCCACCACCACCACCAGCAACCTCACCCATGTTTCTCTTATGTTTAATCATAAGGTCAAGCCCAGTGCAGAACTTAAATAACACCTGCCAAGTAACCAGGTTGCTTATGATGTCAGAGAGTGACTAAGAGCCTCGGGGCGGTGAGATTTCAGTGAGCGGCAGGGCCCACTTAGATGTGTCCATTGCCATAAGCACCCTGGATGAGAGGCTTCCTAAGAACATGCGCCTGCAGCTCCAAGTAAAGCCACTGATCCCGGCAACAACGCCATGGCCACAAGGGACTGGCTTGAAGGGAAGGCTGAGCTTGGGTCGGGTGTGTGTGTGTGGTACAAAGGTGGTGTGTGCAATATCGCACAGCCTCGCCTGTGATGTCTGTGAGACATAGCAGCTGTGACCCAGAACCTTCCTGTGTTTGCTGGTACACAGAGCACAGCTCAGTCCTGTGCCCATGTTACCACGGGGGAAAGGTTGATATAGCCCAATGTGCCTTCTGCAGGAACAGCAGTCGGAATCAGAAACTGCCACCTCGACGTGGCAGGATAGGGCATTAAAAAGCTGGCTGGAAAGACTAGGACTAGAGCCATCGTAGACTCAGAACACCCCAAGGCAAATACCAAGATAAAATGATAGCCCCGTCCCCTGCCTCAATTGCCGGATCCGATCATAGGACTAAAGCTGCTGCTGGCCATAGCTTCCAGAAAGATCCTTTATATCCTCTGGAATCCTCTCAGAATGGCATCCAGAGAAAGAAGCAGAGATGGGGTTTCTCTTCCATCCTGGATCACCTTCCAGCTGCAGGCTAAAAAAAAAAATAGCAGATGTGGGCTTGCGAGATGGCTTAGCGGTTAAGGCGCTTGCCTGAGAAGCCCAAGAACTCATGTTTGCATCTCCAGGTCCCACATGAGCCGGGTGCACAGTGAAGCAAAGCACAAAATGTCACACGTGCACACAAGGGGGCGCACGGGTCTGGAGTTCATTTGCAGAATCTGAAGGCCCTGGCATGCCCATCCTGTCTGTCTCTATCTCTGTCTCTGTCTCTGACTCTCTCTCTCAACTTTTTTTTTTTAAAGAAATAGCAGATGTGATACAAAAATAAGCCATGCAACCCTCTCCTCCAGCTCCCATGTGGCCCTCTCTCGTCCATCTCCTGCTCTCCATGCATGCTGGAGGGGCACAAAGGAAGGGAAAGGTTGGCATGGTTCTCTAACGAGAAAAAAGAAAAAAAAAGTAGGAGAGGGAAACACTGAAGTGCCCAGTTTTAAAATTGCTTAAGTCTCTAAAAATGAGCACGGGCTATGTGGTCCTCAGTCTCTCACGCCACCTACTGGCCACGTGGAGGCATGGTCCTGTTTGCAGAAATTTGATCTCCCAGAGAAATCTTCACTTCTATTCCACCCAAAGCCTTTCAGCAACCTCAGTTCATTTCCCTCTGTTGAAATGGCTCAGGAGTAACCAGAGTACTTGTGGCCTCTTATTTTTATCAAACACTCAAACCATTCCAAAGCTTATTTACGATTCGTCCACACACGGCAGTGAGTGGGGTTAGATGGCAACCCACTTCTGGGTCTGCTTTCTAACCCTCAAATCTTCCTGGCTCTGAACTGGCTCGCCTCCAAGTTTCCACAGTCTCTGAAGCCTACACGTGACCACAGGACTCTGATACTCGACTCTCCTGCTGCCTAGGTAATAGGATTCACGGGGTTAAGTGGCACCAAAATGCAGAAGGCACATCCAAATTTTAAGCCTGCCCTTCAGACCAGCTCCTTAACCACTGAGCCATCTCTCTAGCCCCCAAAGCCTACCCTTCAGAAGCAGAGACTTTGCAAGCTGGCAGAGAGGCATGCCCTACAGACCCCCGACTTGGTGAGACCTAGGGTTTGCAAAAGACCTTTAAGTTCCTTAAAGAAAGATATCAAAATCTCCACTTTTGGCCTGGAGAATTCATGCCAAGAATAAGACTTGGCTGGGGGAGGAGGTGAAGGCACCCTTATTCTGGGCATCTTAAGACACAGAAGCACACCATGGAGATAGGTGTGTGTACTTGCTTGCACACAGAGGAGTGCACTAAATGCCTTTTGCAAGTATCCTGGAACAGGCCTGTTGGGCCAGCCACACAAGAGGCTGAGGCAGGAGGATCACAAGTTCAAGGCCAGCTTGGGCAACTTGGTGAGACCTTGATTCAAAATAAAAAGTAGAGAGAGACTTTTCCTTGAGGTCAGTGTGCCAACTCCAGGCCTGGCCAGAGAAGAATTCAAGGGGTGCCGTGCACTGGCCAGCGGCTGTATGAGCTGTCCTCAACATCTGGTTGTGGTCTGGATTTGGCCGTACACCTCCAGAATGCCTGCGGGCTTTCTGCCCACCACCCATCTTCCTCGCTCCCCCAGAAGTAGCCCCTCACTGCGTGTTGAAGATGAGGACACCCAGAGAGGCTGAGTGAAGTGCCCATGGTGGTCACTCAGGGGGAAAACTCCACTGTCCACCCTCCTTCCCTCTCCCAGGACCAAGCTGGGGTTGTACCTATTCTGCCTTTCCATTTGCAAAGAACCCCTAAACTAGACACACTCCTCTTGCATCCTGACCCACATTCTCATGGGTCCCCCAACCAAGAACAGATGAGTCCATCCCAAGACATCCTCCTTCAACCCTGGAGACGTGCCTTCCACTAGGGGGCAGCAGGTTTTGACAGAGGGCCTGGGACAGAGGGCAGGACTGGGGTGCTAATGCTGAACTTGGTTCAGGGAGAGTCTGCCACCCGGCTCTGGTGTACTTCTCACCGTCATCTTCCTCTCCGGGGAATACTTCCCTTCCACTCCTATGCACAAACACCCAACCTGATTATCCAGGATCAGTGCACTCCTGGAGGGATCCTCTAGTCAGAATCCAATGCACGGTTCATTAAACTTAATGAGTCTGAGAGCAAGAGGTATTTAAATGCCCCCTACCATCTGCTCTCCTGGCCAGGTTAGGCCTTGTCCCCGGATGTCTCCCCTGACCCACACCTGACCTTCACCTGGCCTGAGATGACAGCTTGGTGATCTCCCTCTCTCCCGCCCTGAGGACTTCCAACAGTGCCTTCTCCCCAAACTCCTCTTCCTCCCCAACCTCTCCTCACTGTAAACTCCACAACTTCTCCCTTCTTCGACTCTCCATCCCAAATGCCTGGCTGTCACCATTCCTGGGATAGCAAAATACAGTTGTTCTTCATCACCATTTTAGTATTTGAGGGCCACCCGAAGCCCTGTTTCCCTTTACTAAGTATTTGTGGGGACAAAGTGCTATGAAGTCTGGGTAGCCATCCTTTCTCCTTCACATGGGGTCTCATTTTGGGGCATCCTGGCCACACCTTGTCTACTTAGGGACAGCAGCCTCAAGACTCCTCACCCTGGAGTCCACAAAGTCAGTGAGCAGAGAAAAGAAAGCTGAATGCTTGTGAGCAGAGAACTTACTGGAAGTCTGTGGGCTGAGAAAGGCTGGGCAGGTGGAATTAACAGACCGACAAACACGTGAACAAAGTCCTACTTCTTTTCTGTAAAGGTCATAAGTCAGCTAAGTATAGACTGTCAGCAAGTCCTTCCTATATATAACTGCTCTGGCCCCAGCCAGCTGTTGGCCTCTGACTGAGCTGAGTAATGTCTCGGCCTCCAAGGGCCCAAAGCGTGGCCCATATCCAGTTGGGAGCCAGCACAGAGCTCAAGGCCGCTGGGCTCCATCTGCCCCAGTGCCATCCCTTCCCAGCCCCATAGTCTGCCTGCGCTGCCTCCCCTGCTCCTCACAATCGTCCCTACCCACCGACGCTGCTGCCCCTGGAGCTCCAGATCCAAACGTCACACGCCACCCAGTCCAACACTTCTGAAAGCACAGAGACCTCAGCGAAAGGACAGACGGCCACTCTTGTCCATGCCTGGGCTGTCCTCCACCCTCCTCCTTGATCCAGATCTGCAGATCGTGACATATCAGTCCTCTAGCTGCCACCACTGCCTCATCGCCTGAGCCGTCCCCACTGGAGAAACCCACTCTCCACACCCTTCACTCTCCCTGGGCCAATCCATCACCTTCCCTCCTTCCTGACCCTGGGATATATTTCCTGTCCAGCTACCTTCCCTGTGCACCATGAGACTGTGAAGAGTCGCCTCCATAAAATCCCTCCCCCCCCCTCTCCATCACATAGAAACTCCCCACAACTTCAGATACCACTGACATCTCCCTGTGGCTTGCTTTCCCTGCATCCCTCAGGTGGGAAGCTTCCATCACCCTCTAGGCCCCACACCGCCCAATCTGGACTCTGGACCCTACTCCGAGGCTCCTAGAAGCTCACCCTCCAGTCTGTTCTCCCTGCAGAAAGAGACTCTCGCGAGCAGGAGGAGCCCACCACCTCCGAGATGGCCGAGGAGACCTACTCCCCCAAGATCTTCCGGCCCAAGCACACGCGCATCTCCGAGCTGAAGGCCGAGGCGGTGAACAAGGACCGCAGGAAGAAGCTGGCCCAGTCCAAGTTCGTGGGGGGCGCGGAGAATACTGCCCACCCCCGAGTCATCCCCGCACCTGAGATGAGACAGGAATCTGAACAGGTGAGTCCTCCTCTCTTCAGCCCACAGCAAGTAACCTTCCCCTGAGTCCACTTGGGAATCTGTGGAGATGCATAGGCTCAGACCTGCCTACAGGAGAGCTCAGCTTAAGATCTGGGAGGGTAATCCTTTTTAGTTTGCCTCTATCCAGACTGAGGGCTGAGGTAAACTGAGGTAAGCAGAAACAAAGGTTGTGGCCCCTCAAAGGGAGTGTCTGCCATGACACTGACCACATACCAGTTGGGCAACCATTAGATCTCTATTTAGTCCCAGAAAGAGGCTGAACATTCTTGTAGTACTTCTAAAGACCATAGTCTCTGGCCTTTATTACTGGGCAGGATAGAAAAGCTGAGGGCTGAGGCTGGAGAGATGGCTCAGCAGTTAAGGTGCTTGCCTGCAAAGCCTAATGCCCTGAGTTCAATTCCGCAGTACCCATGTAAAGCCAGATGCACAAAGTGGTGCATGGGTCTGGAGTTTGTTTTTTACAGTGGCTAGAGACCTTTGTGCACCCACTCATGTCCTCTCTCTTCCTCTCTCTCTCTCTCTCTCTCTCTCTCTGTCCCTTCCCTGCTTGCAAATAAATAAAATTTTTTTAAAAATTAAAAACGACTGGAGAGATGGCTTAGTGGTTAAGGCACTTGTTTGTGAAGCCTAAGGACCCAAGTTTGATTCTGCAGTAACCACATAAGCCAGATGCAGATGGTGGTGCATGTTTAGCCGGGCATGGTGGCACACGCCTTTAATCCCAGCACTCAGGAAGCAGAGGTAGGAGGATCACTGTGAGTTCGAGGCCACCCTGAGATGACATAGTGAATTCCAGGTCAGCCTGGGCTAGAGTGAGACCCTACCTCGAAAAAAAAAAAAAAAAGGGTATGCATGTGGCTAGAGGCCCCACCATGCCCATTTTCTCTCCCTTTCTCTCTCTCTCTATCTCTCTATCTTCCCCTTTCTCTCTCTGTCTTAAATAAACAAATAAATAAAATATTTTAAAAAGAGAAGGAAAACTGAGGTGGGGTCATCTGGATGGCCAAGGAGAAAGCAAGGTTCTGTGTTGGGCTGTGTGCAGGCTGGCTGGACCATGCAGGCATGCGACAGGTGAGAGGGAACAAAGATCTTTGGGAGAGCTGATTAGACTTACACGCCGGCTTGGTCCCAGAGACCCCCGGGACCCTACGCTGGTCCACCATGCCTGCACATCTGGGTGGTTTCCTCTTGGGTCCTGCTTCTCACCCTTCCTGTCCATGCAGGGCCCCTGCCGCAGACACATGGAGGCCTCCCTGCAGGAGCTGAAAGCCAGCCCGCGCATGGTGCCCCGCGCTGTGTACCTGCCCAACTGTGACCGCAAGGGCTTCTACAAGAGAAAGCAGGCACGTGCCAAGAAACCCCCCTTCAGCTAGGGCCTGAGCATTCCTCCGCGGACGGCTTTGCGCTTCCTGAACCTGTGGTACCCGTTCACCCAGCACAGCGCTGGTTTTGCTCGTCTCCCCTGGGAGGAAGCCCTTAGCTTCTCCTTGACTTTTCATGGGTCTCCCTTACTTATGTGAGTTCCCAGGAGAAGGAAACTGTAACAGTGCGTCATGTCACATGCTGCCTGTGTCCCTTAAATTCAGCTCTGAGATGGATATGGTAGCACATGCCTATCATCCCAAAACTGGGCAGAGGCAGAGACAGGCAGATTGCCACAGTTTAACATGAGGTTGATCTACCTAATGAGGTCCAAACCAAGGCTACATAGCAAGACCCCGTCTCAAAATAAAAACAAATTCTTTACACACACACACACACACACACACACACACACACACACCTAAGACATATTTTCTCATGTACCACCTGAAATCAATTTCACGAACTTCATAACCAGGCGTAGCTTTGGGAAGTTCTGATTTCAGGGAAACCATAACTCAGCCTTGTGGCAGTGACCCCCAAATTCCCAAAGGCTTAGGAACCGCCTGTAGAAGTTGCTGATGGCAGAATTTCTGAGTGGCATGTCTAGAGTGGACACCAAGGGCTTTCCATATCTAATGAGTCTGACGGTGAGCCGACACTGCCTAGAGCATTCCCCGCTGCCCCAGATGGGGAAAAATGATTCATCTTTGCAAATCACTTAGAACCCAACAGCTCTAGCCACATCGCCCATGTGGCTGGAACATGACCAGACCACACAGTGTGACTCCTGGGATAATGGTGGCTGTGACCACACTTATCAGATCACATCCCTCTCTTAAAGATCCTCCTTGAGAATATGAGATTGGAAGGCTCAAAATGGGTAGCAAAAAAAAAGGGGGGGGAGAGAGAGAACTACCACTTTTATAGAGATTCTCCTATGAGATGGGGGCACTCGCTTGGGTGTGCATCCCTCAAAGTTCTGGGCATGAGAGTTCATCTTGGGATGGGAAAGAGATCAGACATATAGGAGCAGAGCCTCGAGGTACAGCTGTCTTACTGTCTGTTGCCCCTCCTCCCCAGTGCAAGCCTTCCCGCGGCCGCAAACGTGGCATCTGCTGGTGTGTGGACAAGTATGGCATGAAGCTGCCAGGCATGGAGTACGTCGACGGGGACTTTCAGTGCCACACCTTCGACAGCAGCAACACTGAGTGATGCGTCCCCTTCCGCCCGCCCCCTCCCCATTCCCAGCCCCGACTCCAGCCAGTGCCTCCCTCCACCCCAGGATGCCACTCCTCTCATCTCATTTAAGGGAAAAAATATATATATATTTTTTTTTTTTTGAGGAAACTGAGGACCTCGGAATCTCTAGCAAGGGCTCGATTTTGAAAATGGCAGCGATAGAGATGCACAAAGATAAGTAGATACCTTATCCCCTGAAAATGATTTTCTGTTTGAGGCAAGTGGAATGAACCAGGAAGGAAAGGGAGAAAGCAAGAGTGAAGGAAGAGATGGGAAGAAAGTGTTAGTATAGAAAAGAAGGAATGACAGATAAGGTGACAAAAAAAAAAAAAGAAGAGAGAAAAGTTGATAGGAAGGAAAGGGCACAGCAAACAGGACTGGCTTGGTCCTCTGCCTCCAGCCTTGGCCTGGGGTCAGAGAGATGTTGAGACACTCAAAGATGTGGCCCAAGTTATGGCATTCACTGATCCCCTTGGAGTTTTCCCAGTTTGGACTGGTCAAGGGGCACAAAAAGCAACAACAAAAATGTGTCTCTCTTGGGTCTGTCCCTTCCTGCGGCCAGCAGTGTGGACAGCTCAAGTCCTGTCCCTCCTCTCCTTCCACAAGTGGAAGGTAGTCTCACCCCCAAATTTCTAAGGACTAAGATGCACTCCATCCCTCTGAATCGGAAGACATTCATGATTGAATCATTGTAGATAAGCTATCCCAAACAGATGAGCAACTGCTAACTGTGCACAAATTTGACTCCTGATAGAGATTTTTAGAAATCAGCAGACACCCCACAGTGGAAAGACCTGATCTTCCGGGGACTGAACATGTGCTAAAACCCGTGGTTTTAGCCCTGGCTCCGCTTTCATTTCCAGCCAGTACAGCAGCCGAGGCACCTCTTGTGGCGGGGGCCGGGCTGGCCACCTAGAGGGGCCTTGTATTTATCGACAAGGCTCTGTGTAGACATATAGAGACATATAAATCTTTTTTTTTCTTTTTTTTTTTTTTCCTCTTTTCTTTCAAAGGTTTGTATGACCTCCTCAAAGTAGTTCCTCTGGAGCACTGAGGAGTTCCTCATTCTGGGACACCCAGAAAAATCCTTCTTCAACTAATCCAACAAATGACAGCAGCTTTGCCTGCCTCTAGGCAACATGAGCCACGAAGTCGCTCGTGGTGGGGGCACAGTGTTAGATCGTGTCACAATCTCCCACGGGGACTCAAATGTGCCCACCAAGCCAGGCAGCTGTGGGCAGTGAGTGGTACAGGACCTGCTCAGCCCAGGCCATCCCATTTCAACCTCCCACCCCTCCGGCCCCACACCACATGAGCCCCGCAGGTCCAACTTTGACCAATGGTCCTGTCCCTAGCCTTTCATTCTACCTGAAAAGAAAAGAAAAAAATCTGCATTTTGCAAACCTCTCTCAGTCTCCAGGCTGGCAGAACAGGAGAGAGACTGTTAATGAGAGATGACTAAAGAAGAAGTGGTGGAAGAAAGGTTTCAATAGAGGAGAACTGTGGGTGGAATGGAGGGACAGGGGGCTGAAGGAACAGAAAAGTAGCTGTTAAGGGAGAATGCCCATAGAACTTTCCTTGGCTTCCCTACTGATAAGCCCAACAGGGTTCAAGAAGGAGAGAGGAAAATGAGGAAATGGACTCTGGGAGAGAAATGAGCCTAGTCCAGGTCAGAGAGCCTGGATGGTGAGAGGGGAAAAAAATTGAGGTTCTAGACTCAAAAGCAAGGTGGATCAATAGGCTGGCCATGTGTTTTAAAAGACGAGAGATGTGCTCGGCTGCAGCGTCTGCGGCCCCTGTAAGAGCCTGGAGCGGAGGTGCCTTGCAAAGCTTTTCATCCATTCTGGTTAGTCCGCACTTCCTCCCTGGGGGAAGCGGGGAGGAAGATGCAGGATAACCCCCGCGTGGATCTTCAAG
Organism: Jaculus jaculus; assembly: GCF_020740685.1. Taxonomy (NCBI): domain Eukaryota; kingdom Metazoa; phylum Chordata; class Mammalia; order Rodentia; family Dipodidae; genus Jaculus; species Jaculus jaculus. Next base: position 16,506,444 of record NC_059105.1, read on the forward strand.
GGTGCTGTCATTTGACAGCCAGATTCTGAGCCAAGAAAGATACCGTTGCCCATTGGCTTTTTTCCACCAAGTGTGGCCTCGAGACTGTCCTTGAAGACTGAAGACAGCCCGCCAGGGGAAAGGGCCTGGACTCTGGGAAAGGAGGCCCTTTCTTGCTGTGGACCTGGCTCTCTGCTCTTTCCTGATAGCCTGACATGGCGGAGACCCCTCCAATACCAAACATGGGGCCATGAAAAAGGTCAGCAAAGAAGCAAATACGTTTCCACTCATGGGAAACTGATTGCAGCGGAGCAAGCATGAGGCCCGTCTCCTAGTCCTGGATGGGACAGTTGGCTGGGGAGGAGAGAGGTGGTCGATCTTCACAAGACAAAGGGCCTGATGGGGATGGCTATATGTGGATTTCCTGGACCTGCCGGGTCAGCGCACCCCATCTCCCTGCACAACTGTCCCCAGCCCCCGACTCTCACATCTCTATGTCTTAGGCAAGGATCTTCAACCTTCTCCATGACCCTCTTCCTCCCATTACTCTTTCTTCGGATCTTGACTGGGATCTGCCAAGTGGATACTGGGGTGCCATTCCCCCTAAGAAAAGACTGAGCCAGGAACTGCCTACTCCCTACCCCTGCCACGACTAGACCCAATTCCCGACAGGGGTGCTCTCTTTACACAGTGATTTGCTGGACCTTGAATGAACCTTCACGCCCCCCCCCCCCCCCCCCCGTCACAGGCTCTTTGCTGTGGGCCACACGTGGGGGAATGATCAGTGATACTTTGGGCTTCCCAAGTCCAGCCTCCTGACCCAACCTGTGAGTCTCTCTGCTGCCTGCAGGAGAGTATCCAGGCAGCTGGCTTCTCTCTAGAGGAAGCAGGACCTGCATAGACAGATGAAATTAACTTCCCAAGGGGGCAAGACCACCAAAAGGGAGTCACTGAGCGAAGGGACACAGACCTCCTTTGGGCAAGGGGAGGTAAGGCTGGCTTGCAGTGGTCCAAGCATGGCCTGAGTGGGGGGGGGGGGCTCCTTGGCTCCTGGCTGGCCTTTGGCCAACTCTCTGCTCCCCTGGCTTGAAGGTTCTCTATGGCTGCAAATCTAAGTGACACCTGTCTCCTACCTTCCCACAGAAGGACTCTTCTCTATCCCTTTGTAACTCCAGCAGTGGAGAAGATACCTCTCTGCCTCCACTACTGTCAGGTAGCTGAGGGAGGCCTAGCCAGCCCTGACACACCCAGGAAAGGCAGGGCATCTGGGGAAAAGACTCGAAAGTTTTTCTGACAGCCAGGCCTGGGGACATCAATGCCACCCAGGGGGAGAAAGGAGGCCCAGGGGGCTCTCCCTGGTTACCCCTCTTCTCCTTCCTTGCCCTCTTCCCACCATCACCCGTCTCCATGGTAACCACCTCTGAGGAAGGTAAGCCTTACCCAGCTCCTTAGAAGACTTGGCTACCATGGCAACTGCCAAGTGCCCTTAAGGTGAGGCAACAGCCCCTCTAGTTATCCACTTAGACCCCCAGAGGGCTACCTGTGGAGAACCAAAACCTGAGAGAGGAGTGGGGCCAAAACAGAACTTTCGGGCTTCCGAGAGAAAGGAGGCTAAGTTTTGAAAGATGGCGGGGCAGGGAACAAGGTTTCACCAACCAGTAGTCTGGGTGTTGTACTGTCTTTATTTTTAAAACCACTAAAGTGCAAGGATTATTTTGCACTGTTTCTTCACCTTCCCCCCCTTTTAGGTATTTTTTTCTTTTTTTTTTTAAGTATACTATCTTGGTTTTCTAATGGATATGTAGTTTAGCTATCCCACAGACTCTGGCTTCCTCTTTAACTCTTTCTGGATGGGGTGAGGGAAGGTGGAGGGTCAAGGGGGAGGGGTTCCCAGCCACCTGTGTCTATTCACCCCACTTCTCTGGGTTTTGGTCACCAGTTTCAGCCCCATCTCCACCACCACCACCGTCACCACCGTCACCACCACCATCACCACCACCGTCACACCGTAGCCCATCACATGGTTAGCACAGTTTTCAGACAAGATTCCTTCAGATTCCGAGTTGCCTACCGGTTGGTTTTGTTCTTGTTTTTGGTTTTTTTTTAGACAGCAATAACCACAGCACATATTACTATAGCTCTTTATACATACAGACATCATAGCTCTGTTCTCTCCTCTTTGTTTTCAACTTAAAAAAAAATAAATGTTCATATTCTCTACTGGTGAAAAGGATGGAAAAAATTAAACCAACAAACAAAAAACTAGTTTGTGAAAAACAAGCAAAAGAAAATGAAATGGAAAAAAAAACATCACCCAAATGTGGAAGAGCTCTGCTCCTGTTTAGCATTTTGTACTTAAGGAAATAAAAACAAAGAAACCTGGATCTTGCATTTATTGAAAAATGAAGATTGCTGTATACTATTTATTCAACTTATAATTTATGTTACTCCTTGATCTTTGTCTTTTGTCATGACAAAGCATTTATTTAATAAAGTTATGCATTCAGTTAGCTTGCATCGGCTTCCTCCGGGGGGCCCCGGGAAGCAGGCAGAAGGCTCTGCAAGTACCCAAGCCACCAAAGACAGGGGACAGAGAAAGGTCTAGGCGTGTCCCCAGAGGAGCCCTGAGTAAAGAAAGGTCACAGGCAAGCCCCCAGCCCCTGCCCTTGAGCGACCTCTTCCCTCAAAAGCTGCCACTCCCTTGGCCTAGCCGAGCTGGATCGAGAGGATCCAGGCACGAGAAGCGTCGCTCCGCTCAGCGCCCGTTACTGTCATTACTGAGATTGGCTCTCGGCCCCCTGTTATTAAATGAAGTGCTCTTCATCCTCCCTTAAACAAATGATGAAGAGTCTCTTCTCCCTGAACAAGACTTTAAGGAATGCATTTCTAGAATGCTCCTCAGTTACTTTTTCCAGTTCCTCATAAACTATTGACTCATGGAACCTCTTAGCCCAAGTGACTTCTAATCCCCCACTCCCACTGCTGTTTCTGCCCAGGGAAGAGTAAATCTTTGAAATGGCCCCCAGCCGTTCAGCCACACCCACTGCCTTCTGCCTCAGTTTCCCTGTGGCTTTCCTTCCCAGACCTTTTGTGTGTGTGTGTGTGTGTGTGTGTGGTTTTCCGAGGTAGGGTCTCACTCTAGCCCAGGCTGACCTGGAATTCACTATGTAATATCAGGGTGGTCTCGAACTCTGCAATCCTCCTACCTCTGCCTCCCGAGTGCTGGGATTAAAGGCATGAGCCACCATGCCTGGACTCCCTAGACCATTTTTGCCCTTTAGTGCTTTATCCAGTTTTCCACCATCCCTGTTCAGTCTCAGAGTCCAGGCCTCACGCGGTCAGTATAACGGGGGAGATGGAGGTGGTAGGGTTTCTGCTCCTCCCAGCTCAGTGCTGACCCTCTTGGGGGTCTTGTCCTGTCTTTTAAATCACGCAGCATGTGCCACCTCCTCCTGTACTGTGTGTTCGTCTTTCGGGGCTTGCTGAAAGCCTTCCTGAGGCTTCTCAGCACCATATTCCTTCACTGGATGGACAGTGACAGTCTTTGGTCTCTCACATTGTTTTATGAATTTTTAAAATATTTATTTGAGGGGGGAGGGAGGCACATAGAGACAGAATGGGTGTGTCAGGGCCTCTAACCACTGCAAATGAACTCCAGATGCGTACATCACCCCGTGCATCTGGCTTTATGTAGATCCTGGGGAAAAGAGCCTGGGTCCTTTAGCTTGGCAGGCAAGCACCTTAACCACTAAGCCATCTCTCCAGCTCTTTTTTTTTTAATCCATCTACTGCAGTTATCTTCTCATTGCTGGAATAAAGCACCCAATCAAAGGCAGCTGCTGGGAGAAAAGGGTTTATTTCAGCTAACAGTCTTGAGGGCAAACTCCATGATGGCAAGGGAAAACATGGCATGAGCAGAGGCCGGATGGCACTTCTGCCACAGCAGGTGGAAAACAGCGGCAAGAAAGTGAACCATCTAACACTGGCGAGCTAGGGGCTAATAACCCCCAGAGTCAGTCCCCAGTGCCACACCTCCTCCAGCAAGGCTCCACCTCCCAAATTGCCACCAGTTGGGGTTCAAGCATTCAGAATGTGTGGATTTATGGGGGACAGCTAATCCAAACCAACACACCAGCCCCATCATCTTTTCTGCTCTACCTCTTTCTCAGAAGAGACCAGAACCCCAGCTCACCTCTGTCCTCGCTGGTCAGGGTCTCACCTGACCTGCAGTAGCACCCCCTCGTTGGAGAAGCCTCGCCTTCCAAGATATCACTCCTGGTCAGCACTGCTGATCCCCACAAGGAGAGCTCCATGGTCCTCTAGGCCAATGTTGCTCCAGAGTCCCCAGGCTCTGCGGGCTCAGTCATGCCTGGGAAAGCTACCAGAAGCCCCTGCTGGCTCATCTCCCTCCCGCCTTCCCCTCGTGTCCCAGACACATTGCCTCAGTCTGCCTTCCTCCTGTCAGACAAAAACTCCACAACTAGTAGGCAAGACTCCCCTCATCTCCCCATTCCAACCCTCACAAAACCTCATGCCACGCTCCTCTGCTCCACACGAGTCCTCTGCTTCTCAAGGGGCGACCCCCGTTCTTCGTTCTCGGTACCAGTCACTCTGCCCCTCCATCCCCCTCCCTTCTTTCTCTGTGCTAAGTTGGGTAGAGAGGGAGACAAGGTAGTGGATGTGAACATAGCTTCCAGACATTTTCAGGAGTATGAGGGCGCATGCCTAGAATACCAGTACACAGTAGACTGAGGCAGGAGGATCACAACTTTGAAAACAGCTAGGGCTCCGTACCATGACCCTGTATTCTTAAAAAAGGAGAGTTGATGGCACTAAATTATAAGTGAGATGTCAGTATGAGCATCAGAGAGAAAGGAAATGAATGACGTGTTCTCCAGTGGGGATCCTCCAAGAAACTCACCCTGTCCCCGGATGAAGGCATCCTGCAAGCCTCTTGTGCCTCCTGTTAGATCTTACGTGTTCCAAAGTTTAACTCAATACTGGCAACAAAATTCGAATTCACCACCATCCTCAAAGCCTCCCTTTATGTTTCTCCTCTTCCTGCCTCCAATTCCCTTGTCTTCCTGCCTCGATTCCTTGTCCAGTCACACAGAATGGGACCTCACCCACCCACTTCTCAGCTCCACATCCAATGAGCTCCTAACACATCCAGAGATCCGGAGAATCAGTCACCACATTGACAGTTCTCCAACTAACCCCTCCCACCATCTCCCCAGCTCCAGTTTAGAGCATGCTTGGGGCTGGAGAGATAGCCTAGCGGTTAAGGCACTTGCCTACGAAGCCAAATGACCTCGACTCAATTCCCCAGGACCCATGGTACATGCAGCTGGAGCTCGTTTGCAGTAGCTGGAAGTCCCAGCATACCCATTCTCTCTCCTCTTCTCTTCCTCTTCTCTCTCTCTCTCACTCTCTCTCAAATAAATAACTAAAAAAATATATAGATCATGCTGAGTTCTGCCCACTGCACCACCATCTTGTTCTCTCTGAGAGCCATACTTTTCATTGTGTCCTGGGCCCTTCGAATGAAGTCACCAGTCTAACACAACAATCACACAGGAGGTATACTTCAATGAAGATTCAAATACCCTTTCCAGCGCTCCTAACTCAGAAAGTCTGAGAGAAGACTCCAGAGCCTGTGCTATGAGAGCCTTTATTTGACTGGGTTCTGCTTTCCTGGCCCGTTTCAGAAAAGCCCCAAGTCCGGGTTGTGGTCAGCTGCAGTTTCGCATGCTACCACACAGAGGCAGTGTAGCTCCAACGTTTGCTAAAGGCCGGGTTTAAACTTCAAAGGCAGGCAGTTCCCAGGTGAGAGATCATTCTCAATGCCAGCCTGCCACCTTCCTACGTGGTGACAATTCTACTACGTCTGGCTGGGAGTCAGTTATTGTCATTATTGCAGCTAGAGCCACAACACTGGTGTTTCAAGGTCCTTTGCCGGTAAACAACAGGTGATGGGCAGAAAAGAGGTGGCATCCTCAAGAACCCTCCACAGAATGTTCTGGAAGGAACCTAAGCTGTCTGACTCCAGCATTCATCCGTCCTCATCTCTAACTCCCAGGGGCCTTAACATAAAAAGCACCCCATCTGGATTATACCCACATCAGTTAGACCAGAACCTTCGAGGCTGACCCCCTGGGATCATCCCTGTTGATCCAAGTGTTAAACAAAACTGAGACACTGTACTCCCCCAGTTGTAGAGCACCCCAACAGATGTGGGATGCTTTGCAACAGCTGAGATGGGGGTGCAATGCTCGGAGCATTCCTCAGTTGTTTTTGTAAAGGGAGATGTTCTGGTTTTGGATTTTTTGGGTGTTTTTTTTTGTTTTATTTTGTTTTGTTTTACTTTGATTTGCTTTTTTAAAACAGGGTCTGATGTAACCCAAGCTGACCTTCACTCAATATGTAGCTGATGATGACCTTGAACTTCTGATCCTTCTGCGTCCATCTTCTGAGAGCTAGAACGAGCAGGCGTGTGCCACACTATGTCTGTGGTCCTGGAAAACTTTACGCATGCTAGGAAAGTACTCTGCAAACGGAGCCACACCCCCCAGCCCTTTGGAGTTACCTTTTTAGTTGTTTGGTTATTTCTGTGACAGGATCTCACTAGGTAGCCAAGACACCTCTCTATCTCTCTTTTTATATTTTATTTATTTATTTGAAAGTGAGAGAGGCAAATAGAGAGAACGGGCCACTACAAACAAACTCCAGATGCTCGCACCACCTTGTGCATGCAGCTTTATGTGGGTGCTGGAGAATCTGGGTCTGGGCCCTTTGGCTTTGCTGACAAGCGCTTTAACCACTCAGCCACCTTTCCAGCCCTCAAGGAATTCTCGATGTCGCTCATGCTTTCTTCAAGCTCCTCCTGCCTCTACTTCCCAGGTGCTGGGGTTTCAGGGGATTACAGGATTACCTCCCAAGGAAATCAAGCCTCACGTAGTGACTGATGACCTTCAGGGCCCACATTGACTTGTGAGCTAAGCTCTTAAGGAATCTTTCCAAATACTTCTTGCTACTTCCACCCATAAGGGGCAAGCTGAACCCAGGTTTGAGCTGGGACTGGAAGGCTTTGGGGACCTTGCCCTCATCTATAAAGTAAAATCAGTAACAGGGCCTCTGTTGTGACTCCATGAGGACCTGCTCGGACCTGACAGAACGCAGCCTCTAAGACACCTTCCGAGCAGATGTCTCTGCTCTGGAGATCTAGTGTTCTTACTCTCCCACGGAAACTCATCTCCTGACAGAGGCCTCCAGTGTCCACGAGTCTACAGAATAGCCCGATGGAAGTTCAGAAGGAAGGTGGACAGAGCAAAGCCACTCCGGAGGCCACTGTGGCACTGAGAACTCAAGCTGCAAGCGAGCTGGACGATTCTCCCATGCTGGCTTAGCTGTCAAAGTACCGGGAAGTGCTCTGCAGGCTGCTGGGGAGGGAAGGGGGAGTCAACGATATTCTTACTCAGCAGTGGACCCTGCAAGCTCTACAACTGCCTGGACAGGCAAGAGGGGACCAAGAACAGGGGATGATGGGGACTGTGAAAACACTGCCTTCCGTGTGTGACATGGCCGTTGCCCTCAAGGACTTCACAGCACTGTCGTTTCCTGCATGAGACCGAGCCTATAGAGATTTCACCACCAATGTGGGAAGGGTTCACTAGAGCCCACACCTCCAAAAACTGCTAATGGCAGCGAATGGTGTCTGGAAAAGGAGGAGTCATATTCAATCACAGCACTGGTAAGTTACCCATTCCACAGTAAATGCCTTCTACTCACAACCATGCCAGCAGCCCTCATTTACTTCAGTGGGTTTGTTGTAAAGGCAGGAGGGCTGGGGAGATGGCTTAGTGGTTAAGCGCTTGCCTGTGAAGCCTAAGGACCCCAGTTCGAGGCTACATTCCCCAGGTCCCACATAAGCCAGATGCACAAGGTGGCGCACGTGTCTGGAGTTCATTTGTGGTGGTGGCTGGAGGCCCTGGCGCGCCCATTCATTATTTCTCTCCCCACTCCGACCTTTCTCACTGTCAAATAAATAACTAAATATTTAAAAGGCTCTCGGAAGGTCAAGATTATTGGAAAAGAAAGGTGTTTGTGGGGAGAAGGAAATAACAGGAGGTAATTGGAGTGAATATGATCAAAGTACATTTTATACAGGTATCAAAAATATCAAAAATTAAAATAAAATTTTAAAAATTTGGCGGGGAAGGTCACAGACCCTAGGATGGAAGTTACTCCTTTGTTTATGCCCATAGATGAGTGCTGTTCTTGCCTTTAGTTAGAAAATCTTACATTTGACTGCTCATCCAAGTACTGAGAAGAAGTGACTGTTGAGTTCTTAGTGCTGAGACGTCTCTATCATAGCCCCTTCCACGGCTGAAGTAGTGTGGAAGAAGGAACAAGAATGTGAGAGCCAGAGCGCCTGGGGAGGAGGGCTTTGGAACACCGTCTTCTGAACACTGAGTGGCCGTTACACTTAAGACTTCGCCACAGCTGTTGTTACCTGCACATGATCTGCAAACTACAGGTTCCATCAACATCTGTCATGGATGGTGGGGTGCAAAAACAATACATCAATGTAGAAGAGCAGAAAAACTAGTTGGAAAAAAAAAGAGGTCCAGTGGAAGGGGAATATGACAAAAATATACATCATGTCCACGAATGAAAACTTTCAGTTTTTTTTTTTTTAAAGGCTTGTGCTTGCCTGCAAAGCCAAAGGACTAAGGTTCAGTTCCCCCAAACCCACATTAAGCCAGATGCAGGTGGCACAAGCATCTGGAATTCATTTGTAGCAGCTGGAGGCCCTGGCACACCCATTCTGTCTCTCTCGGCCAATCTCTCTCTCTCTCTCTCTCAAATAAATAAATGAAAATTAAAACATTTTTTAAAGTCTCTTTGCCCAGGTGTGGTGGTTGGTGCACTCCTTTAATCCCAGCACTCGGGAGGCCGAGGTAGAAGGCCAATCTGAGACTACATAGTGAATTCCAGGTCAGACTCTGCTAGATAGAGCTAGACCCTACCTCAAACACGCACGGGCGCATGCGCACGCTCACACACACATACATAAAAGGTCCTTATCTGCGGCCAGAGATGCAGACTGGTGGTCAGGGTTGCCTTCTCCCATGGTCCATGGCAATGGGTAAAAGGAGACCTTTAGAAACACAGTTTCTAAAACCAATTGGCAGAACTTTGATATGGAACTCAAGAAACAGTTCCTCCGCCCCTGTATCCCTTGATTCCATTTCCACAGACCCTGATCCTGAGTTCATGCATTCATATACAGCTCTTTGCATCCAGCTGATATCTGCTGATCTGGGCAGCTCCTGGACCCTCAGAGGTGACAGCAGCTCCACTCCTTCTCCCTTAGGGCCCAACTGCAACACCTGTCCTGGCAGGATCTCCTTTTCTCAGGAGGCCAGAGAACCCATTCCCCTGTTCCCTCTCCCTAACTCCCGCTGCATCTAAGGATGGCCTGCCGGGGGCACTTTGTATATTTAATCCAGGGTCACTTTTAACTGTCAATCCTCCTGCCTCAGCCTCCTTAGCACTGGGATTGCAGGTGCGCACCACAGTACTTGCTGACAGTGTCATCTAGATGTGGCACAGAGAAGACAGACCTATGTTCTCCCTCTTCTCCCTCACCACCCATCTTGGCCTGTAAAGGGCCAGCTGGGGGCCAAGGGGGCTGAAAGCCTCCCCTTGGAGAGAAGGTGAGAGCTACAGGATCCCCGAGCTGCCCCTCGGGGTTGGATGTGGATGCAGGAGACTGCCTGTCCTCCTGCCTCGTCTTTCTTGTTTACACGTATGACGGGAAACAGGACCTTCCCTCATGTTCCCCAGAATCCATGGAATGCTGCACTGAAGGCTGGGCAGACCCCCGGGGCTCCTTCCCAGAGAGGGCCCGGAGACTCCAGTAAGACACACACGTGCACACTTTATTTTTCTTTCCTTTAATCTTAAGCAAAAGAGACACAGGGGTTCAAAAATAAAAATTTCTTTCCCCACTCCCAAACCTATATGCAGCTCCCCGCTGCCACCGCTCTTTCTCCCCAGCGGAAGCAAGAAGGAGATCCGGGCATCTGTAGCTGGGGAGGGGGAGGGCAGAGGACTGCCGAGCTCGGTGCTGGTCTCTTTCCAAATATAAATACATGTGTCAAAACTGGGAGACCCTCACCACCAACGCCTAAGCACCTTGCATTTTTTTTGCAGGTGTATGGGGTGGGGGGAGCCAGGCACTGGCTGACTAGGGTTTACTGCACCCTCTGGGTGAGCACCCCACCAGCCTCCTGCTGCTCATTGTAGAAGAGATGGCACTCGGGGTCCCCTCGGATGGTGGGGGCTCCCTGAATCACCTTCCCGGTATTAGGGTTCACACACCAGCACTCCCCACGTTGTCCATTCAGAGACATCTTGCACTGAGAAAAGAGAAATGGAGATGGTTAAAGAGCACCCCCTTGCAGACAGACACCTCCCCCATACCACCCCTTCACTCAGCCAGGGTTGAAGGAGCGGCTCCCAGGGGGTGAGCTTACTGCATGGTGGCCCTTCCCAGCCTGGAACGGGCACCAGGACTCCTGCTAAAAGGCAGACTCGCGTCCAGTAGGTGATTGTGGCCCTGAAGCTCTGCATGGCTAAAGCTACAAAAGCATGCTAACACTGGAGACCCCGGGGGAGCCTCAGCAAGGCTGGATGAGGAAACACTCAAAGACCAGACCAAGAAGACTCGGTTCCTATCCTGAGAGGCCCTGTCCAGCACACAGCCGGTATATTGCAGCTTACCGTGAGATGACAATGTCAAGTCAGGGAAAAGTAAGCATGTATCAAGCACCGGGTAAACAATATATTTCAACCACTCAAGGATCTCTAAAATAGAGATCCACATAATCCTCACCACCATCTTGAGCATCAGGTGCCATTTTGTCCCCGCTCTATAGATGCCGAGACCAAAGCAAACACTGAGCATTATAATAAGCAGAGCTGAGATTTGAACCGAGGCATTCCCATCCAGGGTCCTGGATCTTATCACACACCCTGCTTTTCTAAAAATATTATTGTTTATTTCTTTATTTTTGGTTTTGTTTTTGTTTTTGAGGTACAGTCTCACTCTGGCCCAGGCTGACCTGGAATTAACTAACTATGTAGTCTCAGGGTGGCCTCGAGCTCATGGCAACCCTCCTACCTTTTTATTTTTATTATTTTTATTTAAGAGAGAGAAAGAAAGAGAATGGGCACATCAGCGCCTTCAGACTCTGCAAATGTACTCCAGACACATGCACCACCTTTTATATCTGGCTTATGTCCTTTAGCTTTGTAGGCAAGTGCCGTAACCACTAAGCCATCTCTCCAGCCCACATCCTGCTTTTCATTAGAAGCAATCACTCATCATTCTTCTGAGTTACAAAGTAACTGGATGATCTGGAGAGGTCACACATGGAGAAGCAAAAGCAGAGCCATGCACCCACTCTTTAAGTCTACCCTGATTGCCCAGCACACCCACCAGGAAAGTTTTGTGAGACACTGATGCCCACAAAACACTACAAACCCAAAAGATCCCAATGTCGAGGGTGAGCCCTAGCATCCTTTTTTTTTTTTTTTTCTTACAAACTCCAGCCACATGCCTTGCGTATCTGTCTGGCTTATGTGGGTCCTGGAGAATCGAACCTGGATCCTTCAGTTTTACAGGCAACTGTCTTAACTGCTAAGCCATCTCTCCAGCCTCCATATGTTAAAAAATAAATAAAAAATAAAAACCTTGGGCAATCCCGAGTGCAACCAGAGTTGAGATCCTCTGCTTGCAAACAACCACAACTGCTTCCAGGGAATGAATGCATCCTCCTTTTTCTGTACAAGGAATGGGGAGGTGTAGGAAGTGAGGGGTAGGATACCCCAAGGGAGGACTGATGGACGCTTAATCACTACTGGCCAGCTCAAGGGGGAGTACTTCCTATCACACTGGCCATTAGAATACATAACAAAGCCAGGCGTGGTGGCGCACGCCTTTAATCCCAGCGCTCGGGAGGCAGAGGTAGGAGGATTGCCATGGTTCGAGGCCACCCTGAGACTACACAATAAATTCCAGGTCAGCCTGAGCCAGAGTGAGACCTTGCCTCGAAAAAACAAAACACTAACAAAAAAAAAAAAAAGAAGAAGAGCATATATGAACAAAAGGGGAAGTGGGAGGGGAAGGGCTCCTTGAGGGCTTCATAAACTTCCTTAACTCTCCACTGCACTTACAGTGAGGCTTTGGTATCATGTTTGGAAAGGTTCTCAATGTCTCTTGACCCCAGTTTTCTATACTCTATACCGGCAGAAAGGCTACATGGCCAGTGCTTCAGTTGATGTTTCTGGAATGCTATCCTTGGACCATGAGAGCTCATGAGAAATGCAAACTCTCCATCCTTATCCAATCTATTTCATGACGACTTCTGAAGGCGGGTGGAGCGGGGAGTCGGCTCTCAGGAAAAGCTGAGGGAAACTGAACGACATCGACCTCTCTAGGTGGCCACCTCCGGACCTGGACACCAAGCACAACCGGCAGGCGGCTGGGAAAGTGGAATCAGGCCAGGGAAGGAAGACCCTGGGGCTGGCACCACCATCCCTGTGGTTCTAAAACCCTGCATCTCAGGTCAACACTCAAGCCTGCGGGGATTACAGGTCGGTGGGGCAGGAGCCAGACACTCCTGGGCCCGCGGCGGACGGCTTCCTGTGCCCCAGCTGCCCTCACACTCACCTGCTTGAGGTTGTAGAGGCCCTGCTTGTCACAGTTGGGAATGTGCAAGGAGTAGAGGTGCTCCAGAGGACCCCGATCGTCGGGGAGGCGCATGGTAGAGATCCTCTCCAGAACCTGGTCCAGTTCTTGCTGGCAGGGGGTCTGTGGTTAGATGGGCACATTAGATGCTTGGAGTGAGAATGAGACTACAAAACACTGCTGCTGGGCAAGGCCACCCAAAGAGGCCCTCCAAGGAGAAGGGACTCTCCCAATACCACATAGCTAGTAGGTACAACCAGTGACCTCACTGTGCCCAGCCCACCCCTCCAGAAAGTCATACGGGAATGCATTTTTCATTCCTTTCCTCTGACTATGAAAATGGCCTTAAATGAATGAATGAATGAATGAATTAAATGAATTAATCTGAAATGATTAGCTTGAAGTTGTCCTTAGAGTTGACATTTCCACCCCAACCCAATTCAAAAGCTGGCCAAGCGTGGGTCAGTTGGCAGAGTGCTTGCCTAGCGTGCACAGATCCCTGGATCTGATGCTCAACCGTGCATAAACCAGACATGGTGGGGCATGCCTGTAATCCTAGCACTTGAGATGTAGAGACAAGAGGATCAGAAGTTCAAAGTCACCCTCAGCAACATCAAGGCCAGCCTGGGCTACATGAAATCCTGTTTCATAAAAGTAAAAAAATAAAAATATATATATATACCCCAACCCAGGGCCTAAACTCCAGGTTTTGGCATAACCCAACCAGGGCCAATACGCCCCGAGAGGAAAGCTGGGCTGGAAAGAGAAATGAGAGGCAGCTCGCTGCAGGAGCCCATCTCGGCAAGAGGGAACCACCACTATCCCAATGCCAGTTAGAAGCACGGAAGTTCTAGAAGAGAGCTCAAGAAACAATGCGTTCAGTCCATTTCACAGCCACAAGTGCCACGTGGTCCAAAGGTCAGGCACCCCAAGAAAAAACACACTTGGCATACAGAGCTTGTGGGGCACAGTGTGACGTCCTCTCCAGTGGGAGACTCTCTCTCCCTTTCCACACTGTCCTTCTGAGCCCAGCCCATACTGACCCTGGCTGGGGGCGGCCGCAGCTTCTTGGGTTCCTCCAGGCCCAGGTGGTGTTTGCCACCTTTGCCCATCTGCCGGTGCTGCTCGGTGACCTTTTCCCGGAACACGGCGAGCTCCTTCATGCCCGACTTGAGGGGCTTCCGGCCAACGCCACCTCCACCTCCCAACACATTCATGGTGCTGTCCACGTGGTTCTCCACCAGGCCTCCCTCAGAGTGGTCATCACCGTGGTCTGCAGAGAGAGGAGGGGAGGGATGTGAAAGGTCCCCTACAGGCTCATGTGCTTGAACACTCGGTCCCCAGCTGCTGGGGCTGTTTGAGGAAGTTGTGGAGCCTGGAGACAGGTGAGTCACCACCAGCCCGGCTGCTAGTCTCAATGTCTGTCCCCAGTCCCAGAGCTACAATGCGAACGAGACTTCACCACCCACTGCCGCTGCCACAGAGCTCCTCCACCATGCCTTCCCCATGAACCAACATACCCCTTTCCTCCTGTAAGTTGCTCCTGTGAGGTATGGGGTCACAGCAACAAGAAAAGTAATACACTGAACACTACTGGTATCGCCCCTGGTTTTTACAGATGGGGAAGTTGAGGCCCACAGAAGACGCTTACATAACCTGCGAAGTGATGGATCCAGGAGGGAAACTGAGGGTTTGTGACTCCACAGAAATGGGAGTTGTCTACTCGGTTCTAGTTCCTTCCTACGGGGCTGGGACAAAGGGACACAGAAGGGTGATGGCGTCCACAAGAGTCTCGACTTAGAATGGAAGGAGGCCATTCTTGGAGCCCGTCAGAATCACCCAGATTCACCCACAACTAACCCCAGGTTTAAGTTCTTCCTCTATGACCTGACTGGGCAGACCATGTAAGGTTTTAAAATCTCATACCACATAGATTACTGGGCCACGGCACAGCAGGAGGACAGCCAACTATCAATGAAAAAAGCCAGTCTCCAACACCCCCCTGTCACTGTTCATTTGCCAGTCTGTCTCCACTAATAAGTTCCCACAACCCCCTCCTCCTAAGTGCTAGAGTAGAGTCTTGTTGACTGTTTGAGTTGTCCTAAAGTCATCTGTGTGGCACATCCAGATATCATCACACTAAGACCCCCACCAAAAAAATGGGAACTACGTATGACTTCTTCACCAGTAGTTTCAGATTCTCACAAGGTATAAACACTTCGTGGAGGTCTCTCTTCAAGAGCATCCATTCCGTTTCTTCACTTTCTCAGAACCTACTGGGTGCACAGCCCAAGCTGGATGGGACCTTGGGGGCGATGCCCAGCTCCCACAATCTCATCCTGGCTGAGTTGTCCGGCCAGGGGAGAGTGAGGACTGGAATTGAGTGGTCAGGCTGTGACCGGATAACAAGTACAAGCACGCTCTAGAAGGAAGGGAATCATCACCTAGACCAGCCTCTGGGAGACATGGAGAGCAAACCAAACCCCGGACCATGCCACCCAGAGCCAAGCACCTACAAGTCCTAACAAAATCTAAGTAGATACAGAGAGGGTGTTTTTCAACAAATCTCCCCATGTTTCTTCCTTTTCAATATGTATTCAAGAACTTAAGAGGCCTGCCTAGGGAGATGGTTCAGCAGAGGAAGCACTTGCCACAAGAGTACCTGAGCCTGGATCCTCGGATCCAAACCCTCTTAAAAGCTGGATGCTGCAGTGAGTAGCTGTAATCCCAGGGCGCCTGTGGCAAGAAGGAAGATGGAGAAGAGAGTATTTCCTGGAAGCCTGTGGGCCAACAATTCTGGCGAATGCACGGTTAGCAACATGAGAACGAGAGGCCTTTCCTCAAACGAAGTGGAAGGCAAGGACCAACACCAGAAGCTATCCTCATGGGACCCCTCCCGGAAGTACTGTGTGCTGGAAAGAGCCAAAGCCTGGTGCAAAAGGAAAGCTAAGCCGGGCGTGGTGGCGCACGCCTTTAATCCCAGCACTTGACAGGCAGAGGTAGGAGGATTGTCATGAGTTAGAGACTACCCTGAGACTAATTCCAGGTCATCTTGGGCAAGAGCAAAACCCTACCTACAAAAAAGGGGGGGTGGGGGAAGCGACACTGAGTTGTGGTACTCTGTCCAGTATAGCACTGAATATAATAGTGCCTGCTGTTGCGTGTTGAGGGGTGCCCTACTCAATCCCCAGTACCCACGGCATTCAGTAGAGGTTTGCCTCGTGCCTTCCCCTTCCCACAGGACCCTCGTGGGATTCAGCGCGGCTGTGTCAGTTGAAGGTGTGGACTCAGGTAAAACCCAGTTCTGCCACTTTTTCTACCCATGTTTCCCCGTTCACAACCTCTTTTTTGTTGTTGTTTATTTTTATTTATTTTGAGAGTGACAGACAGAGAGGAGGAGGCAGAGAGAAAGAGAGAGAGAATGGGTGCGCCAGGGCCTCCAGCCTCTGCAAACGAACTCCAGACGCGTGCGCCCCCTTGTGCATCTGGCTAATGTGGGTCCTGGGGACCGAGCCTCGAACCAGGGTCCTTAGGCTTCACAAGCAAGCGCTTAACTGCTAAGCCATCTCTTCAGCCCATGCTTGCAACCTCTTGATGTCAAAGCTTTCCCAAATGTAAGTGGCTGGGTAATAGCAGTTCTTCCTTCCTACAACCGGCGAGAGGTAAAGTGGTTGAAACAACTTGGGACAGAAGCCATCCATTCTACTGTCAGCTATTGCCATGACGATGAGGACAAGGGTGAAAACAGTCCCAGTTCTCTGCCACCTCTACGGTGTGGAGCCCGATCAAGAACCAGGAAGCAAAGAAAACGCTCGTGCAAGCATCGTAGGAGCTGTGGCTGTAGAGATCCATGCGCTAAAACGTCCTGACATTGTCCAACTAAGACCCACACTGTACCAGTGCTTCAGGGAGCCTTGTTTCTGGATACATGGCGCCCAAGGGCAATGCAGAATTAAACCTGAACAATTACATGGATATAGAAAAGATGCACACAGACGGTGGCAAGAAGTACGTACCACAAGAGTCGGGCGTGGTGGCGCACGCCTTTAATCCCAGCACTCGGGAGGCAGAGGTAGGAGGATTGCTGTGAGTTCGAGGCCACCCTGAGACTACATAGTGAATTCCAGGTCAGTCTGGGCTAGAGTGAGACCCTACCTCGAAAAACCAAAAGGAAAAAAAAAAAAAGCAGTACCACAAGACAGGGAGGGAAGAGGACACTAAGAATCCAGACATTTAGAACTCAGAGGTGCCGGGCGTGGTGGCACACACTGTTAATCCTAGAACTCGGGAAGCAGAGGCAGGATGATCGCCATGAGTTTGAGGCCATCCTGAGACTACATAGTGAATTCCAAGTCAGCCTGAGCTGGAGTGAGACCCTACCTCAAAAAAAATAAAAAAATAAAAAATAAACAAAAAAAAAAGAATTCTGGGGACAGACTGGGTGTGATGGACATGCCCACAGTCCTAGCAGTGGTGCTGGGTGGAGGAAGGAGAATAAATAGAAGTTCAAGGTCATCTCTGGCTACCGTGTGACTTTGAGACCAGCCTGGACTATACAACACAAGTCTCCAAAGACAAAGCAATGTCAACAAAAGGATTCTGGGAACAGTGCACACACACGACACACAATCCCACACCCAGCAGCAACCTCTGAGGAGTTCCATGCTTTGATGACCTTGGTGTCCCAAAGTGGAGCGGGCAAAATGTACAGCATTTCTGTCCAGAACTGTTCAACTCTGGGAAAGTAAAACTTGAGCTATTTAAATATATAAATCTTCTGAAACCTAAAAAATTCTTTCTAATAGAATGCTAACTCCCCAGGGATACTGAGTAGTTTAGGTTTCACCGTAAACCAAGCAAGATTAGATCCTGTTCCCGCAGCTCCGGCACCACATGCAGGGAGACGCCAAGGACGTTACCTTTGTGCCTTGGCTGGGAAGGAGTTTTAGTCTGCCAGGGTTCAAACCCGCTCATCTTGACCCCCCACCCAGCTCCGCCGCCCCATGAGATACGGAGGAGCAGAACTCCAAGGGCCCCCGAAGTAGGCTGAGTCTCCCTGCCCTGCTACACTGATTTCCTCTGTGCCGTGAGGTCCCCACAGAGCCGTCTTACGGGGACAGAGCCGTCTTACGGGGACAGAGCCATGCAGCTGTAGTGGGACCGACCGTAAGAGTGTCCCTGCCTTAGATGAACAGAAGTAGAAAGCAGAAAGCTCTCTATGGGGAAAGGCTCAGGAAAGTCTGAGTTGAGCCAAACCTGGGAGAAAAACAGAAGTGCACTGACCACAGAATGCGTCACCGTCCCTTTGAAGCATCACATAGCACGTTCATCCCCATCCCCACACTGGCTCTGCTACCATCTCCAGACCCCTGGGCTTCTGTGGAAAGTTCTCAGCCTCTCTTCTACGGCAGATACGGGTGGCCCAGGCAGAACAGAAGACAATGGCCAGAAGCCCCGGCCGCACTGTGACTTCCCCGTCTTCCAGGATCAAAGTGAAGAAGGCAAAATTGGAGCACCCGGGTTCCTTCACCTGAGCCTTGTGGGCTCCTTATCACCTCCTGCCAATAGAGGCAGGAGGGATTTCTGGAAACTTCCATACCACTTCCAATCTAGAAACTGCTCTGTTCACATGCCTAACTAGAGAAGACCAGGCCATGCACACACCTGTCATCCCAGCACTAAGGAAGCTAGGTCAAGGCTAGCTTGGCCTACACAGTGAGACCCTGTTGCAGTCAGGTTTGCACTGCTGGTAGAAATCACCCAACCAAGAGCAGCTTGTGGGGAAAAAGAGGTTTATTTTAGCTTACAGGCTCAAGGGGAAGCTCCACGACAGCAGGGAAAACGATAGCATGAGCTGAAGACTGACATCACCTTCTGACCCACATAAAGTGGACAACAGGAACTGGAGGGTGTGCCAAGCACTGGCAAGGGGAAACTGGCTATAACACCCACAAGCCCGCCCCCAACAATACACTCCCTCCAGGAAGTGTTAATTCCCAAATCCCCATCAACTGGGAACCTAGCATTCAGAACACTTAAGTTTATGGGGGACACCTAAATCAAACCATCACAGACCCTGTAAGGTGTTAGGGAGGTGGGGACAAAGGGCTCCGGGAATCTTCTGGTACAGTACACTGCCACCATTTCTAGAACCTTCCACTCTGTGAGCATGAAGCCCATGACTTCAAGAAGCTCACTTGGTTCTGTTCTGGTGGGAAGAGGAGCCTGCCTACCCTGAGGCTTGGGGAAAGTTGGCCAGGCTCCTCCATGGCTGTAACTGCATGCTCCCTGGCTGAAGAAGGAAAAGGTGGCTCACATGTAGTCCCATGGCAGAGCTTCTGGAAGGTTCT
This sequence comes from Jaculus jaculus, assembly GCF_020740685.1. Classification (NCBI taxonomy): domain Eukaryota; kingdom Metazoa; phylum Chordata; class Mammalia; order Rodentia; family Dipodidae; genus Jaculus; species Jaculus jaculus. Next base: position 16,525,530 of record NC_059105.1, read on the forward strand.
ACTCACCCTGGGGCTTGTGACATCCTCTGGTTTGTGCTCTTTCACCCAGCTCCAGATAAGTCTTTGTCATGGGGGACTGTCCTGACTCTAACATCAAGATGCAAATAGTGGGCTGGAGAGATGGCTTAGCGGTTAAGCACTTGCCTGTGAAGCCTAAGGACCCCGGTTCGAGGCTCGGTTCCCCAGGTCCCACGTTAGCCAGATGCACAAGGGGGTGCACGCATCTGGAGTTTGTTTGCAGTGGCTGGAAGCCCTGGCACGCCCATTCTCTCTCTCTACCTCTATCTGTCTTTCTCTCTGTGTCTGTCACTCTCAAATAAATAAATAAATAATGGACAAAAAATATTTAAAATATATATGTACATATATAAAGATGCAAATAGTGTCATCCCAAGTAGGGGCAGTAAAAAAAAAGAAAGAAAACTTCATGCATTGCTAAGTGGCACTTGGGAGGCAAAATTAAGCCTAGGTTTAAACAAAAAAATCACCATTGTGGGGGCTGATGATATGGTTCAGCGACACAGTACCTGCCTAGCATGCTGAAGGCCCTAACCTTGGAGAAGGGGTGGAGACTGAGAGTCTCAAAGGCCTGGAACTTCTCAGCAAATTGCTGAAATAACTCTAGGAGCTTGTTGTGATATGAAGTGAGATGCCCCTGGTGTGTTTAAGTCATGCGTCCAAACGTTTGATTCTACTGTTTGGGGGAAGTTTGTGCATTTTTGAGGAGGTGGAACCTCTCTAAAGGAAGTGGGTCACTTAAGGAGGATTCTGCACATTGAGGCTTTATAGCTGGGCCCCACTTTTCATTCACTCTCTGCCTCCTAACTGTGGATGCAACATGGACAGCTTCTCCTATGCTTTCTTGCCATGATGGGTTCTCTCACTCTGAACTGTAAACCAAAGAAAAACCTTTCCTCCTTAAGTCATGTTTTTGTTAAGGTTTTTGTCACAACAATGAGAAAAAAAATAACTAATATAGGTTACTCAGGGTTCTAGCTTTCCTATTCATTCCCTCAATGGTGAAGTCCTCCACCATTCTTTCAACCCCAGAGACACTAGCCCATGCCTTCTTTTAAAAAGAAAAATATTATGGGCTGGAGAGATGGCTTAGTGGTTAAGGTGCTTATCTGTGAAGTCTAAGGAACCAAGTTCAATTCCCCAGAACCCACGTAAGCCAGGTGCACATGGAGGCACCATGTGTCTGGAGTTCATTTGTGGTGGCTACAGGCCCTGACATGCCCATTCTCTCACTCTCTCTAGTAAATAAATAAATAAAGTATTTATTCATTTGTTTGCAAGGAAAGAGAATAAGGGAGGGGGGCGAGAGAGAGGAAATAGGTGCATCAGGGCTGGCACTGCAAACAAACTCCGTATGTATGTACCACTTTGTGCTGTGGCTTTAAATGGGTACTGGGGAATTGACATGCACCTTTAACCACTGAATCAGCTCTCAAGCCCAGTCCATGACCTCTTAGGGTGACACACGGGTCTTCAGTCTGCAGGTCCCTCCTCCCCAAACCCTCCTGGGCACTTGTACCACTGACAGTAGTCAAAACTGCAACCCTTGGCTGAGTCTTCAAAGTCAACCCAAAATTTACTGCTCAAAGGACCCTCTGCCCACTAATAATGTGCACCTCAGGTCTGGAGGCAGCCACTAGGAATAACTTGTTCACTAGGCACAGGAAACACAGTATGCTAAGAAAATGCTTTTATTTATATTAAGACCAGAAGAGAAAAATAAACCTTTAAGTCAAAAAGTCTTGGGCTGGAGAGATGGCTTTGCGGTTAAGCGCTTGCCTGTGAAGCCTAAGGACCCCGGTTCGAGGCTTGGTTCCCCAGGTCCCACGTTAGCCAGATGCACAAGGGGGCGCACGCGTCTGGAGTTCGTTTGCAGAGGCTGGAAGCCCTGGCACGCCCATTCTCTCTCTCTACCTCTATCTGTCTTTCTCTCTATGTCTGTCGCTCTCAAATAAATAAATAAATAAAAATTTTTTTAAAAAGTCTAATATGTGGGCTAGAGAGACGGCTTAGTAGTGAAGGCACTTGCCCGCGCAGCCTAAGGACCCCTGTTCGACTCTCCAGATCCCACATAAACCAGACATACAAAGGTGAGGCAAGCGCAGGGTCGCACATGCCCACTAGGTGGCGCGAGCACCTGGAATTTGATTTCAGTGGCTGAGGTCCTGGCACACCAATTTTCTCTCTCTTTCTCTCTTCAATAAAATTTTTAAGTCTTAATATGTAATTTTGATGTACTTACATTTAGAAAACAAGATATTGTGATTGTTACATGTTTTGTGGAGGAAAAAGAGGGCTCACAAAGACAAAAGCACCTGTGGTCCCTGAATGTCCTGATGTAATTTTCCCTGAGTCCAAGTCCCAGGAGACGGGTTACCTGGGCAGTTTTCTCCTGGGAGAATGGTTGGCTTCCTGTTCTGAGATGTCCCTGACCTCCCCAAGGTAAAGGTCAGTTTGTCCACCTTCACAGAGGCCACCTGGATTCCAGGGTAGGTTTTGTTCTATTCCTTATTGATCTCACCACCAACAACAAACATGCACATAGATGGAGAAATCCATGGGCCTGGCTTGGTGACAGGAGCTCTTTGTAAAAGTGACACAGCATTCATTTCTTTCTCTGGAATAGGCTTCAGGACAAGTCTTCAGGCCAATCTCAAATACAACATGAAGTTGACGGGGAGTGAAATGTTGGCCAAGTAGCGATCAGCAAGGAAGGTAGGCTGAGAAAACACTGGTGTCCCGTTACTATGTTACTATTCCTAGCCAAAAATATCTTGAGAAAGCCAGGAGTGGTGGCGCACGCCTTTAATCCCAGCACTCGGGAGGCTGGGGTGGGAGGATCACCATGGTTCGAGGCCACCCTGAGACTATATAGTGAATTCCAAGTCAGCCTGAGCTAGAGTGAAACCCTATGTCAGAAAAAAAAAAAAAAAAAAAAAGCTATGTGTGGTGGCGCACGTCTTTAATCCCAGCACTTGGGAGGCAAAGGTAGGATGATCGCTGTGAGTTCAGAGCCACCCTGAGACTACATAATGAATTCCAGGTCAGCCTGAGCTAGCGTGAGACACTACCTCAAAAGCCCAAACCTTCTCCCCTGCCCCTCAAAAGAGAATTGTCTTGAGAATTCATGACCGAAGTCTGAGTGCCTAAGTCTGAATCACAGATCTGCCCACTTACCTCTGCACCCCTGGACAAATGACTTAAACTCTGTGCCCCATGACTGATCTATAAGAAGGTCACAGATGTGGACCAACTTCAGTGGTCTGCTGAGAAGATCCCATGAGATGTGGCGTGTGTATGCAATGAAACATGAGCCTCCACGGAACTCTTACCTGCTTCCTTCTTCCCCTGGTGCTCCCACCCCCACTCATTCGGACAAGCTTCTCCTCCCGTGCATTCTCTTATAGAAATTCCCCGCAGAAAAACATTCCAGATACGGCATTCCTGCTAGAGGTGGAATTTTCCCTCAGAACAAAAATACCAAGTTGCATTCTCTTCTGCCTGAGAGTCACATCCAGAATAATATTTACTAAGCAACCAGTTATACATGCAGCGAAGCAGCAGAGCTCACTACAAAAAGGGGACGCTGGAAAGATGGCCTGCGAAGCCCAAGGACCCCAGATTGACTCTCCAGGACCCACGTAAGCCAGATGCACATGGTAGCGCATGCATCTGGAGTGGCTAGAGGCCCTGGTGCACCCATTCTCATCCTCTCCCTCTAATAAATAAATAAAAATGAAATCTTTTTTTTTAAGTTCTTACTATTTTTTTTCTTTTTTCCCCATGGTAAGAGTCTTGCTTTAGCCCAGGCTGATCTGGAATTCACTATGTAGTCTCAGGGTGGCCTTGAACTCACAGCGCTCCTCCTACCTCTGCCTGCCAAGTGCTGGGATTAAAAGCATGTACCACCACACAAAAACAGCTCTTAGCATGACCTCCCTTTTTTTATGTTGAAGAATACCTAATAATGCCTCATCCTTCTCCTATCTCATGGTGGTCATGAAATCCAGCCTCCGAGTTACAGGAATGTGTAGCAATGTCTGATTTTCTAAGTGGGTGCCGGGGATCAAACTCAGGGAGTCCCATTTGTCCTAAACTTTCACCTGAGGATGCTGGTATATATAGGTGACACTGTGTGTCTTCCCCATCGGTTGCTCCAAAGGTCAGATGCAGCGGGCAGGATTCTGAACAGTGTCTGTGGGCGCCTGTTTTGGAATAGGCTGGCACCAGGACACATTCCAGCTTAGGTAATGAGCTCCTCTTGGTTGGTTGATCCATCCATTCCCTGCTGCCACCCAGCTTCCTTCCTATCTCCCCACCCATTCGTTGCCACCCCTGGAAGCCCTGCTATCTGCAAGGGAGCCAGCTAGCCAAGCAAAGCCCGACATCTCTCAGATGCCACCGCCTCCGCCATGTTCAGGACGAGCTCCCCTTTTGCCTGAAAATCAGCGGTCCACAAGCATCAGCCCTTGCTGTTGGAAAGCTTCGTCCCGCCAGGCCCTTCACTCACTCACCCGTCAGGCGCCATCCCATAGCTCCCACAGGCCGAGTGCTAGAGAATGTGGAAAGCACTGTCAGGTGGGAAGCGGAGAAGGCACAGGCCACCGCCCTTGAACAGTAAGGCTCCCAGGAGCACAAAACAAACGCAGAACAGTGACCGTGTGGCCCAAGAATTCACTCCATACCTGGATGCTCACAACACTGAGCTGGGGCTCAGCTCCAGGCCCAAGCAGTTCTCTCGTGCTTTCGATGAGCAATGCTGACTTGAAAACCAAGGTTCCAACCCTGACTTTACTACCCCTGGGACTGTGGCGTGGTGCCAGGCAGGGGTTGGACTGAGTTTGACTTCAATGTGTTCATTGGTAAGTTTAGAGAATGAGACCCCAGCAACCTGAAGAGCTTGCTGAAAAGACAGTCCTGGATGGACTCAGCCCTGGAGATTCAGAGACAGCATGGACCAGGGCCAAGGAACCTGCATTTGAACAAGATCCCTCCAAGTCTGGTACTTCCAAGGCCACCCTGTCCCTTTGTGATCCTCTCCCTTCTGCCCGGCTCTCCTGCAGAACTTGGTGGAGGAGAGACAAAGACGCCTCTTCTGTCCCAGCAAAATGGCCTCACATGACATTTGGCAAAACCTTGGCCTCCCAAGCTTCCTCCCCACTGGCTCTTGGATCTGTGGAGAGACGCACATGCGTGCTTGGACGCACGCAGAGGGGCCCTCCTTGGCCAGGCACCATGGAGATTTCTAGAGAATGCCCTCACACTGCTGTCTCATCTCAGGCTCCCCTGAGCGAGCAGAAACAGCACACCCCGAAGGGCTGCTGTATAAACATTAGGGTCAGTCCTGGAACCGCAGAGACCTGGGGAGGGTCAGGGCCGAGGCAGACAGTTTGAGTAAACAAAAACACACTCAAATTCAGCCCAGGTCCTCTAGGGCTCCGCAAGCCAAGTTGTCCTCGACGAGCCAGAGAACCTGATATCATGACTGGCAAACAGCACCATCAACTTTCCCTCCTTCCCGTGAGGCCTGAACATTTCTCCTCTGGCTCAACTCGGGCCGTCCAGGAACCTGGCAAGGTGACGCAGTGGCTGAAGGCCCAAGTAAGTAGTGTGCTCATTGGAGCAAACTTGGACCGGAGGCAATGGAGGAAAAAAAAAAAAAGAAATTAAGTACCTAACCCCCAAACACGACTTGTGCAGAGTGTGTGCATGAAAATGTTTGTTACAGCACTATCTGTAGTTATTAGCAACCTGACCTAAAGGTCCTCCAAGAGGTGAACAGATATAAAACCAACAGGGCAATACTGTAATGTAACACAAAGCAGGTAGAAAGACTAACTCTCAACTGGGTGTGCCAGCACAAACACACCTTGTGTGTTAGGTGTATGTGGGGGTGCACAGATAGCGAATGTTCTTATGTACACTTGTGCGCCCACCCCATGCACACACCCAGAATAGTACCCAAGGTGATAGAGGAATCACTCTTCTATGTTGTTTGTTTGAGGCACAGTCTTTTCCAGTCTTGCTGACCAGCAAGTCTCAGTGATTCTTTTGTCTCCTTAGGACCAGGTTTACAAGCATCCTGACCACTCTCCACTTTTTTTTTTCTTTTGTATTTTATTTACTTATTTGCAAGGAGAGAGAGAGAGAAAGGAAAGAAGGAAGGAAGGGAGGGAGGAAGAAAGGAAGGAAGGAAGGGAGGGAGGGAGGGAGGGAGGGAGGGAGGGAAGGAAGGAAGGAAGGAAGGAAGGAAGGAAGGAAGGAAGGAAGGAAATAAATGGGTACTTCAGGGCCTCTAGCCACTGCAAATGAACTCCAGATGCATATGCCACTTTGTGCATCTGGCTGTACATGGGTACTGGGGAATTGAAACTGGACCATTAGGCTTTGCAGACAAGCACCTTAACCTTGAGCCATCTTTCCAGCCGAGATGGCACACCAGGGCCTCAGCTACTAAAACTGAACTCCAGAAGCTTGCACCACCTAGTGGGCCTGTGCAACCTTGTGCTTGCCTCACCTCTGTGCATCTGGCTTAGGTGGGATCTGGAGAGTCAAACATGGGTCCATAAGCTTCGCAGGCAAGCACCTAAGCTGCTAAGCCAGCAGCTTTTTATGTGGGTGCTGGCAATAGAAAACTCAGGTCCTCATGTTAGTGCAGCAAGGACTCTTGCCTACCAGCCATCTCAGTCCCCACAGATGGTAAAAGCCTAGTACTGACATGAGAAGTCAAACTATATGTTTTCTGTAATTGACTTTCAGACTTAAACACTACTGGTCTTCTATCATATACATATGCATCATATGCATATGCATATATATACATATAAATATATGCATGCATGTGCAAATATATATATCTTGGTCACCATATGTATGTGAATCAATTTCCTTCTCAGCATCTTAGGCAAGGCCCACTGGCTAACATAAGTGGTTCTGTGACTTTGACTCTTCCTTGGAGGATGGAAGCTTCTTGAAGACACAGCTCGATCTTACCTTCTATAGGGCTTAAAATTTCCACTTCACCAAAGCGGGACAGAAAAAGCAGACATCCCATGTGCTTGTTGCATTTCTGGAAGATAATGTACCTTCTTCTTCCAAGACTGAGGAAACAGATTCTTGTCAAACTTCTGTGACGCTGTTCACCATAAACCACGCGGCGTGGCTTTTTACAGCAGGGCTACTGGCTTGCCTACAGTAAGTACTCAATCCATATTTAAATATTAGAAGCTGAGGCCGGAGGAAAGTCTTAGTGGTTATGGCATTGGCGCGCAAAGCCAAAGGACCCAGGTTCGATTCCTCTGGACCCACATAAGCCAAATGCACAAGGTGGCACATACATTTGGGATTGGTTCATTTGCAGCAGCTGAAGGCCCTGGTATGCCCATTCTCCCTATCTTTCTCAAATAAAATAATAAAAGTTATTTTTTAAAAAGAAGGAAATATATATTAGAAAAGCTGGCCATGCTAAGCGCATCTTCTTACATTATCCCTCTCTCTCTCTCTCTCTCTCTCTCTCTCTCTCTCTCTCTCTCTCTCTCTCTCTCTCTCATCATCATGATCACCCTTGAGGCCTCAAAGCAGCAAGAATGGGTAGGAGTCAAGCAAATGGCAGCGTGTGGAAGGAGGGAAGGACATTTGTCTCTCCTAGGGCACATGTTTGAACCACTGTCCCTGATCGTGGTTCTGATGACGGGATCCCGGGGTCTAGCCCCTAGGTCACGTCAAAAGACGGACAAAAACCCACCCCTGCCCATTCTGCTGGCTTCTTTGCAGCCCCCATAACACTGCTCGCCAGATACTCCACACGGGCACACTCAACCCAGAGCACGCAAAAAGAAATGTAAAACTTGCAGAGATGTCCAAGGTTGCCCGCTCCACTCTCAAACCAGCACAAGAAGTGTCCTGAATATAAATAAGTGTCTTTAAATAGGTCACCATGCTTTCTCTCTTGCTTCAAGTACAAGTTCACTGATTGTGAATGACCTAATACTACATCACACCCATCCGTCACCTTTCTTGGCTATGCTGCCTGGTTTAAGGAGCAGAAAACCAAGCTAGAGACAACTGAGAGCCTCCAGCAAGAATCATTTCTGGGGTGTAACTGGGCCACGGTCAGTCATCAAGCAATCCGCAAACTCATAGTAAAGAGAAATTTTGACGGCCATAACTGTGCACTGGAAACCCTCCACTCTTGACCCCATGCTCTGGATTCATGGAAGGCTTTGCAAAGCAAAAGCTACCCAGGCGGGCACATCCCCATCGTGACCAAGCAGAAAACTAAGCGGGCATCTGCCTTCCTCCTCACCTCTGTGTTGAGATCGAGGAGAGAAGGAAGGAAGGGATTAGAACGTGTGTAGAACATCAGCTGACTACCTGAGTTTCTCTGCTAAGCGCTTTGTACACACACCTTTGTTTCCTCATCGAGCAATCACATGGGGTTGATAATGTCTTATCCTCTCTCACACTTGATAAAAAGCCGCAAGTTTGGAGGCCAACTGCACACAGAGGCAGAGCCGAAACCAGACCCAGGTCATTTGGCTACACAACTCTTGACCCCTCAGAACGGCTTCTGGTCACCAAGCCACGACAGGGAAAAATTAAAGCAAGACACTTGAACCCGGGCACTCTGCTCCTGCTGCTCCCTAGCGACAGGAACCCCATCTAGGAAAGGAGGTCACCAGTTATTATAGGGCAGCTGGTCCCATCCAACCACAAAAGCCTTTACAACCCAGTAAGCCAAACCCACTTGAACTCCTTTACCCTACCTGCCACACCTCTTACCACAGTTTCTATAGAAGCCAGCCAGTATTATCAGTTACAGAGGCTGGGAGAGGGATTCAAGGGAACTGCCAGTCTCTCTTTTTTTTCCCCTAGGTCTTTGGCACTTTGGAAATTAAGTTCACTATCCAGAGGCAACTTGGCACCTCCAATTCAAAAGTAAGACAGTAGACTCAAAAGAAACTTCCCGGAGAGTTGCATAAAGGCACATTTTTGAGAAGTTATGCCTTAATTACTTTCTCCCTCCCTTGGAAGAGCAGCTTTTCCGAGAAGGAATACATAATCCTTCGGCTTTGTGTGTGCGTTAAGTCTGATTGAAGAGAATCCAGATGCAGGCTGGCCTCGGCACTTGACCTTGAATGCAGCCTTGCTTTCTTCCCTGGACAAGTGGGGAGAATCAAACTACGGGCCTTTAGGCAGGACTGGAAGAGGCATGGGATGAAGCAATCGTCATTGCTTTATCATTTGCCCTCTGAGGGAGCCCTGTTTGCTTACTGCCAACAGCACTCTCCAATTCACAGCCTAACTTGGGTCCTCCAGCCGGACCCCTACCACCGTCACCCATTGTCTCAACTCCTCATTGCGATGGGCACACTGAATGGGCTGCTTCTGCCCCCTGCCCCACGGCCCGATCTATCCTAACAACCTGCCAGGGCCTTCCAGCGGCTGTGGTTCCCGTTCCTCCTTGACATCCTGGCTCGGTCCCGTTCCTTGAATGAACCCAGGCTGACATACCTACACTTGTCTACTAATGAGAAACCTCCCCAGGCCTCACTCCCAGCCAACCTCACCAGGGCCCGTGGGCCAATTTCTCTGCCTGGCACCTGGAAGTATGCCAGCCCCTGTCCCCTTCTCCCCAATCTTCACTCCTGCCCTGCTTCCCAGCAGCCAGAAAGGGATGTGGGGCTGGCAGCCAGGAGGGCTCCAAGGTTTCCAAGTGCCTACCCCCACCTCCAAAAAATTAGGGAAGGGGGAAAATTCCTGACGGCAGTGGACTGTTATTTCTTTCAGGGAGAGCCAGTCTTCTGAGCAAAGTCTCCCTCAGAGAGCACTGACTGACGCCCAGGCTGAGCCAGCCCACATCTTCCCCTGGCTTTGTTTAAGGAACAGAAGGGGAGGGGCGGCTAGGAGCCAAGGAGGAGGAGGGGCATGGGGGGATGGTCCATTCTACACCAGAGAAAAAAAAAAATCTCCCATATTCTGCTCCTTGGGGGGTGGGGAGGGGGGCGAGTGTTAACTCTGGAACTGAAAAACCCACACATTCCCTAAACCCATAACTTACCTGTAAAGAGACTATTTTCTCCCCACACCATCACGGGCACCAAGCACAAAGGGCCCCAGTCTAATGGGGCTTTCACCACAGGTTCCCCTTGGCATTTGCGACGCACTGTCTCCACTGTCTTGGGTGCCGCCCTAAGTATCAGCTCACTGCAGAGATCTGCCTCTACCATCCTGCTCTATTGTTATACCTGACAATAGTCACTGTGGTCATTGTGCACACACAGGCTGCCACTGGGGGGGGGGGTGCTTCCTGGTGGCCCTGAGTGAAATCTAACACTAGGGAGGCAACCCAGTGCTCGAAAAATCACCCCAACACAGCATGCCCCAGGAGGTCCTTTCCTCTCTGCAAAATGAGGTTATACCCCTCCCCCCCCCCCCCCCCCCCCCCCGGCCTCGGCAGTGAGATCAGCTCTGGAGATGATGGAATAAGAAAACATCATTCTGGAAAGAACATCCATCCAGAGTCTTTGCCAGGATCACGTTGAAATTTCTGGCACCCTGGGCTCGGAGAGGCCAGATCTCAAAGTCTCATTTTCCTGGAGCAAGAAACAGGATACCAGGGGTTTGCACTGGTTTTCAGAACTGCACACCCTTGAACACACAATGTGTAAGAAGTGTGCCAGGAACACTTGGGTTCGAACCTGACTCTTGGCTCTAAAGCCTGGGTCCTAGCCAGCTTCCTCTGAGGACCACGTCTAGAGCAGGGGCCTTCCCCCACTGCCACGGTCACCACCCGATATGCCCCAGGTATTCTGCTGACAAGTGAGCTTCAGGGCGGCTGGCCGGGTGAAGGTAGGACTCTACCCTTTGTCTCTTGCTAGGTAGCAACAAAGCTAGCAGAAAAGCCCAAAGACCCAAACTCTGGGATCATCTCTGTCCCTCTAGTGCCTATTCTAGGCCCTACGAAGTCACGTGTGAATTCCACCCCTAGAATTCGAGTTAGTCTCTTGACATATGGACATGGGCTCTAAAGACCACTCATTACCTAACTCATCCATAAAATAGTTTAAAAAAAGAGCAAAGCATTTATTTTCAGGTGGCTTCCTATTGTATTTAAACTACAGTTCCATGACCCTTTCCACAAAAGGGCCTCAGGACAGTCCAGTTAGAGAGGTGAAAAGGTTTCAAGTGATGCGGGCTGGAGAGATGGCTTAGCGGTTAAGGAACTTGCCAAGCCTAAGAAGGCTTGTTCGAATCTCCAGGTCCCACGTAGTAGCCAGATGCAAAAAGTGACACAAGCGTGCAATGCCGCACATGCACACAAGGGGGCACATGTATCTGGAGCTTGTTCACCGGGGCTGAAAGGCCCTGGCATACCCATTCTCTCTCCCTCTTTCTGTCGAAAGGAAAGGGAAAGGAAAGGGAAAGGCAAGATTTAGCTTGAAATGCGCTGTCAAGTTTTGTTTGTATTTTCAGACTGTTATCTTATACTGCAGCCCAAGCTGTATAGTCCAGGCTAGACTCAAACTCATTGCCATCTTCTTGCCTCAGCCTCCCAAGTGCTAGAATTACAAGCATGAGCCACCACACTGGCTACTTTGACACACGCCCACAGGTGTGACACAGTAGCATCACTGGTACCATGAATTTCTGATTGATAGACAGATGAGGAAACTGACACTCAGACAGAGTATACCTTGTGCCCCTGGAGACTAGGTCATGCTGAACACGTGGGGCCAAGCCCTCTAGACATAAGCAGCCTACCTGACCTTTCCAGGCTAGCCTTTGTTTTAAAGACCAGCTAACGAAGTATCAGACATGTCACTTGCTAAGATTAAGGCAGCTGGGCTGGAGGGATGGCTTAGCGGTTAAGGCATTTGCCTGCAAAGCCAAAGGACCCAGGTTCGGTTCCCCAGGACCCATGTAAGCCAGATGCACAAGGGGGTGCGTGTGTCTGGAGTTTGCAGTGGCCAAAGGCCCTGGCACGTCCATTCTCTCTCTCTTTCCCTTTCACACATAAATAAAAATAAAATATTTAAAAAAAAAAAAGATTAAGGTAGCTAACATGTAAACCTACTATGTGCCAGGCACCTGCATGGTCACGACAGGCCTGAACACGGCCCATAGAAAAGGTAAAATCCCCATTTCACCAAACCTAGTGTCCGAGGAAGGCCCCTGCTCGCCACACGGGGTTTGGTTAGTTGTTTCCTGAGGTTCTGAGACAGGCTCTTGCTACCTGGAACTCGGTCTGTAGCCCAGGCTGGCCTCAAACTCTTGACACCACCCCCTCTGCCTGCTGGATGCTGATGATCCAGGCGTGCACAACCGTATCCAGCTTCCAAGGAGACCAAGTGGCTTTCCCCATCACCTGCTGCTTGCCAGCTCCTCTTTCTCCCCAAAGACACTGTGACCCTTTCATCTTCCTTAGCTTGCTGACACATGAGCTTGCAGTGTGCCCATCTCCTCCTCATCACGCTGAACGTAGGTGCACTTGGGATCACAGGTGCACACTACCATCTCAGGCTTTCCGTGAGTTCTGGGGACGCGAACTCACAGCAAGCACTTGACTGAGCCATCTTCCCCAGTCCCGCTTGGGTCATCTTTTCCTACCCCTGCATGCTGGGCCCCAACGTTTTGGTATAACCCCTGTTTTAGAGAATTCAACTAACCAAAAGCCAGCGATGATACACCACGGCCCACCTGTCACCCACACATGGCAGGTGTCCAGACACAAAACCTCTGGGCAAGAAGTCTCAAAAGCATTTTGCTAACAAGCCCTGGCTTGGCAGTGGAGGCTGAGTGGGTTCAGAGGCAGGTCCCTCAGTTCTTGTCCTCAATCCCTGCTCGGAGCCATGTCTGCATTTCAGATTCAGGCAAGAGTTTCCTTCCTTTGGGGTATAGTGGATAATTGGACACAAAACAAGCAAGGAAGTCATTTCAGACTAGGAAGAGGACAGAAGAGGAGATGACCCATCTTCTGATGGCTGCCTGCCACCTCAGGAAACTGCTGGCCAGGGATAACAAGAAGTAGAGGGGCTGGAACATCTGTCAGCCAGATCTCTGGCCCCCCTAGAGAAGTCTCTGTCACCCCTTCTTCTGGGTCCTCATTTCTGCCAAAGCAACGCTAAGCTCCTTAGGGGGGACATGGCACAGCCCTGGCCCCCAGAAGAACCCTCTCCAAAGCCCAGTCCCTGTCCTGCCAACTAATCAGGGCTTGAGCTGTACGCCACTCCTTTCTCCAGTCACCTGCAGGGCCTCCCTCCAACTGGAGTTGAGGACGGGGCTGATGTACTGTCCATGTCATGTATTTTGGCATGTATATATGTGTAGGCATGCATGTGTGAGCCTGGGGCCTGGAGTGTGCCCAGTGGTCAGGGCATTTGAAAAAGGTTCTGAAAGCCCCTGAAAAAGCTAAGGACTCTGGCTTCCCCAGATGCAGAAAGCGGGGCATGCGTCTGGAGTCTGGGCACGTGTGTGCGTGAGCATGTGTGAAGTGCACGTGGAGGTCAACATGGCAGATCTTCCTCAATCTCTCTCCACCTTATTCCATGACAGAGGGTCTCTCATTAAACCTGAAGCTCACCAATTTGCCTAGACCAGCTGGGCATCTGCCCCCCAGGGATTTCTTGTCTCTGCTTTCCAGGCGCTGGTATTATACGTAAACACATGTTCAGCCTTTTTTTTTAACTCACGGCGGTCCTCCTACTTCTGCCTCCCAAGGGCTGGGATTAAAGGCGTGTGTCACCATGTCTGGCTAAGATATTTTTTAAAAGAATGAGCCAGATATGGTAACACACGCCTTTAGTCCCAGCGCTTGGAAGGCAAGGTAGTATCAGCGTGAGTTCGAGGCCAACCTGAGGCTACATAGTGAATTCCAGGTCAGCCTGAGCTAGAGTGAAACACTACCTCGGGAAAAAAATATATATATTTCTCTATGAGACAGGAGAAAAAAAAAAAGTGTTCCAGGGCCTCTAGCCACTGCAAATGAACTCCATATGCATGCCCCCCTTTGTGCATCTGGGGAAATCAGGGTCCTTAGCCTTTTCAGGCAAACACCCTAACCACTGAGCCATCCCTCCAGCCCCCATGCTCAGCATTGCATGTGCATCTGAATTCAGGCAAGCACTTCAGCTATCTCCTCAGGTCCTCCCCTCAAACCTTGTGTCATCTGTTTTGTTTGTTTGAGGTAGGATCCCCCCTCTAGCCCAGGCTGACCTGGAATTCACTAGGTATTCCGGCTCATGGAATCTTCTTTTGAGCCCTGTCCACTTACTTAGCATGTAGGGGAGAGGTACAGGAACAGGAAGAGGTTTGGGGCAAAAAAAAATAAAAAATAGGATGGTCTACGAATGGAGAGGGCAATGCAAGGGGAGGGAAGAGCTGAGATCATGGGTAAGTAAGGCAGTCCAGGCCCTGGAAGGGGGGCATAAGTTTAGCAGCCCACGAGGGGGCTGGGAAACAAAGGGAAGGAGGATATAGCCTGCTGACTGTGCCCTGCCGTTGTTCCCTGTAGCAGCTGGCCTTCCAGGTGGTAGACTCAGCCTTCTTCATTCTCTTAGCACCAGGGGCTTTCAGAACCTTTTGTCAATTGTGATAGCAACTTTCTATAGCAGAGAAGACCCACGCTGAGAACCAACTGGAAGCTCACCTGATCCCAGGGCCCAGGAGAACAGAGAAGCCTCCTGAGGCGGGTGGACACACTCCTCCGGCTTCTGGCAAGCCACAGCATTCCTTGTTAAGAGATTTTATTCATTTACTTATTTATTTTTATTTGTGAGGAGAGAGGGAGAGAGGAAGGGAGGGGGAGTATGTGTGTGCCAGGCTCTTGGCCTTCGCAAATGAACTCCAGATGCATATTCTACTTTGTGCATCCGGCTTCATACGGGTACTGGGTAATCCAAGCCAGCTGACAAGGCTTTGCAAGCAAGTGTTGAACCATCTCCCCAACTCCAATCCATGACATATCTATAGGACTAATTTCACTGAGTCGCCTAACCCAGAGAAATCATTTGCCTGAACGTTTTTTTTTTTAATTTATTTATTTATTTGAGAGCAACAGACACAGAGAGAAAGACAGATAGAGGGAGAGAGAGAGAATGGGCGCGCCAGGGCTTCCAGCCTCTGCAAACGAACTCCAGACATGTGCGCCCCCTTGTGCATCTGGCTAACGTGGGACCTGGGGAACCGAGCCTCGAACCGGGGTCCTTAGGTTTCACAGGCAAGCGCTTAACCGCTAAGCCATCTCTCCAGCCCTGCCTGAACGTTTTAAAACCTAGGGCACATAAGGTAGGTTAATAGTGAGAGCCAGTCAGCCTCCCTCTTCTCTTCGCCTGCCAGGAAACCCAGTAGTTCAAGGTGGCCAAGAACCATTTCATACATAGACCGTCATGACCACAGCTGACGGGCTCTTTTTCTTTAATCCTCCCACTTGTTCTAACTCAGAGCATCCTTAGCCTGCCTTTTCTGAGGACCTCAGTGTTGCTAGATAGATAGGATCTTTCTCCCCGAGGTGTCCTTAAATCTCTAAGGAATAGATCATTATGACCACACAAAGGAAGCAACAGAGGGGATGTTTCACAGGAAACTCCTAGCAAAGATACTAGATGTATCTCCAGCCTCCCCTGGGCAATGCAGCCCAAGGCCACTGTGTGTGCATGCCTCACTGGACCCCTCTGCTGACCTGTCTCCAAATGCCTGGGAGTCCAGGGTCATACCCTGCATAGTTTCCTAACCAAAGAACTGCAGGTGTCCCTACAAATGTCCCAGAGGGGCAGCCCTCAAGCCCCCCCCATCTCCTCCTACTCTGGCCCACTCTTATGAAGGGGGTCAGTTTAGCCAAAGCTGGTTCATGAAGTTCTGTCCAGAAGCCGGACAGCAGGAAGCACGTAGAGACCGTTAACAATCAGCGACAGTGGGTCCCACTCACTGCAGTCTGTTTTACAACTTTGAACGCGGTATGCAAATTTATGCAAGATGAGATGCAAAGCAGTGCTCCGAGCCAGAAGTACCATTGCTTTCTCCCCCTTAATCTTGAAGCAGGAGTGAGCCACTGTAAACCAGGCCACGCCCCGCCTCCTTCCCCTTCTCCGCCCCCACCAAGCGCAGACTGAGGGCCCCCCCCACTCATCACCCACCAGAGGCCAGCCTGTCCGTCAGCTCCTGGACTTTGAATGACTGCACATTTCTATAGCACCTTTATATGTGCAGAGGGCCAGAAGGCCACTTGGACAGCCCCGCCCCACAGCATAATCCCAGGCATTGTATGAGACAGGGAGGGAGGAAAAGAGGGAAGGAGGCTAGGGAAGATGCTGAGGAGCCAGCCTGGTCTGAATTTTGAAAGGACTCCTTCTGCCCCCGCACCCCCCCCAACTCCCTCACCTCACCCCTGAGTTTTCTAGGTCCTTCTGCTGATCCTACCACCTCATACACCCACACACTTTCAAGCATAAACTTCAGGCACTCACACTTTATTTTTTTTTAACTCCAGGCCTGCCCACCCCACCCCCCAGTCTGACTCCGGTTTGTATGAACCAACAAGGCCCAGCCCATCACCCCCCTGGGATGCAAGCTTACTACCAGCCATTTCTACCGGCTGATGGGCCCACCCCCACCCCCTGCCTCCCCGACATCCCCAGGAAGCCAGCAACACAGCCCCTGAGTCCTGGGAACAAAGACAAAAGAGCTAACAGCAAAGCCGGAACTGCTGGGGTGTGCTGCGTGGAAATAAGAGGCTATGTTTAAAATTCTCTAAAGCAACCTGCTCAAAGAGGAATGCAGACGGGGAAGTGGGGGGGGGGCCTTCTTCAGAGCAAGGAGAGGGAGATGGGCGATGGAGAAAGAAAAGAAACGCAGCCCTCACTGCTAAGGCCTGCCTGGGCCATGTTCAATGTGCTCCACTCACCCCCAACTTGGACCTCAACACTTTCCATACAGAGACCCTAGCCCCCATCTCATCCCCAAAAGCCTCTCCCAAGGACTCACAAGCTTCCATCCTTCATCCCCCGCTGCCCCCCCCCCCAACCCCTGTGAAAACCAGGCTGCTCACCAATCTGCAGTCTGGTCAGCCTTCCACACTCCCCCCCCCCCTCAAGTTAATGATCCCTCTTCCAGATTGGAGCAGGAGAGAAAAACGTGGAAGGCATCCGGGCCTTGGGAGCAGGCTGAGGCAGCAGCTGGGACAAGCTGTTAAGAAGGGAGTCCCATAATCAGGCAGAAAATCCAGAGGGTCATTCTTCTCATGAACTCACCCTATTGTCCCCAGGCTCCCCTGAACCCCCCTCCCCCCCCCCCCACACACACACACCAGGGCTTCAAGGAAGTGGTCCAAGGAGCCTCCCACATCTGTCTGACTGTTGAAAAGACCCTAACCTACTTCAGGGATCCAAGAAGCAGGAGAGCTGGATTTCAGGTTTACAATGAAATCAATGAAGAGTGGGGGGGGGAGGGGGACACTCAAACCGTGAGAGGAATGCACACCACACTTTATTAAAACGGCCAATATCCAAATGATTGGAGACCTTTAGACAGATTCACGCTGCGGAGGGAGATGTTTGTCAGAGTTAAGCTCAGAAACTGCGGACCGCAGGCTGTGTCAGAGGTGATGGCAGAGAACTTCCCTGGGTCTTTTTCTTCTTCTTATTACTAAGAGAAGCAGGAGGCAAGGATTAATTCCAACCCTGGCTGAGCGAGAAGAAAGGAACCCAGGGCTCGCCTCACAGTCAGCCCCACCTTGCTCGGCACTCAAGGTCAAAACCTAGCAGATTTCAACTCTGATCCCTAACTCCATTCTCTAGGAGAACAGGGGAACAAAAAACAATAGCAGGCCAGAGGAAGAGAAAAGGGCTTACAAAGAAGCAGTAAGAATGTTTGCACTTTTCTTTCACACGCTCTCCCCCCCCCAACCCCAGTCTGAGAAACTTGGTCAGACTTTTCCTTTGATACATCAGCAAGCAGCAGACGCATTTCAGCACTCTCTCCAGGAGGAAAGAAAACAAATGCGGCTTCCTCTAGACCACGAGGCAGGAGACTTTTGCAAGAAAAAGCTCACCAACTCCTTACAGCCCCGTTGTGCCTCTCAAGCTAACTTCACAAAGAACCCCAGTTTCCCCATTCTACGGAGTAGGACGCGTTCCCTGGATTTGGGAAGGGGAGGAGTGTACCACATGCCGACCTCAAGAGGTTTCTTCCCGGGCCCAGGCTCCTCCTGCTTTCAGACCTGGGACCCAGATGCTTCGCGGCACAGCTTGGGATCCTGCTCAAGTCTCACAGACGCTACTGCTGGGATCCCCCCCTCCTCGACTCTCAAGCACGTCCCCCCCGCAACCACCACCACCACCGTTTTTATCCGTTCAACATGGTTGCGAGACCCCTGCGATCTCCATTTGCAACTCACCCTCAAACCAAGTCTTTTCTTCTCACCTCCCAACCCTAGGAGAAGGAAGAGTCCCTCCACGCGCGCTCCCTTCTCACCAGCGATCCACGATGTTACCAGCATCCAGTGGCCTAGGCCTCCCCAGCAGCAGCGATCCCACCGGGACCCTTCGGTCACCGATTCCAGTTGTGCCCTCCCCGCCCCCCTCACCCCCCGCCCCAGTAAACCTGAAACTCCTACTGCCTCGGAGCCATCTGACCGACGCTGTCCTCCCTAGCCCCCAGAACAGTAGCTAGAAATTAGGGTGCGCTCCACCTGGGGGAGCCTATGGTGACAAAGTGGGTCTTTCCCCTTTCCATTCATCCCACCGAATCCATGGCCAAGGCTTTCGTTGGCGCCAACTCGAGTCACCCTTCCCAGATCTGAATTTTGGGCTTCCGTTCTCAATAATCCCCTTGGATCTGGTCAAGGACCCGGCTCCGTTTTCCTCCAAAGCAGCCCGAGGTCCCAATCGCATGCCAGCTACCTTCCCTACCGAATGGGGCCTTCCCATCAGGCTGCCCCGCAGCCGTCCCAAGTTTGTTTCTGGTTTTTGTTTTAGCTGTTGTTGTTTTGTTTTAATTTTCTCCCTAACTCGCTGTTACCTGCGACCTGCTGTGGGGTGGTGCCGGCGTCGCGGCGCTTCTCGCAGGTCCCCGCGCCGGTGACCAGCGCCTTGAGGGGCAGCTCGGAACCCGGGTTCGGGTAGCAGCGCAGCATCTGCGCGCAGCGCGGGGTGTAGACGCCGCACGCCTCGCCCTCCAGCCGGGCGCACACGGAGCAGCAGCCGCAGCCCGGCTCGCGGACCAGCTCTGCGCACGGCGCCCCCGGAGGCGGCCCGCAGGCGGCCAGGCGCTCGGGCGTGCAGGGCGGGCAGCGGAACAGCACCTCGGCGCGCACCCCGGGGCCGCAGCCGCCCGCGCCCAGCAGCAGCAGGAGCAGCAGCAGCGACGGCGGGAGCAGCGGCAGCGCGAAGCCGCCGGGTCTCGGCAGCATGACGGCGGCGGGCGGCGGGCAGCGAGCGGACGGCGGGCGGAACGGAGCGGAGAGGCGCGGGCAGGTGCGAGCACGGGGACCGCCTCCTCGCCTCCTTTTCTCTTCCCCTTAGCTGCCCGCCGGCCCCGTCCTAAAAAAAGCCTGGCTCTCCCCGCCCCCTGCCTTCTCCCCTCCCCCTCGGGGAGACCACCCCCTTCCCCCTCGGGCCGCACTCCTGCCTGCCTGCCTGCCTGCCTGCGCGCGGGCACGTGCTTGCGCACACGCCCACCCCGCGGGTCCGGCCGCTGCCCCGCTCCGCCCTGGCCACGGCGGCTCTCCTCGCTCGCTCGCTCGCTCCCTCTCTTCCACTCTTCCCGCCCGGGCTCGCCGACTCCTGCAGAGGAGGACGAACTGCCCGGCGTGGGTAGATGGGGCGTGGGAGTGGGGACGATCCCGTGCTTTTGTCTGCCGGGTCCCTTTGGAAAGAGACTTTTGCGCGCGCTTCCGCGTGTGGCCATCGCGGTGAGCTAAGCTGCTGCGAGGCATAAGAGACCGGGGTCTCCCGCAAGTCGGTTTTTCAGTGCTCGTTACCAACTTCCCTCGGCCCTCTCTGATTGTCCCCGCTGCGGACACGTGGCTTGGAACGGTGACCCTGAGTGAGTTGTAACTTCAGTCCAGCCCGCTCGTGCTTGTGACCACTGCACTTTCCCAGGCGGAAACTCGTGGCTTCAACGGATGAAAACCCCGAAGTGCTCGTTTTTTGGTTTTTGGTGTTTTTTGTTGTTTTTTTTTTTTTTTTTTTTTTTCTGAGCGCTGAGAAACCTGCTCCTTCTCCCTGCCCCCTTCCTCTTTCCCAAACGTTGTCTCCCAAGTCATCCGTTAGAGCCCTGGACCACCTCCCGCAGATCCTGCCTCGGAGGAGAGTCCCAGACACTCGGCGGCAGGGGTCTGGCAAAGTGCGGACCAGACCATCCCCCCAGCCCCCCCGCCACGTGTGAGGGAAAGCCCCGGGCGCACTAGAAAGCGAGGCTGATCCGAGAACTCTCCAATAATACAGGTGACCTTGTTCTGTTTGATTTACTGAGCCGTCTAGCTAAGCTGACCCCTATCATTCCAGCCTGGACTGCCTTAATCATTCACCCAGCTCCCTGCGTTGTGAATTTAACAAAGATCCAGGTCTGAGAGATTAACTCAGTGAGGTGCTTCCCTCCCACCCCCACCCCCAATCAGGCGCCTCAGCTCCATCCATCTGATTCCGTTCAGTAGCTATTTCATGGTATTCTCACCCGGCCTGGATTCCATGCCTTCTAAGAAGGAAGTTAACTAGGAAGGGAAGAGTTTGGTTAAGATAAGTAACCGGCTGTCAGTGGCTTTGAAGAAGAGAACTATTTGGATGGAGTGGCATTGAGAGTTGGAAATGAAACTTGGACATCTGCGGCGGTGGGGTGGGGGTGGGGCGGGAGGGAATGGAGGCTTAGCAAGGGCACCCCAAGCCGTTACGCAGCAGCGGAAGGGAGGACACAGAAATGGCTGGCAGGGCAAAAGTACCTCTGGGGAAATGGAGATCTGATGAGAAAGCTCATTGATTGTGTGGGCATTTGGTTTAACTTGGGGGGCAGCAAGGACACTGCATCCAACACTGAACAGGGGAATGAAATCTGCAGGACTGGCAAGTAGGAGAGCTACACAGAATATGGGCCTCACAGGAGAGGCGTGGGCATCCCAGCCTCCTATCCTTGGAGCCTTCTGCCTGCCTTGGAACGTTACTGCTGGTTTCATCCACTGAGTTCTTCACAGTAAAGAAAGGGCCTGGCGCCATGCTACATAGTAGAAATCTAATGCGAACTGCAAGTGTGAGCCACATTAATATTTTAGTGCCAGGCTGGAGGGATGGCTTAGCGGCTAAGGTGTTTGCCTGCATAGCCAAAGGACCCAGGTTCGATTCCCCAGGGCCCACATTAGCCAGATGCAAAAGGGGGTGCAAGCGTCTGGAGTTCATTTGCAGTGGTTGGAAGCCCCGGCACGCCCATTCTCATTCTCTCTCTCTCTCTCTCTCTCTCTCTCTCTCTCTCTCTCTCTCTCTGTCTCTCTCTTCTTCTTTCTTTGTCAAATAAATAAACAAATAAAATAAAATATTTAATACTTCAATGCCCTAGTAGCCACATTGAAAAGAATAGGTAACACCCACTGAATAATATACTTGAATTCAGTACATTCCAAATATTATCTTCTAATCAGCAGTCAATATTAAAAATTATTAAGGAGATATCTGACAATATAATCTGTGCCCCTCCCCCCCCACACACACATTCTTGCTAAATAGCTCAGGCTGGCCTTAAACTCACAAACATCAAACTCCACAGTGCTGGGATCACAAGGCATAAGCCACCATGCCCAGACGGAAAGAACCCCTCCATCTGAAGACTTCACACTCCTTTTTTTCTCCCAGTTCTGTTAATAACCAGTCTCGCACTCTAGGATCGCAAACCCTTGCGCGCACACACACACACACACACACACACACCTCCACAGCAACCTCACCTCTTGTTAAGTCCTTTCCTATCCCCATGAGCCTCTCAGTGCCTGCCAGGACTGCTGCTATGGAAGCTTGAGTTACAACACATCTCTGAAATAAAAGGCAAATGATGATGAAAGCAACAGTAACAGCTTTTTTTAAGTGGAGTCAGTGGCCATTGTTGGAAGTAGGACACGGGGTGCAGCGGTCATGTCTGCAATCCCAGCGCTTGGGAGTCTGAGGCAGGAGCATCCAGAGCTCAAGATCGAGTGGGTGGGGGGAGCGGCGCACATCTCGAGCTGGAGTTTGGGGATGTGAGCTTTGTCTCCACCCTTTGCTGACATATGGAAAGAGAACAATTATGCCCTGTGCTGAGGCGCAAGATGTGTTTCAAGAGGATTCATGTGTTGTGGGTATTGTTACATTCTTTGCTTTCTCCTGTGTGGTCACAGACACGGTCATGGTCATGGGCTGGTCAGTCAGGGTTCTTCCTCATTACTCAGTAACCTGGGTCAGCACACACTTCCCCTCACCCTCCACTGAGACTCTGAAATGGAACTGCAACTCCAGGTCCTACATTTGAATTGAGCTGCACTTGAATCCGCTGAGGCTTAGAGAAGTGGAGAGACTTGTCCGTGGCCTCAGGCCTAGCTCCTGGCTGGCCCGGGACTTGACACACATACTCAAGGTCCAGGGCCCAGAATGGCACCCGGCAGATAGTCAGTCATCACAGTGATTGAGTGAACCCAAGCTCTCTGCTCCTAAGCCTCCTGCTGTTCCACGGTTTCTGGAATATCCCTTACTTTAAATTTCACAATAGGCCTCTAGAAAATGTTCTTAGGCTTGAGAACCTGTCTGTGCTGGGCAGTGTGGACTGATTAAGAGATGGAGACAAGCTGAGACTGGCTTTCTCCCTTCTTCCTAATCCCTGCTTTTTCCATTTGAACAATATTGTACACACTCCACCCTTTCATGGCTTACCATGACTAAGTACCACCTGCACTATTACTTACATAATTTTTTATTGTAAGTTAATTCACTCTTTTTTTTTAACTTGAGGCTATTTTAAAAGGAAACTCTATATCATTGCCATAAATGGAAACCCAGTAAAGATGGCCATATACAGATGGTAACCATAAAAATAAACACAATAAAAACAAAGTGATGTTATTCGATTCGAGCTGGATAGTGTTGCTTGCCGAAGCCTCTGATCCTGGAACACTCTCCTCGGGATGAGCCAGTGGGAGAGAAGTGCTAAAGGCCAGCCAGACCCACGCTGAGATGTTTCTTCACTAAGTCATCAGAAGAACAGGATTTTTAAAAACATTTTATTGGAATATAATGTGCATGCAAAAAAGTATACAAAAGATAAAGTTGATAGATCTTCACAAACTGATCCTAACATTTAACAAACACCCAGATCTAGAAAGAGGAGTGCGTAGACAGCCAGCAGAAGTCCCCTCCAGGCACCTTCCAGGTATTAGGTCCCCCCCTCAACCATGGGAGTGAACATGATCTGTCCTGGGGCAAACCTGCAGGAATTTTGCCTGCTTCGTATTTTACATAAGTGAAAACATACAGCGTGCAGCTTTTTGGTCTCTAGCTTTTTTTTTTTTTATTTGATTTTATTTATTTACTTGAGATGGGGGAAGAGGGTGACAAAAAGACGCAAATAGAGAGAGAGAAAGAGAGAGAGAATGGGCACACCAGGGCCTATAGCTACTGCAGGCAAACTCCAGACACATGTACCACCTTGTGCTTCTGGCTTTATGTGGGTACTGGGGAATCAAACGTGGGACTTTTGGTTTTGCCAGCAAGCACCTTAACTAAGTCATTTCTCCAGCCCCTGGTCTCTAGCTTTTTTGTCTTCATTTTCTCAACATTATGAATGTGCCACAGACCCCTTTTCTTGTGATGTAGTTGGAGATCATTCCTTCCTACTACTGGGAAGTGTTTCATTGTGTGAATGCACCACAGTTGGCTTATTCATTCTACTGTTGATGGGCACATGGGTAGTTTCCAGCTTTTTATTTATTCATTCATTTATTTTATTCTTGTGAACCAGCTACAGGAACTTTTGAGAACATGTCATTTGTTAAGCATGTGTGCATATTTCTGTTGGTCTTGTGGTTTGAATGTGACTGTGGTTTGAATGCCTCCATAGACTCATGAATTTGAACACTTGTCCCCAGCTTGGTCCCCAAGGGGGGCAATGCTGTTTTGGAAGGTTGTGGAACCTTTAAGAGGTGGAGCCTAGCTGGAGGAAGTGGGTCCCTGGGGGCAGGCCTTAAGGACTTACAGCTGAGCCCCACTTCCTGTCAACTCTCTGCTTCCTGACTACCAGGGCACCATGACCAGAAGTTTCATCTTCCTGTCCACCAGCCTTCCAATGGTGATAGACTGGATCTTCTCAAACTCTGGGCCAAAGTAAACCCTTTCTCCCTTAAGTTGCTTCTTGACAGGTATTTGGTGGCAGCCAATAAGAAAAGCAACTAACTCAGGTTTATGCCCACCTGGATGGGCAATTTCTGGGTTATAATGGATACATGTTTTCAAGTTTAGTCAGTATAGCCAAAAACTTTTGCCAAGTAAATGCATGAATTTGTACTCTTGTCATCAGCACATGAAGGTTCCTATCTTTGCCACCGATGAGCATCTTCAATCTTTACCTACCTATTTTGGTGACTAGGTGGTCATATCACATTGGCGTTACTCTAATGACTAATGACATTGAGCATCTTTTTATGGTAGGATTAGAACTGGAAAAGGGAACCACGTCATAGAGCAATAGCCATGCCATGCCATGCCACGAATCACCGGCAAATCCCTGCTAGCCAGTGGAATTATCTGTCATGCACAGATTGCCCACATGTGTATGAAGGGGAGTTTCCATTGGAGTGGTTACTGTTTGAGGAGTAAGGAAGGCAACTCAAAAGGATAAGAGGGGCAGGGGAGATGGCTCAGGGAGTATGAGCACAGCACGAGAACCTGCATTTGAGCTCTAGCACCCATGTAAAAACCAAGGACTGGCCGTACATGCCTGTACCTCCCAGTGCAAGAAGACAGAGATGAGGATATCACTGGGGCTCCCTGTTCAGCCATTCTTGCAAAAAAAAAAAAAAATTCACTATATTGGGTTGGAGAGATGGCCCAGTGATTAAGGTACAGATTAATTTGCCTGCAAAGCCTAACACCCTGGGTTCGATTCCCCAGTACCCACGAAAAGCCAGATGCACAAAGTGGTGTTCCTTTCTCTCTCTCTGTCCTTGCAAATAAACTAATGAATAAATAAAACATTGTGCTCAAGGTTCGCTGAGAGATCCTATCTCAAGGAAATGACATGGAAGAGCAATGTATGAGGACATCTGACGTCTTCCTCCAGTCTTTACACCTGTGCACAGGGCATACACATGTGTACACGTGTGCATATACCACAGGCACATATACACAGACACACACCCAGAAGGAACATAAACAAGGCTTAATCAAAAGGGTAAGAGTGTGCCTCGAGCAGAAGTGTCTTCTAGTGTGTATAATGCCTTCTGGAATTGACCACAGACCAGCACCACCTCCTCCAGTGATCCCTAAAACAAAACGAACAAGGAGGGGTAAGTTCCTCTGGCGTTGCTAATGCAGACACTTGGTTGTAAATTCCATAATGGGCTGGGGAGATGGCTCAGCAGTTAAAGGCACTTGTTTGCAAACCCTGACAGCCTGGGTTAATTCCCTAACATCCACATAAAGCCAGATGCACAAAGTAGTCCATGTGTCCGGAGTTCATTTGCAGTGCCAAGGGGCCTTGGCATACCCACTCACACACACTCTTTCTTCTCCTCTCCTCTCCTTACAAATAAATAATAAATTAAAAACAGTAAATTCCATAATGGATATCTGAGAAACATCACCATGGAGAAGCTTAAGAAGGAAGACAGCCAAGCCCAGAGCTGCTGCTCTGTGGTGGTTTTCTAAACCACTTGATCTGATGGCCATCCTCATCTGTGTCAGAAAATCTCAACCTGGGATTGAGGTGAGGGTTAAAGGAGTTTACTTGTTAAGCTTTCCAGCCTGGGTTCCATTGCCCGGCATCCACGTAAAGCCAGATGCAAAGTGACGCGTGACGCATGGTCCTGGTGGCCTACACAGAGCCAGAGAATCCAAAGCTCACAGGTCAGCTTGTCTGAAGTTCCTTCGCAGTCTGGCAGTTCATACACAGCAACAGACCCTCTGTCTCAAAGGAGGCCATTTCTCCAGCCCTACTTTGCGAGATTTTAACATTTTGCCATGTTTGATTCACATTTTTCCTTAAGGGAACAAAACATTGGAGATACAGTTTAGGAAGGACTTCATCATATCACATACTAGTGTGGTTTGATTTTTTTTTTTTTTTTTTTTTTTTAGGCAAGGTCTTGCTCTAACCCAGGCTGACCTGGAATTCACTATGTAGTCTCAAGGTGGCCTTGAACTCATGACAATCCTTCTACCTGTGCCTCCTGAGTGCTGGGATTAAAAGGCCTGCATCGCCACACCCGGCTTTCAGAGAAATCTTTTGAAATCAGTATAAAAACATTATTTTTTGACTAGGCTGCTAATGGAAAGGACTGGTAAAAGATAATCATGAAAAGATCAACTTTACGAGGAAATCCAAAATCTGTGACCTACTGGAGACAGAAAGAGCAGTGACCACAAGAGGGTAGATACCTTCTGTGATATCCAAATTAGGACTGACAATCATTAGAGGGAGATTTATGTGAATTATTATGATTATTATTTTGGTTTTTCAAGGTAGGGTCTCACCCTAGCCCAGGCTGACCTGGATTTCACTATGTAATCTCAGGGTGGCCTCAAACTCACTGCAATCCTCCTACCTCTGCCTCCCGAGTGCTGGGATTAAAGGCCTTGCTGGGCGTGCAGCCTCCAAGCCAACATAATTAGGCAGCTCTCACAACCTTATGGTGTGAGGAAAGACCCAGGTCCTTTGCACTGTGCGACAGTGGAGCAGGAGTGAGATTGACAGTCCCCCAAGAGGAGGTCAGAAAGAAAATCTACCTGGGGAGGTTGTTGCAGGGGAGGGAGCAATTAAGGAGACCACACATTGGAAAGGGTGGGAGTCATCTCCCAGTGCGCAGTGAGGCAGACGAGGATCAACTAGACACACAGAATTTACAGCGAGTGTATGAAAAACCAGAAGAAACAGGCCGAGCCTAGTGACTCTGTGCGTGGGACCAGGCCGTGCAGAATCTGCCCCCATCCGGAAGTTAGAGGCAGGGCTGGCCTGCACGCCATCGTAGCCGGCAGCAGAGGCCAGTGACAAGAGGAAGAGGAGAATCAAACTGACAGCAGTTAAGCCTGTGCACGTGCAAACATTTGCATGGGTCCTTTTCTCATAAGCGTTAAAGGAGGCTCAGAGGGGTTAAAGGACATATCCGTAGTCACTCAACTACACGTTGAAATATGACATTATTTTATTTTATTATTTTATTGTAATTTTTATGAGGCAGAGAGCAAGAGAGAGAATTGGCGCCCCAGGACCTCCAGCCACCACAATCGAACTCCAGACACGTGTTCCACCTTGTGTACATGTGTGACCTCACATGCGCGCATCGCCTTGTGCGTGTGGCTTATGTGGGACCTGGAGAGTTGAATCTGGGTCCTTAGGCCTAGCACGCAAATGCCTTAACCACTAAGCCATCTCTCCAGCCTGAAACATTATATTTCTACTACGCCAGAGAATCCAAGCAACTCACATTCAAGATGTGTGGCTATGGGCACACAAGGGCACTAACCTCAGGTCTCTGAGTTCACTCAAATCCTTCTGAAAGAAGAGGAAGGTCAACCATATGTTTTCAGACAATGAATATAGGAAAGGACACAGGTGTAGCCTAGTGAGGTAAAAAATACAGATCTTAAAAGCCACACTACACAGGCTCAAGTAGTGGAGATTGCTAATGCTCACCTGTGTCTCATCCATTTCCCCTCTTGGGTACCCAGAACGCTAACGCAGACGGTAGTAACTAGTTCCAGGAACGGAGCCAGTGTGGTGTGCATTACTACCAGCCCGAGGCAAGGCAATAAACCCTACAGAACCCCAGATTCTGCCTTCCTCATGCTCTCAGTAATGAAGCTGCAACATGGCAGAGTCTCCATCACCCTGTATTCTGACTGTATGGAATAAAGAATGGAGCCACAGGCTGGAGAGATGGCTCAGTGGTTAAGGCGCTTGCCTGCTAAACCTAAACCAGGTTTGATTCCCCGGTACCCACATAAAGCTAGAAACACAATGTGGTACATGCATCTGGAGTTCATTTGCAGTGGCCAGAGGTCCTGGGGTGCCATTCTTTGCCCCCCCCCAATCTTTCGTTCTCTCCCTCTCTTTCATAAATAAATATTTTTAAATTAAAAAAGAAAGAATGGGACCTCTTGCCAGTTGCTTGATACAAATAATGAGTATGAAATAAAGCTTTCTGGTACTAAGTTACTGAGATTTACAAGGCATTTTCAGCCTGCCCATCCTGACCGACGCAACCAGGCACTAGCTGTGTGAATCTTGGTCAAGTTGCTTATCTTTGATGTAATTCAGTTTTCTTTATCTATAGAATGTAGATACACAATCTCATATGTTGCACACATGTAAACATCTTAATGTTTTAGGCATTTCAAAGTTAAAAATAATGTCTAATCAGCCCTGTGTACTGTTTATTTTGGGGGGGCTTGAATTCGGGTTTTCATGCTTATAAGACAAGTATTTGACCAACTGAGCCATCTCTCCAGCCCTCCTGTGTACTATTTAACACTCACACTCTGCAATATTGTCTTCCCAGCAGCACTAGGGACCATCTGTTTCCATTAAAGTCACAAACACTTGAGGTCTGTCCTGAGCTTGCCACTTCCTTGTTGGTACTTACCATCCAACTCTCTTGGGACTCTGTTTCCTTATCTTTAATGCAGATGATCTCTATCTAACTAGAGAGCTGTAAGGATTCTTTGAACTCAGTACTGATATGTTATGGGCTCAAAAGCCATACTTTCTTGAGTTACATTATGTAGTTAGGGATTGGGTGGTGATTCGCCACTGAAAAGGAAATACTCGATTTGAGAGCTGGCTCAGCGGAGGAGGTTTTGCAGGGCAAGCGTTGGGACCTGAGAGCAGATCCCTAGGATCCCTGAGTATGGTGGTGAGCGCCTGTGATCCAAGCACCGGGGAGGTGGAGACAGAAAGACCCCTGGGGCTTGCTGGCTAGCTTGTCTAGCCAAATCAGTGAGCGATCCTGTCTTAAAAAGTAAGTTGGAGGGGCTCGAGAGAGGGCTTAGTGATTAAGGCACTTGCCTGTGAAGCCTAAGGACCCAGGTTCAATTACCCAGTAACCACCTAAGCCATATACACATGGTGGTGCATGCGACTGGAGTTGGTTTGCAGTGGTTAGAGGCCCTGGTGTGCCCTTTCTCTCTCTCTGTGTCTCTCTCTCTTTCTCAAGTAAAATAAAATAAATAATTTAAAAAAAAATACAGAGGAGATGGGCTTGGGGAGATGGCTCAGTGGTTAGAAGCGCTGGCCGCACATGCTTGATGATGACAGTTCAGATCCTTGGAGTTATGTAAAAGTCAATATAGTAGCACAGGTGTCTAGTCACACCATGCCTCCAGCAAGATGGGAGTCAGAACCAGAAGGATCTGGAAGCTTGCAGGCCAACTAGCTCGGCGCACACAGCAGAGAACAATGTCGCAAACAAGGTGAAAGGCCAGGAAGGACACTTGAGGTTGTCCTCTGACCTTGGCATGCATGCCTTGGCAAATGTGTGCCCGTACACAGGCACACCAAAAAAAAAAAAACATGAAGTAGAGAGTGATCAAGAAAGACATTGACAGTGACCTCTGGCCTCCACACACATGCACATTTGGACCTGCACATATATGTGCACATACACACATGAGCACACATGTATGCACACCACATACCCACACAAAAATAATTAAAAAAAAAAAAGTAGTAACCAAGGCACAGACAGTCCAAACTCCTACAACTAGGGGGTTTCAGAGCAAAGCAGTGGTGCCCACTGGAAAGTAACCAAAGGTTTCAGTCACTCCCCGCACCCCGCCCAGCCACACTACCTTTGCGTGACAGTCCCTCACCAGTAACAAGCCAGGCGGGTAGATGGACGGGTGCAACTCAAATACATTATTCACCACCACCCACCCACCTGCCAATTTGTCAAATACCAAATGGGTCTACATTAACTTTTTGCTGTCTATGGACTTTCTCAAATTTGAAGTTTTTTTTTGAACATTTTAATTTATTTAAGAGAGACAGACTGAGAGAATGGGCACACCAAGGCCTCCAGCCACTGCAAACAAACTCCAGGCACATGCGCCACCATATGCACCTGGCTTACGTGGGCATTGGGGAATCAAACCAGAGGCCTTACGCTTCGCAGGCAAGCGCCTTATCCACTAAGCCATCTCTCTAGCCTCAAAGTTTAAGTATTCAAAACAACCACGTACACTCCATCTCGTGAAACTTGGCTGGACCCAGCTGCGTGGCTCTCACACGGCTATAACAGCAGGTGACGCCTAGTACTAGAGTCCTGTCAAGACCACAGCATCATCAATTCAGAAGACTGCTCACTGTCCGGGCTGGCCATCCATGCTAGCTTTCTGGCCGGAGGCAGAGCTGGGTGGTCAATAGCAGTCCCCACATAGGGCTTCTCCATGTGCTTGGGCTGCTGAAAGCATGGTGGCTGATTTTGCAATGAAGTGTGCCGGCGCTGAGTGCTCCAAGAGACCAGATGGGAGTTGCAAGGCATCTTGGCATCCAGAAGGCCCATGCCATCACTTCCTCCTCATTGTACTGGTCAAGCAGTCACAAGAGCAGCCCGTGTTGAAGAAGGGGAAAAGGTGGCACGTGGTGCCGAAGATAATGCGGAGGCCATCTTTGAAAACCATCAATGGTGCACCTTCCGCGCCCTCTTTGCCGTTGAGAGCATCTGTATACACGCCAGATCTTGTCCAGAGGAATCAAGGAGTCACTCAAACTGCTATGGCCATACCCTGGGGAACAAGGAGCCGGTGCTGCTCTCTCAGATGTGACTTGTGACTCAGCTCTCTGCTGGGCCACCACTCCCTCCCAGCTCCAGGACTCGCCGTGTGACAAAAAGCACTGCCGAGCTCCACGCCTCGGGTAGAGTGCTGCTTATGAAGCAGATAAGTGTCCCTCTCCCCCTTCAGAAGATTGTAAGAGTCACAGGCTTGTGGAAACTTTCAGTGGGTTTGTGACCATAGAGCCCACTGCATTAAAGGAGAAAGGTGTTGAGCAAAGCACCTCTCAGCTGGAATTCTCCAGATGAAGAAGAGCTGGCAAACTTTCCGTAAAAAGCCATGTGGTAAATATTTGAAGTTTTGCAGACTTCATGGGGTTTCTGTTGCAGCTCCTCAGCTCTGCCGTCATACTGCAATTGCAGCCAAAGACAATATTCAAACAAATGAGCATGGCTGTGATCCAGTACAACTTTATTTACAAGAACAGACAGAGACCAGAATTGGCCTGGACTATACTGGGCCGAGGGTCTCCTCGGCTTTTAGAATGTGGACTCTCAAAGGCTCCCACATCTAGGAGACAATGTAGAGTCTGAAGTATCGTTTCCCAACTTGCATCCAACCCAGCATGACAGCATCTCACATTAAGCCCAAGGGAGCAATGGGATGCCTGTGGGAAAGGCCAACTCCATCGCCGCCCGATTCTTCAGGAGGGCCCCAACTCTCTAGATCCCAGCCCCCTCCAGAATCCCACAGCGAGGTGTGGCCCAGCATCACAAAAGGAGACTCTTAACCCAACCTGGCAACTGGCCAGGCCCTGGCAGACCCTGTCGGTTCAGCTGGGACAGGATGGAGACTCTCTAAGACTTCTGGGAGAAGGAAGGTGAGACAAGCAGCAGAGAGAGGCAGAGCGGATGTCCCGAGCCTGAGAACCAGCTTCCCGGACACGTTCCCAGCAGGGCCCAGCATCTGAGCTTGAGGGAGGCCTGCTGCCTCCTTCCAGCCTGCAAGCCTTTCTTCTGAGGAACAAGACCACATCTGTTTGGGGATACACTATCTGGAATCACTAAATAAACTTTTCAGGCCCTACAAACAAAAGCCCATCTTTTTCCAATGGAGGACCTCCTGGAACGGGGGATTTCTTCATCAGAATTCTGTCTGCTGTGTCCACCTCCCCTAGGGCCATTCCCTGCTCCCCCACTCCCTGGCCCTCCAGCCAGAGTAAATGGCCCCATGTGTGACCTCGGGGGGCTCTTCTGCACTTCAGCAGACCCTGGTTTTCAGACTTAGTTACTTTCAGCATTGTGCTTGGATTCTTTCTCTGGACCAGTCTTCCCGGGGAGAGGGGGTTGTCTCTCTGTCTCCCTCCTTACTGCTTGCTCAATAAGCCTCAGCGATACAATACTGTCTGAGCAAACTTGTTCACCACCACCCCCCAACAATTATCTCATCTCCCTGTTACCCCCACTCCCACCCTCGTGAGGCCACTGGAAGGAGGCAAATCTAAACAAATGAAGGATGGGAAACAACCCAGCAGGCGTTTCCAAGGCCCTGGCGGTAGGAGATCGCTGCTCAGTCCTCCCCAAAGGCAGTGGCTCATCTGTGAGCATGCACACACGTACATGTGTACACACACACAAACACACACACACACACACACACACACACACAGCCGATCCCCTCCTGCAGCTGAAAACCAAATCCACTATAGATGCATTCTGCAATGTAAGCACAGCATCTGTGCCCTGCTGGTCACCCAGACTTCTCTTCCCCAAATCTCTACCCCTTCTCTCAGCATGGCAGATACAGATACTCTGCCCTCACCCTCCTGTCCAGCAGATCTCTTTCCTCAGCAGAGAGCCATAGGAAGTAAGGCGCTGCCGCAGGCACGTTGGGTCTCTGACAAAATTTCTGCAAGATGGTGGTAAAAATAAGTAAATAAATAAATAAATAAATAAAAGGCTGGAGAGATGGCTTAGTGGTTAAGGCATTTGCCTGCAAACCCAACGGATCCCGGTTCAACTCTCCAGGACCCAAGTAAGCCAGATGCACAAGGGGGTGCAAGCATCTGGGGTTCGTTTGCAGTGGCTGGAGGCCCTGACATGCCCAGTCTCTCTCTCTCTCTCTCTCTCTCTCTCTCTCTCTCTCTCTCTCCCTCTCTCTCTCTCTCTCTCTCTCCCCCCCCTCTCCACCCCCTCTTTCTCTCTCTCAAATAAATAAATTATAAAAAGAGAAGAAAGGAAAAAGGAAAAACAGATTTTTAACTGCCCCCACCCATGCCACCACCTAGGAGAACACTGAGTACAGAGTAAAGATCAGAGAATGACTGAGGTTCCCTGACCCTAAACAGCAGCTCCAGGTTAAGGGAGCCTTCCGAGCCCCCATCTCAAGGATAAGCAGTAGAGAAGGGCCACCCAAAGCCCTCCTCTGGGCCTCCCCAAGCACATGCCTGGCACGTGGGCATCTTCACACACACATGCATACATACACCACACATAACATATCACACTACACATATGCAAAAAAAAAAAAAACTCACAAAGGAGGGGCAACCAACAGTATAAAGAACTATCAGATGCCAAGGAAATTTTGTAGTTAAAGACATGGCCAAGAGAATAGTATAAAATTTAATAAGCATGGATTTTTTTTCCTTAACATATCCATTATTAAAAGAGAAAAAGTGCTGTGTCTCCCAAAAGAACAGGAGCTTTGCAAGGAGAGAGAACAGGGCTGGAGAGATGGGTTAATGGTTAAGGCATTTGACTGCAAAGCCAAAGGACCTCAGTTTGATTCCCCAGGGCCCTTGTAAGCCAGATGCACAAGGGGGCACATGTCTCTGGAGTTCATTTGAGGTGGCTGGAGGCCCTGGCATGCCCATTCTCCCTGCTCTCTGCCTCTTTCTCTCTCTCAAATAAATAAAAATAATAATAAAGTAAAAAAAGAAAGGAGATAGAACAGAAATAGAGAGATGTACACACTATTAAAAGAAACAATGCACGCCCTCATGAAAAACACAAAAGCGCCTATGGAGAATTAGAACCCTGCGTCCAATTCTATCAAAGCAAGGGCCAAGGAGCTTCTAGAAGAATTGTGGAGACCTTTTCAACCTAAACAGTGGTGGTGGTGGGTGAGGGGCTTCTTGGAGGTGGTGTTAGAAACTAACTGTCTCCTTGGTTGGGAAGGTGGTTCTGGTGTCCTTTCTGCCTCTTGCACACCTCAGTTCCACCCTGTCCTTGGTTTTCAGCCATGGACAGCAAGGGTCATTGGAGAATGCTTCCAGAAGAGTACTGGTGGTAGCTGGCAAGGCACCCAGGTCGTGAGCGGCAGGTGAACTGCGCGTCTTGGGGATCACCCTGCACCATCTCCTGCTGCCGCTCTCCCCAAGCCTCTCACCCTCAGTGTTGGGGCGCACACCATCTTCCCCTTGGCGTCCCCTCTGATGCCACCTCCACAGAAACTTCCTTTCCTCACTTCGTAAGATGATCTTCTCTCTGCACCTGCGCACAGTGCCTGCTTGCTTTGAGTTTTTATTTGGAGGCAGTGTCTTTCTGTCTTACCCAAGTTGGCTTTGAACTCACAGCAATCCTCCTCCCTCTGCCACCACACCCAGCCCGTTTTGATGATGCTCAGGGTGCTTCTTATCTAGGGGTTATCTCACTCTATTGCGCGCGCTCGCTCTCTCTCTCTCCATTTTCTGCCTCTTTTGTACCATCATGGCTATCTTCTTTAAAAATGTGATTTTTTTTTAAAACCTTTACACCTCCCAGCTCTCCTCCCCACCCTTCACCCCTAATCCCTAATGGAAGGCATTCTATGATTCAGCCTTTGCCTCATTAAAGGCGAGGCAGGCTTAACTCTGCCATATTATAGGGATAATTATCTGGGGGTTGGGCCGAAGGGACGTTTAAGAGCGGCATAACAAACCTACCACTGTTGACTTAGGTGTGCACACACACACACACCCCACCACCGCCGCCACCATCACCACTACCACGTGGCAGGTGGTGCAGTACTGGGCATCTTGTCAATACTTTCAAATTGTCTCTTGTCCAGGAGCCAGAATGGAGAATCAATAATTATTTCCATCCATACTTTACAAAACAATAACTCGGAGACTCATCCAAGTCAATGACCTCAGTCCCTGCTCTTTGTCCAGAAGCCTGTTCTCTGGACTTCCAGCATGCCATGGGGTGTTTGAGTTGTAACGTACAGGAAGTCATAGCCTAGACCGGGCACAACACCTTTCAGAGGCCGTTGTGTGAGGTTTCCATCCCTGGTCTCCCAGGTAACCCGCAGTGTGACATTTTTTGAAATGAAAGAAGACCTGTCTCACAGGGCTTTTCAATGGATGAATGGACTCACTTGTGAAGGGTTCTGGTCCCAAAAGCAGGTCACCTCAGTGCATGTCAAACCGAACATGCCTTTACTATGGGGAACTGGCCTCTTGCAGCAATCCTGTGACTTTGAAAACTGTGGTCCAAAACATGGGGTGTATAGGATTCTTTGGAACCACTTAACAGCACCCTAAACCCCTCCTCACTAACAAGTGTGAGGGGACCCATTTAGCACCCTTGGGTTGAGACCTTCACCTTACAGGTATGCAGTCTCTCACTCTCTGCCCACTCTGCTTGGTCCCAGCTGCCTGGAGCTTTCTTTCTGGGGGGAAAATATTGTTTTTCCTGCCATTTGTTTGATCCTCTGGTGTCAATATTTGCAGAGATAAGCGCAGTGTGATGTAGTCACTCCCTGGGAGTTGTTTATGACTCTGCCCCAGCCACTGGGGTCTTGTCCCTCTGGGCCACAGTGCAAGGTGAGTGGGCGCACTTCCATAGGGGCCCCAGTGCTCACCCAGTCCACGTGGGAGGGCAAAGGGGCTGAAGTCAGCTCACTTCTGTCTCTCAGAGCCACTCCAGAGTCTAGGTAGGAAGCTAACTTGGCCTTCCCAGGAAGCTGGCAGCCTGGACTATCGCCGCCATTCGACCCCACCCCCTGGCCTTTCTAGTAACACAAACCCCATGTCTCCCAGGTTCCTGTTAGATAGCAGAGCGAGATCTTCCAAACAAAAGCAGGTGTGGGGTATGAGTGGCATGCTGTGTGTGTGTGGAGCCCACATGTGTATTTATATATGCACTGTGTGAGCAGATAGATACGCATGTGGAAACTAGGAAAAGACATTGGCTCTTTTATATTGTTCCCTTGAGATGGAGTTTCTCACTAAACCTGGAACTGACTTTTTTTTTTAGCCATATTGGCTGACCCCACTGACCAGCCAGTGGGGGACACTTCACATTCAAGCCATCACCCTTTCCTTGGCCAAATAAGGACCTGAGATGTATATAGGCCTGCCCTGAAGGAGTTGGGGAATCTTTGAGGCATGTGCCAAGCTGAATGTGGACAGTCTAGACGAGACTGGAGATTCAAACAATGCTCTCTGACCATGCAGCGCTGAGAAGGAGAGGGAGCATCAGGGCGACGGGCACGCGCCTTGCGGGCATTCTTCTCACTGCCTGCTTATTCAGAAGGCAAGACCCGGCCCACGCTGCTCTCTACGTCATATCCAGGGCAGGAAGACTCTTTCCCAAACACAAATCTGGTCAACTTACCTCTCTGCTCCAAACCCTTGAGAAGCTTCCTATGCCTGTACCACATGTTAGACACTACAGAGAGCTTATTACCCATTTTGTAAATGTTTAATCTCAGTAGGTAGAGGGCCCAGCTTGAGGAAAGACAAGAAGGACCTGGGACCTTCTACGTAGGGTCTAAGTACCTTAGACATGCTGCATGAATATTAATGTCTGCTGAGCTGGGACTGGGGCTGAGGAGGAGAGCATGGGAAAGCATGCAGGGTGGACATGTAAGAGAGCATGCCAAAACATTTACTCAAGAGGAGAATCATAAAGGATACCAGAGTACGTAAATGCTAACGCAACAGAAAGGTAACATAAATTAGGTAAGTAGAGAAGCAGAAAATGAAGAGAGGTAAAGACTGTGCCAAAATAAGATATCATGTGCCCCCAGATGGGGCCAGCTGCTGCTCAGCTCCATGTCAAGATTAAGATCCAGTGCAGCCCAAGTAGCTGATTTTCAGCACCAAACTCTAGTTCTTGGGCTGCAAAGATGGCTTAGTGGTTAAAGTGCTTTCCAGCAAAGCCAAAGGACCTAGGTTCAAGTCCCCAATACCCACATAGTCAAATGCCTAAGGTGGAGTATGAGTCTGCAATTCATTTACAGTGGCTGGAGGCCCTAGCATGCCCACTCTCTCTCTCCCTCTCTCTTTTCCTGCCTCTATCTCAAATAAATAAATAAAATATATTTTAAAGTTATAAAA
This sequence comes from Jaculus jaculus, assembly GCF_020740685.1. Lineage (NCBI taxonomy): Eukaryota > Metazoa > Chordata > Mammalia > Rodentia > Dipodidae > Jaculus > Jaculus jaculus. The sequence goes on from NC_059105.1 coordinate 16,562,802, forward strand.
TTCAGTTCTTCACACACTCACATGAATTCTCCCAATATGAAAATGGAGGTAAGCAATTTAAGGTTTAAAAGCATGGCACCCAGCACATACCACACACCTATAAACCGGATGTGAATTTAGGATTGGGAACATGAGGCTTTGGGTACAGATGGTTTCCTCCAGCAGCAGAGCTATACAAAGTGGGAGAGCCAGAGGGTCCACGACACAAGGAGCTATTCAGAGACCAGGAGATGTGCCTGCTGGCTGCCAAATGTGAAAAATGAGGTGAGGTAATGTCTTCATTCTACCGTGTAAGTGGACCTGCAAGGGCATCCCTTTCTGGAATGAAAGTGTGGAGAAGGAGCCGGGCATGGTGGTACATGCCTTTAAACCTAGCACTCAGGAGGCAGGGGTAGAAGGATCATCGTGAGTTCAAGGCCACCCTGAGACTATATAGTAAATTCCAGGTCCACCTGGGCTAGAGTGAGAACCTACTTCAGAAAACAAAAAAAGAAAGAAAGAAAGAAAAAAAAAGAAGGAAAGAAAGACTGGAGAAGGGTAATCAGACCTCAGAGAAGATCCTCAACATTTGGAGGTACATGCAGCAAAGTGTGTCTGCAGCACCCTTAAGGAAGGGAAGGAGGGAGGGAAGGAGGGAGGGAGGAAGGAAGAAGGAATAGCCTCAAATAAACTGAGCAGCAGAGATTGACTTATAAGCAGAAAGATGCTAAAGAAAGCAGCAACAAGGATCAAAAGTCAAATTGCAGCCTGGACTATTGTTGCCATTCAACCCCACCCCCTGGCCTTTCTAGTAACACAAACCCCATGTCTCCCAGGTTCCTGTTAGATAGCAGAGCGAGATCTTCCAAACAAAAGCAGGTGTGGGGTATGAGTGGCATGCTGTGTGTGTTGCTGATGGGTAAACGCAGAGGCGGTTTCAGAGCTGGAAGAGAGCGGATGGAGCCCTCTACAGTGTCTCCAGGTCCTTGACACCATCAAAGAAAGAATTCAGAGGTGAGACAAAGTAAGGAATTGAGAGGATGTTTATTTCAGAGCAAAAGTCGATGCTCAAAGAGAGAGTGTGGGGTTCTCAGGACAAAGGCACTGTCCATTATTCTGGGTAGTCTGGAATGGGCAAACTTTAATGGAGGGGAGAAGTATTCTTGAGTGAAGGGGCAGAGGAAACCAGAACCTGCAGGAATGGGTAGGGATCTTCCTGGATAGAGTTTATCCCTTTTTAGTCCTTACCTTTTCACATGTGTCATGGCATTAGATGCAACCAGTATTTCGGGGATAACTGACACAGAGATGCCCATTATAATGAAGCAGAAGTGAACTACCATGGTTCTTAGCCATGGTAGCATCAGCCTCCAGCCATGATGCCATTTGCCTCTGTCTAGACCTATCCAGCCTCCTTTAATTTTTCCTCTTGCCCTTCTTTTCAACACTACGGACTGAAACCCCAGTCAAACCCACAGCCAGGACTCCCGGATGCTGGCTCAGCTACACTGTGCTGTTTTGATTGGTTGCTGCCAATCTGTTTTTCTTTGGGGGGGAGGAACTAACTCATTTGAAGGCTCAGTTTGATTCCTTGGCATCTAGCACAACTGACTCCACTCTGGTTGGGTGTGGCCTGTTGGAGCCTCATATAGGAGCTCAGTCCAAAATAATGGTTTCCATCACCTTTGTTCCACAGTACACCACACGGAGCCCAACAGAGAGATCTTTGAGGTCAGCCATCACTACACCAGGAAACAAGATGTATGAATAGAAGCAATGTCCTCAAAAATCCCTCAGATTAATCCCAGAACTCAGGAGGCAGAGATAGGAGGATCGCTGTGAGTTTAAGGCCACCCTGAGACTACATAGTGAATTCCAGGTCAGCCTGGACTAGAGTAAAACCCTACCTCGAAAAACCACCATCAACAATAAAACATGCCTCAGATGAGAAAAGGACCAGTCAAGAGGACAGTGAACGTTGACTTCTGAGGTGCAGTTGACTTAAATCAAGAAGCATCCAGGATTAATAGTGACTTTTTCCATGACCCCCACAATGCACCAGGCACATGCCAATCACCGGTGCTTTTGTTACGGGAGGGGTTCTGGGGCATAGTGGTTTGAATCAGATTTCCCCCATAAACTCATATGTTTTGAATGCTTGGTCCCCGGCTGATGGAGGTAGAGGCTGATGCGTCACTGAGGGTGGACCTTAAGGTCCTAGCTTGCCAGTGTACCCTGGCTCACTCTCCTGCTAATGTTTTCCACCTGCTGTGGCAAAAGTGATGTCCAGCCTCTGCTCATGCCATGTTTTCCGCTGCCATCACTAAGCTTCCCTTCAAGACTATAAGCCAAAATAAGTCCTTTCTCCCCCATCAGTTGCAACATGTCCTGTGACATGAGGCAGGGGTCCTTTGTGTCTCAAACACTGAATTGGACAGGACACAGAGCAGTAGCAGGGAAAGTACAGATTTATTGAAAGTGAGAGTAAAGGCATCAAAATACATTTGACAGGGTACAAGTGGGCTCGGGCAAACACGTGGCCTACGAGGAACTTCCTTGAGGTCCCTTTCATGAGCTTTGGCAGAGGGAGGGACCAATCCAGAGGGCAGAACTGGGGTGAATCCTTGCACTTGTTGACACAGGAGCTGTTATGTAACTTTGAACAATTTGTGCATGTGCGGGCTGCACATTTCCTAAATTTTTTTTAAAAATTGTTTATTTTTACTTATTTACTTGAGAATGACAGACAGAGAGAAAGAGTCAGAGAGAGAGGGAATAGGCAATCCAGGGCCACCAGCCACTGCAAACAAACTCCAGATGCGTGCGTCCCCTTGTGCATCTGGCTAACGTGGGTCCTGGGGAATTGAGCCTCAAACCGGGGTCCTTAGGCTTCACAGGCAAGCGCTTAACCGCTAAGCCATCTCTCCAGCCCACATTTCCTAATTTTAAGCATATTCCTGCCCATCATACATAAGTACAAGATGGCAAATAAGGATTTTCCTGTCTTGTCCCTTCAAGAGCCTTCACTGCTTGTACGCAACACCAGGCTACCCTGTTCTTTCCTCTCCCTTCTTCTTCCAGGATGTGTCTAAACACAAATTATTCACAGGAGGGAAGGCGCTGAGTGTTGCTCTACCCGGAAAGGGGCATCCAGAGAGAGGTGGCCTGGGCCCCTATGCATACTGGCCTTATTTATGTCCCCATGAGCCATGACCATACCGATTTTAATGAGGAGAAGCTGAGCTACGGAGAGGCTATTGACTCAGGGCATTTCCCTGTTCAAACTTTGATGGGTCGGTTCTGTATTTTAAGACACTGCTTTTCAAATGACCTCCAGTGGAGGGCCAGCTTGCCCCTAACTCATCACGGGCCAGGACTAGTGTAAAATACAGTCATCAAATGAACAAGTAGAACACCAGGCAGTGATTGGAAGGCGCAGTGATGTCAAATTGGCCTAGAAGTTTCGGAGTGCTTACGTCTACACTTACCTCATGGGGCCCTGATACACAAAATCCTGGCTGTGTGGGTCACACGGTTTGGGTAGCACTGTGTTGACCCCACAGCTCCGACTGTGAGGAGGGACTCCCGAGTGTAGCCAAGGGCTCTCTGGTCTGGAATCCAGCAGCTGAACTGTTAACCTGACCTCTCATCCAGCCTGAAAGATTCAAGAGAGGCTCTTGTGCTGTTTCTGGATCGGGTGGTTTAGGGAGCGATGCCCTGGTGTTGTACCAGACCAAACAGGTTCCTGTGCTGCTAAAGCAATGCCCCATTCACACGCACAATGTTAAGATTCTGCCTCCTCATACCACAGCCCGGCTCAGCAGGAATGTTTATAGGGCCAGCTGTTTTGGTTCATGCATTCATTAATAAAAGTGGCGAATGCAGCTAGAGCTACCCTTTGTCTTGTCTGAAAGGGGGCAGGGAGAGGGCAGGAGAGCGGCCGGGCAGACGTAGGGGACGTGTCAGACGTGCCACAGGAAGAGCTGTGCAAGAGGAGGAGCTGTGAGGAGAGAAGGCAGGTGGGCTGAGAGGAGGAGAGAGAGAGGAGAAAAGAGGGGGCATATGATCCAGGCAGAGGGAGGGACACGTGGAGCCAATTATGGGGCAAGGCCGGGGGGGCTGTACCTGATTTCTCCCTGCTTTCTGGAGCGGGGAGGATTAAGGACCATGACAGATCAGGGTCGTGATTGCTGAGCAGATATTTCTCATTGCCTGGGTCGGTCAGAGAACTCAGTGGCTGTCTTCTAAGGGTCTGCTTCGTGGGGAGAAGGGGATGCTAGGAATCCGTCCCAGGGCCTCAACCAGAGAGCTACATCCCCAGCCCTGGATCTTGGACTCAGAGGTACTAGAAAAGCTTCCTTGGCTGTAGAGGTCTTCCTAACCAGCCCTAAGGAACGAGGGTTATCCAGTGCCTGAAGTCCAGGGCGCTGACTAAATAGGAATCTCAGATTAATCACAAATAGTTTCAAGTATTAAAGAATTAGTGTGTGGGCTGGCAGTATGGCTCAGTGGCAAAATGCTTACTTAGCATATACGAGCCCCAGCCATGAAAAGAAAATTTCCTTGAAGAGCATGGAATGTATTACATGCCACAGAATTTTATGCCTTAAAATAGTTAAGATGGTAAAAATTTATGTTAAGTGTATGTTATCTCGCCATAATCAAAAGCTAACGTGACTAAGGCATTTAGTTTATGTTCAGTTCAGATTCAACTCTGACCTGCATTTGAGTTATTACCTCGGGCTGTCCTCCATCCAGCGGCTGCAGGAGGGGACTGGGGCTCCAGAGGACGCACACCCGCTCTTCCGGAAGGCAGAAGGAATGGGGGAGGAGTAACCTGGCCTTTCCCTTTTTCCTTCGGTAACGTACCAGTTCCTTCCATCAGCCAGTGTGACTTAGAAACCAGAGAATCAAGGACCCCCAGAAACGCAAGGGGCAGGGAAAGGGTCACGAGTACACTTGCAGTCACATCTCATCCAGAAAGCCTTCTGAAGTCCTTGCTCGCCTGTCCCACGGCAAGGAGTTTGTGCCTGCAGCCAAGGGAGGGGTCGGCATCACATGTGTGGGCAGATACCACGGACAGAGCGTGTCTGCTGGGAATTGAGGACGCGATCTCCAGTTCTGTTCACCCCCCCACACACACACACCGGGGTACATGTCCCCATTACAAGGACACTGTCCACAGCGGTGGAGCATAAAGCAGTCACTAGATACACGGCGTTCTCAGTGGAGGACTCTGTAGCTAGTTGTTGGCAAAGATAGCAGATGCCAGGACCACTGTCTAAAATCAAAGAAGTAAATGACAAATGCAAAAAAAAAAAAAAAAAAAAAAAAAGTTGAGCAGAGAAACAGCAAGGCAGCTGAGAATGAGGAAGAGAAAGAATGTCCAAGTGATGTGTACATACGGTGGGTACCGAGCGTGAACAGCCAGTGCCAGGTGCCAGGGGACAGCAGGACGGAGCTGGGCCCGTGCTTCATTCTCTTACCAGGAACTCAGGATGTTGCTCACAAGAATCCCCAGAAAACAATGGCAACTATTCGTCCAGCCGTCTTAGCTTCTCATAAGCCTATAGGCAGGCCCTTGAAGGAGAAGACAGACATAGTTGCCCAGAGCTCATGGGTTCCAGAATCAGCCTTTCTAGGGGTGTGGGGCCTCATAGCCCCACGTGAGATGCCGGACAGCCTTGGTGGCCTCTGGCAGGTCTGTCCTCCAGTACGTCAGCACTTCTCTGGCCCACGCCGTCTCCTTTGTCACCTCTGACACAGCTGGACAGGAACAGTAGGAGCCTCATCTACTCACTGTAGCCAACAGCACCCGCTCAGAGCTCTGAACACTTGGTGGATAAATTCTAGAATATGGTGTCAATTGTCTCTGCTCTGCCAGATACCAGCCCCTGCAAAATTATATCAGCTCTGGGTGTTTCCCTTTTCATTTATAAAATGGAAATATATTAACAGTACCTCATAGATAGGTGAGTCTGAATAAAACAGTGTGAAGCAAAGTATTTACAACTGTCACTCCCAGTCGTTCTTTAGTAATCACTTTCCATAGATTTAGTAGTTAACATAAGTTCACTCCCAACTGTCTATATTCAGGTTGTTGCTTTTCAATCTGTAAATTATAAAGCATTAGGGGCTGTGAGATCACTTTGGCAGGTGTAATATTGCCCATGTTTTGTAGCTACTTATTATAAGCATCTAACAAAAGCAAAACATAGAACAAAAGAAAAGAGGAAAGCGATAGGAGAAAGTATTAATGTAGCACAAGCAGTGAGGGTATGAGAAATGTGAGCTTCCGGTGGGCGTGTGAAGCCAGGACCCTCGTGGGCACAAGACCCAGCTCCTCACACCCTTAGTTCATACCCTATAAAAATAAAACTGTCTCTTTATCATCCATTGTCAATAATGTGTGAAACGCGACCTTGCTATCCTTCTACTTTTATTCCAGAAACAAAACCCCACCTCCTGTAGGGTGACGAGAGCACCCCAAAGATGAACTAGCCACTGATCTGTATCTCTTTTTTTTTTTAACTTTTTTTTGTTCGTTTTTATTTATTTGAGAGCGACAGACAGAGAGAGAAAGAGGCAGAGAAAGAAAGAGAGAGAATGGACACACCAGGGCCTCCAGCCTCTGCAAACGAACTCCAGACACGTGCGTCCCCTTGTGCATCTGGCTAACGTGGGTCCTGGGGAATCGAGCCTTGAACCGGGGTCCTCAGGCTTCACAGGAAAGCGCTTAACCACTAAACCATCTTTCCAGCCCCTGATCTGTATCTTATGTGAGGAAATCTCCTTCAGCCATGGGATTTCTTTAAACCATGCCATACTTGGGACTAGTGGGATTTTGTTTTTCAGACCCTGGACCACTCCAGCAACCCAGTCAAAGGGCCTATTCCTTTCTCTGCTTTGGAGTGGACTGTTTTCTCTGACCGCCAGTGTCGTCCCGACAGCTCTTCACCCCCCACACTCTCTTCTCTTCTTAAGAAAATACTTCCATTAAAGCTGAAGGCTCCCTACAAGGCAATTTTTATTTCTATCATCATAAAGACCAAAGTTGGAAGTTCCCTAACATCCTGTATTATATTGTGTGTGTGTGTGTGTGTGTGTGTGTGTGTGTGTGTGTGTGTGTGTGTGTGTATGTGTCCATGCAGTGTGGTCCCCTGGCCTATGATGTGTTCTTATTGGAGTCCAAACCTTGAAAACCCTTGCTTAGGCTAAACCACTATTCTCCATGACAGAGATTCCTTGCCAGGTCCAATTTTAACAAAGAGTTTGGTTAAGTCAGATTAGCAACACTGTATTTTCATATTGTCCACCTTCCCTAAGTGATTTCAAATCATCCTCACTTGCCTTTGCCCAGAATCTTCCTTACCCCTACTCTTTCAGCTTAGTAATTTCCTGCCGTTGTCGTCAGGTTCACGTTGCTGGTAGAAATCACCCAGCCTAGAGAAGCTTGTGGGAAAATAAGTTTATTTTGACTTGCAGGCTCAAGGGGACGCTCCATGATGGCAGGGAAAACAACGACATGAGCAGAGGGTGGACATCACCCCCTGGCCAACATCAGGTGGACAACAGCAACAGGACAGTGTGCCAAGCACTGGCAAGAGCAAATTGGCTATAACACTCATAAGCCCGCCCCCAACAATACACTCCCTCTAGGAGGCATTAATTCCCAAATCTCCATCAGCTGGAAACCTAGCATTCAGCACACCTAAGTTTATGAGGGACTCCTGACTCAAACCACCACATTCTTCCCTGGCCCCCATAAACTGGTAACCACACATAATGTAAAATGCAATGCACTCAGTCCAACTTTCAAAGTCCCCATAGTTTTTATCAATCCTAATGATGTTCAAACATCCCCATAATCCAAGGTCTTTTAACTGAGCCATAATACCAAAAAAAAAAAAAAAAAATACTCCCAAAAACCATAATGGCACAGAATAAACACTCACATTGCAAAAGATGGCACTGAGCATAACAAAGGAATATTCAACCAATACAAGATTTAAAACAGGGCAAACATCAAACTCTGTAGTTCCAAGTCCAACAACTCTAGTCAGTAGAAAGTCTCCAAGTCCGATAATTCTAACCAACAATTCTCGGGAGTTCCAATTCTGCCCCTCCAGCTAGGCTACTCACAGTCCTGGAAAACTTCATCCAGGGCTGATAGCTTTTCTTAGCAGTCATCTCATGGTCCTGGCATCTCCACTGGGTCTCCACTGCAACCCACGGTTCATCCTCATGGCTCCATTGGGTCTCTATGCAGGCATCCAGCAAACCTGCTACACACTATCTATGACTACTTCCCAAACACAAGACCACATTGCAAATTCAATGACCCTCTCTTTTCTGCATTTCTTATACTCCATAATACCAGATAGGGTGCCAATTTGTTAATCCCAAGGGGGGGAGGCAGGAATAAAGCTGGCTTTGAAGAACAGGACATGCCTTCAGCATTCAGTCCCCTTCAAAAGACTGCATTATTTCTGTTGTCCCAATGCAGGTCAGCTGGCCCAATCTCAAGGATTGTAATCTCTCATGTAATTGCAAGTGAACAGGCAGCAATTTAGGCCCAGTGATATCATTTTTTTCTGTGCCATACCCCTCTGCTCACACCAGTCCATTTCTATGCAATGCAACTCTGCACAACTTCTCAGGACACAGGCATAATAGCAAGCCTCTCACACAAACTGTTTGTACCCAGTCCAGAAAAAGCTCTTTCTAACCCTTACAAGTCAAACCTCATAGTCCATAGTTCTTACTGCATGCAGGTTTTCCAATTCTGACCACAATAGTCCATCAAACTGTACTTACAGTACTGCAAGGCGTTTCTCAGGCTGAGGTTTCAAATCCTTCCACATTCCTCTTGAAAATCAACTCCAAAAGGCCAAAGTCACACAGTCAGGTGTCCAGCAGTAACCCCACTCTCAATACAGCTTTACTGTTGCAGTCAGGTTTGCATTGCTGGCAGAAATCACCCGACCAAGAGCAGCTTGTGGGAAAAGATGTTTATTTTGGCTTACAGACTCAAAGGGAAGCTCTACGATGGCAGGGAAAATGACAACATGAGCAGAGGGTGGACATCACCCCCTCGCCAACATCAGGTGGACAACAGCAATAGGAGAGTGTGGCAAATACTGGCAAGAGAAAACTAGCTGTAACAGCCATAAGCCCGCCTCCAACAATACACCACCTCCAGGAAGTGTTAATTCCCAAATCTCCATCAGCTGGGAACCTAGCATTCGAAACACCTAAGTTTATGGGAAACACCTGAATCAAACCACCACACCTACCCACCGACACCCTCCTCCGTCCACACTTGCTGTGTCTCTATTTGTCCACTCTGACAGTCCACAGCACTGACCCCAGCCTCTCTTCCCGTTACCATTCCCTCTGCAGTGAAGGGTCCTGTATCTATCGCAAGGATCCTGAATAAAGTTTTCCTGGCAGTGAGTGTGATGGGTAATCTTGATGGCCAACTTGGCTGAGTATGTCTGTGCGGGCATGCCCAGAGACAATGAGATTATAAGGGCTCTGATCTAAGCAATGGTTTCACCCATGGATGAATTCAGAATCTGCGAGGCTGTCACCGTGGAATTGTGGAGGATCAGCCTGAGTCTGAGGAAGTAGTTTCTTGGGAGACTGCCTTCAAGGGTCAGTCTTGGCGCCGGCCCCTTCCCGTGGCTTTTGTCCGCTTCCTGGCTGCCATGAGGCAAGCAGCCTCTGCCACACTTCCTTTTATGCCACTTCCATTATATTCTGACTCCTCCCGACCAAAGCAATGAGGCGGGATGAGCGCCGACCAAAACCTCTGAAACTATGAGCCCTCAACCTTTCCTTCTTAAAATGGTTCCTCCAGCCAGGCATGGTGGTGCACTCCTTTAATCCCAGCACTCGGGAGGCAGAGGTAGGAGGATGGCCGTGAGTTCGAGGCCATCCTGAGACTCCATAGTGAATTCAAGGTCAGCCTGGGCTAGAGTGAAACCCTACCTCGAAAAACCAAGAAAAAAAAAGGGGGGGGTTCTCTAGAGCATTCATCACAACGATGAAAAGTCTGACTTTGAATAAATATCACAGATTAACTTTTTTTTTCCCTTAATATCCATCACTCTCCCCTTTATACTTGTCAGCATTCTGGCTCCCTCTGAACTTCATGCAAGTTCCTGAACTCTTCCCCCTTCTGTCTTCCACCCCCCCCTGCTTCCTCCTCCCCTCCCCCCTCTGCATTAGAAGAGTTTGATGTTTTCTTGTCACTCTCTGATCCCAGTTTACTCTCTACTTCGCCCTCCCCTGGCTGTGAGATACCACAGAAGTGCTTTGGGTGTCCCATAAAAGGAAGACAGAGGATTGGGCTCCAGGTACTGGTGTTTACTGGGGCTATGGGAAGGAGGAACAGTGAGAGGACGCTTGGTATTTGGGAATCAGAGCGTGGAGAGGAACCTAAAGGAATGGAGGTGGAATAAAGGTAGGGGCCTGGAATCAGTTCTGAGGGAAAGACATTCCTGATGGGGGCGAGGGATGCAGCTGTCAGGGCGATGAAGGGGAAAGAAGAGAGCGGAAGGGGTTCTTGGAGGGCAGTCAGTCGTCAAAGAGTGAGGCGCAGAAGAGAAATGGCTGAATGGGCCAGAAGTGATGACGCAGATGACAGGGCCTGCAAACACAGTCGGCAGGGGAGGCTTTCTTGGGAGCCCATTGGAGGAGGCACCTCTTGCCTTAGAGGATCTCTTTCTCCTCCTTCCTGCGTCCTGGAGCCCTGGGGACAGCTGGGACGTCTCAAGGTTAAGTCTCCCTAGCAGTGTCACCTGGTTTTGTGTCTTCCACCTTTCCCTGATGTCTGAAGATGACCACTTGGCAAGATAAAGCCCGAGTTCATGGTGCCCTCTTACCACAGGTCCCCTCCCTCTGTCCCTTGTCCGGCTCAGCAAAGAAAATCAACTGCTCCTCCACCAGCTCTCCAGCCTCCTCTTCGTGCACTGAGGCCACAGGCAAGTGGTCTGTCATCCAGCGCCATCCTGGGCAGGATCACAGTGGTTTTGCACTGGAGGCCTGGGCTCGACTGGCAGCGTGAAGGACACTGAATGGCTGGCTTGAGGTCCATGTGCCCATCTCACCACCTCGGTTCTCCTGAGAGAGCAGATCTAGGGGTCATATCACCTTGAGTTCTGAGGCCTTGGACATGTTGAACAACCCAAACACCTCCCCTCTGGGCATTCTGACCCTCATCTGGGCCAGAAAGGTCTTCTACTAGATGACAGCTAGCAGCCTTTATTGACAAACAATTCTGTAACAGGTGTCACAAGGTCCACACAGGTAAAGGGAATAAACAAAACACAGAAAAGCAGAAAGCATCTATGCATGGCATGTAGAGAACGCTTGCTGTAGCAGTTTGAATAGAAAATGTCCCCCATAGCTTCATGTGTTTGTAATTAAGACTCAAACTGAATTTCTAGCTGGTGGAACTTTGCTAGAAGACATATGTCACTAGGTACAGGCCTTGGGACTGTTTATTTTTCAAGGTCTCACTCTAGCCCAGGCTAACCTGAAATCCACTATGTAATCTCAGGCTGGCCTCAAACTCATGACAATCCTCCTACCTTTACCTCCCCATTGCTGGGATTAAAGGTGTGAGCCATCACACCCAGCTGACTGCTTGTCAGTGCTAGAGAGCTCATTGTCTCTATTTCTTCCTGCTGATGCAGAGATGTGATACCCAGCTGTCCGCTCCTGCCATGACTTCCTGCCCACTGTGAAACTTCCCCCTTGAAGCTATGGGTCATAAATAGACCCTTTCCTTCCACAAACTGCTTCCATAAGGTGGTTGGGAAGGTAACTGCCATCCTTGCTTTGTCTCAAATGGCAGCTCCTGCCCCAGTCCAGCCAAAAAAGCCCCTGGAAAACTGAGACTTGATGTGAAATCTCCAAAAGTATAAGTACTGATACTTGTATCATTTCTCAGTGTAGGCCAAGCAAAAACATCTGTGAACCTAACTCAGCCTGGAAGTTCCAGTCTTTTGCCTCATTCAAGTTATTCTCAGACTGGACTGTCCATCAAAGTCACCCCAAATGGTTAACTAAAATAGCAAGGCTGGAATATAGCTCAGAGGAACAGCACTTGCCTGGCATCCAAGGATGAGATGCTGAGTTCAAAATCCCCAGCACAGAAAACAAAAATAAAAGCAAAACATAAGAACTGGCTGTGGTGGAATTACATGCCTATAATTCCAGTACTTGAGTGGCTGAGGTGAAAGGATAGTCTTAAATTCAAGGCAAGCCTGGAGATCCTGTTTCAGGAAATCAAAAACATAGCCTAGCATGGTGGCACATGCCTTTAATCCCAGCACTTGGGGAGACAGAGGTAGGAAGATCACCATGAGTTCAAGGCCACCCTGAGACTACATAGTTAATACCAGGTCAGCCTGGGCTACAGTGGAGATACTGCCTTGAGAAAAAAAAAAAGAAAGAAAGAAATCAAAACATGAGCTGGGGAGCTAGCTCAGTGGATAAGGTGGTTACCATGCAAGAATGAGGACCTGAGTTCATATACCCGCACCCGCATGAAAATGATGAGTGTGGTGGTGTGTCCCTGTGATCTCAGCGTGGGAAGGCAGAGACTGATGAGCCCTGGTGCTCACTGGCTAGCCTAGTCACTACCCTCCAGGTTTAGTGAGAGACCCTGTCTCAAAACAATAAAAGTAAAAAAAAGAATAATAATGGGAGCTGAAGAGATGGCTTAGCAGTTAAGGGGCTTGCCTGCGCAGCCTAAGAACCCAGGTTGGATTGCCACAGTGCCTACCTAAGCCAGGCGCACAAAGTGGCACATGTGTCTGGAGTTCATTTGCAGTGGTTAGAGACCCTGGTGTGCCAATTTACTCTCTTTCTCTCTATCTGCTTCTCTCTCTCTCAAATAAATTAAATTAAATTAACTTTACTTTAAAAAGCAAAAATTATGGTGGAGAGCAACATAAGGGGACACCCAATGTTGACCTCTGTCCTCTACACACAAGCACACACGTACCCAAGCGCGTGAACATTCAGACACACATGCATGCATACCAAAAAACCCAAGATAATCAAAACCCCCAAAATCAAAAGGCACAGATATCTAGGCCCATCTGTTTCTGACACTATAGTTCTTGAGCAGAGCCTGGAATGTGGTATCTCTCAAATCCCAGGTAATACCTATTCAACTGGGACAGGGATCTTGGTTTGAGAAGCACTGTTGTGCACTCAGGGGACACCCCAACCCTCATGAACTCTGTATGATGCCACAGCAGCTCCTCATGAGGCATTATCCAGATTCCAGGCCCCTAATTTGACAACTAGAGAGATGATGGTAATGAAGGTTGGGACCTTTCGCTTTCACAAAGCCAGGAACTATTAATAGCCAGAGCTTTCAGATGAAAATAGCTATTAGGTGATGGATCCAAAGCCAGACAGACACCACCAGAGATGACCCCCTCTCACCATGATTCACAGCTGTCTTCTAACCCCTCCACCACCTGCCTTAGCCCATTTCTGATCCTAGAATGCAACCATGGACATGGTAGAAAAGCAGAAATGCAGGTATTTCTCTCTCATATTCCTGCAGGCTGAGAAGTCCAAGATCAACCAGTGTCTAGCGAGGACTTTGTCATTTTGCAAGATGGCTCTGTGTTGCTCCATCCACCAGAAAGGGAAACCCGTGTGTTCTCCCCTGGTGCCAGAGGACCACCAAGAGAATTCACCTCTCAAGGCTAATGGCTGATACTAAATCTTCTAGTTACTGCCTAAGAGCCCTATCTCTTTCTCTCCCTCCTCTTCCTCTTTTTCTTCCTCCCCCGTTTTAGACAAAGGAGCTTACTATGTAGCTCAGGCTGGCATAGAAGTTCCTAGGCTAGCCCCAAACTTGTGGCAATCCTCCTGCCTCAGCTTCCTGAGTGCTGCAATTATAGGTGTGTATTACCATCTGCTTTCAATGTTTTGTGTTTTTTTAAACTTTTTTATTGACAACTTCCATAATTATAGATAATAAGCCATGATAATTCCCTCTCCACCCCCACTTTCCCCTTCACAAATACACTCTCCACATATCCCCTCCCTCTCTCAATTTTTTAATTTTGTCATCATCATCTTTTTTCCTCCTATTATGAGGGTCTTGTGAAGGTATTGCTAGATGCTGTGAGGTCATGGATATCAAGGACAATTCTGTCTGAATGATTGCATTGTAAGCAGTCCTACCCTTCCTTTGGCTCTTATATTCCTTCTGCTGCCTCTTCTGCAATGGATCCTGAGCCTTGGAAGCTATGAGAGGTGTCTCAGTGCTGAACACTCCCCTTCCACTTCTCCTCAGCGCTATAGTTCCTTTTGGGTCATCCCAGTGGCTTCTCTAACCAAAAGTGAGAGTAGCATTAATATGTGGATATAAACATTAACAGAAGCACTAACAGGGCAGTTTGGTAAGCATAATATATGCATTTATCCAGACCACCAGCAGGTGTTATACTCCTAGGGCTCATTTTTCAGTACCAGGCATGTCCATTTACATAGCATTTGGTTTCCCCCATAACAGACATGCCTCTATTGCACCTGTTGGCATTGGGCCACTTTTTAATTGGGGAATACATGCATATGATCCCAGCACTTGAGAGGTCACACTGAGACTACATAGTGAATTCCAGGTCAGCCTGAGCTAGAGCAAGACCCTACCTCAAAAAAAAAAAAAAAAATGAAATGAAATGAAACTAACAAACAAAAAAAGTTTGAGGCTAGCTTGGATGACATGAGAAAACAAACAGAAAGCAATGATCTGGACAGGATGGAGATGAACTAGACTAAAGAGCCCATTTGATCAGGTTCTCTTGGAGCTCTTGGGTCTTCATGCCTTCCCTCCAATACAAGGCAAGACATTTGTCACGTAAGTTTCTATGAACCACTATAGGAGAAAGTAGCTCAGATCATCCTTTCATGGCTAGATCTCACACAGAAGGTGGAAGAAGGTCCAAGACGCCCCATTTAGGCATGGCATATTGTGCTATGGAAACAGCCATGGGTAGTATGAAGCAGGATTGCCTCTTTGAGAAGATGACATTTCCCCAAAACCAAATGAAATGAGAAAGTAGGGATGAGAGCAGGCAAGAGTGAAGGACCTGGAGCAAAACAAGCGTGGTAGGCACTAGGACCACTTGGGAGACGAGCTTGATCGAGCAGAGAACAGAAACAAGGTGAGAGAATTGGGCAGGAATCTTTTAAACCCATGGCAGATATATTGGGAAGCCATAGGAGGCTCCAAGCAGGGTCAGCTCCCCACTGGTTGCAGAGTGAAGAACAGCCTTCAGGGAGACCAAAGCGAATGAGCTGGGCCTGGTCTTCAAATGGCAAGATGACAGAAAGGCCATCTGCATGAGCCATCACCTGTCTGTGCCTTGGAAGGTTGGAGATTTCGAAACCATTTCGTGATGGTTAAAAGACAAAAAGAGAGATGAGATTCGTAAGTTAAAGTTAACTGATAAGGAACTGGGAAGATGGCTCAGTGTAATGTGCTTGCCATGTAAGCATGAGGAGTTGAGTTTGGACCTCTAGTACCCACATACGAAGCCAGGCACCACGGCATGCAGCTGTAATCCCAGCCCTGGGGAGGCAGAGACAGTAGGGCATCTGGGACTTGCTGATCAGCTTGGCTAGCTGAATGGATGAGTTCCAGGCTCACTGAGAAACCATCTCAAAGATAAAATAGAGAGCAATTGAGGAAAACCCCTGGTGTTACTAGCCT
Source organism: Jaculus jaculus (assembly GCF_020740685.1). Lineage (NCBI taxonomy): Eukaryota > Metazoa > Chordata > Mammalia > Rodentia > Dipodidae > Jaculus > Jaculus jaculus. The sequence goes on from NC_059105.1 coordinate 16,578,532, forward strand.
ATCTACACACACACACAAATTATCTGATAAATCAGGACATGAAAAGTTCCACATCCCTGATGGGATCCAAGAAAATGTCGGAAGAGAAGCCCACGTTCTAAAACCAGGCAGTTACCCAGCGGTCCTGGTTGCCAGTGCCAGTACACTCTGGCCAGCCTGCCACGTGAGGTGTGGATCTGCATCAAGATAGTTGCAACCAAGTCCTCTCTATTATGCCACCTCAAATGCTGCCCATTTCCCATTTTTGAGGACACGGAAATATTTGAAAATTGGGGTATGGTGACAGTTGCCCAAATGCATACATTTCCCAGGTCACTAAATTGTTTACTTTCTGGGGGCGGGGGAGCATATCACTGCACAAATTTTATCTTCAAGGAGGTTTTTTAAAAAAAAATATTTGTTTATTTATTTGCATATGTGTGTGTGTGTGTGTGTGTGTGTGTGTGTAGTGACAGTAGTATGTGTGGTATATGTGCATGTGGTATATCCACATGTGTGTGCAGATGTGGTGTGCCCTGTGGGCATAAATGTAAATGCCAGAGACCATCCAGCATCCTGTGTGCACCCTTGAGAAGGGCCTCTCACTGGGCCAGAAGTTGCTAGGTTTTATTGTTGTTGTTTTGGTCCAAATTGCTGACCAGTGAGCCACAGCAATTCTATGGTCTCTACTCTCCAAAGCACTGGAGTGACAGACATGTGTGGCCACAGCTAGCTGGTCAGGCAGCCCTGAGAGAGGCTTGTCCCCTGCAACACATCTATTTATAACCTTGTTGCGATGGGGGTCCACCTTCCGGCTCAGGTGAGCCAGAGCGAGAGCTGATTAGTCTGGGCTAGAGGCTGATTATGGAAGAGGCAAGCCATGATATTACGTTCTGGGGACTGACCTTCACCAGCCCCAATGTCAGGATTAGATTTAAATTCTAGGAAAGGGGGCCTCCCTCCCAGGAAGGGTTCAGGTGGTTTGTGGAAAAAGCGATCTAGGGAATTCCTCTAGTCAAGAAGTCAGATCGTTTGATGTCTGGCAAGTGCACATTGCAAGGGCGGACATTCCTGCCTTGACCTTCAGGAGCCCAGGCACCAGCACTGCCTGACAAAGCTACCTGACTCCCTCTCAGGGTCATCTCTACCACATCTTCCCGGGGCCCAGGGGACACTGCACAGGAAGCAGTGACATGAAAGCTGCTCTCACTGTTGGCCTGACAACCAACTCCAGGGAGAAGGCTACAGATGTTGTAGTCACTTAAAACTCATCAAAGCAGAAAACCAGAGACTACAAAACACTCAGCACTAAGTCAGACTCATAACATACCTGCCAAGGCTCAGAGAACATTGTGGAAGAAGGTGTGAAAACATTGAAAGAGTCACAGAGTGGATAGGATTAGTCACAGGCACCGTCTCCCTTCCCACCCCCTTGACACACACTAAGACTGACTGAGACCTTCAGGACCCCAGTGTGAATACCAATAACCCCACTGAGGAGGGCCCTCAGTGGAATGGGGGCAGGGAAGAGGGGATATAAAATGAAATTTAGTTTAATACAAAAGAATTCAAGGAAAACTAAGGCCAAAAAACCCAAAATACTTCTGCCAGACATGGTGGCGACATATTATAATCCCAGTTCTCAGGAAGTTGAGATAAGAAACTCGTGAGTTCAAGACCAACATGGACTAAACAATAAGATTCAGGGCAGCTTGGATACATAGCAAGACCCTATGCAAAAAAAAAAAAAAAAAAAAAAAAGGCAATAGATAAGTATATAACAACAGTTCCTTAAAAGAAGATAAAAGGAATCTTTAGTCACACCGATCAAATGAAGAAAAATTCGAGGCCTTCTCAGATACCAGACACTCAGGCTGAGGAGTGTAAATGGTCAGCTTGAACTATAGCCGTGCATAGGCCACAAAGAGCCCAGCAGGAAGTCAGAAGATGAAAGCCTGAGAGCTGCGCATGCTGAGGCATCTGGACAAGAAGGGGGATTTAGTCAAAGTACATATTACCACAGCGCAAGTGGAGGTCAACTGGGTCTATGGTCCTTGCTCAACTACGAAGGAGCTGAGAGACCGAGAGGAAAGGCGACTTGGACAACATGGCCTGGCTGGTGAATTTCCGTCATTGCCTTGGGCTCCTTTTTTGGGACAGATCTCAGTGATCAGGAAAGGTTGGCTCACCAAATGGAGGGCAACAGGAAGGTAAAGGATGTGTGCGAACAGCGTTTACAGCTGGTAGGCAAGTGACGGTCAAGGTTAATCTTCCTTGTCAACTTCGCTGGATTTGGAACTAGAACGGAAACACAGCTCTGGGCATACCCACGATTGTGTCACCAGAAAGGTTTAACGGAGGAGAGAGGATGCATCATGAACGTCAGGTTCTACGCGTGCACCGTGACTCCGGCTCCCAGGACTTCTCCCTCATGATGGACTGTACCTTCAATCTTAAGCCTCAGGTATTTTGTTAGAGTGACAAGAAATAATACAGTGACCAAGGCAAAATTCTAGCATTATGTAGAAGGTGGTCATCTGTGTGTAGGGTTGGGCTATCTGGGCAGCAGGGGTTCCAGCACACTTATTTGAGGGCCCGGGTGTCTGCTGGGAGGGGCATCTGCGGCTGTATCTTAATGTTGCTCTTGCCAAGTAGACAGTATGTTTTTCTTCAATTAGAGGAATTGATTTGTGGGAAGCTTTTGTGGAGATTCCAGAGAGTAAACAAGAGCCCACTGTGGACTTTCAATAATCTTTGGTTTCAATAATTTTTCCCTAAGGAATGAGGAATTTGGTTAAACGTGCTGAAGATTATGGATGGTCAGACTTTTGAGAATAAATCTAAAGCCCAAAGTCTTGAAAACTAAGCCTGTGTGCCCTTTTTCAACGACTGGCTATACAGTTAGGACCTCACAACCAATAGGGCCTCACCTTCTCATACCTCTTGCTTGGGGCTGGGACAGAACTCAGGGATGGGCAGAGTGAGGAGTTGTCCATGTGGGATGCTCCAAAAGCCCCCAAAAGTGGAGGGTGCCAAGAGTCTGAAGAAAGAGGCAGATGCATCCAGGATTGGTCAGAATGGAGCGGGCTGGTGGGATTTATAGACAGAAGTGCATCTCTGGTCGGAGGGCAACCTAGGAACTCACGTCACAGAGCAGGGGTTAGGGTTTATATGCTAAGCTATGCAAAGGTCAATCAAAACGTACCTGCACTTTCTCCAAAAACCATTAACATGTCAAATGTCAGTTAAGAAAGAGTCCAGTTGTGGCACTAAACATTGAGCTGTCTTTATGGCTTTGCTTATCCTATAGGCTTTACAATGTGTGCCAGGGTCACATGTCGGGCAAGACAGTGGTTACAACCCAGACGACTCGTCAGTGCAGGCTGAATCCGTCGGTCTCTACAGTGAGGGTAGAGGGCCTCGGTCTGGCTCCACGCTGGGACCTCTGTGACACTGGAGAAGTGAGTAAGATATTCACCCAAGTTAAAAGCAATTGCAACTTATCTTTGTGGGATCTTCGAGTTCACTTTTGAGTCACATTAGGAGAAGTGACATCTGAGGTGGAGAGCAGCAAAATGGTGTCCTGCCACTGCGGAAGCCTCCTAACAACAGCACGAGTTGAAGTGCCAGACTGACGTCAGCGATGTAGAGTGTAGAGACGGGGCAGGAAAGGAGCTATTTAATATGGACAACTGGCTTCAGTAAAGGTTCCAAGGCTGGTTAATGGGACAGTCTTTTCAATGAATGGCACCGGATAGCCACAGGCAAAAGAATGAAGTGGGACCATTATCTGATATTTTGTGCAAAAATTAACTCAAAATACATCAAAGATTTAATCATAAAAGTTAAACCTGGGGCTGGAGAGATGGCTTGGCCGTTAAGGCACTTGCCTGCAAAGCCAGAGGACCTCAGTTCGATTCCCCAGGGCCCACGTAAACCATATGCACAAGGTAACACATGCGTCTGGAGTTCATTTGCAGTGGCTGGCCCTGGCACACCCATTCTCTCTCTCTCTCTCTCTCTGCCTGCCTCTTTCCCTCTCTCAAATAAATAAATAATTTTTTTTACAAAGTTAAACCTATAAAACTCTTAGAAGAAGGGCTAGAGAAATGGCTTAGTGGTTAAGGCGCTTGCCTGTGAAGCCAAAGGATCTAGGTTCTATTTTCCAGGACCCAGGCAAGCCAGATGCACAAAGGGCACATGCATCTGGAGTTTGTTTGCAGTGGCTAGGGGCCCTGGCACGCCCATTCTCTCTCTGTCTGCCTCTCTTCTATCTCTCTTTCTAGGCTTGAAAATAAATAAATAAATTTTTTAAGAAAACTCTTAGAAGAAAATATAAAGAAAATCATCATAATGTTATGCTCAATAATGATCTCTTAGGTATAACACAAAAGCATAAGCAAGGGGAAAAAATTTCAGATAAACTGAACATAGTGGCACATACCTATAAAATCCCAGCACTCAAAAGGCCTCGGTAGGAGAATTGCTGTGAGTTTGAGGCCAGCTTGAGACCACATAGTGAATTCCAGGCCAGCCTGAACTACAGCAACCCCTTCCTCAAAAAGAAAAGAAAAGCAGTATGTATTTGAGCTGAAGAGATGGCTTGGAGGTTAAGGTGCTTGCCTGAGAAACCTAAGGACCCAGATTTGACTCCCCGGTATCTACGTAAGCCAGATGCACAAAGTGGAACATGCATCCAGAGTTCATTGACAGTGGCTGGAGGCCCTGACTTGCCCATTCTCTCTCTCTCTCCCTCTCTCTCTCTCTCTCTCTCTCTCTCTCTCATAAGTAAATAAATAAAATATTTTCAAAAATTCAAAATTCAAATAGATCAAGTGGGTTTTATCAAAATTAAAGAGTGAAAGAACATGGTCTGAATGTGGTTTGTCCTCTCTGAAACTCATGTTTAAATTTGTCTTCGGATGCATTGAGAGGTTGTGGGACTTTTAAAGGTCACTGGATCTTTAAGACCAATTAATATCCTTCTCAAAGGACTGGACTGGCTGCTGAAGAGCAGCCCATTCTAAGGCCAGGAAGAGCTGTTTCTTTGCTTCCTCCACGCAAGCCCACCCCCCCCCTCCGCTCTTCTCCCAGGTTATGGAACTGCACAAGGTTCTGGCCAGATGCTACCACCCAGTCATGGACTTCCAGAGTCATGATCCAAAATCAACACCTTTCCTTACAAATTACCAAATTTCAGGTACTCTGTTCTAGCAACAGAAAATGAGCTGACACAAAATGGGAGAAAGTATTTGCAATGCATTTATGTATCTGACAATGGATTAATATCTACAGTGATAAAGAACTCCTACAACTCAACAACAAACACCCCAAAGGCTTAGTGGTTAAGGTGTATGCCTGTGAAGCCCAAGGACCCAGGTTCGATTCTCCAGGTCCCATGTAAGCCAGATGCACAAGATAGTGCATTGGCTGGAGGCCCTGGCGTGCCCATTCTCACTCTCTCTATCCCCCCCCTCAAATAAATAAATAAAATAGATAAAATAAAGTGTTTAAAAATGGACAAACTGTAACTTTTTAAGAAATATTTTATGTATTTATTGGAGAGAGAGAGAGTGGGTGTGCCAGGGCTTTTTGCCCCTGCAAATGAACTCCAGATGTATGCACCACATTTGTGTACATGGCTTTATATGGGTGCTAGGGCATCAAACTCTGGCCCAGAAGCCCACAAATGGCAGCTTTGATGTTACTATCACAACATGCATGCCACTTTATGCTGTCCACTGAAAGGGACAAGAGGAGAGTGGGACCACATTAGGGAGCAGTCAGGGTAGGACTGGGAAGGGGCTTGCATGAAGGCTATTACTTGAGTCTTTTATTACGGGGTTTTATGCAAATTGTTTGGAGTAGGAGTCAAGACTTAACCCGTGGCTATGAGCTCCACAGTGATATGGTGTTCACCGTGGAATGCCCCCTCAGGCTAATGTGTTTGAACCCTTTGTGGTGTTTTGAAAGGTTGTGAAATCCTTAGGAGGAGATATGACCTAGCTGGAGGAAATGGGTTGCTGAGGACTAACCTTGAGGTATTGTAGCCAAGTCCCACTCCTGGCCCCATTCTCTCTCTCTGTTTAATGGTCCATGCCATGTGACAAGATGTCCCCACCGTGATGGCCTCTATCCTCAAACCATGAGCCAAAATATCGTCATGAGTTCAAAGCCACCCTGGGACTACAGAGTGAATTCCAGATCAGCCTGGGCTAAAGTGAGACCCTACCTTGAAAAACTAAAAGCTAAAAAATAAAAATAAATCCTTTGTCTCTTTGGCAGCCTCTTCTCAGGAGCGGTTACAAGCAATGAGGGAAGTAGCTAAAACACACAGTATATCGCCGTGGCACCCTTCCCTGGGACAGTGTGGGACATTGACCCACACAAAGCGTCACCGCTATCTCAGTACAGCACTTCCTGTTGCCCCAGCTCTCCAGCTGGCTGTGCTTAACCCCCAAAGGGTGCCTCTGTGATTAGGACTGAGCTTTTCCTAGGCCAGGCTTAGAAGTCAACCCAAAAAGAAGCAAGGTTAAAGAGAGGTGCGAAGGCCTCCTTCCGAAGTATCAGTTCCCTCAGAACCGTGACAGATGTTATCTATTTATTTATTTTTGGTCTCACTTCTACATATATGAACTGTGGGACTTAGAGTCTAGGATAAGTTTGGAGAAACAAAACTATCGTCCTTCAAGAGTTCGTAATTCAAAGAAAAGGAGTCAAATTCCATAACTATGGCAATTGGTTTAAGTAGGGTTTTCTAGGATGGGCTTAATTTAATTGGGGTAATTTCCATCATAAAAACAAGGGAATTAAAATGAGGAAGGCTGTCCCTGTTCCAGATAGGTGCCCAGAGAAGTAGGGAGACAACCACTTTGGCTGACAAACATCAAAATAGAGCCTTGAAGAGTTCCAGTGGGAAGGGAGGTGGGCAGAACTCTTTCTCTCCTGTTGCTGGTACTTAAACCCATCTCGCCAATATACCACCCCAACACAAGACAAAAAATATCATTTTCCCTCCCACCGGTCATCGGTGGGATTCTGACCCTCAGCAGGGTCTGGGTCATCATGAGTTAAGAAGAAACAGATGAAAGAATGACAGGTAAAGCATGTTTACCAATAACAGCAATAAAGGACTGCGGGGGCGGCGGGGGGCAGGGGGTGCTGGGTTTATAGTACCCTGACTTTGCTCAACGTTGTGAAGACATGGTGTTTAGCTGGGAGAAGAAGGGAATGTTTGGGCCGATAATAAACAAATAAATGAGCAAAGAAAATAAGTTCTTGCATGTGAAGTAATTTACAGCTAACAATATTTCACCCACACATTCTTTCCACGGGAGCCTGTAAACCCTCTGGCTACAGAGTCCTGACAAATCTGACTTTCTCCTTTTGATGAGTAACGAAACCACAGTTTAAATAGCTGAAATAACTGCAGTCACATTGTTCCGCGTGTCGGGAGTGCAGCCTTAAGCCGGCTCTGATTCCCGGGGCTCTTCCTGGCCTGCGCTGGGTGGGGGTGGCTGTGCCTCCCCCATGCGGTCAGCCTGGCCCACTCCTTGGGGAGTCTTCTTTTCCAATCCAGGTGCCCACGACTACCATTTATTCTTGTCGTGTGTCTTTCATTTTGTACAAATTGTGCAATTACATAATAAAACGTGCGACACAAGTATTTGCGTGTCTCCTCCATAAACAAGAACATTTCTCATGGACATCAGAAATTCCCATCTATGTTATCTCTTCAGCATTGTGAGTCACCTCTCTGTTCCTTTCCCCTGGCACTGGGTCTTCCTTTCTTGAACTTGGGCTTTTTTTTTTTTTTTTTTTGCCTGCAATGTTGCTCTCCTAACTTTGCGTCTCTGATCATCTCCCTCTTTTTTCCCCCAAGGCCCAGAGTTTCTTGCTTTGGAGCCACTGTCTACCCACTTTGTCTGCCCAGGGCTTGGGCCAGCTGGGCCCGGACTCTGTGTCCCATTAGAGAGCAGGCTGGCAGCTGCCACTTCACTGTGAGATTTACATAAGTGCCACCGAAGGCCACAGCACAAACATTTCACGAATCGCCTCTGCCTAACGGAAGACTCGCTCTGCCTTTCTGCTTTCGGCATTTTGGTAACTTTCTTTGTTTTTCATTCCTCTCTTTCTTCTTTCCTTGTGTCCTTTCTTTTTGCTGTCTGGCTTTATAGCCTCACACATTACCCCAGCTTCTTCACTTTACATTTGCCCCAGATCTCTTTCCGCTGCAGACTCATTTTGCTACTTTATTTCAGCCAGTCTCCCACCCACTTAGCTTCTGCTGTTGCATGGTCTTAGTGCAGGTTGGGCACAGAAAGGAGTTTCAGGGCACTTCACATTCAAGGATTCCTCAGCCCAAAGCTCTGTGATCCAGCACTCAGTTTTTGGGAAAACTATGATGATCAGAAGTCGTGTAAAAGGTCAAGCATTTGGGCATATGTCCATAGATTTTCATCCTATACTAAGATTATGCCCTCTGGTCCACTCACCTCATCTCAAAGATGGTCAAACAGGGCTGGAGAGATGGCTTAGTGGTTAAGGTGCTTGCCAGCAAAGCCAAAGGACCCAGGTTCAATTCCCCACGACCCACATAAGCCAGATGCACAACATGGCGCATGAATCTGGAGTTCATTTGCAGTGGCTGGAGGCCCTGGTGAGCCCATTCTTTCTGTGTGTCTCTCTGCTTGTAAATAAATAAATAAACATATTTTAAAAGAGAAGTAAACAAAAGCCCATATAGCAAGTTGATGGGTTGAGGGGCGAGCTGAAGTTTGGGGGCTTTCTTCATTTGTGTTCAGCTATATCTGTGTAGATTCTTCTGCCTCTAGGTGCTTCCCCAAGCACTTACCCTGTCTCTTGGGCTTTTCCCATCATACTCCTGCTTTTCTGTGTGGATGCACCCTGAATACACAGAGGCACACTGAGTACCTCTTCGGCTTATGAAACTCTCCAGCCAAGCTCTGGGATTCATAGGGTCCAGAGGGAAATGAAAAGTGGGGTGCATTCTCATGAATATACAGCTGCCTAGACCCGTGATCAAAGGCGATTTCCCTGGGGGTTGAAGCCTTGGTCCTGGAGCCCTGAGTCTGTGGGTGGAGTGTGGGTACAGGCTCATGCTCAGCTGACCACGGAACAAGCCGTGGCATTGCAAGTCTAGGGAGAGACAGCCACACCTGGCCCCACGTGAGACATCCTGAGGAACACGCCCAGCTCCGGCCCTGTCTGTACCTGCAGCCATGCCAGGGAGAATTAGTAGTGGAGTGTGGGCCACTATATTGGGTAGAGGGCAGTTATCACTGCGGGGTGGGGATGGAAAAGGAGATCAGAGCCCAGGGGCCAGGATCGTAAATAGATAGGTAACCCATCTCAAGGAGATGTGGAGGTAAGCCACAGGTGGGCCTAGGCTGCAAACCTCGTTTTAAAAAATATGTATTTTTAAATTTATTTGACAGAGAAAGAGAGAATGGGCACACCAGGACCTCCCACCACTACAGATGAACTTCAGACGTGTATGCCCCCTTGTGCATCTGGCTAACATGGGTCCTGGGGAATTGAACCTGGGTTCTTTGGCTTTGCAGGCAAGCGCCTTAACCTCTTTTGAATGCTCTATTGTCCCATCTGACTTGGCTTACAAATATAATCAAAGCATTAAGAATCTAAGAGGGGACTGGAGAGATAGCTTAGCGTGAGGCACTTGCCTGCAAAGGCAAAGGACCACGGTTCAATTCCCCAGGAACCCTGTTAGCCAGATGCACAAGAGGGTGCATGCGTCTGGAATTAGTTTACAGTGGCTGGAGGCCCTGACATGCCCATTCTCTCTCTCCCTCTACCTGCCTCTTTCTCTTCAAATAACTAAATAAAAATAAAGTTTAAAAAAAGAGAATCTAAGAGGCTGGGAGATCGTCCAGAGGATAAAGTGTTTGCCTTGTAGCTCTGAGTACCTGGGTTTGGATGCCTAGACTCCATGAAAAAGTCTCTGTGTGGGGCTTCTATAATCCCAGTGTGCTTACAACAAGAAAGAAGGCAGATATAGCAGAGGTTCCAGAAAGCTGGAAAACAGTAATGAGACCAACAAGAGATGCTGCATCAGAGCTTTTAAAAGGGGCTGCAGGGCTGGAGAGATGGCTTAGTGGTTAAGCACTAGCCTGTGAAGCCTAAAGACCCCAGTTCGAGGCTCGATTCCCCAAGACCCACGTTAGCCAGATGCACAAGGGGCACACGCGTCTGGAGTTCCTTTGCAGTGGCTAGAGGCCCTGGCGTGCCCATTCTCTCTCTGCGTCTCTATCTGCCTCTTTCTCTCTCTCTGTCACTCTCAAATAAATAAATAAATTTTAAAAAATGGGGGTCTGCAGAGATGGCTCGATGGTTTAAAACACTTGCCTGCGAAGCCTGAGGACCCAAGTTTGATTCCCCAGTACCCACATAAAGGCAGATGCACAAGGCAGCACATACTTCTGGAGTTTGTTTGCAGTGGCTGGAAGCCCATTTTCTCTCCCTCTCTTTCTCGCTACCTTTTTCTCTCCCTCTCAAATATATAAATAATTTTTTTAATGTTTTTAAATTTCTTTAGTAAAAAAATAAAGAATCTCAAGATGGTGGCAGCAGAGCTTCAAACCTAAGTTCAGGGCCTTCAACACCAAGCACGTGCTGACGCAGGTGACAAAGCCAGTTCACAACCTGCCCTATCCCGACTTCCAACAGCCTTTTGAGTTCATCCAATTAGCTGCTTTTAAGCCTAATGTGTAGACAGGAGGGTGAGGCATGTGGCACAGCCTTCTGAAGCCGTTCAGTACAGGCTTGGCCACTGTTCCACCCTGTGCTTCAGTTTCCTAATTTGCTGAGGGGGGGAAGGAATTTTGGGGTTCCTTATCAATGCACCAATATACCAATGCACCAATAAAGTTAAGGCACCCCAGACTCTTGTCTTATGAATTTAAGGAATTGAAATCCATAGACCAGAGTGTAAGGTTTGGAGAGATGTAATTAGGGTAGGAAAGGGGCGAACGTGCAGAGCTCCTGCCACACGGAGGGCAGGAGGGGTAGAGAGCCCATGCAGGAGTAAGGTTGGGTCTCCTCTTGTCCCATCCCATCTCCATCTGGGCTGAGATGAAGGGAAGCTTACCAGGACTTGGAAATTCAGAAGAGAAGAACAGCCCGCATAGAGAGGGGCTGGCCCACCTGGTAAGCATCTGTCTATAACTCACAATGGTTCCTTCGCCTTCAGGCTCAGGTGAGCCAGAGTGAGGGCTGGTTGGTCTGGACTACATGCTTGTTCAGGAAGAGGCCAGCCATGAAGACAAATTTGGGGGCTGAGCTTAACCAACCACAATGCCAAGATCAGATTTAAATTCTAGGAGAGGCAATCTCTCTCCTACGGAGGGGCTCAGATTGTTTATGGAAAAATAGATCTAGGTAACGCCTTTCACCAAGAGATAAGGCGAGGTGAGGTCCTTCTCTGATCTTTAGTGGAGATTGCAAGGGCAGACTTAAGGGCATTTCTGGTTTTTAGTTTGGGGGCCCAGTTACCCTAAACTACCTAACAAAGCTACTTGACTCCTTCTCAGAAGCTAATTGTCTCTTCTTTGGGATTACAGCAAATAACATAGAGAACACATTCTGGTCCAGAGGCAGAGTGCTCAGCAAATAATATATGCCCATGCACATATCTCACTTTTCACCAATCTATGTTCTCATATCATCTGTATTGTTATTAGCTTAATATTTTAACTTACATCATCCTAGTTTATTTCCTCTTAAGTAAATTTATTTAGCGACTAGCCTTATCATTTAATAAAACTTTATAAATGGGAAGCCAATATTACTACTTTACAGAAAGTAATTATAAAAATAAATACCTAGAAAAATGACAATGACATGAAAATCTAACCAGGTATATCATTTGCTAAAAGCATAGAGCCTGTACTTTTTCTAATAATTAGCACCCCCGATTTCTTTTTTATTTCATCTTCAAGGCCTAATTTTGCCATATTCCACCCAGTGTTGTTATTTCATACACTGCTAGTCCCTGTATCAGTTAATGGCATCTCTTGTACAGTGGTTTGCTCATCATACTTTGAGAAATACCAAACATGAGGTTAAGAAAGGGTAGAGCCAAGGTCTACAATTCATGTAGCAAGATTGCAAAAAATTAAAACCCACACATGCCATCAAATGCTCTTCATAGACACATGGATTTAAAAACTGCATCAGCTGCTTGAGTGATTATCTCTGAGGAGGGAAAGAAAAGGGAAAGACTGGGGCTTGTAGTCATACCACATTGTACCATGTTCATAATGCTTTCCTTATTTTTATTAAAAGGGCTGGAATCAAGAAGGAAATATTTTTATGGTTCATAATACTGAATAACAAGGACATGAGCATTTAACATTCTTCATAACTTTATGCACTTTAACTTTATCTTAAGGTTGAAAAGGGGGAAATAAAGAAATTTTGACCAAGCAAAATGACCTCCAAGAAGGTTTCTGGGAAAGACTTGACGTGTTGATTAGCAAGAGGCTGTGTTAGCCTTCTTGGCCTGCTATAACAACTGGTTCTGACTGGGCTGGGGGAAGGCTTAAATAATGGACATAAATTTTCTTATACTTCCAGAGGCTGGAAGCCCAAGATCAAGATACCAGCAGGGTTGGTGCATTCTGAAGCATCATCTCTCCTCAGCACATAGACAGCTGTCTTCTTCCTGTGTTTATATTTCCTTTGAACATGGCCATATCTGACTTCCTTTTCTTATTAGGATGCCGTCATATTGGATTACGACTTACCTCAACAATCTCATCAAGTACTATAATTGGGTACAGTCACATTCAGAAGTTCTAGAGATTAAAACCTCAACAGACCAATGGGGGGAGGGCAGTGCACAATTCAACTAATAACATGAGCCTTAAAATGTGAGACACCGCCACTAGAAGTTTTTTATCCCCTCTTTAGGGACTAGGCTCCTGTCTCCTCTTTCCAGCAATGAAGAGGGGTTTCTGACGACAGCTCCACTGCCTGCCCCTTTTTCCTGAGTCCTGTCTGTACTCTGTACCCCAGCTCAGCTAAGCCTTGCCTGACCCTGGGATCCTCCACTCAGGGGCTGGTTCTCACAGCCACGACCCAGGCCAAGGGCTGCCCCTTTTTGCCAGCAGGTTACCATCCTCACCCTAGCTGGTTACATCTATCAACAAGACCTGGCAAGTTCTTCCGAGGCCGCTGGCTCATTCCCGAAGCGAATACACACCAGCTCCTGCCTCAGCCTGCCCACTGGGATTCCCACAGTGGCTGGGCAGCTCTGGCACTTTGTGCCTGAGACACTTTGCAGAGTAAACTCAGTCTTTGTGCATCTGAGGCTCAGGCTGCATCCCTTGCTTTGAGCAATGTGCTTGACCACAGTAGAAGTCTCTGGGCTCACCTTAAGTAAACTGAGAATTGGGGATCCTCTGCCCCAGGCCTTGCCAAGCTGCTGTTGGATTTCCACTGGAGGCCCAATAAGGGTCTCCTTAATACAGCTCATTTCTCAGCCTGCTTTTATATGGGATGCGGCTATGTGGCCTGGAAGGAGCCATGGGTTGAGTTCAGACCCTGGTGTCTGGAAAACCGCATCTGCCACTTTTCACTCTCATATCTGGCAGGTTGCAACACTTTACAGGGCCTAACGTTTTCCATTTGTGCAATGGCAGGTTTTATGACAGGTTGAAGAATGTTCCTACCTTCACGATATCCATATCCTAACCTCCAGGAACTGCAAATGTTATCTTATTGAGGAAAGGGGGTCTTCACAGATGTGTTAAGAATCTTGGGTTAGGAAGATGGCTTAGCAGTTAAAGCATTCACCTGCAAAGCATAAGGACCAAGGTTCGATTCCCCAGTACTCATGGAAGCCAGATGTACAAGGTGGCACGTGTGTCTGGAGTTCATTTGCAGTGGCTAGAGGCCCAGGTGTGTCCATTCTCTCTCTTTCTCCCTCTCTCTGCCTCTTTCTCTCAAATAAATAAATAAAGATTTAAAAAAGAACCTTGTGATGAAGAGATTATCCTGGTAAGTCGTAAATGTAGTCACAGCTGTCCTTCTAAAGGAAGCGGAGGGAGTTATATACACAAGAGGTCCCTCAGAATATTACCACGCCTAGAGAAAAGACCTTTAAAAGGTACTCAAGTCAAAAATGAGGAAGGGGCTCTAATCCAAAGAGACAGGCATCCTTATACAGGAAGGAAGCAATACCTGGGCTGCAAGTTCTCAGAGGAAGGCTATGTGAGGTCAAGGCAGTGAAAGGCAGCTGTCCGCAAGCCAGAGAGAGGCCTTGGGAGAAGCTAACCAGCCATCATCTTGACCCTAGACTTCCGGTCTCAGGAATTTCCGTTGATTAAGTTTCTCAGCCTGTGGGTCTTGGTTATGGCATCCTTAGCAAACAGATTCACCTGCCAATACCATGATTTGAACCCCGTGATGCTGATTTCCAGCATCTGACCTCTGGAGTGTGACAAAATAAATTTCTATTGGTTCATGACACCTAGGTTGAGGTATTTCGTTAGGGTGGTCCCAGGAGCCCAACACAAGAGACTGTACCTAGCTGGCAGGCTGTCCCCATGATCAAGGGGGACACAAGGTGGCCCTGCTTGGTTGGGGGTGAGTACTATGCACAATTTTTTGGTATCTGAATTCACTTCTTATCTTTCAATATTTCATTATTCTATCAAAATGAAAAGAAAAAATATAGTGTCCAGAATGGTCTTTTAGGATGATCTTGTTTATTCTTTGCTACTTGTTTCCTGCCTTAATATTCCTATATTCAGCCAGGGGTGGCAGCATATGCCTTTAATCCCAGCACTCGGGAGGTAAGTGGATCACTGTGAGTTTGAGGCCATCCTGAGACTACAGAGTGAATTACAGGTCAGCCCAGACTAGAGAGCAAGAAGACCCTACCTCGAAAAACCAAAAAAGAAAGAAAAAATTCCTATATTCTTTTAAAAAATTATTTATTTATTTATTTATTTATTAGAGAACAAGAGAGGGAGAATGGGTGTACCAGGGCCTCTAGCCACTGCAAATGAACTCCAGACACATGCGCCACCTTGTGCATCTGGCCTATGTAGGTACTGGGGAATTGAACCTGGGTTCCATACGCTTCACAGGCAAGCACCGTAACCATTAAGCCATCTCTCCAGCCCTCCTAGATTCTTTTAATGAACCCCATCTATGAGGACTCCATGGAGAGCCAACAATCACTTGTTCATACATCTCTCTGTCCCAATCCTTCACACCAACCTCTATAGCAAATATTACAGAGTACTCATTCTGTGCCAGACTTTGTGCAGTGTTGGGTACTTTTCACTTAGTCCTTTGAGAACATCTTTAATATAGGTACTGTTTTCATTCCAACCTTCCAGACAGGGAAATTGAGACAGAAAAGGATGAAAGAACTTGCTCAGAGATGTGGCAGAACAGGAAGACAAAGCTAGGGTGTCGATGCCTAGGCCTGTGCCCTTACTCACTGTTCAACCTCAGGAGAGAGTGGATCCACCTGATCTTGGTCCACTTTCACTTTCCACCATGCGCTTGAGCAGAATGGGACTCAATGGACAGACGGATTCACAGACGGGTGGGTGGATGGATGGTCAGATGGATGAACATAGCAAAGTCAAGTCAAGGCAATGCTCATCAGGGCCCTGTTTTTTATGTTCACTTATTTATTTATTTATTTGAGAGCTACAGACACAGAGAGAAAGACAGATACAGAGAGAGAGAGAGAGAGAGAGAGAGAGAATGGGTGCACCAGGGCTTCCAGCCACTGCAAACCAACTCCAGATGCATGCATCTGGCTAACGTGGGTCCTGGGGAATCGAGCCTCAAACTGGGGTCCTTAGGCTTCACAGGCAAGCACTTAACCGCTAAGCCATCTCTCCAGCCCCAGGGCCCTATTTTGCCAAGCTGCTTTTGAGTTTAATTCTGTTGCTGTCTCTGCCTCCTCCACAGTCCCAACTTACCCACCACACAAAACAGCATCTCTGTTCTCTGGCTCTTTGTCACTGGGGCAGGCAGGGAAATCAAGATTTGGAGTACTTACTTCTATTGTCCCTCAACGGTCCACTCAACATTTGCCTTGTCTCTTCCATCAGGAGCCATCGCTCACTCACATGGATGAAACAGATTGGAATTCTAAGAAGCCTAGTGAGAAAGAGCTGATCCAGAAAGATGAGGTAAGTCAAGGGGCCATGAACACAGCAGACAATATTGCTATTTCAGTGTAAAAGGAGAAAATTAGACCTTACTTGCCAAAAAACTGAAAACTGAGTGTTGTTTTGACTCTCACTCAGTTAATTTTTTTCCAGCATTCCAAATCAGTAAGAAAATGACCTAACCCCCAAAAAAGAGAGGCTGGGGTTTCAAACCCTGCTATGTAAATTTTCTATGTGGATTTCCTTGGACTGTACACTGAGATAAGACTGTCTACCTGTACTAGACACGCTACTAATGGCTGTGACCACGTACCTGACAAGAAACAGCATAAGGAAGGAAAGAGTTTGTTTTAACTTAAATTTCTGAGGATAAGGTCCATCGTGGTGGGGAACGTACAGCAGCAGGAGCAGAAGGCTGGCTGGGCACATCGCGTCCACAGTCAGGAAGCAGAGGATGAACAGAAGTGGGCTCAGCTATAAAAGGCCCATGATCAGTAACCTCCCAAAGGTTCCACAGCCTTCCCAAACAACACCTCCAGATGTGGACCAAATGTTCAAACCCGTGAGTTTATGGTGAATATTTCACACTCAAACCACAACACTATCCAGCTTCTGGCCAGGCTCTAAGGGAACTCACAGACCTCAAACACGAGCTTCCTGGGAGAAAGGACTAAGTCTAGAATGGCATTCTGCAGAAATCAACAAAGGCAGACCTCTCCCTATCTCATCAGACCCTTCCATCCAGCCCTTTGTGGGAAGCGGAGAGTTTTCCATTAGCAAGGGGAAGGATCTCAAAAGCATTGACTGTACATCATGGATGGCGGCAGATCAGCCTTAAGATCAGAAGAGAAAGGCCAAGTAGCAGCTAATCTGGACAGCCTTACCCCTGTGAGAGACCCATGACATCTCTTAGGAGTCAGAAAAATATTTACCTGGCAGTTACACTCTAACATACTCTGCTGTCCCTCCCTTGTGATGGATGCCTCGTCACTATGGAAAATAATCTCTTCTCTAAACTATGCATTTCATAATTAACCCCTATTAGAAATGTTCTTCCTTGTGGCTTTTCTTCTAAATATTAAAAAAAAAAAAACACATCTGAATGGAGTGAAGTAATGTTTTAAAATAGGGATTTGTAATTGCATTTTCATTGAATGTATAGCAAGCCAACCTTGTATCATAATCCCAAATTCGCAGAGCAAGGATTTTCATCCGTGGCACTACTGCCATTTGAGGCCAATTAGTTATGTCTGAGGGGCTATCTTGAACATTGCAGGGTTTTTGGCAACATCCCTGGCTTGTGCCCAATAAGTGCTAATCACACCTCTCTCCCAAAGCAGGACAATGCAACGAGCCGCAGACGCGGGCAAAGGTTCCCTTAGTACAAATTCTTCCCATTTGAGACCCTCCTAGAAGGAAGAATAAGGGGAAAATACCTTTACTCTGTTTCATCTAAAATTAGTTTATTTTATTCATGTGTGTTTCACGTATGAGTGTGGATGTGCATGTGCCACCACACACATGACGATCAGACCACTTTGGGTGTCAGCCCTCACCTTCCACCTTGTCTGACCAAGGGTGAGAGCAGCTTTAATTTAGGGAGATATGCATAGTGATTTGAGAGATTTCCTAATGTGTATGCCCACTCTACCTATCCAGAGAGTGCCACATTAGTTATATCTTAACAGTATCCAAAATTTTGTTATAGAAAAATTGTTTATTATAAAGGATTACAGTTAAAATTTAAGCAGAAGTTTATATTACATTATGGAAACATTCTATTTCAACGAGAAACTACAGAAGGTAGCTAGCTGGGTCTGGAGAGATGACTTTGCTTATTAAGGCACTTGTCTATGAAGCCTAAGGTCCCAGGTCTGGTTCCCCAGTACCCACAGAAGCTAGGTGCACAAAGTGGTGCATATGTCTGGAGTTAGTGTGTAATGGCTAGAGGCCCTGGCACCCCCATTCTCTGCCTGTCTCTCCCTATCCTTCCTGCTCTCTGCACCCCCCGTCTCTAGCTCATAAATAAAATATTTACAAAAAACTATAATGTGGCTATTGGGACACATTGTAACAATACTAATTTTTTCCAAGTTAACATACTGAAAAATAAGAATCATAATTCTGTAATAAACCTGTATGTGCATGTGCGTGTGTGTTTAAAGCATACCAATGAAGGAAGGGATACTTCGTGTTGACATATATTTACAAATGGAAAAAAATTACAGTGCAAATATCACTCATAAAATACTTAGATATAAATTACAGCATTAAAGTTAATCCTTTGTTTCACATGAAGACCTTAGAGACCCAAGTAAAAATGAGTATTTTAGGTAAATGTTATACAGATTGGGAGTACCTTAGTTTTTAAGTATATTTCAACTATTAAAATGTTATGCATGCCTTAAACTAGATATTTTTAAATTGTTTTTGTTTATTTTTATTTATTTATTTGACAGCAATAGACAGAGAGAGAGTCAGAGAAAGAGAGAGAATGGGTGCACCAGGGCCTCCAGCCACTGCAAAAGAACTCCAGACACATGCGCCCCTCATGCATCTGGCTAACATGGATCCTGGGGAATCGAGCCTCCAACCAGGGTCCTTAGGCTTCACAGGCAAGCACTTAACCACTAAGCCATCTTTCCAGCCCTAAACTCGATATTTTTAAATTGTTATTGGTTTGTTTGTGAGAAGATAGAGGGAGAGAGAGAATGGGTAAGCCAGGGCCTCTTCCTGCTACAAACAAACTCCAGATGCATGTTCCACTTAGTGCATCTGGCTTTACATGGGTGCTGGGGAATTGAACCTAGGCCAGCAGATTTTGCAAGCAAGCACTTTTAATTGATGAGCCATTTCTCCAGCCTTCAATATTTTTTTAAAGATAAAAATCTAAATAAAAGGCCGGGTGTAGTGACACACACCTTTAATCCCAGCACTCGGGAGGCAGAGGCAGGAGGATCGCTAAGAGTTCAAGGCCACCCTGAGACTACATAGTTAATTCCAGGTCAGCCTGGACCAGAGTGAGACCCTACCTCGAAAAAAAAAAAAAAAAATCGAAGTAAAAAGTATGGCCTGCCCTAGCATTTATGTTTTCTGACTTTCTTATTTTGGTTTTTCAAGGTCAGGGCTCACTATGTGGCCCAGGCTAACCTGGAATTCACTGTGTAGTCTCAGGGTAACTACAAACTCGCAGCGATCCACCTCCCTCTGCCTCCCAAGTGCTGGGATTAAAGGCGTGTGCCACCATGCCCATTTATTTATGTTATATTTCTGATTTGAATAGTAGTCTGACAAGTGGTAGTAACCATGCTGCTGAAACACCTGATAGAATCTGCATCATGTGTGAAGTACCATAGCCCATGTCCCCAGAACATGTAGGCTGATCATAAAGTTACAAGCTTGCAAGCACATGGGCACAACCAGCCATGGGCAGCTTCTTATATAAATTACTCCTCAGCAATATACAGGTTACCTCCAAGATTTAAGCTTACAGACAGACATTAAAATTTGCCAAGAAAACAGCATGTCCTGGCCTGAAATGTGGCTTAGTAATTAAGGCGCTTGCCACCAAAGACAAAGGACCCGGGTTCAATTCCCCAGTACCCACATAAAGCCAGATGCACAAAGTGGCACATGTGTCTGGATTCATTTGCAGTGGCTAGGGGCCCTGGAGCACCCATTCTCTCTCTATCTGCTTCCCTCTCTCTCTCTCTCTCTCTCTCTCTCTCTCTCCTTCTAATGAACAAATAGACAAAATATTTTAAAAGATTAAAGAAATAGCATGCCAATTTATAATAGCTGGGAAATGGAACCAGCCTAGATGTCCCTCAACTGATGAGTGGATAATGAAGATGTGGCACATTTATACAATGGAGTTCTACTCAGTGGTAAAGAAAAATGAAGTTATGAAATTTGCAGAAAAATGGATGGACCTGGAAAGGATTATACTAAGTGAGGTAACCCAGGCCCAGAAAGCCAAGCGCCACATGTTCTCTCTCATATGTGGATCCTAGCTGCAGATGACTGGGCTTCTGCATGAGAAGGAGAATACTTGGTAGCAGAGGCCAGTAAGTTAAAAAGGAGACATAAAGGGTGGAGAAAGGAAGGGAGGAGGATACTTAATAGGTTGATATTGTATATATGTAAGTACAATGATTGTAATGGGGAGGTAATATGAAGGAGAATGGAATTTCAAAGGGGAAAGTGTGGGGGTGGGGAGGGAGGGAATTACCATGGGATTTTTTTTATAATCATGGAAAATGTTAATAAAAATTTAAAAATTAAAAAAAAAAAGAAATAGCATGCCCTTGACAGAAAGCTGGAAGAAGCCATTCTGCATGCAGTTCAATGGGAGAAAGAGAAATCACCAGTGAAGATACTCAACAGTGGACACTGCAAGCCTTATATTTGGCCAGCCAGGCCAAATGAGCCAATGGGTGCAATAGTGTCACGTCTGTCATGGTGGAAACCAACTGCCTTCTAATTGGACTAGAGGCCTGCTCCATGAGAGGGAATACATCCCTGATACTGAAAACTTGAAACAGGGGTAGGTATGAGCCCTAGGGGTGTGACTTCTGCTGCTGTCTGGCTAAATGTATATACTATGCTTATCAAACTGCCCAGTAAGCACTTCTCTTAATGTTCATATCCTTATATTAATGCTACTCTCACTTTTAGTAGAGAATCTTCTCTTTTCAGATGGCAGTGACCTTGAGAAGACTCAGAAGGTATCATGGTGCTGGAAAGAAGTGACAGGAGTGCTCAGTACTGTAATGTCTCTATCACACCTTCCAAGGCTCAGGATCTATTGCAGAAGAGGTGGCAGAAAGAATGTAAGAGCCAAAGGAAGGGTAGGACTCCTTACAACATGCTCCCTCCAGACACAAAATGGCCTGTATATCCATGACCTCACAGTGCCTGACACTACCTACACAAGACCATCATAATAGGAGGAAAAAATCATCACATCAAAATAAAAGAGAGACTGATTGAGGGGGGAGGGGATATGACAGAGTATGAAGTTTCAAAGGGGAAAGTGGGGAGAGGGAAGGCATTACCATGGAATATTTTTTATAATCGCAGAAGTTGTTAATAAAAGAATTTTTGAAAACAAAAGAAAGAAATAGCACGTCCTGAAAAGACGGGCACATTTTAAAACATATTAAGACATTCCTGTTAACCATTATAATCCCACAGAATGACTGAGTAATAAGGAACTACTTGAAAGAAACAAAACAAATTAATCTAGTGCATAATTGATTCAATGTGGTTCCCAGGAAAGTCATTCAGTTGCAGGCTCCTTCGCGGCAGCCGCCATCCTTTTCTTTTCTTTTTTTTTTTTTTTAAATATTTTTTTTTTGTTCATTTATTTATTTATTTATTTGAGAGCGACAAACACAGAGAGAAAGACAGAGGAGGAGAGAGAGAGAATGGGCACGCCAGGGCTTCCAGCCTCTGCAAATGAACTCCAGACCCGTGCGCCCCCTTGTGCATCTGGCTAACGTGGGACCTGGGGAACCGAGCCTCGAACCGGGGTCCTTAGGCTTCACAGGCAAGCGCTTAACCGCTAAGCCATCTCTCCAGCCCCGCCATCCTTTTCTTGATAGCATCCATGATTACGCCCTCCATCAGTGATCGCTCACCATCTTCTGCATGATCATATGTTGTTACAGCTTTCTCGGTACAATTGTTGGGAGCCCGTGCAGGGCTCCCATCTGCTTATGGATTTCTATACTGAACCCCTGCAACTTCCTTATCTCCGTCGCCCATGGGGGAGAGGGTGGAGGTGAGGAGTCATCAGACCTGGGAATGTCATCTAGTGGAGGTGGAGGTGGTGGCCCACCAGCAGCTGAAGCTTGAGAATAAAGTGAACCTCCATGAACATGAGGGTGCGGGGAAAATTGGACAGTCCCAAAGAAAGTTTATCTGTAGCCACCAGAAGATATTGAAGTGGTAGAATTGTGCTGAGAAGTCTGGCGGGTCCGTGTGCCATGCTGGCAACCAGGAGCTGAGCCGGGGGCTGGGCCAGTAGTGGGTGGTGAAGGTGCCGTCCCAGCAAAGGGGATGCCAATACCACCGCTTCCACTATTTCCTCCACTTCCTTCCTAAACTCCCTTTACTGTGTGCCCTCGGTTGGTCTCTGATTTACAGAAGCCTTCCTGCCTGAACTTTGCTGACTTCCAAGCCTTGTGGGACTAGTCACACAGTCACTAGGGAATGCTGGGAGTTAACAGGTTCTAGGGTTTTATAAGGAGTATTCTGTCCCAAAGTTCCTCGGCCTGACATGGGAGGACTTGCTGGTTTCTGAGTAGGAGGAATGTTCTAGATAGTATACTGGTTCTTGCAAGCTGGCTATTCCAGGGCCCACACCATCCAGAGCATGGTAGCCAGTAGGTTTCCAAATATACTTTATAGGACACTCCATATTTGCAAGTGCTATTATTTTGTGAGTTCTTGATGTATTCTTTAAAAAAAAGACTTCATTTATTTGTTTAAGATGAAAAAAAGAGGCAGAAAGAGAAAGAGAATATGGGCACACCAGGGCCTCTAACTACTGCAAACAAACTCTAGACACATGTGCCACTTTGTACATCAGGCTTAACATGAGTACTAGGGAATTGAACCTGGGTCCTTGGGCTTTGCAGGCAAGTACCTTAACTGCTGAGCCATCTCTCCATCCTTTGATGTATTCTTATTCATTGAATTACCAATCTTGTCTTTGAGCCACTTTCTCTCTATGGATATCCATGGTCTATGAGATATGATTGATGAAGGACACGATTTTCCAGAGCCAATAGGCTTGGTTTTCCAGCAATTGGACTACATATATTTATTTATATACTGCCAATATATTTATTTTACATAGCCAATATATTTATTTGATAATGAACGCTCACTAGAGACTAGGTTGTGCATGTTCTGGTCCCTTTTGAAGTTTCTTTCTTGTCTATAGGCTGTATGTGTTGTTTTCACACTCCTGGGGTCAGGTTCCAGCAGACGGGATCTCCGCCTCTAGGAACATCTGCATCTCTGTCGTTTTCCAGCCCTCTGCATCGCTTCCTCTCACGGTATAGAAACAGCTGCAGCAAGGTGGTCCAAGGCGCAGAGCACCCAACAGCCCAGATACGAACCCGCGTCCCCTCCAGCCTCCCACCACGCGCCTCCTCCTCTTTCCTCTGACTCTCCCCGCCGCCCTCCGCCCAGTCTCTTCTCCTTTCTTCTTTTCTCTCCTCTCCTCTATAAGGACAAGTCTCTGTGCTGTGCTCACTTGCTCTCTTCCCTCAAGGAGGCTGAATTCTGCAGCTGACAATGGACAACGAGAGAGGGCTTGACTTCCTGCCGGAGAGAGGAACACCTAGTGGAGAGAATGGAGTCTTCCTCACACGAGACATGGAAGCGCGGATAATTCTCCAATTCTCCCCGGAAAATGGCCTTTGGGAGGAGTGTGCTTTTCCTCACAGCACAGCCAACAGGAGAAAACTGTGTAGGTGAAGCACAGTGATGTGTGTAGTGTGCCTGCCACTAAGTTGATTGTACTTTGGTCTTTTTCTACCCCCCCCCCACTTTTGTTTTCCTTTTTAAGAAAATCCAGAGGCTGGAGAGATTGCTCAGTGGTTAAGACGCTTGTCTGCAAAGCCTATCAACCTGGGTTTGATCCCTCACTACCCACATCAAGCCAGATGCATAAAGTGGCACATTCATCTGGAGTTCACTTACAGCAGCTGGAAGCCCTGGTGCATGCTCTCTCACTCTCTCTCCTCTCCCCTCCCCTTCTTTCTCTCTTCTTTACAAATAAATATCTCCTCCTTTCTCTCTTGCTTGCTTGCAAATAAATAAAAGTATTTTAAAAATTTGTGCTTGTATATTTGTGAGAGAGAGATTATGTGTGTGCATGTACACACACACGCACGCACACACACACACGTGCGTGCTCTACAGCACACATGGGAAAGTCAAAAGACAATTTTAGGTGTTGGTCTTGGGCCTTCCACCTTGTTTGGGGCAGAGTCTCTTTGGTGTTCTCAGCTTTGTTTGCCAGGCTAGCGGGTCTCCGTCCTCCAATTGTCCCATCTCTACCTGCCATCTCACTGTAGGCACACTGGAAATGGGGACACATACTACTGTGCCCCATTTGTGCACGAGGGTTGGGGAGGTGCACTCTGGCACCCACGCTTGTGCGGCAAGGGCTTTACCCACTGAATCGTTTCCACTGACCCTCCTTTCATGTTTTATCCTGAATTTTATTCTATAGAATTTCTAATAGAATTGTTTGAGTGCCCCTACCTTCTGAGGAAGCACTGAAGGAAACAGAAGGAAAGGCTGTGAAGATTCTCTTAAGAGTTCATCAGCTGATAGCTTGTCTAGTGCCAGAAGGTGCTACATGAGCAACTGGGGGAAAATAGCCAACATCTGTCCAAGCAACTCGTGGTCTAAGATACTCAGCTGCAAACAACCTTATGGGATGCTCACCGAAGTGCAATAGTGGCACACAGCCATAGTGGGTAACCAACTGCTCTTGAATTGGCTAACAGATCTGCTCAGTAGAACAGAACCCATAGCTGGACTGGGAAACAAGTCAGAACCATATCCAAAAATTGAGTCCACTCTCCAATATCAAGCTCCCACCAATCTTGAGCTACAAGAGGGCCTACACCTATTAAATTCCCTCTAAAGTAATAATGGCTATCCCATTTATCTGGTGCTGACTTCACTGTCCATTGAAGAATCTGCTTCTCTTTTTCAGATAGACGCAGGACCTGAGGAGAGATTCAGCCCATCGTACCTCATCAGTGCCCCAGCTGAAACCATAGAGTAATTAGGGAAATGAGCAAGAGTGCTGCTTTCTTGGTGAACCTGGTACCAGCACAAGGGTGAAGGAGATAGACACAGAGATCACTCAACTTCTACCAAACCAGATATTGGAGACATAGATGCACCCAAGACCTCATCACTGAAGTAGACCTAAAATGAAACCAACATGGCTCAGGGAAATTCACGGAAGAGGGTGAGGAAAGATTGTTAGAGCCACAAGTTGGGACATTATGCACAGAGACACTGCCTCTTCCCCATAACTGATGGCTGCCCCCACAATGGTCGACCCACAATCCCCAATGAGGAGGGTCCCTACGGAGGGGGGAGGACAGGGAGGAGACTAACAATGGAACCAACATGGCTGCATACACACTACGTATGTGCATAACTAATAAAGAAATAAAAGAGTTTATCAACTAATGGACCATCTTTAGTCAACTGCTGGAAGGTCAGAGGGCTGACATGGACAGCCCTGATAGTACTTTCAACTATATATTTTTTTTCTCATAGCATATAAGAAAACCCAACTGTAGAAATCAGAGGAGAAGGGGTTATTGCAGAAGGAACCCACAGCCTCCCATTTCAAAGATGCTTGGAGGGATGGCTTAGCAGTTAAGGCATTTGCCTGCAAAGCCAAAGGACCCAGGTTCTATTCCCCAGGACCCACATTAGCCAGATGCACAAGGGGGTGCATGCGTCTGGAGTTCGTCTGCAGTGGCTAGAAGCCCGGGCATGCCCATTCTTTCCCTCTCTCTCCCTCTTTATCTGTCAAATAAATAAGAATAAAAAGATTTTTAAAAGCTGCTTGGAGGCCTACACATCATGAGGCTCTCCTGGTACAAGTGCCCTGTGTGATTGGCCCACGATGTGTGGTTTCCTGCCATAGAGAGTCATAGTACTTACACGATCTTCTTGTCATTACCTGAACAGCAGTTGGTTTGTTGGCCATCTTTTCTGAAGGGAGAACTATCAGTGAAGGCACTGGTCTGTGGTAGGTGCTGAGCAATCATTTACACACACTTGGATTATTCTCTCACATAGAGCTGTGCTTTGCAATCTTTAAACATGTTTGTTGTCTATTTTCTGCATGTACATGTGCATAGTGATTGTGTATGTGTGAATGTGTGAGAGTGTAGCGTATGTGTCTGTGGGGTACAAATTCATGTGGTGGCTAGAGGTCAATGTCTGGTGTCACCCTCAGTAACTCTCCATCTTATTTTCTTTAAGTGTTTTAGCTTAATTTATTGGAGAGAGTGTGAGAGAATGGGGCATGTCAGCACCTCTAGTCACAGCAAGCAATCTCTAGATGATGCATGTGCCACCACGACATCTCTCTAGCTCCAGCTTATGTTCTGAGTCAGAGTATCTCACTGGATGTGGAGCTTACTAAGTTGGCTAAACCAGCTAGCCAGCATGTCCCAAGGTTCCTCCTGTCTCCACTCCCCAGTGCTGGGATTTGGGGGTATTTGCTGCCACACCCAACATTTACGTGGCTACTAGGGATCCCAGCTCAGGTCCACATCCTTTACGGCAAGCATATGCACTGAGCCATCTCCCTAGTCCCTCAAGATTTGTTCAACTAGGTAATTTCAACGGGATAAAGTGGTTAAAATGAAAATCACACTTTTACAGAAGAACAGAACAAAGGTCATAATAAACTTGTTTCCCAGGAATGTACAACTGACAACAGACAACTTCTGGTCTAATGACTTTTCACATTAGTTTGTTTCATGTTGTGTGGACTTGAATGGTAGTTCTAACCTTTCAATGATGCAAGAGTTAGAATAGGGGCCGGAGAGATGGCTTAGCGGTTAAGCGCTTGCCTGTGAAGCCTAAGGACCCCGGTTCGAGGCTCGATTCCCCAGGACCCACATTAGCCAGATGCACAAGGGGGCGCATGCGTCTGTAGTTCTTTTGCAGGGGCTGGAGGCCCTGGTTCGCCTATTCTCTCTCTGTCTCTCTATCTGCCTCTGTCTCTGTGTCATTCTCAAATAAATAAATAAATATGAACTAAAAAAAATTTTTTTTAATTTTTATTAACATTTTCCATGATTATAAAATATATCCCATGGTAATTCCCTCCCTCCCCACCCCCACACTTTCCCATTTGAAATTCCATTCTCCATCATATTGCCTCCCCATTACAATCATTGTAATTACATATATACAATATCAACCTTTTAAGTATCCTCCTCCCTTCCTTTCTCCACCCTTTATGTCTCCTTTTCAACTTACTGGCCTCTGCTACTAAGTATTTTCATTCTCACACAGAAGCCCAGTCATCTGTAGCTAGGATCCACATATGAGAGAGAACATGTGGCGCTTGGCTTTCTGGGCTTGGGTTACTTGACTTAGTATAATACTTTCCAGGTCCATCCATTTTTCTGCAAATTTCATAACTTCATTTTTCTTTACCGCTGAGTAGAACTCCATTGTATAAATGTACCACATCTTCATTATCCACTCATCTGTTGAGGGACATCTAGGCTGGTTCCATTTCCCAGCTATTATAAATTGAGCAGCAATAAACATGGTTGAGCATGTACTTCTAAGGAAATGAGATGAGTCCTTTGGATATATGCCTAGGAGTGCTATAGCTGGGTCATATGGTAGATCAATCTCTAGCTGTTTTAGGAACCTCCACACTGTTTTCCACAATGGCTGGACCAGATTACATTCCCACCAGCAGTGCAGAAGGGTTCCTTTTTTTCCGCATCCCCGCCAACATTTATGATCATTTGTTTTCATGATGGTGGCCAATCTGACAGGAGTGAGATGGAATCTCAATGTAGTTTTAATCTGCATTTCCCTGATGACTAGTGACGTAGAACATTTTTTTAGATGCTTATATGCCATTCGTATTTCTTCCTTTGAGAACTCTCTATTTAGCTCCATAGCCCATTTTTTGATTGGCTTGTTTGATTCCTTATTATTTAACTTTTTGAGTTCTTTGTATATCCTAGATATTAATCCTCTATCAGATACATAGCTGGCGAAGATTTTTTCCCATTCTGTAGGTTGCCTCTTTGCTTTTTTCACTGTGTCCTTTGCGGTGCAAAATCTTTGTAATTTCATTAGGTCCCAGTGGTTAATCTGTGGTTTTATTGCCTGAGCAATTGGGGTTGTATTCAGAAAGTCTTTGCCAAGACCAATATGTTGAAGGGTTTCCCCTACTTTTTCCTCTAGCAGTTTCAAAGTTTCCGGTCTGATGTTAAGGTCTTTAATCCATTTGGACTTAATTCTTGTGCATGGCGAGAGAGAAGAATCTATTTTCATCCTTCTGCAGATATTTATCCAGTTTTCAAAACACCATTTGCTGAAGAGGCTGTCTCTTCTCCAATGAGTATTTTTGGCATTTTTATCGAATATCAGGTGGCTATAGCTACTTGGGCTTACATCTGGGTCCTCTATTCTGTTCCACTGATCTACATGTCTGTTTTTGTGCCAGTACCATGCTGTTTTTGTTACTATGGCTCTGTAGTATAGGTTAAAATCAGGTATGGTGATACCACCAGCCTCTTTTTTGTTGCTCAGTATTATTTTAGATATTCGAGGTTTTTTGTGATTCCAAATGAATTTTTGGATTGTTTTTTCTATTTCCATGAAGAAAGCCTTTGGAATTTTGATAGGGATTGCATTAAATGTGTAGATTGCTTTAGGTAAGATTGCCATTTTCACGATATTGATTCTTCCAATCCAGGAACAACGGATGTTTCTCCACTTTCTAGTGTCTTCTGCAATTTCTCACTTGAGTGTTTTAAAGTTCTCATTGTATAGATTCTTTACTTCCTTGGTTAGGTTTATTCCAAGGTATTTTATTTTTTTTTTGATGCAATTGTGAATGGGAGTGATTCTCTGATTTCATCCTCTGTGTGTTTGTTGTTAGCATATATGAAGGCTACTGATTTCTGTGTATTTATTTTGTATCCTGCTACATTGCTGTAGGTTTTGATCAGCTCTAATAGCTTGCTAGTAGAGTCTTTAGGGTCCTTTATGTATAGGATCATGTCATCTGCAAATAATGATAACTTGATTTCTTCCTTTCCAATTTGTATCCCTTTTATGTGTGTCTCTTACCTTATTGCTATGGCTAAGACTTCCAAAACTGTATTAAATAGAAGTGGGGACAGTGGACACCCTTGTCTTGTTCCTGATTTTAGTGGAAAAGCTTCCAGTTTTTCCCCATTTAGTAATATGTTGGCTGTAGGCTTGTCATAAATAGCCTTTATTATATTGAGATATGTTCCTTCTATTCCCAGTCTCTGTAGGACTTTTATCATGAAGGGATGTTGGATTTTGTCAAATGCTTTCTCTGCATCTAATGAGATGATCATGTGATTTTTGTCCTTCAACCCGTTTATGAAATGTATTACATTTATAGATTTGCATATGTTGAACCATCCCTGCATCTCTGGGATAAAGCCTACTTGGTCAGGGTGAATGATCTTTTTGATATACTCTTGTATTCTATTTGCCAATATTTTGTTGAGAATTTTTGCATCTATGTTCATGAGGGAGATTGGTCTGTAATTTTCTTTTTTTGTTCTATCTTTGCCTGGTTTTGGTATCAGGGTGATGCTGGCCTCATAGAAGGAGTTTGGTAGAATTCCTTCTTTTTCTATTTCCTGGAAAAGCTTAAGAAGCAATGGTGTTAGCTCTTCCTTAAAAGTCTGGTAAAATTCAGCAGTGAATCCATCCGGGCCTGGGCTTTTTTTAGTTGGGAGATTATTGATAACTGTTCGGATCTCCATGTTTGTTATAGGTCTATTTAAGTGATTAGTCTCATTTTGATTTAATTTAGGTAGGTCATATAGATCAAGGAAATCATCCATTTCTTTCAGATTTTCATACTTTGTGGAGTATATGCTTTTATAGTATGTCCCTATGATTTTTTGAATTTCTCTGGAATCTGTTGTGATGTTACCTTGTTCATCTCTGATTTTATTAATTTGTGTCTCTTCTCTCTTTCTTTTGGTCAGATTTGCTAAGGGTTTATCAATCTTGTTTATCCTTTCAAAGAACCAACTCTTTGTTTCATTAATTCTTTGGATTGTTCTTTTTGTTTCTATTTCATTAATTTCTGCCCTAATCTTTATTATTTCTTCCCGTCTACTGATTTTTGGTTTGCCTTGTTCTTCTTTTTCCAAGGCTTTAAGGCGAAGCATTAGGTCGTTTACTTGCGACCTTTCTAATTTCTTAATATAGGCACTTAAGGCTATAAATTTACCTCTTAGAACTGCCTTCATTGTGTCCCAGAGATTTTGGTATGTTGTGTTCTCATTATCATTTGACTCTATAAATTTTTTGACTTCCTTTTTGATTTCTTCATTGACCCACTCATCATTTAGTAGTGTATTGTTTAGTTTCCATGATTTTGTGTATGCTCTATAGCCTTTCTTGCTACTGATTTGTAGTTTAATTCCATTGTGGTCAGATAGAATGCAAGGAATTATTTCAATTTTCCTGAATTTGTTAAGATTTGCTTTGTGTCCTAATATATGGTCTATTTTAGAGAATGTTCCATGTGCTGCTGAAAAGAATGTATATTCTGCAGCCTTTGGATGAAATGTCCTGTATATATCTATTAGGTCCATTCCTTCTATGACCTCATTTAGTCCAGATGCCTCTCTGTTTATTCTTTCCCTGGATGACCTGTCAATTGATGAGAGTGGGGTGTTAAAGTCACCCACCACCACTGTGTTTGGTGTTATCTGTGACCTTAGTTCTAATAGTGTTTGTTTGATGAATTTGGGAGCCCCCATGTTAGGTGCATATATGTTTAGGATTGTAATGTCCTCCTGTTGGAGTGTGCCCTTAATCAATATAAAGTGACCTTCCTTATCTTTCTTGACTAACGTCGGACTAAAGTCTACCCTGTCTGATATTAGGATAGCAACCCCTGCTTGTTTTCTAGGCCCATTTGCTTGAAACACCGTCTTCCAACCTTTCACCCTAAGATAATGTCTATCCTTTGTAGAAAGGTGAGTTTCTTGGAGACAACAAATTGTAGGATCCTGCTTTTTAACCCAGTCTGCAAACCTATGTCTTTTCATTGGGGCATTGAGACCGTTGATATTAAGAGATATTATTGAAAGGTGTGTATTTATGTTTGCCATTTTTGTGTGTGTGTGTGTTTCTGGTTCTACCTGTGCTCTCTTCTGTTAACTGGTATTTGAGTATAGCTTGTTTTTTCTAGGTTCCTTATATGTGTGCTTTTCCTTTTGTTCAGCATGGAGGATTCTATCAAGTATTTTCTGTAGAGCTGGTTTTGTCTTCAAATAATCCTTTAACCTGCTTTTGTCATGGAATGTCTTTATTTCTCCATCTATTTGAATGGATCACTTTGCAGGATAAAGTAACCTTGTCAACACAAACTTAAAGCCAGAAGGGCTTGGAGTGATATATTCCAAGTTCTGAAAGACTTCGAATATATAAAATTAATTAATTAATTCTCTCTTCCTGCTATCCCTGTCTTTTCCAGTTCACACCTTGATGTTCTTTCTTGGGCCAGTGCATGGGCAAGAAAAAAGGAATGGCTCTGAAATTTCCCCAACACGATATCAAATTTGTTTCTCACCAAGTGCACGTAAACCTTCTTCCACCCAGCATAATCTGTCAGCAGCATGAGTGTTAGGAACAGTGTTTGCACCCAAGAGAAAGGTAAGAAGTGGGGCTGGAGAGATGGCTTAGCGGTTAAGCGCTTGCCTGTGAAGCCTAAGGACCCCGGTTTGAGGCTCGGTTCCCCAGGTCCCACATTAGCCAGATGCACAAGGGGGCGCACGCGTCTGGAGTTCGTTTGCAGAGGCTGGAAGCCCTGGCGCGCCCATTCTCTCTCTCCCTCTATCTTTCTCTCTGTGTCTGTCACTCTCAAATAAATAAGTAAATAAATAAATAAATAAATAAATAAATAAATAAATAAAAAGATAAAGAGAAAGGTAAGAAGTTATAAGTGCTTACCTCAAATCATCTGACACACTCACACATGCATGCATGCATATATGTATGTATGTATGTATGCATACACGCACGCACACATACACATGCATGCATGCAGTCTTTTTCAAGTTCAGTTTTGGAGATGTGAAGAAACCTGCTACTCATCCAAACAGAGAAGATACCCAGGCATGGTGGCCCGGGCCTATCATCCCAGGACTTGGAAGGCTGAGGCAGAAGGGTCACAAGTTGGAGGCCAGCCTAGAACTACATAGAGAGTTCCATACCAGCTTGGAATACACGGCAAGAGCCTATGTCCAAATACATGAACAGCAAATAAGTAGGGGTGTTGACTAGGTGGTGCAGTTACTGAGGAGTCATGAGAGATGGCAGATATGGGGTCACTGTCAAGGAATGAGTCTTCACCCCGTTGAGCACATACTAATTGTCCACTGAAGTAGCTGGCACGAGGCTGCGGACCTGGGTCTGCCATGGTGGAGCCACCTCAGCCTCTGTCTCTCCACTTATAGAATGAGGCGGTGGGCTGGGGTCACCCCTTGGCTCTTTCCAGTTGAAATATGCTTGTCAACTAGGATTCTGACTTCTAAAATTCTGAGTGGGGATGGGCAAGTTGACATGCCTAGCAGTCCAGAAACAACAGAGTAGGGACCTGCTTCCACACAGCCACCCAGCAAGTGGGAATGACTCGTATGCTCGGGAGCAGTCCAGAAACTGTACAAATCATGGGAAACTGAGTTAGAGGCCACCGGTGCAGCAGAAGCTCTTGCTCAGGTCTCATTTTGAGTCCTTTGTGGTACTGGTACTACCGTGACATTCTAATCATGTGGTTCCAGTCAAAGGTTCACCTTCTGTCCAACAATCATTGTTTTAATCTCTAAAATGATGATTGGGCCACATGATTTCTAGGTTCCCATAAGATGTCCAACTTAAGTATTAAATTTATAGTTACCTGAAGACCAGCAAGGCCTCATTTCTTGGGTTGGGTTTTTTTTCGCCTTTTAATAAAAAAAAATTGTTCTTGTTTATTCTTACTAATTTATTTAAGTGCGACAGAGAGAGAAAGAGGCAGAGAGAGAGAGAGAGAGAGAGAGAGAGAGAATGGGCGTGCCACGGCCTCCAGCCACTGCAAACGAACTCCAGATGTGTGTGCCCCCTTGTGCATCTGGCTAACGTGGGTCCTGGGGAATCGAGCCTCGAACAGGGGTTCTTAGGCTTCACAGGCAAGCGCTTAACCGCTAAGCCATCTCTCCAGCCCTTCTTGGGTTTTGTTGTTGTTGTTGTTTACTTTGCTTTATTTTTGAGACAGAATCTAGCTATGTAGCACAGGCTGGCCTAGAAATTGTGCTCCACCTGCCTTGGCCTCCTAAGTTCTGAGAGGCACATACCACTATACCTGCTTAGGGTTTTGTTTTTTTTTAATTTTCTATTTATTTGAGAGGGGACAGGAGGGAAAGAGAGGGAGAGAAAGAGAGAGAATAGGCACAGCAGGGCCTTTAGCCACTGCAAATGAACTCAAGATGCATGCACCACCATGACATCCGGCTGACATGGGTACTGGGGAATTGAACCTGGTTCCTTAGACTTCACAAGGAAGCATCTTAACTACTAAACCATCTCTCCAGCCTGGTTTTATGTTTTTTAATTAATTAATATTAATTTTTGGAGTATTGCCTCACTCTAGCCCCAGCTGACCTGGAACTTACTCTGTAAACCCAGGCTGGCCTTGAACTCAGAGCAATCCTCCTACCTCGTCCTCCTGAGGGCAGGGCTGTGATGAGCGGAATGCACCTCCACACCTGGCCCTACACAGGTTTCATGTTTCTGGATCTGCTGATGGCTTTAATGGTTTCAAGAGGGTTACAGGTTCTGGACTCTGGCTAAGTTCCCTGCAGAAATTCCAACCAGTGTGCCCTTGGGAGAAGCCTACGTGACTGACTTTCTACCAGATGGCCTGAAGTCATCCTCCAACATGCTAACACCGAGAGGTGAGTGTGAGTCAGAGCAAAAGCTAACCGGCGCATTTGAGTCTAAGCCCAAGGACTGAATCGGGTCCCTAAAAGGCATGACTGAACTGGAAGATTAGTTACTTTGGCTGTCAAACAAATTATATCTAACTTGCTGAGAAGCCAAAATTGGCAAATCTTAATAGCAGTCCCATCATAGCAACTGTTTACTGAGTGCCTGCGGTATGCTACATACTATGCTGAGCACTCAACAAGAACCTTTTAACCTAAGTAATTTGTCCCAAATTCCTCAGCTTGTAAGTGATGGATCTGGGTCTGGGAATGTGACCCAGGAATATCAGACTCTGAGATCTCTGAGTAACCACTCTGGTACATTCTTAGAATCCCTGCTGGGCTTTGAGAAAAGCTTGTGCTCATCACCAATGCATGCGTGGGACAGCTTAGTGAGAGCACACTGTTCCTCATTTAATGGCCTTTGGGATAAGCTCTGTAGATGTTCTATATCCATTACCCCTCCTGCTGTGCTAGTGTGTCAGCTAAAATATTAGTAACTTTGGCATCAAAATATCTGACACAAGCAACTTAAAGGAGAAAAGGTTTATTTTGGTTCATGGTTTCTGAGGGGTTTCAGTCCAGCAAAGCAGGGAAGGTGTGGTGGAATGGTTCGCT
The DNA here is from genome assembly GCF_020740685.1 of Jaculus jaculus. Classification (NCBI taxonomy): domain Eukaryota; kingdom Metazoa; phylum Chordata; class Mammalia; order Rodentia; family Dipodidae; genus Jaculus; species Jaculus jaculus. Next base: position 16,613,087 of record NC_059105.1, read on the forward strand.
CCATGAAAGTAGCAATACTCACATGGCTTCAGACCTGGAAGCAGAGGGCACATTGGAACCAGAGGCCTGGCTAAAACCTTTAGAGGTCCACCCCTACTTCTACCAACTAGACCATGCTTCCTAAAGTTTCCACCACTGAGGAACAAGCATTTAAGACATAACCTGTGAGAGACATGTCAGATGAGCATGTCTTTCCATCCATCCCTGGAGATCTCTGAGTTTATTTATGTCTGTTTAATAAATTCATAGGATTTGCATTCTCTAATCATTTCATTGGGCATCCCAAATTCTTTTGGAGCCTACAGGATAAGGAAAGAGCACAGTGGATTAAAGGTTAAAGACCTGCAGAGGGCTATCAAGAAAATGTGATTTCACATTGTGGAAGTTTGAATGGATGGTCTCAATATATTCAGGATTTCATTAAAATTTGTAATTTAGATCTTCAGCCACCTGGATGGAGGAGGTATCTCTGTGGGTAGATCCTAGGGTCCAGCTCTTATGTGTAGGGGTGGATTTGAAATTCTTGTCTAAAGATCTACAAAGTGCTAGATTTCAGCCTGGAGTTCCTAAAGTGTGTGCTTGTTTGTGCTGGTGATAGTATTGGCTTTTCTCCCTGCTTGGACCTGTGAAAGCAGGCCAACTTCTTTTTCCATTAGGGAACCTCCCCTGCTTCAGTAAATCCCTTCCTCCCACAGCTGTGCCTGGTCTGGAAGTTCATCCCAGGGATGTGTAGCTGGTCTACTACAGAATTGGTACCAGGAGTGGGATGTAGCTGAGGTGAATCTGACCATGTGGAATTTGGTCTTCTAGAACTTTTGTTTTGGAGGAACAGACATGAACTTGGTACTTTCATCCGAAGATGACCTCTGGAGTGGTAAGCCAAGTATTATGGACCATTCTGATAAAAGTTTGAGAATACTAAGTGCAGAGAAAATTATATTTGGAGGCTTAGCTTATGAACTTTCTAAAAGGAAGGAAAATCTGCAGGAAACCATTACTAATGGGCTGCTTGCATAAAGGCTGGCTGTGTTCTATGACCCATGCCCGGAGAGTTTGATCAAAATTAAATGTGCTTAACTAAAGATATGTAACTGAGAGATTTAAAATTTTAAGTTGGAAAAATTCAAACAAGTTTAAAATTTACTGGCAGAGACTGCTTTTAGGTTACTGAAGCTGCTATAATCAAGCCCATGGGCACTCTTAAGAAAGATGACCCAATTGCTTTACATTAAAATGATGGAAAAGATGCCTGAGGAAACATTATGATAAAAATACAAATTCTTTTAGAAAGAGTTGACTGGAAAAGGAAACTGCTTTTCAAAGTGATGATTTATTTTGTCACTGAATTAAGAATATGCTGAAATCCTGCACACCTAGTATCAATTTCAGAAACATAAAAAATGCATAGAATGATCATGAAGTGCACACAGCTCTATGACCCGCTGCTGAGACACAGCATAGAGACAGAACATGAGGACCTTGAGGAATAGGCTAGCAAAGTCATTATAGAAGATGGGCTGTAGTTTGCATGGAGACCAAAAATGTTTGGGATATACCAGGACTATGCAAGGGCTACAATGGAGGCTGTTGGCTAAGGATGGAAGTTTACCCTGGCTACTCAGGCCAGCTGGATGGGGCTAAATTTAAAACTCCAAAGACTGTCAGTCACTGGTGATACCAGACTTGAACCTACAGATGTTTGATGTGTGCTTAATGGTTATGGAGATTACATTGTTCCAATCTCTCCTTGCTATGCCTTATAACAGTTGAAGACATTTACTCTGCACCCTTATATGAAAAAGGTGTTTAAGTTGTTTGATTTGACAGGACTCACAGCTAAGAGACAATCCTAAGTCTCAGATGAGACTTAGGACTTTAAAACTATCCTAAGTTGGTAAAAACACAGAGACCTTTAAAGTTAGACTGAATACAAGTTACAATGTAGATGGTAATGAATCTACTTGGGGCCAAGGATAAAGAATGTGGTCATTTGAATGGATGGTCCCCTATATGTTCAGGATTTTATTAAAGTTTGTAATTTATATCTATAGCCACCTGGCTAGAGGAGGTATCACTGTGGGTGGATCCTAGGGTCCAGCCCTAAGGTATAAGGTGGATTTGAAATTCCAGCCTAAAGATCTACAAAGTGCTAGATTTCAGCCTGGAGTTTCTGCAGTGTGCTTGCTTGTGCTGGTGACAGAGTTGACTTTTCTTTCCACTTGGACCTGTGGAAGCAGGCCAACTTCTGCCAATATGGAACTTCCCTTGCTTCAGTAAATCCCTTCCTCCCATAACTCTGTCTGGTTTGGAAGTTTATCCCAGTGGTGTGTAGCTGTCTACTACACACACATACACTATGTATGCTCCTTTCAAAACCCCATTGGTTATGCTGATATGGTCTTTGAAGTCAGCTAAACTTGGATCCTAACCATGCTTCTAGTGTCATGCCAAGTTACCTCCCTTCTCTGAGCCTCAGCTCCCTCATCTGTACAGATAGGAATAAATCCACCTGAGGTTGTTTTTCGTATCCCAAGAGATTGTGCGTGCATCCACAGGGTTCGGCTCAGTGACTGTTCCAAGTGGGTAGTGTTATTTGCAGCATGCTATCATTGGCCATGAGCCTAATTCCTTCTCAGGGTTAGCAAGCTGGGCAAAGTGTGGTGCTATGCCCTTTCTGATAGGTTCAAAAGCTTGCCCACCTTTGGACCTCTCCTCTGACACTGTTACCCTCCCCTTTCATGAGCAGAAATAAGTCAAATGATTAATTAAGCACCAGTTGCTAAGGTCTAATGATGTACAGAGCCCCTAACTAGGCCCAAGGGGCCTGTTTCCTATGGAGTAGAGCTTCTAGCTGGAGTGATAAGACCAATATCCACAAAAGGATTTGACTACAAGAACCCAAGACAGGGCATTACTAAGCATGATGCTGGCCCAGAGGACAATGGCTGAAGTTGCCACAGACTGTAAGCCAGTAGTTCACCACCGACCCCAGATAGAACCTTATCAGGGGTCCTGGGAACCTCAGGCATCTATCTGTGGTTGCAAACACCAATAACCTGCTAGAACCATAAACATCTCACTGGCACTAGGGGGTGGGTGCTACTGCCCAGGTAGTGACAATGATTTGTATGTGGGCTGCTGTTTCCACTCACAGGGCAGAGCTCATATTTGGGCTTGCAGGTTGTTTCCGACTCAACAAACAAAGAGTGGCCACAACAGGACTGGGGCAGAGCCGCGCAGGCAAAGAGCACTGCCCTAGAGGTTAGGAGGCTTGGGTCCTGAGTCCATCGTAGCTACAGCTCCCCGCATGACCCCAAGCCGGTCCTTTGCCCTCCCAGTTATACATAAGGGAGGCGCATCCCACCTGGTTTCCAGTCTGTGCTCCATGGTACCCAGGGGCTTCTGGAAATTCTGGAGCTCAAGGGCATCAGCAAGTCAGGCGGACAGATGAGGGGTTAATGAGGCCCTGATCTCATTGCTCCACTTTCCCCATCTTCAACCATGGCAGCTGATGACATCTTCTCATATACTGAGGCTCTTCAGTAGATTTCCCTAGCTTATTGTCCCTTTGCACATGGGTTATTTATGGTTGTTTGTTTGCTTGTTTGTGTTTTGTTTTGTTTTTTTTTTTCTATGTAGGCATCTCATTCTATCTCAGGCTGACCTGGAATTCACTATGTAGTCTCAGTGTAGCCTTGAACTCATGGCAATCCTATGCCTCCTGAGTGCTGGCATTAAAGGCATGCGCCATCAGGCCCAGCTGTGGTTGTTTTTGTTTGTTTGTTTACACTTAGGTCAAAAAAGTCCTGGAGAAGTGAGACAACTTGATCAAGATTAACAGTGAGTGACAGAAATGGTCCTAAGCTTCTCTCCCTCCCTGCTTCCTTTCTTCCTTCTTCCTTCCTTCCTGCCTGCCTTCCTTATCTTCCTCTTGTCCTCTGTCTTCTTCCTTCTTTCTCCTTTTCTCTCCCTCTTTCCTTCCTTGCTATGGATTAAAGCTAAGTCCATAAACATGGCAATCCTTCTAGCTTCCACTTCATAAAGTCTCTTTCTGACAATGCCATAATCATTTGGTGACCCAGAGAGCTGTCACTGGCACTCCCTATCTCTTCTAGAATTGGAGGGAAATTTTTCAAAGGTCACACTCAAGACAGGACAAAGCAAAGCATACTTAAACATTTCAGCTCTGATCTGAAGACCTGGTGGTGACAGAAGGAGATGCTGGCCTGTGGGTGGCGTCTTGATGATGTCTTTCTGTTAACAAAAAAGAAAGAGAAAGAAAAAAGACCCAAGCCAAGAGAACAATGCCCCTTTTGGTCACTCCAGACTTTTCACGGTAGCTGTCATCATTGGTTTCTTAGCCTTTGCCCAGAAGTAAGTATAACATGTAACTGAGACTCTTCTTTTAATTAATTAATAGATTTTATTTTCTCACCAAGAAGCTAAGCAGGAAGTACAGAGAGCTGTGCCCCTTCTTTTCCTTTGCAGTAGTATTGGTGCATTCACTATAGTTGTTGAGTCATTACGGATGAAACATTCCTAAGTAAAATCTATAGTTTATATAAGGTTTGCTTTGTAACTTTAAAAAAAAATTAAGCAAGCTTTTCTTGAAGCTTACATTGCAATACAGAACTATGTCTCAACTGTTTTAAGTCCAATAATAGGGAAGGAAAGTCATCACACCCGGTCTCGCCTTCCTCTGTCATACTTGGATTAGGTTACCATTCAGTCTACAATTTTCACTTTCGTAGGCTTTATTGAACACAAATTTTTTGTGTGTGAAGGTTTACAACACCGGAAGTTTTGTTTCAGTACTGAAGATTGATCCTGGTCTTTCACACATGTTAAGTAACCACTCTGTCACCAAGCTATATACCCCGAGCCTCCTCGTTACTTTGCATTTTGAGTCAGGGTCTCACGACGTTGTACAGGATGGTCTAGAACACACCCCGTAGCTCAGGAGAACTGGAGTTCACAGCCTTCCTGCCTCAGTTTCCTGAGTAGCTGAAATTCCAGACCCAGCAAACACAAGAATTCTTAAATCTATTAGAGAGAGAAAAAAAATCAGTCCCCAAGCCAACAACTGCCCACACATCTACTGGGACCCTGGTCAAGAGCAGAGTCCACTGGGAGTGTTGGGCCTCCAAACATTCAGTGTTGCGCTCACTCCTGAATCAGATGGGTCACATTGATTGAAAGCTTTGTTGAAGAAATTCTCAGTGAACTATGTGCTTAAAAATCAAAGCAGTGTTTCAGTCCTGAGATCTGAAGCCAAGTAGATTTTATGATTAGAAACATCTTCCAAAACAGGTATTGTTTTTTTGAATTCTTGAGAAGAAATAGATATCTGAGCCCTCCTCTCAGTTGCTTAAAAGACTTACTTTTGAACGTTCATATTTCTAGTCATTTCTCATCAAACATTTTGGAGCTGTTGATTTCATTCATTTATTCTGCCTTTTGGCGTAGACCTGAATAACCGGGTCTGTTTTCATTCTGGGTAGTAATTCACTTGACCCTGCAAATGCCAGGTCAAATGAAGACAGGGCAAAGAGACAGACGTCAGAACACATACTTGCATCACAAAGTCACTAGGTATTGGGGAGGTGGTTCAGCGGATAAAACACTTGCCATGCAGGTACAAATACCTCGGTTTGAATCCCCAGAACCCACAGAAAGCCAGACAGCAAGGCACCAGCATGTGTAATCACAGTATCTCAAAGGCAAGACGTGAAGCCAACCAGCCTGTCAGATGTAGCAATGAACCTGCCTCAAACAAGGTGGAATATGAGGTCTAACACCAGAATTTCCCCTGACCTCCACACATGCACAGCCACACACACATACCTGCCCTCACACACATGTGCATAACACACACACACACACACACACACACACACACACACACACACACACACTCCCCAAAATCATAAGAAGGAAAAGTCATCAAGTCTGCTGAGAGCCAAAAGTCACAACATACTCTTTCCTTTCTTTCCTTCTCCTCCAATCTTCCTTCTCTTCTTCCTCTACTTCATTTCTTAAGATAGGGTGTCTCTCTGGGTATGCCAGGATCACCTTCAACTTGCCAGGAAGTCCAGGTCGACCTCAAGCATAAGATGATCCTTCAGCCTCAGCCTCCTGTTAGGATTACAGTCGTACCCCGTCATGCCCAGCCTTGCAGAATATTCTTCATGGCAGTTAATGGACTCAGCTGTGAAGGTGAGCAGCCCAAGATGACTTGGCTTGCTAAATCCAGTAGAATTTCTAGGCTAAATTTCCCTTCTAACCAAATCAGTGACACAAATCCTTTTCTGCTACTAGCTGGCAAGTTAGTAAGGGTCGTTGCTCATTAGAAGCTAACCTCATTACTAGGAGCATAGAACAGCACATGGTTTAGTCCACACAGCTCAGTCTCCATCTGTGGCTCTCTGTGGGTGCTCCCTAGTAGTCAGCCCTGGAAAAAAGTAATTTTTTTTTGGTATGTGTGTGTGTGTGTGTGTGTGTGTGTGTGTGTGTGTGTGTGTGTATGTAAATGTATGTGAAGATGTGTCCACCACACGGGCACGTGTGTGGAATCCAGATAAAGATGTCAAGCGCCCTCCTCTATTTTCTTATTTCTTCTTAAAAATATTTTATTTATGTATGTATTTACTCAAGAGAGAGAGAAGAGGCAGATAGGGAGAATGGGTGTGCCAGGGCCTCTAGCCACAGCAGAGGAACTCCAGATGCATGTGCCACCTTGTGCATTTGGCTTACATGGGTACTGGGGAATCCAACCTGGATCCTTAGGCTTCACAGGCAAACACTTTAGCTGCTAAGCCATCTCTCCAGCCCTATTTTCTTATTCCCATGAGACATCCTCTTGCTGAGCCTGGATCTCACTGTTTTTAAGTTAGACTGGTTAGTCAAGGAGCCCTGACCATCCTCCTGTTTCTAACTCCCCTCGGTGCTGGGTTACAGACATGCATTTCCATGCCTGGCTCTTTTCATGCTGAGGATCAAACTTGGGTCCCCATGCTTACATGGTAAGCACTCTTATCCACTGAGCTATCTCCTGAGCCCAAGAAATTTTTTTTTATTGCCATCCTCCAAAAAATTCCATGCCAATACAAAAGAAGGCCTCTTTATCCTCATGCCTTGAAAAAAAAAATTTAGCCCAGGATATCATCCTCTTTTCCCCATCTTGAGAGTGTGTGAGGTATCACTTCGTTCTGGAGACTGGAGAAACGCCATGGTGAGGAAAGAAATGGAAGAGAGGACTCAGAAGCAGCGAGTAATGATCTATGAATAATAATGTATGGAATGAGTCACTGCAACCATTTTCTTAAAAAGGGCATGACTCTCAGAAAAACTTAATTGCTACTGCAAAGATCATCTGTGTGAAGCAGGACTTGGTGTCGGTAACACTAACGGAGAGTATATTCTAGGAAGTGGTGGTAACTTGGGTGTCAGATTCTGACAGCACCTTGGTAGAACTGTCCCAGATGTTCAGCTGAGGCCAACACCTAAGGACCATGAAAGCTTTTGTCAGTGGAGGGATTTTGATTTAGAAGACACTCACAGAGGCGTTCTGTTGTGCATAGACCAACTTGAAATGGTCTCACAAATGCTGTAAATTTCATACTGTAAATTTTTTTTTTCTACTTACACTTCAATTTCACATGAATAACTTAGAATATTATGCTAGTCAGCTTTCTGTCATTGCAATAAATATCCAAAATGGTCAACATATAAAGACAAGAAGGTTCATGTTAATTCATCTTGGAGATTTCAGTCCATGATCAGTAGACCCCATTGGTGTGAGCATATGGTGGAGCATCATGGCGAGAGTGTATGGCAGAGAAAAGTTGTTCACCTCATGGGGAAGTGGAAGAAAAAGACAGATACACAAACGAACATTCCTCAAAGATATGGCCCGGGTGACCTGAAGAACCCCTCCCAGCAAGCTCTATCACTTAAAGGGCCCACTGCCTCTCAACAGTGCCAGACTAAGGAACTAGGCCTTTGCTACACAGACCCTTGGGAGACACTTAAGACACAGACTCTAGCAAAGACCTAAATACAAAAGAGAGCATTAGCGCACCTAAATCCCTGATACAGTAATGCGTTCTATTCAGAATGATTGTACTGTCATTACACGGGCTTTTAGCATGGCTAGGGCTTTCTGAAAGTACAAGGTGGTGGTTCCATAAAGCATGGACCCCTGCATCAACATTCAGACAGCAGCCACCATGTTCCACGTGTGCGCTCTTTCCCATTTTCAACGATCAATTATGAATCTCACTGCTGTTGCTGTTTCTCAGCGTGATTACTAAAAGCAAAATTGTAATCATTGAACAGAACACTGTGGCAATCAAGGCATTTAAAACCTTCAATCTCTTGAGGGCAAAGAAAGTACTGTGTATTATTTAGAACTGATTACTAAATAAGGTGACCACAAATTTTCCTGAAAGTGTCCATAACCTTCCCTGGTCAGGTCATCAAGAAGGTTTGACTTATGTTTGTTTCAAAGCTAACTTAAGAAAATTCTGGTCCTAAAGTGATGTAAATATACCCACATGTTTCATACACTTTTATTCCATTTTCTTTTTTTTATTGACAACTTCCATAGCTGTAAACAATATTCTATGGTAACTCCCTCCCCCCCCCAACTTTCCCCTTTGAAACTCCACTCTCCATGGTTCCCCTCCCCCTCTCAATCAGTCTCTCTTTTGTGTTGACGTCATCATCTTCAATGACAGAACCTGGTCATGAGTTCCGTATCTCAGCCTGAGGGATGGTTCGGTGTGTAAAGCACAAGTGTGAGGACGTGAGTTCAGGTCCCCAGAACCCACATAAAGCTGGACATTGAATCATGAGCATCTGTGATCCCAGAGCAAGAAGGGAGGTAGAGAGAAGAGAATCCCGTGGACGCTCGAGGGCCTGGCAGGTACACCTGTGAACAAGAGGTACTGCTTCAGAACAAGATGGCGGGCACAGAGCAACACTCAAAATTGTCCTGTAACCTCCACACACGCACATGCACGTCTGCATTCATACACATAAACGTGCGCACACGCACAGCACAACATTCCATTTCTCATGAGTGACATTGTTTGCGGTGACACCATATCGCATAGAGAATTGGTTCACAACTGCGGAGTCAACCTCATTCAGCAGAACTTCAAGGTTTTGATCTGGCTGACCGATCACCACCAAGAAAATAGAGTGCCCAAGAACCAACAGCCAGAACTCATATGTCCCAAGGACTACACTTCTCCACTTGAGAGAATTGCTTCCTGACAGCATGTGTGTGGGAATTTGTGGTCAGAAGGCTTCATGAAATTCTTTTCTGTAAACATTTTTTTTTAACTTGTGGAGAGGAGGCATGCACCAAAGCACACAGAGGACAGCCTTGGGATATTGCTCATCTCCTTCCAGATTTTCATTATTTTTATTTTTTTATTAATTTATTTTTCAAGCAGAGAGAGATAGAGAAAGGGAGACAGAGGGTAAGAATGGGTGTGTCAGGACCTCTAGCTACTGCAAACCAACTCCAGATGTATGCACCACCTTCTGCATCTGGCTTTACATGGGTACTAGGGAATTGAGCCTGGGTCCTTTGGCTTTACAGGCAAGTACCTTAACTGCTAATCTATCTCTCCAGCCCCCATCTTTATATACATAAATATAGATAGCTAGATAGCTAGGTAGATAGATAGATAGATAGATAGATAGATAGATAGATAGATAGATAGATAGAGTTAGAGATAGAGATAAAGATATACATATAGATAGAGATATATACATTAGCTTTTTGAGTTTTTTGACGTAGGGTCTCACTTTAGCTCAGGCTGACCTGGAATTCTCTATGTAGTCTCAGGGTGGCCTCGAATTCACGGTGATCCTCCTAATAAAAACTCCTCCTGAGTGCTGGGATTAAAGGCATGCACCACCACGCCCAGCCCCATCTTTATATTTTTGAGACAGGGTCTATATCATTTTCCCTGGGAAAAAAATCAATCTACTTGGCCCCGGGGGTTTTAGGATTCTCCTGGATCCACCTCCCATTGCTGTAAGTACATTGGAATTATAGACATACATGCCAATTTATATGATTTTCCAGGGTTTCTGGGAATTTGAATTCCTGTCAGAAAGCTGGTGGAACAAATGCCTTTAACCACTGAGCCATCTCTTCAGCCCAGCTTCATGAAATTCTTATGAGAATAACAGAAGCATTGGATTAAGTCAAATCCACTGTCATCCCCAAGAGAGTTTCCACAGTGCTCTGGGCAAGAAGTGGTATCATGGGTGTAATGGTTTACATTGATTATCAAAAAGAGCTCAAGTCACTTCATGTTGCAGTCAGGTTCGCATTGCTGGCAGAAATCTCCCCACCAAGAGTTGCTTTGAGGCAAAAAAAAAAAAAAAAAGAGTGGGGGTTATTTTGGCTTACAGACTCGAGGAGAAGCTCCATCATGGCAGGGGAAAACGATGGCATGAGCAGAGGGTGGTTATCATCCCATGGCCAACATAAGGTGGACAATAGCAACAGGCAAGTGTGCCAAACACTGGCAAGAGGGACATGGCTATACCACCCATAACAATACACTCTGTCCAGGCATTAATTCCCAAATCTCCATCAGCATTCAGAACACCTATGTTTGTGAGAGACACCTGAATCAAACTACCACATTCTGCCCATAATCCCCATAAACTGATAACCATACATGATGTAAAATGCAGTGCACTCAGTTCAACTTTCAAAGTCCCCATAGTTTTTATTAGTCCTAATGATGTTCAAACATCCCCATAGTCTAAGATCTTTTAACTGAGCCATAATACCAAAAAAATCCCCCAAAAACCTGCAGTGGCACAAAATAAACATTCACACTGCAAAAGATGGCATTGGGTATAGCAAAGAAATATCCAACCAACACAAAATTTAAAACAACCAGAGCAAACATCAAACTCTGTAACTCCAAGTCCAACAATTCTAGTCAGTAACAAATCTCCAAGTCTCTGGAGTTCCAATTCTGCCTCTCCAGCTAGGCTACTCACAGTCCTGGAAAACTTTATCAGCGCCAGCAGCAATCTCGTGGTCCTGGCATCTCTACTGGGTCTCCACTGAAGCCCACAGTTCATCCTCACAGCTCTATTGGGTCTCCATGCAGGCAATCCTGCTTCATACTGCCCATGGCTGTTTCAAAAACACAAGACCACATTACAAACTCAATGATCCTCTTTTTCCTACATTTCTTTTTTGTTGTTTTGTGTGTGTGTGTGTGTGTGTGTGTGTGTGTGTATTGTTGTTGTTGTTGTTGTTTTCCGAGGTAGGGTCTCACTCTAGCAAAGGCTGACCTGGAATTCACTATGTAGTCTCAGGGTGGCCTTGAACTCATGGTGATCCTCCTACCTCTGCCTCCCAAGTGCTGGAATTAAAGGCGTGTGCCACCACACCCAGCTTTTCCTACATTTCTTATATCCACAATACCAGGTAAGAGGTGCCAATTTGTTAATCCAGTTGGGAGTAAAGGAGACTTTGAAAAACAAGACACTCCATGAGCACTCAGGCCCCTTCAAAGGAGTCGATATTCTTCCTGTTGCTCCAATCTCAAAGGTCATAATCTCTCATACAATTGCAGCTGAACAGACAGCAGTTTCAACCCAAAGATTTCATTTTTCTGTGCTATATCCCTCTGCACATATCAATCTATTTCTATGCACTGCAACCCTGCACAAGTTCTCAGGACATAGGCATAAAGCAAGTCTCTCACACAAATTACTCCTATCCCAGTCCAAGCAAAGCTCTTTTTCACCCTCATAAGCCAAATCTCACAGTCCATAGTTCTTACTGCATTCAGGTCTGAGTTTGACTAGAGTAGTCCACCAAGCTGTCCTTACAGCACTGCAAGGCATCTCTTAGGCCAAAGTTTCAAATCCTTCCACATTCCTCTTGAAAATCAGCTCCAAAAGGCCAAAGCCACACAGTCAGGTGTCTAACAGCAATACCAATCCTCAGTACCAATTTTACTGTTGCAGTCAGGTTCGCATTGCTGGCAGAAATCATCTGTCCAAGAACAGCTTTGGGGGGGAAAAAGGCTTATTTTGGCTTATTATTTGGTTTATTTTGACTCAGGGGGAAGGTCCATCATGGTAGGGGGAAATGATGGTATAATCAGACGATGGACATCACCCCCTGACCAATATAAGTTGGATAATAGCAACAGGAGAGTGTGCCAAATACTGGCAAGAAGAAACTGGCTATAACACCCATAAGCCAGCCCCCAACAATACACTTCCTCCTTGAGGCATTATTTCCCAAAACTTCATCAGCTGGGAACCTAGCATTCAGAACACTTAAGTTTATGGGGGACACCTGATCAAACCACCACACTTAGGAAATGAGCCTCAGGGCCTGCATGTAAGGGGTTATCTTGGCTAGGTTAATGGAGGTGGGAAAGTTCCATGACAAAACTGTAGGCAGCACCGGTCTACAAGCTGGTGTCCTGGACTGGACAAGAGAGAAGAAGGTAGCTGAACAAGTGTCCATCACCCTTTGCTTCCTCACTCTGAACTAAATGAGACAAGTTGCCTCAATCTCCGCCATCATGTCTTCCCTGCTGTGACAGCTATGACTTCAAACTTTAAGCTGAAGTAAACCTTTCTTTCCCTAAGCTTCTTTTGATCAGAAATTTGCTCACAGCAATGAGAAAGTGACACAGAAAATTGGTACCAAGAAATGGGTTATTGTTGCCATAAACCTGACTCTGGTCTTTTGGAACTGGTTTGCAGGAGAAATGTGGAAGGATTTGGAGCTTTGGGCAAGAAATGACTTATCATGCTGTAAGCAGAACTGAATTGGACATTCTGGTGGGAGTTCGAAAGGACAGAAAGATGAGAGAAATGTGGAGTGGAGCAGCTTGGCTCATGATGAGGTTTCAGAGGGTGAAGACTCGGGAAGTAGATAAGAAGCAGTGCCTATGATATTCTGGCAAAGAATCTGGCTTCTGCCTTCTACTCAGGTTCTGAGAACTTGAGCAAAGTTAAGCTTAAGAATTTGAAAGCAGGTCTGGAGAGATGGCCTAGTGGTTAAGCACTTGCCTGTGAAGCCTAAGGATCCCAGTTCAAGGCTTGATTCCCCAGTACCTACTTAAGCCAGATGCGCAAGGTGGCACATGCATCTGGAGTTTGTTTGCAGTGGCTGGAGGCCCTGGTGTGCCCATTCTCTCCCCCCTCCCCGTCCTTTCTCTCTGCCTCTTTCTCTCTCTGTCTGTTGCTCTCAAATAAATAAATTAAAATAAGCAAAAATTTTAAAAATAATTTGAAAGAAAGAGATTAATGTGGTTAGTGGAGGAAATCTCAGGGTAGAATAACACTGAGTCTTTGGTTTGGCTTCTTTTACTTGTCCTGAATCAGACCTACAATAAGAAAGTAAAATATAGAACATAAAGATTTGAAAAATATAAGGTTTATCAGGAAAGAAATGTGAGCAAATCTAAAGTTCTGGGCTCAGAAACTGTACCCCTTTGTCTGTAACCGTTAAAGAGATTACCACCATTAAAGATAAGCCAAGTGCTCTACACTGGGACAATAGGAAAATTGTACTGAGGATAAGACCCAAGCCTTTGAAGGCTCAAGATAAGAAGAATATGAATTTGAAAGGAAAAGGCCTAAAGAAAGGTAGCCTCTGCTCCCCAGGGTCCGCATACAGAGGCAGGTACATCTGTGTTCCATTGGACCTAGGCCTCATTCTGTTGTGACAACTGAACTCAGCAGCATGAACCATGTGGTCCTGGTTTTGTAAGAATGAAAAATGCAAGTTGCAGGGGATCATGGAATATTTCACCACATTTCCAGAGAGCCAATGAAGCCAAACAATGTAAGGAAGGGTCAATTTCCCTGCACAAAGGCCATGAGAGGCCACTGTGAGTAGCTGTGTAGATGATCCCTAAGTTGCAATGGAGACTCCAGGATGTTGGTATTGCCAGGACCATGTATCTCCACAAGGAAAACCATAGGCTCAGGGTGGATTCTCCCCAGGAGACAAAGAGACTACATTCAGCACAACTGGAGGGTCAGAGCACCCCAAGGGTTTTGGGACCCAGATGATTTCATCAGGTATCATAGACACCAGACATGGAGCTACAGTATCTGGTGTTTACCCAGCTTGGTTTCAATATTGCTTTGCTCCAATATTTCTTCAATATGCCCTCATGCCTCCCTTTTAGAATGGGATGTGTATCCTCCATCATTGTGTGTTAGAAATATGTCACCTGTACACTGCAAGTCTTATATTTGACCAGCCAGGCCAAATGAGCCAACTGGTGCAATAGTGGCACGTCTGTTATGGGGGATCCATTGCAGAAGAGGTAGTGGAAAGAACGTAAGAGCCAAATGAAGGGTAGGACTCCTTAAAATGTGCTCCTCCAGACACAAAATGGCCTGGATATCCATGACCTCACAGTGCCTGACACTACCTACACAAGGCCATCATAGCAGAAAGAAAAGATCATGACATCAAAATAAAAGAGATAATGATTGAGAGGGGGAAGGGATATATGGAGAGTGGAATTTCAAAGGGGAAAGTGTGTGGGGGGGGAATTACCTTGGGATATTGTTTACAATTATGGGAGGTGTCAATAAATAAATTTAAAAAAAGAAATATGTCACTTGTGTTTTGATTTTGCAGGGCTCACACTTCAGATACCTCCTTGAGTCTCAGATGAGACTTTGGATTTTAAACAGTGTTGGACCAGGTAAAGACTATGGGGACTTTCAAAGCTGGACTTTAAGCAGTCTGCATACTGAGATGGCCATAAGTCTATGGGGGAGAAGGTCTGAATGTGATGGTCTGAATATAATGCCCCACCACAGACTGTTTTTGAATACTCGGTTCCTAGCAAAGTGGTGCTATTTGGAAGCAAGTGCCTTTACCCTCTGAACAATCCTCTTAGCCCAAGTGATGCTATTTTTAAAATAATTTTTTAAAATATATTTTATTTATTTGATACAGAGAAAAAGGCAGAGAGGAAAGAATGGGCACTCCAGGGCCTTCAGCCACTGTAAACAAACTCCAGATGCATGTACTTCCTTGTGCATCTGGCTTATGTGGGTCCTGGAGAGTCAAACCAGGATCCTCCGGCTTTGCAGGCAAATGCTTTAACCGCTGAGCCATCTCTCCAGCCCCCAAGGTGATGCTATTTGAGAAGGCTGTAGAACCTTTAGAAGATGCAGCCTTGCTGGAAGAAGTGTGTCGCTGAGAGCAGGCCTTAAATTGTTTCTTTCTCTCCCCATTTCCTCCCCTTCCCCTTTCCCCCTTCCTTGCTGATGCTATAGTGTGGCACTGGCTTCCTGCTCCTGTCCTGATGAACTCTATCCTCTGGAAGTGTGAGCCAACTTTAACCCTTTTCCCTCCATAAGTTAATTCTGGTCAGGTATTTTTGTCCCAGCAATGAAAAAGAGACTGAAACACTCGTTATAAAGGCAGATAGCCATCAGCCACAGAAAATCCACCTTATGAAATCTTATCCCACAGCAGCAGCCACCACCACTGCAAGTTTTTCCAGCTGTATCATTAAGTTTGGATTGTTGTAAATTTTTCCATACTTTTGTATTGACTTAAAAAATATTAATACCTCACATATTTTAGTGAAAGTTGAACATGAGTCTGTTGGTAGAGACAGACATTGTTCAGCCTCTTGTGGTAACAAGAATAGAGCCAGTGATAGCTAACGTTGTGGTCATACTGCATAAGTGGCTCCTCTTAGCATTGTACATCCTATGTGTTCTGATAAGTACATGATGCCATGGACCCTATCCATCATTATGTTTTTGTGCAGAATAGTTTCGATGCTCTCAAATTCCCATACACTTCACCTAGCTATCTCCCTCTCTCCTTTCCCTTACCCCACACTCCTGGTAACCAATTATCTTTTTAATGACTCTACAGTGCTGCCTTTTATAAAATGTCAGATAGTTGGAATCACGCAGCAGGTGGCCTTTAAGGCCTGCCATCTTTTACTAAGCAATAAGCACTTAACATTCCCTTGTGTCTTGTCATGGCTTGATAGCATAGTTCTTTTTTTATAGCTGAATGACATTCCATTGAATGAATGTACCACTGTTGGTTTATCTATTCACAAATGAATGTTGAAAGATGTCTTAGTCATTTTTAAACTTTAGCAATTATAAATAATGTTATTACATACAGGTAGACTTTATGTGGATATAAGTTTTCTACTCAAGTGGAAATGAGATTGCTAAATCATAAGCTAAATTATGTGCATCAGAAATGACTAACCTGTCTTCCAAAGTGACTTATCACACTACATTCCCACTCTTGTGGTGATTTTATTTGCTACTAAGACATCATTTGAAGTAATGAAAAATTACCACTTTAAGGGCTAGGACTATATATCAGTGGTAGAACACTTACTTATAAAGCCTGTATGAGTGGCTAGGTACAGTCCTCAACGCTGCCAAGAAACAATCCAATCAAAGAAAAATTAAAACTTTTATAAGTATTATTAATTTTACTGTTTACATTGCACAATGCCAGTTATTTTTCTTGTTTTATTTTTTTTTTTTTTTACAATGCCAGTTTTAAAGACAAATTTAACACTAGCTCACATAACAGAAGACTCACTGGATTACACAGTTTACAGTTTGTGATATTTTTCCAGAAAAGCAGAAGAACTGCATAAAACTAATTCAAAATATCTGATATGCAATCATTCTGCTGACGCTGTCCACCGTAATAGAGGAACTGTATGTTGTCTTGTCCTTCTAGGCCACCATTTTCAGCATGAGCTGGTGGCTAACACGAGGGTGTAATGGGGCTAAGAAAGCTTCTTTGTTCATACTGTGTCTTAGAGCACCTTCCTTCTGCATTTGAAATGAGTTCTGACTTGAACAGCAAGCAAGGCGATTCCGAGTGGTCAGTGTGTCGCCCCCCCACTTAGTCACAATGTCCAGAATGTGCTTACCTTGTGCCCATGGGACTCTGCCTTTGCACATACCTCCTAGCTGACCCTCATATACCATTGTCCTAACAGACTCTCGTCCAAAACACAGGGTCTAAGAGGAAATTACTGCTGATTTCACAATACCCAGCAAAACATTCAACCAAGCACAAGGTCTTTCCTAGTGTGGACCCTTTGAGACAGCATGCTTGAATGCCTGTGAAGGTGGCCCTGGGTTTTCTTGAGCCTTATCTCTTCTGTCCATAGCAGGTCAGAGCCCTGTCCTGACAGGAGACCAGAACTTCCTACCATCTGTTTAATGTTCAAGTCACAATTCCGAAACTCCTCCCGAGTCGTCCCTATACCTCCAACTCCGCATCATCACCAAGTCCTGCTGATGTCTGAAGTATCCCCCGAGTCTCCCCGTTTTCCATCTTTTTTTTAAACTTTAAAAAAAAATTTTTTTTTTATTTACTTGAGAGCGACAGACACAGAGAGAAGGACAGATAGAGTGAGAGAGAGAATGGGTGCGCCAGGGCTTCCAGCCTCTGCAAACGAACTCCAGACACGTGCGCCCCCTTGTGCATCTGGCTAAGGTGGGACCTAGGGAACCGAGCCTCGAACCGGGGTCCTTAGGCTTCACAGGCAAGCGCTTAACGCTAAGCCATCTCTCCAGCCCCCGCTTTCCATCTTTACTTCAGACACCCAGATCCTGCCCATGGCTACATAAAAGCTGCCTATTGGATGTCCCTGCCTGCCATTCCTCCCTCTAATGGAATAACCAACCTGCAGCCAGAGTGAGCTTCCTAAGAAACAAAGCCTGACCATTTCCTTTCCTTCGATGAACCTTGGAGTCCTCAGAAGCAAGGTTCTTCTGACCTTGGCTTCCAGGATTGTGCCCGGGCTGCCCTTGCCTGACTTACCAGCACCAAATTTTGCTGTTCACCCCTCATATGGTGCTCTGTGAAAATGCTATACTGTACATGTCAGCCTTTGCTAATTCTCCCACATTATTTTCACCCTTCCTTCAACTAATCTTACCGTTGCTCTCAAATATTATATATATATGACTTATTTATTTGAGAGAGAGAGAGAATGGCCATGCCAGGGCCTTCAGCCACTGCAAACGAACTCCAGATGCATGCCCGCCCCTTGTGCATCTGGCTTACGTGGGGCCTGGAGAGTCGAACCGGGATCCTTTGGCTTTGCAGGCAAACGCCTTAACCTCTAAGCCATCTCTCCAGCCCTGCTCTCAAACCTTAATAGTTGTTTCCGCACCACTGCATGTATGCTGCTTCCATTATATAATGCTTAGGAAGTTATATTATAATGACTTAACTGCATCTCACACTAGATTCTAAGTGCCGGAGGGCAGGGGCCCTGTCTGGAGTACTTCATGTCCCTGCCACACTGTGTATACCAATTGTCTCCTAGTCATCACTCAGTGAAAGCCTGAAAAATCAAGCTCTTCACAGGCCAGGTGTGTCCTCAAGTCACAGGCCAGTAATATTAAGGCTTCTGGATAAAGGATGGAATGAGGTGAGTGGTACCCTGCCCTTCTCAGTATTTCCCTGGGACTAGCCTTTGCTAATTCACTCACATTGAAAGCTTCTTGGGCAAATATTGCCTAACTTTCCATTTATTAGCAACAGCTAGGAGACTGGAGACTTCATCAAAATCTGATGCCAGGCATGGTTGTGCATGCCTATAATCCCAGCATTTGGGAGGCAGAGGAAGGAGGATCACTGTGAGTTCAAGGGCACCCTGAGACTACATAGTGAATTCCAGGTCAGACTGGACAGAGTGAAACACTACCTCAAAAAAAACTGTAAATAAATAACAATCTGCAAACTGGGCATAACCCCAGCACTCAGGAGGCAGTGGTAGAGGGATCACCATGAGTTCAACGACAGCCTGGGACTACACAGTGAATTCCAGGTCAGCCTGGGTTAGAGTGAGACCCTACCTCAAAAATAAAAAACAAATTGCATATGAAATCACTTTCAGGAACGTTCACTGGACTCCCCCCAACCCCACAAAAAGAAGAAGAAGAGGAGGAGGAGGAGGAGGAAGCAGCAGCAGCAGCAGCCGGGTGTGGTGGCACACACCTTTAATTCTAGCACTCAGGAGGCAGAGGTAGGAAGATCACCTTGAGTTTGAGACCACCCTAAGACTACATAGTGAATTCCAGGTCAGCCTGGGCTAGAGCAAAACCCTACCTCAAAAAAACAGAAAAAAAAGAAAGAAAGAAAGAAAGAAGGGAGGGAGGGAGGAAGGGAGGGAGGGAGGGAGGGAGGGAGGGAGGGAGGGAGGGAGGGAGGGAAGGAGGGAAGGAAGGAAGGAAGGGAGGGAAAGGAAAGAAAAAGAAAGAAAGAAAGAAAGAAAGAAAGAAAGAAAGAAAGAAAGAAAGAAAGAAAGAAAGAAAGAGAGAGAAAGAATGAAAGCTCAGCCCAACCTCCAGTTTTTCTCTAGTAAGACTAACCTAATCTGACCAAGTAATAGAGCTTGAAACAAAAGCAGGGTGAGATATTCCATTTCCATTTGAACATGTCAGCCCTGCACACAAGCTGGCTCATCAAAAGTGAAACAAACAAGCATTTGCTCAAAATTGATTTGACACTTTTCTCAAGGTACACGGGATTGTTGTAAAGACTGTGTGATGTTAAAAAAGAAGATGAAGAAGGGGAAAAAATAAAAAGTAAACAAAACAACCCAGCAGTTTGAAGTTGAGAACAAAGAATCCCAGAATAGGTTCGTTTCCACACCACAGTCACTGCAAAACAATCCTTTGGAAAATTCTTCTTAGTTAACAAGCCTATTTATCTTGTCTTGTTATATTCTTGCAACAAGGCAAGAGGTCCTGGCAGCCTCTGTACCAAGTCTAAATGCTTGGTGTGTTTTTTTAATTTCTAGCCCTGGGGATTAAACCCAGGATCTCAGGCACGCTGAGCAAGTGTTCTACCACTGAACTAAACCTCTATTAACTTGGCTTTTTGAGACATGATGTCACTATGTAGCCCAGAGTGGTCTCAAATTCTTGATCTTCCGCCTCTTCTTTTTTTTTTCTTTTTCTTTTTTCTTTTTTTTTTTTTTTTTGTTTGTTTGTTTTTCGAGGTAGGGTCTCACTCTAGCTCAGGCTGACCTGGAATTCACTATGTCGTCTCAGGGTGGCCTCGAACTCATGGCGATCCTCCTACCTCTGCCTCCCAAGTGTTGGGATTAAAGGCGTGCGCCACCACGCCTGGCCTCTCCTCTCTGTCTTTAGAGTTCTAGGGTTCCAGGTATGTACCACCATGCCTGGCTCCTCTGCATGCCCTAGAAGCCCCTATGCCCATGGGCCTCACATTCTGTCTACCCTAGGTTCCCCCTTGTAGATTCCCTCCTGAGTCACCAGTCCTAGGAACACACCCTTACATGGCCTTCATGTCTTCGCCTGTGACACCCTCAACTGAAAGGGACCTCATTCTGTCCTCTCCATTCCATCTTATAAAATTTCTCTTTATCCTCTGTGTTGTGCAGTTTTACTATGATATATCCAGATGATGGATTTTATATATCTAATTGGCATTTACTGTGATTTCTGATTTAAAACATCCTTATGATACGTTTGTTTGTTTATTATACATAAAGAGAGAAGAGAGAGAATGGGCACACTAGGGCTTCCAGCCACTGCAAACAAACTCCAGATGCATGTGCCACCTTGTGTATCTGGCTTTATGTGAAAACTGGGGAGTTGAACCTGGGTCCTTTGGCTTTGCAGGCAAGCACCTTAACCTCTGAGCCATCTCTCTAGCTCTGCTCATTAATTTTTAGTCCTCTCTTCAACCAGTGCCTCATTCCATTCTATTTTCACTGCTACAACTTCTCTTAAATACATGTTACATTTTCATCTTATATCACTCTGTATCTTCTAATATCTTTCAGTTTTCATTCTTGTCTCTGTTTAGGTACTCTCCTAGCTTTCTAATTCTCCTCCCCTAGGTCTAATATACTATCTAGTTTGTTCATGGAGTTTTAAATTTTAATGATTTTTTTTTTATTTCTAGGGGGGAAACATATTTACTATTTGTTTTTATGTTGAAAGAATCCCTGACTAAGTTTTTCTATTTTTAGCTCCCATTTTATGTCATTAGCCATTTTAAGAAACCTAACTGATGTCCTACAGTAGTCCTACAAGATAAGTTTCTGGAAGGTCTAATCCTGTTGTGCAATAGGCCTTGAATGTTGTGTGATCTCAGATTGGGAGCATAACGGAGGGAAAAATGAAAGAAACTCTACCCTAAGGCCAGGCCATGGCAGCTATTTAACTCCACTGTCCCAGTTGGACTGCGTGAGGATCACATGGTAGAAGTCATCTTCTCTCCATTCTAAGAAAGGAAAAAACGGGCCAAATGTAGAATGATGGTTCATTGGCATTGGGCAGGTTGGGCGGGGGGGGGGGGAACAGCAGGAAGAGGAGATAATCAGCTCTGTGTCCTCACATTGACTTAAACTAGGTCTACATCTGCTCTCCAGCTTGGCAGAGCTTTGTTGACAAACGCCTCTTTCCCATCTAAACGTTCTCTTTCAGATGTCTCTAGATGGTGGTTATTTTGATACAAATCTATATGTAGAACCTTCAAGAGGTCTTGTCTATCAGCAAATTCAGTAAAATTCACTCCTTGGCACTAACTACAATTATCTGCAAACCCAACATTAAAGCTTGATGGACTTTTCAAGAGTGGAAGCCACTGACAGGTCCTTGGTGAAATACGTGGACTCTATGAATGCATGGAGACAGAGGGCTGGAGGAGTGTGAAGAATGCACTAGGGGAGGGAAGCCTCTTCCTTCCCAGACCAGCAGTTTGGGGAGGTGGAAGGACCAAAGGAAAGGAGTGCTGGAACAAAAAGAGAAGGAAAGGGGTCGGAGACAGGCGTTTCTGAATGTGGAAAAGTAGCTAAGCCTGCAATAGAGGCAGAAGAGCCATGAGACAAATTTCCTACACCTCTGGTTCAGGAGATACAGAGGGAAGTGCAGAGAGTAGAAGGAAGGGAAGGAGAAAGCATGTGAGGGCTCTAGGGCACATCCAGCCTAGGCTCCTGGAGGAATACATGCCTAGACCCCCTGATCCTCCTCCTAAGCACCAACATCTTCCTGGAGGAAGACCACAGCATCCAGCGAGGCTACCCCCGGGAGGGGAGGAAACAGAGGTGTGGGCAGGCAAACTGGAGAGGCCTTTAGGCGACAGCTTGCGCTGGTATGTAAAAAATGTGTCCTGCTTAAATAGTTGGCAAACATTTTAGAGACAAAATGGAATTTATTAACAGAAAGTATTTGCCAAGGATTGTTCTCTTCTCCTCATCTCCATTCTTTTCTTCATCCTTCCTTTCTTTTTTCCCTTCCTCCCTCCTTCCCTTCCTTCTTTATACCACCCCCCCCCCCAGGTGACTAGTTTCTTTCATCTTTGCTTGCAGTTTGCTTTCAAGTCAGGCTTGAAAGAAGAGGGAGATAGATGGCTTTAAAGGGAGCCCCCTCCACCATGGTTCCCTGCACTATACGTGGATGTCAGCTTTCTGCTCTGGGAAGAACCTTGATGGACAGGGAAATGTTTTTGTCTTGTGTTTTTTTTTGTTTTGTTTTGTTTTGTTTTGTTTTGTTTTGTTTTGTTTTTCAAACGAAGTCCTTGTGTTCACCCTGGGAGAGCTTTAGGGTCTGCTATTCAGACCTATGTGTGAACCCACAACCCGCTATTTATCAAGCTTCCACCTTTTCCAGCCTCCATTTCCTCAATAGAGGAGGAAAGAATAACGCGGAGCACAGCACCTGGCTGTGGGGCTGATGGAGACAGCGCACGCTCCGGGTCTAGCGTCATTCAGGTATCACAGCAACTTGAGCTGATCTGGCCCTGAATGAAGCTTCTCGCAGTGTCAGTTCCGGCCCTTGCTATGTGACACTGGTGGTCACCAGCCCACAGGCTGCTTAATCAAGGACTTGGACGAGGCTGCTTTGGGCATCAAAACCTCAAGGCGAGAGAAGAGCCCGTGTTCATGAAACTATAGTTAACCACAGGCAAGCAAAATAGATGATGTTCACTGGCGGCTTACTAACCGTCAGGAGTTGTGCATGTTACCAGAATTAGCTTATTTCGCTTTCTCAACTCCCTTCCTTCCTTCCTTCCTTCTGTTGTCCCTGCTACTAGGGACAGGGCTGGGAGGTGACAGAAGCAGCCCTGGAACCTGTGGGCTTTCTCAACTATTGTGAGCACCACATCCTTCCACAGCGAGAGGAACGATGGAGCTGACCATTGTCGAAATTGAATGGACCGGAGAGCTCAGCTTTTCCAAGCCCTCATTTCGCAGGGGAGGAGAGGGAGTCCAGAGAGGACAGGCAGCTGGAAGGAGTGTCACAACTTCTGGGATCCCTGGGAGGTATCTCACCACCACGGAAGGGAGGAATAACCACACGGAAGTCAGTCACACGACTCTTGAGAACTGAAGGTCTGCAGTCAAAGTCCCTAATGGAATTTAATCCTAATGCAACCTACCCAACAAGCCAATTTCTCACTCCCATCCCCAGGTGTCTCTCTGACTGTATGTCTACCACAAGGGGACTATCAGGAAATATACAGGCCATGACGGAAGACAATGGGTCCCTCATTTGTGGAATTGGAAACAGGCTTTGGGTCACGTGAAACTCATCCCTCGCAGCTGGAATGCGGCAGTTGCCAGTACGTGAATGACTCCAGAGGCCAGCGTTAGGCTCTGTGTGCAGACGTGGAGAGAAGGGCTTGTGCTGTGCCTCTTAAGGAGTCAGGATAGGCAGGCTTGCAGTGAACTTGAGAACCCAGGGTTCCATATTCAACCACTTCAGCAGAGCCCTTGTCATGCTTGCATGCACTGGTACAGCACCAGTTCTTAAAGACATCAACAAAACCCACGTTAGCCAGAGGCACAAGGGGGCGCACGCGTCTGGAGTTCATTTGCAGTGGCTGGAAGCCCTGGTGTGCCCGTTCTCTCCCTCCCTCCCTCCCTCTCTCTCTCTCTCTTTCTGCCTCTTTCTCTGTCTGTCACTCTCAAATAAATAAATAAAAATAAAAAGAATTTTTTAAAAAATTAATAAAAAATAAATAAAAATAAAAAAGATATCAACAAACTCCTGTACCCCTTGGGAAATAACTGTTATTCTGAGATCCACTAGAGCTCTTAACTATCTACTGCTCTCCTGGCATGGGCAGAGATCTCCCCCTGTTCAGTAACTAAAGAGTTAAAACTCGCTCCCACAGAGGGCTTCTGGGAGCCACGCTAGCATCCACAAGGTGCTGCCTGCTCAGACTGATCTAGAACCAGACTCATCACTAGTGTTTTTGTTGTTGTTCTTGTTGTTACTTTGCTTTTGCTTTTGCTTTTCGAAGTAGGGTCTCACTGTAGCCCAGGTTGACCTGGAATTCACTTTGTAGTATCAGGGTGGCCTTGAACTCACAGAGATCTTCCTACCTCTGCCTCCCGTGTGCTGGGATTAAAGGTGTGTCCCACCACGCCTAGCATCATCGCTGCTTTTAAATAGCTTAAATGCCATTCCCTGGTGAAGCTAGCCACATGGAATGAGGAGGACTACGTGGGTCCACCTGGGGTGGCTCTCCAGAGCAAAAACCATGCAGAGGATGTGAGAAGGGAGCTTGATGAAGCTTGGTGGACCGAAGGGTGCGTGTCTGGAAAAGAATGCTGATTAAGAAGACTCCTCCCATAGTAAGCTAGGGTTCATTTCAACACAGGGTTCAGAGCAGCATGGGTGTTCTCTTGCCATCAACTGCCCTCTGTGGCCTTTCCCTGCCACCAACTCTGAGAACAGACCTAACAGCCACTGGTAATCATCCAGGAGTTGCACAGGGCAGGGCTTCTGCTCCTAGACAGCATGGGCTGGAAAAGCACAGTTCGAAAAAGCCACAAAGGGACTTCCCAGAAGTTCATGAAGTGACACCCAACAGTGTCCCAAAGGTCATCTAGGCAGGGTCAACATCCAGAAGGGGAAACTTCAACCAGATATAGACATTTTGTTGGAAATAGGTTCCGTAACTTCTGGGGTGATGGTACCCTGTTTCTGTGGCAGTTGGTTCTTAGGGGGAAAGCCATTGCAGGTAAGGAAGGAGAGAGGGGGGAGAAAGGCTGGGAAAGGTCAGGCCAGACTAGAGGTCCCTCCTCTGGGCTCCACTATTTTTTTTAATATGGACATAATTAGTATGTAAACAGCACATGTTGATACCATCCTGATACAGGTCATCACCATGGGGATTTGGGGTCATGCATTGTGGGGGCAGCAGTCAGTTATAGGGGAGAGGCAATGTCTCTGTGCAAAATGTCCCAACTTGTGGGTCTAACAATCTTTCCACCCCCTCTTCTGCAAAATTCCCTGAGCCATGTTGGGTGCATTTTAAGTCTACTTCAGTGATGGGCACTTAGGAGCCTCAGGATCTCTGATTTGGTAGGTGTTCAGTGTCCTCAGTATCTATCTCCTTCACCCTTGTGCTGATATCAGGTATCTTGCTCATTTCCCCAAATCCTCTATGGTTTCAGCTGGGGCCAGGGTGGAGTGAGCTGGGTCATTTATCTCCTCAGGTCCAGCTCCCATCTGAAAAAGAGAAGCAGATTCTATAGTGGAGAGTGAAGTCAGCACCAGTTAAATGGGATAACCATTATTAATTTAGAGAGAATTTAAATAGTGTAGACCCTCTTATAGCCCAAGATTAGTGGGAGCTTGACACTGGAAATCAAAATTGTTATCTGGATATGATTCTGACTTGTTTACCAGTTCCAGATATAGTTTCCTTTCCACTGAGCAGATCCATTAGCCAATCCAAGAGCAGCTGGCTACCCGCCATGGCTGTGTGCCACTATTGCACTTGTGTGAGAATCATGTCAGGTTGTTTGCTTCTAAGTATCTTAGACTTTGAGTTGCTCAGACAGATGCTGGCCACTTTGCCCCATAACTCATGTAGTGCCTTCCAGCACTAGGTGGGCTAACTGTCTAGGAACTGGCTTTCTTCCGTATTCCAAGGTTTCTCCATGGTCTGTGCCAACAGTGTTTGGTGTCTTCAGCAGTAGAATCTTACCACTAACCTCTGGTGGGTCATCAAGTGCTCTGACAGAAGTCTGTCTTATTTGTGTTAGGAGACCTCGTAGGTCTCTCTGATCAACAGCTCATTGTGGATGTAGACCACATCCTGATACAAGGAATTACAGGCTAGTGCCAAGGGAAAAGAAAAAGCCAAAAAAAAAAAAGAGAGAGAGAGAGATGAGAAACTTAAGGTTAGGTTTCTTCTCACCCTCTCGAGGCCCTTTGATGCAGGTGTTCCCCCTAAGGTCTTGTTGAGGGTTCCACCTTTTAGTTTAACTTCTAGGATATAGATTTCTATGGTATGAGTCCAATTTGGGTTCAGTTTTATGCTCCCCACCACTGCCCTTCCCCTTCCTCAAAGCCCTACCCTCTCTATTGTCCAAGCCTCAAGATGCCATTCAGGTATCACAGCAACTTGAGCTGATCCAGGTTCAGAACCAAAGATGAGTGAGACCATGCAACAATTGTCTTTCTGGTTGTGTGAGTTCACTTAGAATGATCTGTTCCAAGTTTGACCATTTTTCTGCAAATTTCATTGTGTTATGTTTTGCTTGCTACTGAATAGAATTCCATCCTGTAGATATATCACATCTTGGTTATCCTTTCATCCAATTACGGGCACCTGGGTTGATTCCAGTTCTTACCTATTATGAATTGAGCAGCTGTACACATACTTGAGCAAATATCTCTGAACTGAGATGTGGAGCTTTTAGGATAAATGCCCAGTAAGGGAATATCAGGGTCTGTTGATAACTCTATAGTCATCCTTTTCAGAAATCTCCATATTGATTTCCATAGTGGTTGTACCAGCTTACATTCCCACCAACAGTGAATGAGCATTCCTATTTCTCCACAGCCTTGCCAACATTTGTTTTCATTTGATTTTTTTTTTTTTAAATTTTTTTTATTTATTTATTTTGAGAGTGACAGACACAGAGAGAAAGACAGATAGAGGGAGAAAGAGAGAATGGGCGTGCCAGGGCTTCCAGCCTCTGCAAACGAACTCCAGACGCGTGCGCCCCCTTGTGCATCTGGCTAACATGGGACCTGGGGAACCGAGCCTCGAACCGGGGTCCTTAGGCTTCACAGGCAAGCGCTTAACCGCTAAGCCATCTCTACAGCCCTTCATTTGATTTTTTAATGTTTGCTATCCTTACTGGGGTAAGATGGAATCTCATAGTTGTTTTAATTTGTATTTCCCTAATGGTTAGGGATGTTGAACATTTTCTTAAGTGTGTGTTAGCCATTTGTATTTCTTCCTCTGAAAACTCACTATTCAGTTCTCTGTTCCACTTTTGGAGTGGGTTGTTTGAGTTTGTATTTTTTAGTTTTTTGAGTTCTTTGTAGATTCTAGATATTAGGCTTCTGTTAGTGGCATAGCCTGGAAAGATTTTCTCCCATTCAGTGGGTAATCTATTGGCTCTACTTATGGTGTGTTTGTAAAAAAGGTGTTTAGCTTCATGAGACCATTGGTTGAGTGCTTATTTAATTTCCTGGGCTACTGAGGTTTTGGCCAGGAAGTCTTTTCTCAGTACTATATTGTAGAACATGCCTCTTATTTTTAATTCCAGTAGTTGAAGAATTTCAGGTCTTATATTGAGGTCTTTAATCCATTTGGTCTTGATTTTTGTGTATGGAGAAATGAGTGGATCTAATTTCATTTTTCTATATATGGTCACCAAATATGTCCAACACCATTTGTTGAAGATGCTGTCTTTTCTCCAGTCTACATTATTGGCACCTTTGTCAAAGATCAAGCAGCTCTAGTTACTTGACCTAAGGTCTGTGTCTTCAATTCTGTTCCACTGGTCTATGTTTCTGTTTTTATTCTAGTACCATGCTGTTTTTGTCACTATGGCTTTGTAACATAGCTTTAGATCAGGTATGGTGATACAACCAGAGGGTTTATTTTTTTGTTTGTTTTTTGCTGAGGATATGTTTAGATATCCAAGGCCTGCTGCCTTTCCATATGAATTTTGAGATCACTTCATCAATCTCTATAAAGAATGATGCTAGCCGGGCGTGGTGGCACATGCCTTTAATCCCAGCACTCGGGAGGCAGAGGTAGGAGGATCTCCGAGAGTTCGAGGCCACCCTGAGATTACATAGTGAATTCCAGGTCAGCCTGAGCCAGAGTGAGACCCTACCTAGAAACCCCCCCCCAAAAAAAAAAAAGAATGATGCTGGCATTTTTTATTGGTATTGCATTAAATCTGTATGTTGCTTTTGGTAGAATTGCCATTTTCACAATATTAATTCTACCTATCCAAGAGCATGGGAGGTCTTTCCATTTTCTCAAGTCCTCAATTTCTTTCTTGAACTTTTAAAATGTTTTCATTATATAGGTCTTTCATATCCTTGGTTAGTATTATTCCAAAGTATTTCTTTCTCTGTATATTTGATTTCTTTCTCTGTATATTTGTCCTTTGTATATAGAAAAGCTACTGGTTTCTGTGCATTGACTTTGTATCCTGCCACTTTACTGAAGGAATTTGGTTTTTTTGAGGTAGGATCTCGCTCTAGCCCAGGATAACCTGGAACTCTGTCGCTCTAGCCATCTCCCCAGACCTTACCTCATATCTTGATTTTTGTGAAAATTGATTCTCAGAAGTTTCCAATTATGCCATGTTTTGATATTAACCATACTCACTATAATGTACAGTAGATCTTTGAGACTATTTCTTCTGCCCTCTTGGGTTTATATTTTTTGCTTTTGTTTTTCTGTTTTTGCTTATGTTTTCTTCTTTGGAGACAGGGTCTTGTTATATAGTCAGGCTCATCTAGAACTCACCATGTAGTCCAGGATAGCCTTGAACGCTCCATCCGACTGCCTCAGTCTTACCAGTGCTGGGATTACTGGCGTGCACCGCCGCACGAAACGTACCCTGCTATTTTAGCTGGTTCTTATTATAACATTGGCTGGTAAGCAAAGTACTATTTTAATATGATGAAAGGTCAATTTTCATCCCAACGGCAGAAATCACACTCTTCCCTCTAACCCACTGGACAGAGAACACAGACTTACCTATGAGGAAACCAGAGTGTACATTCCAGGTCCTTTTCTGTACACTCTTTAGCACCAGGCGGGCCACCAATCAGAGGATGTTGGGGGTGATAGCCTTTGAATCTATAGGCAGGACTGGCAATGTATGCTGCAGGCGGCATGGAGGAACTGAGCATTTTCTTCCTCTCTAAGGGCTAAGAGTGTCCCTTTTGGTTAAAGGAGTGACGGTTCGTCCACTAGCATATTCCAGCCTGAATCACAGCTCTGGCGACTGTTGGCTGTGTGCGCTGCTTGTCAGGCAGCCACAGAACAAGGGCCTGAGGACTCGTCTCCACAGACGGCTCTCTGAGTATAATTGTAGCTTTTTTTTGCAGCCTTCATTTAACATAACTTACTCATTTCATGTTATATCACTCGGAACCAATTGTACCTTCCGCATCTCTGACTTCTACATTTTAACAAAATTGCATCATCTTGTTTATAATAGAGGGTTCCTGAGTTCTAACAAATTCAGAGAATAATCTGGTAGCACAGGGAGCAGGCCTTTCTTGCATGGCAGCAAGAGCCAGCCCCAAAGGGAGACATTCCTGAGGTTCACTGCACGTAGGTATAATCATGCCAGACTTTGCACAGCAAATATATTAGACAGCCAAGGCTTAGAGATCAGGGCTTTGACCCTTGTTCAAGCTCAAGGAATTTCCTTTATTGCATTTCACTTCAAATTTTTATGAGGTTCTAAAAAAAAAAAGGATAGAGCCGGGCGTGGTGGTGCACCCCTTTAATCCCAGCACTTGGGAGGCAGAGGTAGGAGGATTGCTATGAGTTTGAAGCCACCCTGAGAATACAGAGTGAATTCCAGGTCAGCCTGGGCTAATATGAGACCCTACCTCAGAAAACAAACAAAAAAAAAATGGTGTATTACTTCTAAATCTAATAGCTAGCTTGGGGCTATGTGCCAGACACTACATTAAATTCTCTGCACACATTGTATGATCTTCACAGACTCCTTTCTAGGTCAGAATTTGTATTTGGTGACAGTTATAGCACTATTTGACTTTTCTGTCATCAAACTATATGGCAACAAATTGCCAAAAGCAAAATTCTTAGTAAACATTTTAAATAAATTATTAACAAATTAATTTTATTTTTAATTAAATTATTAATAAATTTTAATAAAACTAAATAAATACCATTTATTTAAAATAATTATTGTGACAATAGCACAACTGGAGATTTTAAATTCACTGTCATGGTTTTTGAGTCCATAGTCAGAGATAATAGAGTGATACCATTAACAAACTAGAGTACAGTATACCAAAATACAGCCTTCATTGTAAGGAGTCCTACCCTTCCTTTGGCTCTTACGTTCTTTCCACCACCTCTTCCACATTATACCCTGAGTCTTGGCAGGTGTGATCAAGATGTTACTCAGTACTCCAGTCACTTCTTTCCAGCACTATGATACCTTCTGAGTCATCCCAAAGTCACTGCCATTTGAAAAGAGAAGATTCCCTACCCATAGTGAGAGTAGTGTTAATATAAGAGTATAAATATTAAGAGAAATGCTTACTGGGCAGTTTGATAAGCATAGTGTATACATTTTTCCAGACATCAGCAGATGTTACACCCCTAGGGCTCATGACTACCCCTGTCTAAGGCTTCATCGTTTGTTCTCTGAAAGGAAACAAACCTTTTAGGTAGTCATAGACAAAATTTAAAAACATCTTTTTCTGATTCTAAACATGATAGCTCTGTTATAGATATTAAGTAACAGCTGTGTTTACATGTTTTCCTTCCCCAATAGTTTTCCCATGGCAGATATTTTTTAAGGTTTACAGAGACTTTATTAGACCAAGAGAAGGAAGTGCAAAGAGCTTCTGCCTTGCGGAAGACAGGAGGGGATAGAGAGCCCATGTGGGACTCCAAGCTAGGATGAGGGGGTCTTACCAGAGCAGGGACCTGGAGGTTCAAGTGTCAGGAGAGATGAAGTCAAGAAGATCTGGGCTCCATTCTTACCAGCTGTCTGCCCCTGGACATGTTATTTCACTGCTGACAGCCTGCTTTTCTCACTTAAAGCATATAGGGGAAATCAGAACTCATGGTGCTCATGAGGGTTAAATGAGGTCATGTGTGGGTGACATCTAACATTGTGACCATTGTTCTCTCCTTTTCCTCATCTTATGAAGTTGGAAAGATAACAAAAACTTATCTCCTGAGCTAGAGAAAGTTTCCTTTATAGCCTTCATATAACATACTTACTCCTTTCATGTTATATTATTCAAAACCAGTTGCACCTTCCAATGTCTGACTTCTAAATTTAAAATATTACATCATTTTGTACCCATGTGAAGCCAGGTGCACAAAGTGGCACATGCATCTGGAGGACATTTACAGTAGCAAGAGGCCCTGTTTTGTGCTGAGAAAAGATGTCTGCTAAAAGAAAAGAAAAGGAAAATCCAGGAGAAGATAGTGAGGGAGAAGTGGATGAAAAGGGAGGGCAAGGGTATTTCACTATGATCAATTTAAAAGTCATGTTTCTCTCAAAAGCAGCTTTAGACTCATCTCTCTCTGTGATTGAAGTTGATCTCTAGGATGGCTTGGTAGAGAATGTTTTAATAAAAATGTCACCAACTATCTTCAAGACCTCAGGGGATTGCTCTGGAGAGCCAGGTATCCCAGATTTATATTGTGCATATCAAATCACTCAGAGGTTTGATGATTAAAGGGCAATAGTCATGTACTGTCTGCACAGATCTTTAACCTGAGCCAGGTATGGAGCAGCTCATCTTTATTCCACGTACTGTCCACTGGGCACTGGACTGGAGGCGTCTGGGATGGCTTCCCTCAGGGCTGGCATCTTGATGCTAGGGCCATCCAGGAGCTTGTCCAGGCCTGTGGTCTTGGAGAGTTATCCCCTCTCCACATGGGCCCTTTTCCCCCACCAACTGCTTTGGCTTCCTCTCATCATGGTGGCTGGGTTCCAAGAGCAAGTGCCTCAAGAGACAGGAAGTGGGAGCTGCCAGTTCTGAAAGCCCGGGTCGAGAAACTGGCACAATACTTCTTCCTCCATGCTCATTTGTCAAGGAGCCTCAAGGCCAGATTCAAGTGGAAGGGAGACTGTTCCAACCTCTCAGTGGAAAGTGTGTCAAAGAATTTGGGGGCTATACTGGGTACTTGCTGTGACCCAATAACTGAAAAGAGCAACTTTAAGAAGGATAGGTCTATTTTCAATCATGGTTCAGGGAATATGGTCCTCATGATGAGGAAGGTGTGTCAGCAGGGCCAGCCCTTGTCTGTGGTGACAGGAAGCAGCTTGCTCACACTCCAGAAGATTAGGAGACAGAGAACGGGGAAGATAAGTGCTCAGCTGGCTTTCTCTCTTTCCTTTTTATTTTTACATATTGATTTATTTGAGTGAGAGAGAAAGAGAGAGAGAGAGAAAGAGTTGGCATGCCAGGGCCTCTAGCCACTGCAAATGAACGCTAGGTGTATGCACCACCTTGTGCATTTGGCTTTATGTGGGTACTGGGGAATAGAACCGGGGTCCTTAGGCTTTGCAGACAAACACCTTCACCACTCATCTCTCCAGGCCTCCTTTTTGCTTTTAACAGCCATATAGGGGAACACCCAAGCTCAATTCTAGGTGGGCTTCTGTAGACAGAGGGACAAATGAGCGCAACACCAGGGAGGCTGCTCATGCAGGTTACCTACATGTGCTCATGAAGAGCAGGTGGGATGAGCAATTGTAGGGAATATACCATCACACCATTTCCATCATGAAATGACTTACTTTACTATGGAAAGGGAAAGCCCGCCTCCCCAGGGCCCTGCAACCTAGCTTCCTCCAGCCTTTGAGCTCCTCCTGATTCTAGTGTGCCTAAACTCTAAACAATCCTCAGTTCCTAGAGATCCCCAGGACTCAACAAAACTCTTGGACAAACAAAAACTCTCACAATCTTTCAGAGCTACCTCTGGTGGGTGGGGGGACTTCAGAGGCCAGCTCTGAAAGCTGGAGGATGTCAGGGGCCATTCGGTTCTCAAAGTCTTCCTTGGAGGACACATATATACTCAGGAAAAGCTACCAGATCATGCATACAGTGGGATGTGATCCAGAGGAACATGTAATTCTTCGGCCCATTCTGTTTCCACTATGCATGTCACCTTCTGTGCACTGATCCTTTGCATTAGGGCACTGAAGCACTTTTAACTAAGCAGGTACTATAAGGGACATATTGGCTGGTCACAACAAATACCTGACATTTAGCATCAGCTTCCATGAAGGCAGGACACAAAGCTTCATGCTTACTTGGGTACTCATTCCTTACTTTCTCCACTTCCTTAGGCCCAGAAGGACTGAGGGTTCTATAGCCATGAGACACCTAGACCACATAATGGAGAACTAGGTCTTCCAGGTAGATCATTACCTCACCTAATCAGGTTTGCTGGGTTTTTAAGGCTCCTCTTCCTTGGAACCAAAGATCCAGCCACTGAGAAGGCACATGGAGATTGAGCCTAAGAACAGAGAGCATGGTGCCACCTTCAGAAATACAGAAAGGCTTTTTATCAATTCTGTGGTTATGACCCAGAAACCTTTATTTTCTAGAATAAGGGCCCTTGGGAATCTAGGACAAGAGAACTGGGAGGGCTTGAGATGGGATTGGTCTACCACATCCTATCTTCCCCTGCCATGGACAGAGCAAGAAACAGCTCAGAACACACAGGGACTGGTGAGATAGAGGCCAGACCTTGACCTGTCATTCAGCCAGGTCCAGCCTGATGGTCAGAAACCACTGGCCACGTCACTTTAACTCAGCCTTACCACAAACCACTAGACCTTGTCTTCACCCTGGAAGAATATGAAAAGGATTTTTGAAAAGTTGGCACTTAAGATCAAAATCACTTTCCTTTCCACTTCTGAAGACCTGAGACATGTTTTCCATCCACTTAATAGAGGAACTTTCTACAAATCTGCCTTCCAGCTATCTTCCATTCCTTTTCCTGTGTTTTCTTTCTCTACATATCTTCCTTATCTATGTCTAATCTGGGAGCAGCCCCCATTTGCAAACTGATACAATGGGATATTTTTCTTTGGGGGTCACAAGGAATTTCTCATACATGAAAATCTGGTGAAGGTATATGTATTTATAATATCTAAACTTCATGATCCTATTCCTTTAGTTCAAATATAATCACATCCAAGATTATGCATTCTATTAGTTAATTTTCTATTGCTATAATAGATATTTGAGATAAATCAGCTTATGAAGAGAAAAATGTTTATTTGAGCTCATAGCTTTCTGGTTTTCAGTCCATGACCAGTTACCTGTTGCTTTGGGGTTTGTGGGTAGCCATTGTATCCTGGGGGGGGGGGGGGAAGAAAGCTGCTCACCTCCTGGTAACTGGGAATCCAGAAGAAGGAAAGAGGAGGTGGTGCAGTTCTTTGAGGACATGGCCCCAGTACCTAACTTCCTTCCACTGGGCCCCACTTCTTGAAGTCTCCACTGTCTCCCAATAGCGCTCCAGGCAGGGGACCCAGGGCCTTTGATGGACAGCTATTCAAATTACCAGGTCTTAAAAGAGATACCCTCCCAGCTGTCACTGCCTCCTCTGTTGTCCCGTGCAGAGTCTGCAATAACAGCACTGACCATCTCCTACCAAGGAAAAGATTGTTAGATGAGCTCTTCTTGCGGAAAATTGATAGAACATTCTTCCTTTATTTTTATTTTTTACTTGGCATACAGACATTTGGGTATGATTCATTCTGGCACTTTTGAACACAAATTGCTTTCATTGACACCTTTGTGCAACACCCTCTCCCCACCAATTACCTCCACTCACCAGCATCTCCTTCCTTCTGTTTACATGCCACAGGTGACAAGACTTTTTTAAAAAATATTTTTATTTTCATTTATTTATTTGAGATAGAGAGTGAATAAATAAGGGCAATCCATGTGCTCCCGCCACTGCAAACAAACCCAAATCACATATGCCACTTTGTGCATCTGGCTTTATGTGGGTGTTGGTTCACTGAACCTGGGCCATCAGGCTTTGCAAGCAAGAGCCTTTAACCACTGAGCCATCTCTCCAGCCCATAACAGCACATTCACAAAGAGACCTCAGCCATAAAATACACCTTTAGTGTATATGGAAAAGAGAAAGTGTGTCACACTACACTAGTCTGAAAGGCAGGTTTTCAGGGTGTGATCAAAATAAACACCGAGGAGTTCATCTTCACATGTCAAACTGTGTCTTTCTGCTTCAATGTGATTAAGATATCTTACACCCTACCAAGAATACAGCAATGGAGGGTGAAAGTCCTTTATTACCAAGCAAACCTCATGACAAATCCTGAGCCTATCACATAGCACTTAAAGAGAAGAAGACACTTCTCAGAGCTTTAAGCTGTACATCTTAAAAAATGGAGACAAAAAAAAAAAAAATCCAGCCAGGTATGGTGGCGCAAGCCTTTAATCCCAGCACTCAGGAGGCAGAGGTAGGAGGATCACTATGAGTTTGAGGTCACCCTGAGACTACATAGTGAATTCCAGGTCAGCCTGAGCTAGAGTGAGATCCTACCTCGAAAAAAAAAAAAAAAATCCAACTCTGAGGGTTGGATGGATTCAATGATATAAGGAAGTAATGTCACCAATCAATATAAACTGTCCCTGTTCTTACATCACTGCTTCCTGTGCAGTAGAGAGAGGACACAAGCAGGTACCACAGATCCCTACCTCCGGGGCTGCAACCTTGTTGAGAAGAGGACACTTTGCTGGCTGGCATCAAAACTACCCACTAGGCGCCAGGCTGGAGCAAATCAGCCCAGACAAGGGCCCGCTGGGGAGAGCCTTGAGCATGAAAGGCTTCCCAGCAGAGATGAGCCTCCGGTATCGGGGAGGATGGGACAGAACTGATGCTGATATTTCTGCCCAAGCCTGGAGAGAGGAAGCAGAATGGCATGTCTGTGGGAGTATAGGAAGGCAAGACTAGGCCAACCTAAGAAGAAAAGCCCTAGAAGGGGATCAGCACAAAATGATATGACAAGGAAGGGACAGGCAGCGTGGGTGCTGGAGAGTCACGGGGAGGGTGGTGGCCTTGGATTCTCTGGGATGGGATTAGTGGTAGGTCCTGGGATTGTGAAGTCAGCATTTAGGGAAGAAAGGGTTAAAGGCTTCCTCTCTTCTCTGACAGAAGGCCAGAAGAGCCAGTGAGAGAACCATCAACAGAAGAGAGAATGGTGAGTTCACCAATGGCTGGGAAGAAGGAGGTACAAGGGAAGAGAAAGCAAGGACCCTCCTGGTGTGAGTTGGGGTAGCAAGCGAACTGTATTTCGACACTGGAGGCTGAGGGGTCAGGGAGTAGTCAAAGACAAAGACAGCCCTTTGCTCTGCTCTGGACAAGTTTCTGGGACATACCGACCCACAGCCCCCCATGTGGCTGAGCAGAGCCTGCACCCCTTCTGTTCCATCTTATTTCTGTCTTTCACTTTATTCCAGTGTCATATTTCCTAAACACGAGACTGAAGTCACAAGTAATTCTCCCTGGAGGCAGAGTCATGCAAGCTACCCAGAGGACGATAGTGGTGTGCTTAATACCAGTGTTTCCTTAAGACTAAGTTGGGGTTCTTAAAGCCATCAATTAGTTATTAGTTATGTTCAGACTCCCTCCCTTCTTCCCTTCATTTATCTTTTCTTTGTCTTTCTCTCTCTTCTTTCTTTCCATCTTTCTTTCTTTTTCTTTTCTTCTGGGACAGAATTTTACTATGAGTCCTTGCTAGCCTACAAGTTGCTATATAGTCCAGGCTGACTTCAAACTCATGATCCCCCTGGCCTCAGCCTCCCAACGGTTGGGGTCACGCCCACCTCCATCCATCCTTTTATTGCAGAAGAAGAATAAAGTTTTCTAGGAAGGATGTGACTGCCTACCAGGCAGTTTCATGTCTTAGGGGGAGGGGAACCAACACTGTAGAAAATGTTAGATTAGCTGGGCTCACAGGTAATGTGGAGACTTCTTTGTGTGTGGTTGGTGACACTCTTCCTGGATTATATGTGTCACGTATGCATCATGTATGTATTGCAGCATTCATAGTTGGTATCTTATCCTACCACTTTCCTTAATGCACCCTTCAATGAACTGATGGAGGTCGTGGACAGGTCTCTTTGCTCCTGCATTCTGCCCCCAAAGAAGCTCACCCCTATCTGGTGCCACAATTTAGCAGGAATTTGGCTGGTAACACCGTGTGGGTTTCTGGGCACCAGAATAGCAAACCGGCTTCGAGGCAGCCAGCATCGGGGATTGAGGAAGGAAGTTCCAGATGGAAGCAGTAGGGTGTGAAGATGCTTGACTGCAGGCCAGCCCTGGGATGGGGGTGGGTGTAGGGGCTTGGAATGCCCCTAAAAGGATCCAGACTAATGGAGAAGCTACTAGAAAAAGGCTAAGCATCTTGGCATGTAGACCCAAAGAAACGTCTGGGAGTTAGCTCCTAGGTTAATAAAGTTTAGAGAATTGTAGACTCTTAGGATTGAAATGAGCCTCACACTAAAAAATTCTGTTCCACCATCCAGGCTTCTGACGATATTACCAAAGCATTGTCCTTGAACAGGGATGGTAATCTGACACAGCTCTCGTGGGTCACTCATTAACTCTGTGACATGTGTCCTAAGCTTACAGTGCAATGTTGAGAAGGGAAGTCCAATTTAAGAGTTTTCTGGGAAATTGAAAGGAAACAGTAAAATACAGAGGAAATAGTTACATCAATAAATTAAATGAAAGATGAGGAACACTTCTGGTAATCAGAGAGTATGTGAGATAAAGACATAGTGTTGGGCTGGAGAGATGGCTTAGGGTTAAGGCGCTTGCCTGTGAAGCCTAAGGACCCATTTTCGACTTTCCAGATCCCACGTAAGCCAGGTGCACAAAGGTGAGGCAAGTGCAAGGTTGCATATGCTTACTAGGTGGCGCAGGCATCTGACATACAATTACAGTGGCTGAGGCCCTACCAGACCAACTTTCTCTCTCTCTCTCTCTCTCTCTCTGTTTCTCTCTCATGTGCACTCTCTCTAAAACAAAAAACAAAACTAAAATATTTTAAAAAGACATAGTATCAACTGTGAATCTTGATGTTCTTTTGTGGGGGAGATACCCACACTAGGCCTCAGTCTCCTGTATGAAGTGTGGAGATCATTCCCTGGTTTGCCTTAGTTAACACTGGAAAGAATAAAGTCCATCTGAAATGTGAAAAAAAAAAAATGGCACCTTGAAAAAGTCTGTGGATCTCTATGAACAAAGAGGCCGTCCCAAAAAAAATAGCTGGGGAAATAAAAGCTCCTTACTCCTAGACCATTTGCCAGAAGCTGGGCCATCTGTAACATGCCACTCCACTGTAATCATTATGTGATTGCTTATAGCCGTCTTCTGCTTTCACACAGCAACCTATTTTCTTCTCACCAAAAGAACCATGACTTCACCCTGTCCCAGCACATTAGCCTTCATTGGAGCCTCTAAGTAGTAGTACAGACTCCCCCAGAATGGAGATAAGAGACGCTACTGAGGCAAGGACTTATAACCAAGGGAGCTTGAGCAACACCTTAGTCGCTGATTTCTACTGCAGTCAGAATTCGGGGCTCCCACCGAGGTGAACGGACAGGAGGTGGAAGGAAACCAGGGCTGGTTTGAGATGTTCCCTCCCTGCCTCAAGCACAATAGCTGCAGGGTGACTGGTCCTAAATACCGAGTACCATATATGCCTTTGTTTGCAAAAGAGGTTCTGTGGTGCTAAAATGTTTATGAAACATTTGTCTGCACTAATAAATTTTATAATGAAAACAAAGCCCAGAGAGGAAAAATTAATCATACTTAAGACTTCTTTGGAGTCAGATATCAAATCCCACAGAAGAATTCCACTGGGAAAAGTGCCCATGCTATTGACCCCCAAAGCTAATGAAACAGGCACATAAATTCCATCTAGCCTTATGTCCTTACTAAAGCTTTCTCTGTTCCCTTAACTCCTAAACCTTCTAGGCTAGGAAGAGGTGCTGCCATTTAGGTAAATATCCTCTGTGTGTCCTTCCTCTCACCTCTCTGCATCTTCCATACTTGATGCTCTGGCTGCTGGTTGATCTTGACCAAGAACACCAGAGGACAGAGAACAAATCTAATCTCATCAATTGGTATGGTCCGTGTTAAACTCAGTGCCAATAATAATCCACAAAGTTCAACAGACACAATAATGAATGAATACATTTTGCCCAGATGTAACTCTCTGGTTTCTCTTCTCTAAGCAAGCCAAATCCTCCAGAGTTTTTTTTTCTTCTAAGTCACAGAAGACAAATGCCGTGAAATGTTCTCTCAGGGGAAAGCTGGGAAGATGTACTTGGGAACATTTACAAAATGAGGTTGGCATTGGAGAGGAAACAGCCAATATATTTAGCCCCCCTTGGCATGCCAAGGCCTTATTGAGACAGAAATAGGCACCGTAGGAGGAATCTCAATGAAATATTTTTCTAAGCAGTCAGTGTTGGGCTTTGCCTGAACGTGGCTGCAAAGCCAGGGGAAAACGTGGACAGAGACCCAGAGCATTTTGAGGGTGGCTTCCAAACCATGCCGGGGGGCACAGTGCCTTGCAATGCAAAGTTGGTGATCCCTGAGGGAGGACAGGGCTGGCGTTGTTCCCGCCATGGCTCAAGGAACACAGCATCCTCTTTGCAGGCACATCCCATGGGCCCCTACATTTGAGGGATTCAGGTTCTCCCCAATACATACAGTCAAGGGGCACCATTTATATGAAACCTTCCTACGCATTCCACCCAACTCTTTCAATGAGCCAACATTCCCTAAGAACCCTGCTTCACCCGGAACGTTTCCTGGAACTCATTGGAGGGAAACGTTGACACTTTGGTCATAGAACGGCTCATCCACACATTCCGCTTCCCGTGCCTCTGTCAAGATATGCATTGCAGCACTTCAGGCCAGAGGCAACCTTGATGAGGACCTGAGGACGGGTTCTCACGCTGGCCGGGGTGGTGAGAGGAAGAGAGGAACAGGTGGCAGTGCAGTAATGCAGTCCAATGCAGCTGCCAACATCTGCATGTGTGAATAACCGCAAATATCTTCTCTTTTTTTTTTTTTCTCACTGGAGCTCATGCTGTTTTGAAAACAGCTTTTCTCACTTAAAAGTGTATCATCAACATTCTCCTATGTGATCAAGTATTCTTGTACAAGATGAGCTTTCATATCTCTACGGTGTGGCCTCGTTTGGAAGTCACGTTTTCTTCAGCCACTCTCCAGATGTTAAGCATTTAGGTTGCTTCCTGTTGCTGCAGCATTAACCAAACACCCTCGGGTAAGAGCTGGGTGCCTTTCTGATCATCTCCAGGGCAGATGGCCGGGCAAAGGTCTTGCAGCTGTTCTGCGCCTCCGTCCCAGCGGCTGCACTCACCCGTCCTCACACCTTGCTCACACCACTTTGTTCAGTGCCTCATTGCTGTTTGTGTAATAAGTAGACCAACAAAGCCGGGTGTGGCGGCACACGCCTTTAATCCCAGCACTTGGGAGGCAGAGGTAGGAGGATCGCCATGAGTTCGAGGTCACCCTGAGCTTACATAGTAAATTTCAGATCAGCCTGAGCTACAATGAAACCCTAACTCGAAAAACCAAAAATAAAACAAAATAAAATAAAGCAGACTAACAATACTTGCAGGGTTGTTTTAATGATTAGATCAACGAGTCAAGTAAAGCGCTTAAAACAAGACCATCCTTAACACTATCATTGGCTGAGGAGGTCCTCCCTAAATTTTAATTATTATATCTTTGCGGTGCTATGTTCCCTGAAGAATATCTAGACCAGCAGTTTTGCACGTTTTTAAGGCCTTTGAAACATATTGCCCAACTGTCCTTCTGAAGGGTCATAGCAATTTATATTCCCAAAAGCAATTTATAAAGATATTGGGGAGCTGGAGAAATGACTTGGTGGTTATGGCGTTTGCCTGTGGACCCATGTAAGCCATGTGCACAAGGTGGCACATGCATCTGGAGTTAGTTTGCAGTGGCTGGAGGCCCTGGTGTGCCCATTCACTCTCTCTTTCTCACCAACTCTCTCTCTCTCTAAAATAAAATTAAAAAGAAGCCAATATTGCCTTGGATACCAAAACCAGATAAAGATATAACAAAGAAAGAAAAGAAAAGAAAATTAAAGACTGGTTGCACACAGTCTCCTAAGCCTCTTTTGAAATACCGAGTGTTTGCTCTTGGCAACCTGGAGTTCTGGGAAGAGGTAGGATTTAACACTGTGGATTCTTTTTCCCCCTGAATCTCTCAACCCCGACATTTCTCTCCCAGTCTCCAGAGCTTCACTGTTACACCTCTGCCCTCTCCTGCCTTTCTTTGGGTGATGCTAAGCTTCCTGGGCCAGATCTCAGCAGTTGTCCCGTTTTCTCTGCGTCACAGGGCTCATCCATTACAGCCACCCCTCAGCTTTCTAATACTTGTCACTGTCTTAATCCTCCCTCCACTTTTTAATTCCATGTGAATATCCCACCCTCTCAAATCTCCAGGTTTATCCCCAAAATCAATCCTTTCCTGCTCCCCGACTCTTTCTTCCACCCACTTCAGGCAAGCCTTTGGATTCCATCCTCCTGTCACCAATT
The DNA here is from genome assembly GCF_020740685.1 of Jaculus jaculus. Taxonomy (NCBI): domain Eukaryota; kingdom Metazoa; phylum Chordata; class Mammalia; order Rodentia; family Dipodidae; genus Jaculus; species Jaculus jaculus. Next base: position 16,654,763 of record NC_059105.1, read on the forward strand.
TGTGCAACTTTAAAGTCACTTTAGACAACTTCAAGATCTAAAGAGTCATCAGATACAATTGCTTATTTTGTTTTTCTTTCTATTTCCAAGGCCATCACTATATCCAACTTTGATCAGAGGTCAGGTCCTCTAGACAACAGCAACAACACACACACACACACACACACACACACACACACACACACACCATCAGCTTAAGCATGAATCTTTCCACAATCCCAGCATCCTACTGTTCAAAGATCCTGCCAGCCCTCAGAGCCTCGATAATGCCTGTCCTCCTGCATGGGGCACCAAAGGACTTTCATTGCTAGCCCTGTCTTCTGAACTTGACCTTTGGTGCTTTCATAGACTAGAACATCCACTTGTCCCAAACCCTATACATCCTTCCAATAATTCCCCCTGAAGGCTTTCCTGAACACTCCGCCCAAAATAACCCATTGTAATTAATACAGTTGAGCTCTGGGTAAAAGTCTGAGAAACAAACTCTCAACCATAAGGACTTTTGTAGACACACATCACAGGAACCCTGTCAATAGGATTGCTGCAGGAGTAGATGTTCACAAACACCACCACCAACCTGCTTCTATTTTCTCTTCCTCTTTCCTAAAGGAAGTTCAGTTTTGTCCCAATGTTCACAGCCTTGGCTTCTAGGGAGAAGGCCCAAACCTGGTGAGAAGCTAAGAACATGGAGATTGGAGCTAGAGTTCAAAACTCTTCCTCATTAGCTAGAATTATGTCATAGGGCCTTTCCTGAACCAACCAGTGGTGAAGGAGAAAGGATGTCCTGTAGCCCTGTGTCAGAAAGCTCAGCTGTGGAAGCCGGTCATCATTTGCACAGAGATGGTGCAGCTCCCAGCAGCATCCCAATGGCACCTATGTCCACTGGCGCTGGCAAGATACAGGACTTCTATAGAGGAACCAAGGGACCCGAGCTCTGGCCTGGCATTGCTGCTAGCTAACCGGGTACCTTGGAGCAAATCACCCAGCTTCCCTGAGTCACTATCTACATGTGTACGTGTACATGGTGGGGATGATGGTCCAGTTGTTGTAAGAACCCAAGGAAAAGCTGTGAGAAGCACTCTGTCAACTTGAAATGGCCACGTAAGTGGGAAATGCTAGAGTGTGGAAGACCTGCTCCCTCCTTCTCTCTTAATTAACACTTCCTGTGCACCGACCTTGAAGCTGTGGTTTCTCAGCGCCCATTTCCAGGGCCAGGCGTCATCTGTCCTTCTCCATCCCCCATAGCCACAGACCTCCTTTTGGACCCGAGAAGGGTAGAGAGGTATCCCTTCTCCCTCTGACACCCATGCCTGCCTGACTCAGGTCTCACAGAGTACTGCACTGCTGCGTTTTTTTTTTTCATCTAGAAGTCTGAGGCCATCTTTCTTTGACCCTCGACTGAGGTCTATAAAGGCTGGATAAGAAAATGATTATTAAGCATGAGCTCAGTCTCCAGGATCAGTCTCCAGCTGGCCTCAGTGCCTGGTAGATGGCTGATCAAAGGTAAATTGTTCAGCTTTTGAACCTCAAATTCCCCATCTTTAAAATGGGGATAAAGATGTCTACTTCACAAGGTTGCCCTGGGATGAGCTGAATACTCGGACCGCTTAACATTGTGCCCAGCACACAGCAAGAACTCCTCACCCAGAAAGCAGATTCTCTGTTGTGTATGTAAGAACTGCTGAGGAAAACTAGAGACCCTGAGGCTAGCTCCTCTGTAACTGTTGCAAAGGTAGGGGCTTGGGAAAGACAGCCTGGCATCCAGTCCTGGTGAGACCTGAACTGTATGGTTTGGGTCAGCTTCTGAGTGTGTTTCCTTATCAGGGAGGGGAATGGACCTCAAACTTGCTCTGTAGACCATGCTGGCCTTGAACTTGCTGAGATTCTCTTGCCTCTGCCTCCCATGAGCTGGGATTACAAGCATGCGCCACCACGCCTGGCTGCATTTCCTTGACTATTAAGCGGCAGTAACTGCATGGGTGAGCTCCAGAGTCTTTCTTTGTGCTAAATGTTCACGGGCTTTCTTCTGCAGCCTCCTGGTTCTCCCATGACAAGATTTCCAGAATCTCGTCCTGTCCCTATCCTGGCATTTACTTTCAGGAACTCCTTGCCATTTTTCAGGCAGAGACACTGTATTTCCAGGTCTAATGCTGAGCCTTTCACTTCCATCGGGGCTGCTTCTGGGTTTCCAGGAACTCCATCACTCCCCCACCTCCAGCTCCATCTCCTAGACCTCTGGGTACTCCCTCTTTCTTCTCTCTCACCCAAATTCCTGGCTCCTTGGGCCAGGTAGGAAAGCGGTTTAGTTTGACCCAAGTTGGCACATTCTCAGAACCTCCCCTGCCTCTGGCACATTCCTTGTGTTTGGGCAGGACCCAGAGAGCCAGAGAATTCCTCTCCCTCCTTAGTGTGGGTCCCCGTGTTGGCATGCCAACAGCCCCAAATATTTAAAGCAATCATGAAAATGAGCTCAGAATCCCATGCCAGAGCCTTGAAAGGAATTAGGCTAAAAACGGGACAAAGGAAGAGGTAAGGCCAAACGGAAAGTGCCATGAAAGGCACTGCCCAGCCTGGCCGGGCCCCAGCACTCTCCTCACTGGCTCCATTCATCCGCAGCCAGGCACTGTGCTGGGCACTGCAGAGGCAAAGCTGAATGAATCAATCCCAGCCCTTGAGCTCCCGATCCAGCTAGGGAAGCCACACAGACAATCGAATACACTGTGGAAAGTATGGACAAGAAGTCACCAGAGGCATAAAGGAGACGTGGGGTGAGAAGATAGAGCCAGGCCGCCCCCATACCTGCTGCTCAGTGTGGCATCTCCCAGAGCCTGGGCCCCGGTCTAACTTTGGGTCCTCTGGGGACAAGACAGAAGATGCACTTTCAGGAGAGGGCAACCAGCAGATGTAGAGGCGGAGAAGCACACAGTGGGGTGGAGAGGAGGAAAATGCTCACGCGTGACAGCTCTGTAAACTGCAAAGACCTGGTGGGCACATTGTAACACAGCACACAAAGTGCAATTAGTCCTTCCTTAGGACTTAAGACTTTAAAAAACACTACAAAGCCAGGCGTGGTGGCACATGCCTTTAATCCCAGCACTGGGGAAACAGGTAGGAGGATCACCATGAGTTCAAGGCCACCCTGAAAAGTGAACTCCAAGTCAGCTTGGACTAGAGTGAAATCCTACCTCAAAAATTCAATTAAGTAAATGAATGAATGATTGGATAAAAATACTGACAGAGCACTTGATTACTCACCAAAGGTTAATGGTACAACTCTACTGCTGAAGACACCATATGCTGTTGGTACAGAACATGGAGAGACCTGGCTGGAATCTGGAAGAGAGTCAGTCCCCAGACAGTTAGCTCTTCTAGTGCCAGAAGGTGCTATGTGAGCTACTGGGGGAAAATGACCAACATCTGTCCAAGCAACTCGTGGTCTAAGCTACTCAGCAGCAAACAACCTTATGGGATGCTCACCCAAGTGCAATAGTGGCATAGAGGCATGGTAGGTAACCAACTGCTCTTGAATTGGCTAACAGATCTGCTCAGTAGAACAGAACCCATAGCTGGACTGGGAAACAAGTCAGAACCATATCCAAAAATTGAGTCCACTCTCCAATATCAAGCTCCCACCAATCTTGGGCTACAAGAGGGCCTGCACCTATTAAATTCCCTCTAAAATAATAATGGTTATCCCATTTATCTGGTGCTGACCTCACTCTCCATTGGAGAATCTGCTTCTCTTTTTCAGATAAACACAGGACCTAAGGAGACCTTAGCCCATTGCACCAGGGCCCCAGCTGAAACCATAGAGTAATTAGGGAAATGAGCAAGAGTGCTGTTTTCTTGGTGAACCTGGTACCAGCACAAGGGTGAAGGAGATAGACAGAGATCACTCAACTCCTACTAAACCAGATATCCGGAGACACAGAGGTTCCCAAGACCTCATCACTGAACTAGACCCAAAACGAACCCAAAATGGCTCAGGTAAATTTGTGGAAGAGGGGCAGAAAGATTATTAGAGCCACACGTTGGAACATTATGCACAAAGACATTGCCTCTTCCCCATAACTGATGGCTACCCCCACAATGCTCGACCCACATTCCCCAACGAGGAGGGTCCTTTCAGAGGGGGGAGGGCAGGGAGGAGGCTAACGATGGAACCAACATGGCCGCATACACACTGAGTATGTACATTAACTAATAAAGAAGAAAAAAATACTGATAGAGATGGAGACAGAACCAACGTTTTAAGCAGCAAGCCTTCATCACGAGATACTCCACGTGCACGCCAGCCATCCGTGTGCGGGCGGAGGGTGACGGAGCGATGTGCCTGAACAGCAGCACCTGGGAGCCCGGGCGTCTGCCTGCTGGAGGGGAGATGGGTTTCCCATGTCACTGGAATGATGGAAGAGTTGTCCTGGCTGGGAGGGCTGGCAGCACCCCAGGCACCTGACACAGCACAAGGGACGGTGCCAGGGTAAAAAGCAGATACCTATTTGAGTGCAGGTTGTTACTAAGGGAGCCTCGGGGCTCCTGGAAGAAATAGGCAGGACCAGTGCCCGTCCTGACAGAGCACATCCCAGTCCTCATAGTGAGAGTGGAGAATGACTCTGTTTTGAGTGGGGGGGGGGGGTTCAAGACACCCCAAACAAAATGCAAGTGGCACAAGCTGAGTGATCACCAGGGGTTGGGGAAACCCACTATGCCAAGACACCCGTTGCTAACGGAGGTGCTCATCTTCATCACCATCACTGACATTTTTATTGATTTAAATGCTTCGAACATTTACTAAGCATTTATGAGCCAGGCCAGGCTAAAGCTTCCATGTGCTTAGTCCTCACAGCAACCTAAAGAGATCAGAATTCTTACAGAACTCATTTTTACAGAGGAAATGTTCTCTAAGATATTAAGATCCAAGATGCTCTAAAAACAGACATTGTGTATTTAACAAGTGGAGAGTATCGTAAATTAAATTGTGTCCTCTCAAAAATTCTAAGCCCCAGGGCCTCCCAGTGTGACTGTCTCTGGAGCCATTGCCTGCAAAGAGGTAATCAAGTTCCAGTGAGGCTGCGAGGCTAGGTTCTAATCCAATATGACCCTGAAGGAAAGGAGGACACAAGCGGGTGCAGAGGGAAGCCCCTGTGAGGACAACAGGGTGAGGTGCCATCTTCAGGCCAAGGAGACAGGCCACGGGAGACATTGGCCTTGCTGGCACCCTCATCTTATACTTGCTGCTTCCAGAACTGTGTAAGTCTGTTTCCGTTGTTTAAGCTCCCAGCCTGGATGCACTGTAAAGACCATCTGTGCGGTCCAAATGGGGAGCCATGACCAGGAGGGCCTTAGCGCTCCAGAAGAAACAGCTCCGAGGAAGCTGACCACTTGTGCCAGTGCCCGACTCTTGGTGGTGGGGAACCCGGGGACCCTCACCATCCTTAGATGAGCTCTGAGACAGGCAAGCCCTCCCCTCTCCCCATAAGTCAGAGGTGGAAAACAACAGACCACTTGGTAGTGTCTTCTCTGACAGGATCCAGGCTCAATAGCAATGGCTTCAAAACTGGGTTTAAAGAGATGAGAAGTCAGATGTTGAACTGTCAGCGGGGACATCATTTGAATGGATCAGTACTTGCGTCTTCAACCATCATGACTGTGCTCTGAATTCCTTGAAGTCGGGCAATTATGAAAAGGCATGGGCAAAAAAAATCTAGTGTTGACGTTTGACTAAAGTAAAATTGGTCTAGCCAGCAAGGGGGGGTGGGTGGAGGAGGGTTTCAAGAATGCAAGCCCTGTTTCAGGTACTGTGGAGTGCCAGCTTACCTTGGAATCTATAGTCAATATGGAAATCACCAGAAATACAGAGATGTGAAGGCTCCAGACCTGGTTATATGGGCGGCGGGGGGTGAGGGGGCGCAGGAGGCAGGGGAAATCCTGAAACTTTCAGGATGTTGCATTTCGGTGTTAAGAGCAGAATTTAAACACGTACAGGCTGCTGCAATGGACAGTAAACTAGTCAAAGACAGGACTTCAAATACACACTTTCTGGAGTCGGTAGTCCAGACTTCAAGAAAGAGGGATGGAAACAACAAAGGAGGGAGATGATGCAGCAGTTAAAGGCACATCCTTGCAGAGCCTACTGGCCTGGATTCAACTCCCCAAAACCCATGTAAAGCCAGGTGTACAAATTGGCTGAATTTCGTATGCAGCAGCAGGAGGCTCTGGTGTGCCCGTTCTCTCTCTGTGTCTCTGTCTTGTTCTCTCGTTCTCTCGCTCACTTTCTCACTCTCTCTAGCTCTAGCTCTCTCAAGTGAATAAAAATACTTCTTTTTTTAAAAAAAGGACTAAATTTCACAGGCTAGATGGGTGCTGTCCCATGGAAGGTGTGAAGGAGGAAGTCAAGAGGGAACAGTGGCTGGCAGGTAGGAGGTCCTCACTGAGGACTCTAGACAAGACAGCAGTCTGTGCAGCATCTTCAAGGTGTACGTGTGCATGCAGGTGGTGCGGTATGCTGTCAGGTTGCATGACTCATGTGGTGTAGGCACACGTATGTGATGTGGCATGTGTGCATGCATGTTTTTGGTGTATATGGGGGAATGCAAGCATGCATGTGCATATAATATATGTCACAGGTGCTCATGTGAAGTGTGTGTATGCATACATGTTTTTGATGTATATGGGGAATGCATGCATGCATGCATATATAATATATGTCACAGGTGCTCATGTAAAGTGTGTGTGTGTGCATGAATGTTTTTAATGTATATAGGGGATGCATTCATGCATGTGCATATAATATATGTCATGGGTGCTCATGTAAAGTGTGTGTGTGTGTGTGTGTGTGTGTGTGTGTGTGTGTGTGTGCATGCATGTTTCTGATATATATGAGGGGATGCATGTATGCATGTGCATATGCGTCATGGGTGTTCATGCATGTACGTGTGCGTGCATGTACACTTTTCCTTTAGTAGTGCAGATAACTTGATGAGGCATTTCCAGTGAGGAGAAGTCGGGCTTATAGTGGCAGAACCAGCAGTGCGATTTTGAAGAAGCTTCAGGAAGGAGTGCATTATCCAACAGGCAACTTCCACCGCAGAGGGGGAGCCAGGATAAAGGGTCAGGAAGAAGGCCTGCTGGATTTTCAATTAGACCTGAGGTATCAAGTTGCAGCTCATGTGATACCCAAATGCCTCATGTTTGTATTTTATCATTTCCATACTTCCAGTAAGCAGGGCTTACCATCTGTATAATGTCCGGCCAGAGGAATAGGAGCCGAGAGGAAATTGCACGGCAGTGCTGCATAACCAGCCCGGTCCTCCGGGCTATTAGTGGAGACATGTGTCCTCACTCATAGAGCAGTCACGTCCGGATTGCTTCTCAGCAGGGAGCTTCGCGTTTGGTCTGCTGAGAGGCAGCTCCAGCATGAGCCATGGCGAGGCAGCTTTCCGGTCTCACTATGCTACTCTGTCTAATCCTCAATCCCCTAGCTGCCCAGTTGCTACAAATGATTCTCGTGTGTTGACAGGCTATACAGTTCAAGACAAGACACACCGGCAGGAGATCAAGTTTGAACAAGAACCAAACTGTACAGTGGGGAGGCAATGTGAGGCGGATGTTAAGTGATGGGGCAGGAGGTGACCTGCCCGCTCTTCCTAGCCCTCTCCCTTCTGGCCCTGCTGACAGGCCCTCTGCAGCCGTGGGGGGCGGTGGCATATCTCAGACAAGTCACGTAAATGTTGCAGACCTGAGCTTCTTCAAATGAAAAGCAACAGGCGTGGTGCTTTCTGTTTTGCAGGGCTGTAGGGGAGATTAATGCATCACATAGGGAAGGTTCCTCACATAGTGCTAGGCACACAAAAACCACCTTGAGCAACACTAATAATAAACGCTTAGGTTAGGCTTACTACATGCCATGAGGTGTTTAAGGTATTTTAGTTACATTGACTAATCCTCACAACCCTGTAAGCAGCTTCCATTATTAATCCCTTATTTTATAGATGGACCTCAGACACCGAGATGTTCTATAACTTGCCTGTGGCTACAGAGCAAAGTAGCTTGGCTATAGAAGAGAGGCGTGATTAAATTAAAGTTGAGGGGCTGGGGAGGTGGCCCAGCTGTTAAAGGCACTTGCTGGCAAAGCCAATCGGCCCAGTTTTGATTCCCCAACACCCACACAAAGTAGACCCAAAGTGATACAAGCATCTGGCATTCATTTGCACCAGCAGGAGACCCTGGTGCACCCATATAGATACACACACACACACACACACACACACACATGCACATGCACATTTAAAATCAGCTGAAGCAATGGTAAGTGGGTAGACAGAGTACACAGATGCCCTTGAGCTTCAGCCTGCATGTCATCTGAGGTCACACCATGATGACTCAAAGCCTAGAACCACAGTTAAGCATTTGGCTCTGCTACATGGTGACCTTGCGTATACTAAGCTGGAGGTGAAGGCTGTCTCCCTCATCAACAGGCTTAGTATGTCATAACCTGTAAGCGTAGAACAGAAAAGATCTAGAAGGCACCAAAGTCCTTACTGTATACTTGAAGGAACTGAGATGAGAGAAATGACCACGCCAAGATCACACAGCAGGGCTGGGACAAGGGCCTTCTGTGCCTAGCACTGCCCTCACTATCCCTTCACGCCGGCAAAGTTGCATCTGGAAGAAGGGGAGGAATGAAGCACGTGAATGCAGGTTTGCAAAGTGCACGACCCTCCCAGAACGGCAAGTTATTTCACAATGACAGTCTTACTCAGCAAGGACATTCCCATTAACAACGTGCATCTAGTGAAGTTACCCGACGGGCCTCTCCCCTACCTTGCCTCAGTTCAGGCACACAGAAGTCCAGGTCAGAGAGCTCAACTGTATGGAGCACAGGACACACGTGAGCCAAATGATCACTGCCTGTTCCCCAAACACACCTAGCACATTCCACTTTCCCACTACATGGCATTTGCTAATGCTATTTCTTTTTTTTTTTTTAATTATTTATTTATTTATTTATTTATTTGAGAGCAACAGACACAGAGAGAAAGACAGATAGAGGGAGAGAGAGAGAATGGGTGCGCCAGGGCCTCCAGCCACTGCAAATGAACTCCAGACGCATGTGCCCCCTTGTGCATCTGGCTAACGTAGGACCTGGGGAACCAAGCCTCGAACCGGGGTCCTTAGGCTTCACAGGCAAGTGCTTAACCGCTAAGCCATCTCTCCAGCCCTGCTAATGCTGTTTCTGAGCCTGAGCACTTCACCCCTACCCTGACCGCTGCTTGGAGAACACTTCTCCGGGTTCCTGTGAAGCTTCCCTAGCCATCAGGACCAGAAAGGATTGATCCTGAGCTCCAGGAACACATTAGAAAGCCGCTGCAATTTTGGCTCCCACATCAGCCAGTCCGATCTCTCTCTGCTCTCACAGGTATGCTTGGTAAGTACCTTCATGAGCTCTCCATCTCCCTTTTCCCACTCATCAAGTGGGAATAATAATAACGCTCTCCTCACGGGCCAGGAAAGACAGAAGATTCTAGAACAAATGCTGAGCACGGGGTGTAGGTTGCTTGCAGGCTTGGCGTGTTCCAGGTGCCTTCGTCTCCATGTTTTTCTTAAAGCCACAAAGCACACCTGTGGCCCAGACAGTCTTAGATTACATCTATAGAAATAAGATTAACATATGTACAGGCAGACTTCAGCACGGAGTCTGGGGCTCAAACACTGTCTGTTACAATTGCCTTGCTAGGAGGTCTCAGTCCATGTCCTATTGTGATTTATGGTTGTTTGGGTTTGCATATTATCTCCCCTCCTAAGGAGATACCCATCTGTTGGCAAGGATGGTGTCAAGTTCATCTCTGAGCCTGCACAGCAATGCTCCATGAAAGCATGCTAAATGGAGGTAATCTAGACAAAGAGAAGATGAGCTATTGCCGCAAAGAGCAGGAAGTTCATAGCTTTTGTTCAAAGTCCATGGCAGGGCTGGGGAGATAGCTCCGTTGTCGGTGTGCTTGCCATGTAAGCATGAGGACCTAAGTAAAATCCCCAAAATACACATTTTTAAAAAGCCAGTCCTTACCGGACATGGTGGTACACGCCTTTAACCCCAGCACTCGGAAGGCAGGAGGAGGAGGATTGCCTGTGAGTATGAGACCACCCCCTGAGACTACATAGTTAGTTCCAGGTCAGCCTGGGCCACACTGAGACACTACCTCACAAAACCAAAAAAAAAAAAAAAAAAAAAACAGTTCAAGCTGGGCATGGTGGCACACACCTTTAATCCCAACACTCAGGAGGCAGAGATAGGAGGACTGCTATGAGTTCGAGGCTACCCTGAGACCACAAAGTGAATTCCAGATCAGCCTTGGCCACAGCAAGGACCTACCTCAAAAAAAAAGGCTGGTCCTGGTAACAATCCAAGAGCCGTGGAAGCAGTGAGAATGGAGACGAGCAGATCTCGGGAGCTCACTGGTCAGCCAGCACTAGCCTACTTGGGGAGCTGCTGGTGCCAGTAAGAGACTCTGTCTCAAGAAACAGTACGTGACACCTGAGGAATAGATACCAAAGCTGTCCTCTGGTCTCCACATGCACAAATATGCATGCACACACCCATACACCACAAAAAAAGGCTTATGGCAACTAGCTTTATAAATTTCAAAGCCTATTTTGAGGTCTCTGTACTATATTTATTGCCCACTTGATTCATAACCCTTATGAAACAGGCATGGTTGCCCTCATGTGTGGGCAGGAAACATGAGGGTGAGAGAGACTGAGATCTATCTATCAAGGGTCAGCTGCCAAGCTTGTAGCAGAGCTGGACTTTGAGCCCAGGCCCATCTTGACTCCCAAGTCCAGGCTCTATGAAAGGGACAGACAGACTACTTTCCCAAGTCCTGCCAGGGCCTCTTTTGGTACAGCTGTCAAACTGAAGATGGGTTTTGCATTTTTAAATAGTTGAAAAGAGATTAATCGTTCATGCCCCATGAAAATTACCTGAATTATTTTAATATTCATAAGCTCTCATGAGGCCACAGCTGCATTTGTTCCTTTAGGCCAGGTCTGGATGCTTTTGTGCTCTGGGAAACAAGTTGCAATGCTTGCAGCAGAGAAGGCATGCCCCTCAAAGCCTGGAATATGTGTTTGCCAGCTTTTGATGGAAAAATGTGCTGCCTCTTGCTGTGTTTCACACTGACTTTTATGGAGAGACACACATCAGATCCTCAAAAGTTTCCCTTCCCATAAAGGTCGTTCTACCTGAAGGGCACCTATCCCCAGAACCGGTACATCTTCTGTCAGGATTCTGACTTTTGGCATGCATGCTGAGCCATCCTTAATTCTTGATGTCACTAGACTCACAATGGGATTCCAAAGGCATTGCTGAGGGAAGAAGGCACCAGCCTCAGGGAAGGAAGGCTCCACAGGCCACAGCATGCCTGGAAGCGAAGAGAAAGGGGTTGAGAGCCAGAGGCCAGCTTGGCTTCATGAATTCCTTCTTTCCCTTGATTCATGGTTTCCTGCCACATCTTGTTCAGCTGTGGACATGCCTGGGCCCCAAGCAGGGGCGGACCAGTGAGAGACGATGATGAAAGCTTGGAGCCTCCAGGCCCTGGATCCTGGATCCGACCTCCACCCTGACCGTGGGCAGAGGCCCGCCCGCCTCAGAAGATCCGGCTCCATCGGGGTTCACCAGTCACCTCACATGCAGAGGCTGGCTCAGCTGCTCTGGCCTGTCTGCCTTCTGCACCTGCTGGGAGCAGGCCTGCTCCTTCAGCTGCATAAACACTCCAGGGAATGGGGACCCTAGGCCCCTCCACTGCCTCCCTGGGGTTGGGGGAGTCCAAAGAGCAGATTCAGCTCCTGGTGGCATCATTCCTCTAGTAAGGGCCTTTGAAGGTCTGCGGGTGTCCCCGTCTAGAGAGGCACAACAAGTCAGGCAGGAGTCCTGGATTGGTTTCAGGACGTGGCTTGTCCAGACAAGGAGCTATGCAGTGACCCCAGCCAAGGCAGATTCCCAAACAGATGCTGACCAGAGTATAGAGTGGTTACAGGCTCAGTGCATTCCAGATATGTGACTTCATGCTGTAATAGGGCCACAGAGTACACCTGTCCCCAGACATCCTGGCCCATTTTACAGACTAGAACACAGAGACTTTGCTGGACATTGAATGACTAACTGTTACGGGTTGGCTGGGATTTCAATGCAGTTTTCACTAGTACCAAAACCTGTGCATCTTTAAAAACCTGAGCCGCCCCCCTACTGAGGTACCATGGAATGCCTACATAGGATAGGATAGAGATAAGTTTCTCAAAAACAAAAAAAAGGATAAATTTCTCAGGGCAGAAGCTTTATGTAAGCCCTTATACCACAGCAGAAAAATGTTAGCTCCAGAACCAACTCTTCCTTTATGAGCCATATATTTCTGTGTAAGTGTTTTTTCTTCCTAGGACTTAGTTTCTCCATGTGTAAAATTACAGTGGCCAACATGGCCTCAAAGTACCCATGTTCATTGCTCTTCTCTGTGCCTGCCTTATGGTATATACGCCTGCCTCATGATATATACACCTGCATCATGGTATATACACCTGCCTTATGGCATATACACCTGCCTCATGGTATATATGCCTGCCTCATGGCATATACGCCCTCCTCTTGGTATATACGCCTGCCTAATGGCATATACGCCCACTTCATGGCATATACACCTGCCTTATGGCATATACGCCCACTTCATGGCATATACACCCGCCTCATGGTATATACACCTGCTTCATGGTATATACATGTGGTGGTTTGATTCAGGTGTCCCCCATAAACTTAGGTGTTCTGAATGCTAGGTTCCCAGCTGATGGATATTTGGGAATTAATGCCTCCTGGAGGGAGTGTATTGTTGGGGGCAGGCTTATGGGCTTTATAGCCAGTTTCTCTATGCCAGTGTTTGGCACACCCTCCTGTTGCTGTGGTCCACCTTATGTTGGCCAGGGGGTGATGTCCACCCTCTGCTCATGCCATCATTTTCCCCTGCCATCGTGGAACTTCCCCTCAAGTCTGTGAGCCAAAATAAATCTCTTTTTCCCAGAAGCTGCTCTTTGTTGGGTGATTTCTACCAGCAATGTGAACTGGACTGCAACAATACACATGCCTCATATTACATATACCTGACTCGTGGTAATATATATCTTTCTCATAGTACTATACTGTACACCTGCCTCATGATATATATGCCTGCCTCATGGCATTTACGCCTGCGTTATGGCATATACGCCCACTTCATGGCATATACACCCGCCTCATGGTATATACACCCACCTTATGGTATATACACCTTCCTCATGGTATATACACCTAACTCATGGTACTATATATTTTTCTCACAGCACTATACACCTCAATCACTATACTATATACCTGCCTCAGTTACTTACTGTTACAGTACTGTACAATAACTATATTACATTAGTACACACCTAGATCATGTTACAATACACCTGCCTCACAGTACTACACACCTGCATCATGGTACTACACACCTGCATCACAGTACTATACAGCTGGATCACAGTACTATACACCTGGATCACAGTACTATACACCTGTCTCACAGTATTATACACCTGGATCACAGTACTATACACCTGTCTCACAGTATTATACACCTGGATCACAGTACTATACACCTGGAACACAGTACTATACACCTGGATCACAGTACTATACACCTGGATCACGGTACTATACATCTGCATCACAGTACTATACACCTGGATCACAGTACTATACACCTGTCTCACAGTACTATACACCTGGATCACAGTACTATACACCTGCCTCACAGTATTATACACCTGGATCACAGTACTATACACCTGGAACACAGTACTATACACCTGGATCACGGTACTATACACCTGCATCATGGTACTATACACCTGCATCATGGTATTATACACCTGGAACACAGTACTATACACCTGGATCACGGTACTATACACCTGCATCATGGTACTATACACCTGCATCATGGTATTATACACCTGGAACACAGTACTATACACCTGGAACACAGTACTATACACCTGCATCACAGTACTATACACTGGATCATGGTACTATACACCTGGAACACGGTACTATACACCTGCCTCACAGTACTATACACCTGGATCACGGTACTATACACCTGGATCACAGTACTATACACCTGGAACATAGTACTATACACCTGGATCATGGTGCTATACACCTGTCTCACAGTACTATACAGCTGGATCACAGTACTATACACCCGTCTCACAGTATTATACACCTGGATCACAGTACTATACACCTGGATCACAGTACTATACACCTGGATCACAGTACTATACACCTGGAACATAGTACTAAACATCTGGATCATGGTACTATACACCTGCATCACGGTACTATAAACCTAGATCATGGTACTCTACACCTGGATCATTGTACTATACACCTGGATCACGGTACTATACACCTGCATCACAGTACTATACACCTGGATCATGGTGCTATACACCTGGAACTCAGTACTATACACCTGGATCACAGTACTATACACCTGGAACACAGTACTATACACCTGGATCATGGTGCTATACACCTGGAACTCAGTACTATACACCTGGATCATAGTACTATACACCTGGAACATGGTACTATACACCTGGATCATGGTACTATACACCTGCATCACAGTACTATACACCTGGAACATAGTACTAAACATCTGGATCACAGTACTATACACCTGCATCACGGTACTATACACCTGGATCACGGTACTATGCACCAGGATCATGGTACTATACACCTGCATCATGGTATTACACACCTGAATCATGGTACTATACACCTGCATCATGGTATTATACACCTGGATCACAGTACTATACACCTGGATCACAGTACTATACACCTGGAACATAGTACTAAACATCTGGATCATGGTACTATACACCTGCATCATGGTACTATAAACCTAGATCATGGTACTCTACACCTGGATCATTGTACTATACACCTGGATCACGGTACTATACACCTGCATCACAGTACTATACACCTGGATCATGGTGCTATACACCTGGAACTCAGTACTATACACCTGGATCACAGTACTATACACCTGGAACACAGTACTATACACCTGGATCATGGTGCTATACACCTGGAACACAGTACTATACACCTGGATCATGGTGCTATACACCTGGAACTCAGTACTATACACCTGGATCACAGTACTATACACCTGGAACATAGTACTATACACCTGGATCATGGTGCTATACACCTGGAACACAGTACTATACACCTGGATCATGGTGCTATACACCTGGATCACAGTACTATACACCTGGAACACGGTACTATACACCTGGATCACGGTACTATACACCTGGATCATGGTGCTATACACCTGGATCACAGTACTATACACCTGGATCATAGTACTATACACCTGGAACATGGTACTATACACCTGGATCATGGTACTATACACCTGCATCACAGTACTATACACCTGGAACATAGTACTAAACATCTGGATCACAGTACTATACACCTGCATCACGGTACTATACACCTGGATCACGGTACTATACACCAGGATCATGGTACTATACACCTGCATCATGGTATTACACACCTGAATCATGGTACTATACACCTGCCTCGTGGTACCATACCCTTGGATTGCACAGCCCAGCCCACAGGATGGAATTGGAACTAGAAGAACACAGAGAAGTTGTAACTGCTGCTGTCCTGGACAGTGAGCTCCTATGGGCTCAAACCCAAAGCTAAACTTTGAGAACAGATGAAGACAAAAGCTCTCATGTAGACATGGCTGTCCCTTCCTTGTCCCACGAGGCTTGATGCTTGTGAGAGTCACTTGCCGAGAGTCACTCAGGCTTTGATGGTACTTAAGTTTCCAGAGGCTCACAGGGCAGGGACATCAAACAGAAATCTTAGGTGGCAGCAAGACAGAAGTATTAAGGATAGGAAGGATTTACACAGAGTATGGGCAAAGATGCAAAGAAAGCAGTAAGAGGCCTTTTAGGGAAACAGTGAAGTCACTAAGCAGTTTTGATGGGAATTTTCAAGGAGTTAAATAGGTATAGGAAACATGGGTGTCCTGAGTGCTGTCAGCAAACTTAAAATGTAACTGTCCAGACATGGTGATATAAGCTTGTAATCCCAGCACTTGGGAGGCACCTGAAAGAGGATCAGGAGTTTAAGTTCAGGCTCAGGTATATAGTAAATTGGAGGCCAGCTGGGTAACATGGGATCCTTTTTCAAAAAGAAAATAGATTGGGGCTGGGGAGATTTCTTAGCGGTTAAGTGCTTGTTTGTGAAGCCTAAGGACCTCAGTTCAAGGCTCGATTCCTCAGGACCCACATAAGCCAAATGCACAAGGGGCATATGCCTCTGGAGTTCGTTTACAGTGGCTGGAGGCCCTGGCACGCCTATACTCTCTCTATCTGCCTCTTTCTCTCTCTGTCTGTCACTCTCAAATGAATAAATAAAAATAAACAATTTTTTTAAAAAGAGAAAATAGATTGGGCTGGGCATGGTGGTGCCATACCTTTAAACCCAGCACTTGGGAGGCAGACGTAGGAGGATCTCTGTGAGTTTGAGGCCAGCCTGAGACTACATAGTGAATTCCAGTTCAGCCTGGGATAGAACAAGACCCTACCTCAAAAAAAACAAAAAGAGAAAATAAATCAGACTGAGAGATCTGCTCAGTGGTTCAGGCACATACCTACAAAGCCTAACAACCCAGGTTCAATTCTCCAGTACCCATGTAAAGCCAGATGCACAGGATTGCGCATGCATCTGGAGTTTGTTTACAATGACTAGAGACCCTGACATGCTGACTCTCTCTCTCTCTCTCTTTCTCTCTCTCTTTCTCTCTATCTATCTCTGCTTACAAATAATTTTTTAAAGTAAATGGGAACAGGAGAAATGGCTTAGTGATTAAGGCATTTGCCTAGGAAGCCTAAGAATCCAGGTCCAATTCCCCAGTACCCTCATAAGCCAGATGCACGAGGTGGCACATGCATCTGGAGTTCATTTGCAATAGTTGGAGGTCCTGGTACGCCTATTCTCTGCCGCCCCCCACCCATTAAATAAATAGATATTAGAGAAGAAAGAAAATGGATAAAATAGAATAAATTATTTAACATCCTAGTAGCAACAAATATATATATGCATTCAGATCTTGGTTTCAAATACCAATGTCCAGTCAAAAGAACCAGGGCTGCTTGAAGAAATGTCTGATTTCAATAACTTGTGTTAACAAGTATACATGATGAGGCTGGAACATCTTATAATGTTAGAAAATATGGAAGTAGTAAAAAATAAAAAATGAGAATACATTTTAAAAATAATTTATAGTGATGAGGGAAATGTCAAAAAGAAATAAGAGGCCTCAATGGACAAAGCTCAAAATTTTTGAGTAAAAAAGTAAAGTAGTATTGAATTATAGCCCAAAGCACAAGATGAATATCCATGAATCCATACTGACAAAATGTTTCTGGGTAAATAAATAAATAAATGGGAAGATCCAGGCATGGTGGCGCATGCCTTTAATCTCAATACTCAGGAGGCAGAGGTAGGAGGATCACTGTGAGTTCAAGGCCACCCTGAGACTACATAATGAAATCCATGTCAACCTGAGCTAGAGCAAGACCTTACCTCGAAAAAACAAGACAAAATAAATTAAGATGGGAGAGATTGCTAGCTGTTAAGGTGCTTGCTTGAGAAGCCAAAGGACCCAGGTTCAATTCCCCAGTAAGCCAAGTAAGTAAGTAAGTAAGCCAGATGCAGAAGGTAGCATGTGCATCTGGAGTTCATTTGCAGTGGCTAGAGGCCTGGAGCTGCCATTCTCTCTCCATCTGGCTACCTATCTACCAATCTCTCTCTCAAATAAATAAAAATTAATTAATTATAAATAAATAAATGGAAAGAAAGATTCTCTTATGGAAGAATTCCAAATAATCGATATGGACACTTTGCCCTCCAGAAGAGGGAACACAAGACCCCAGACCTTGGGTGGCTGCAGGGTGTCTTTCCAAAGAAGTGACTTGACAGTGAGGAATCCTGGCAAAAATGGCCTCAGCCAGGTAACCAAGGCCAACATAGACAGTGGCCAATCACCTTCATAGTCTATTCCTTTGCTATGCAGTGATTAAGTTGCTGTTTTCCCTCAGAGCTCTTCCTCCCCAGATCGCATAATCCCTATCTTTTTGTGAAATAAAACATCAGGCAAATTCCAATGGAGGAGTATCCTACAAAACTTCTCGAAACTGTCAAGGACACTGTGGCATTATTGTATTTACTTTGGGGGGTTGGTCCATGCTTCTTAGCTAATGCATAGCTAGCTCTCTCTTCAAGGCAAGCCATAGAAACCAGAATTCCTCTTCCCCAATTCAAGTCATGGAAACCCTAACCTTCCTCTGCCCTTCTGCCTTAGAGGCGATCGTAAAGAAATTCTGTGACCTACTGAGTACAATAGTAGGCCAGAAGACTTCTGATTCAGAAATTTAGAAAGGGCCTGCCCCATACCCAAAAAGAGTGTGGCATAGTGGGCAGAGGGAGGCAATGAGACTCTGGACAGACAGGTCTACTGGGCTTCCCCTCTTAGTCTGTTACCATTAAATCACAGCTCCTTTATCCAATACAGGTTTTCAGGGCTGTCCACACCTTGACCATGCCTATGCAATGCAGGCTCCCCCAAACCCCAAAAGACAGGGTTTAGAAAGCTTGCAGATAGCTTAGCATATTCACCTGAAAACAGAATGGAAGCCTCGCACTTCCTCCTCTATACCTCAGCCTAAGCATCTCTTCTTCATCTGTATTCTTTGTAATAAACTGGTAAATGTAAGGACAGGTTTCCTTGGGTTCTATGAGCTACTCCAGCAAATCAGTGACTCTTGATGGCATGGCAGCAACCCAGACTTACAGCTGGTCAGTCAGAAGTACTGACTGGGGCCTGCAACAGGCATCTCAAGTGACTGATCCGTCACCTGACAGTCTCCAGGGAGAGCCGTCGTAACGGAACTGGGCTGGAAGATGTGCAGCTGGTGTCTGCTGCGGGCTCCACGGCTGACTTGCAGGTGGGCAAAGCCTCCACCCGCTGGGGATCCCAGAAGTGAGCTGCGCTGTGAGCACACACCAGGAGAAACAGAGCTGGCTTTTCCTCAGAGTCAGCAAAACAAAGGAAGCCCAAGAAGCAGTCACATCTGAGAGGAGTCTGAGGAGACATGACAGATAAATGCAGCATGGTTTCCTGGATGGGGTAGTCAGACAAAAAAAAAAAAAAAAAAAAAAGACAGAAAAAGAATTGAAGCCCTAAAAATAGCATGTAGTCTTTGATAGTTTAACACTAGTCCTTGCTGGGAGAAATGCATTTTGCTGCTTTTTTTCCTAGGGCAGAAATCCAGCTACTTGTCTTTTGCTCAACGGTCTATATGGACAATTGCTAATAGATGGAACCTATGAACAGGAAAAAAGTTTAAGTAAAAACTAAGATTAGTATCCGAGCGTGGTGGCGCATGCCTTTAATCCCAACACTCGGGAGGCAGAGGTAGGAAGATCACCATGAGTTCAAGGCCACCCTGAGACGACAGAGTTAATTCCAGGTCAGCCTGGACCAGAGTGAGACCCTACCTCGAAAAACCAAAAAAGAAAAAAAAAAAAAAAACTAAGATTAGAGCTGGAGAGATGGCTTAGCAGTTAAGCGCTTGCCTGTGAAGCCTAAAGACCCCAGTCCAAGACTCTATTCCCCAGGACCCACGTAAGCCAGATGCACAAGGTGATGCGTGCGTCTGGAGTTCATCTGCAGTGGCTGGAGCCCATGGCGCGCCCATTCTACCTCTCTCCCTGTCGCTCTCAAATAAATAAAAATAAACAAAAAACTAAGATTATCTGAATAAACTATGGGCTTTAGTACATAATAATGTATCAATATTGTAACAAATATCACATGTAATATAAGATGTATTTATGGGGGATACCAGAGAACTTGGTGTGCTAATGCTCAATATTTTATTTACATCTATCTATCTATCTATCTATCTATCTATCTATCTATCTATATATATTTGGCTTTTTGAGGTAGGGTCTCACTCTAGCCCAGGCTGACCTAGAATTCACAAGGATAGCCTTGAAATCATGGCAATCCTTTGACCTCTGCCTCCCAAGTGCTAGGATCAAAGGCATGTGCCACTGCATTTCTATACTTTAAAATTGTTCTAAAATGTAAGCCTAGGGACTGAAGAGATAGCTCAGTGGCTAAAGGCACTTGCTTGCAAAGCCTAACAGCCTAAGTGGGTGCAATTCCCCATCATTCAAGTAAAGCCAAATACAAATGTGGCACAAGCATCTCGCATTGACGTGTAGTTGCAAGAGACTCTGGTGTGTGTGCGTGTGTGCACACACACACACAATGTGCAAGTAAATAAAAATATTTTTAAACGTTTTTATTAATTAATTTATTTGAGAGAGACAGACACAGAGAGAAAGACAGATAGAGGGAGAGAGAGAGAATGGGCGCGCCAGGGCTTCCAGCCTCTGCAAACGAACTCCAGACGCGTGCGCCCCCTTGTGCATCTGGCTAACGTGGGACCTGGGGAACCGAGCCTCAAACCGGGGTCCTTAGGCTTCACAGGCAAGTGCTTAACCGCTAAGCCATCTCTCCAGCCCAATAAAAATATTTTTAAATAAAATATAGGTCCACTCGTGTCGGAGTAAACTGAGAACTACATGACTTATAGTTACCGTTGGTAAGCACTTGGTCAGAACCTCAGGGCATGGCTTCTGCACCCGAGCCTGGCCCCTATGAAGGCAGGAGGCAGGAGCTCTCTACTTACTAGGACGAAGAAAGCAGGCGTGGGCCTCAGGGGTTTGCTCACAATGGGCCTGTAAGGCAAAATCAAGCTGCTCTTGTGCCCGGTCAGACAGCCAGGTGTGGAATCACCTGGAAGTAAATCTTACTCTGTCTTCCTTAAGCATCTCTAATCCCGAAACTTCAAGTCTGAAATCCTCTAGACTCTGAAAAGTGCGAGTGCTGTCATGATGCATGATGCTACTAATGGAAAATTCCACACCTGACCTCGTGGGATTAGCTGCAGCTAAAACACACATGTACTCGAGCATATCAAGGGGCTGGGGAAATGGCGCAGTGGATACAGCGCTTGGCATGCAACACTGAGCACCTGAGTTCAGATCCCCAGACGCCACATAAAAAAGCCAAATGCTGTCCTCTGACCTCATTCATTCACAGACATTCATACCCACGAACACACACACACACACACACACACACACACACACACACTAAATAAGTAAATAATAAATAAAGGAAAGTGGAGGAGAGAGAAGAAAGGCTGAAACTATTCACAGATTTTTTTTTTCAATAAAGAAATGGAGTTTCTAGCTCAACAACTTCACAGAAGACAGAGCTCATGAGCTTTTGGCATGGACCATGTGTATTGGACAATTGTTCTTGTAACCATGTTAAATAAATTTCATCTATAATGTCTAAAGCATACTTTTAATTTTGCTCTTCAAGTGGAACCACCAGTAATTTATTAAATGTAGGGTTGCTAGCTGAGTGTAATCCCAGCAGACTGAAGCAGGAGCATTTCAGCCTGGGTTCCAGAGCCAAGATCCTGTCTTAACAACACAAATAAAAGTAAATTTATGGTAGCTTATAATTCGTGGATGTTTATGTGTTCTTTGGGATTCCCACAAATCTAAAAGCCTCGGACAAAAGTCTTCACAAGAGATTTTTTTTTTTTTTTTTTTTTTTTTGGTTTTTTCCAAGCTAGGGTTTCACTCTAGCCCAGGCTGATGTGGAATTCACTATGCAGTCTCAGGATCTCAGGGTGGCCTTGAACTCTCTGCCATCCTCCTACCTCTTCCTCCCAAGTGCTGCTGGGATTAAAGGAGTGAGCCACCACACCCGGCTTCACAAGACAAATTACAAATGTGAAAATTAATAATTAATGGAGACATATTTTTGTTCAGCACACATAAAAATGTAACCATAGAGTTTTCTTGGAGTATCTTTTTTCTTCAGAATTTAGGTTTCACCAATGTGGTAAAGCCCATAAGAAACAGGTACGGTGGCCTATAATGCTCACTCCAGAGGACAATGGGAAAGGAGACGTGAGTGCCCGGCGCACACACCAGTGCTGGCCTCCCGTCCCTCCCTTCACTACACAGGTGCTGGTGGTGAGGGCGGCGACAGCAAGGACTGTCCTCGGACCCGCCCTCAGTCATCTTCCTGCACCTCCCATCAGCCTTCCTGCAACTCCATAAGTCACCAAGCGCCACACAAGCCCTGCTGAAGGGCCCAAAACAACTAGGGGAGGGGTGCTTCTTCAAAGCTCCCCGGGGCATGAGTAGAACGAAGTTGAGAATGCGACCTGGCTAGTGCGAGCTGACGTCACCCCAGACTGCTTTCAAGAACACAGCGCAGGAGCTGGAGAGATGGCTTAGAGGTTAAGCGCCTGCCTGTGAAGCGTAAGGACCCCGGTTCGAGGCTCGGCTCCCCAGGTCCCACGTTAGCCAGATGCACAAGGGGGCGCACGCGTCTGGAGCTCGTTTGCAGAGGCTGGAAGCCCTGGCGCGCCCATTCTCTCTCTCTCTCTCTCTCTCTCTCTCTCTCTCTCTCTCTCCCTCTGTCTCTCTGTGTCTGTCGCTCTCAAATAAAAAATAAATAAAAAGTGAACAAAAAATATAAAAAAAAAAAAAAAGAACACAGCGCAACGGCTTCCCTGTGGCCCCACGGTCATTCTCTTGGAAGAGGTCAGTGGGGCAGAATGGGGCTGGGAGGAGGCGGGCTGGGTACACATGCTGGTGAGGGCGAGTTGAGGCTTGACGTGAAGTGACCAGTATTAAAAGCTTGGAGTGACGATCTCTCCAAAGAAAGATCTGTCAAGGCCACCATTCTGCCGTACAAGATGGGGAAGCACATTTACAGCTGTGTGACAGCCCCTGCCCGTCTGCCCCAGAGAGCACCCAGGAAACAGAGCCGCCTGATCAGAGGTGCCCTTACTTACCCATTACTCAAGGACTTGCATTCCTTTGTCACTTAAATAGTTCCTGTCCTGATAGTGTCTCGCCTGCCTCTCAGACTCGCGTGTCACAGGCCCTGGGAGCGCACAGAAAGCAACCCCTGGGCTGAGACCAAGCACTTAAACATAGCAACAGCAACAGCCACCGCGTCCCAGCCTCTGTCCCTGGCAGGTATTTTACTGAAAACTTGTTTAATTCTCAGAGAAACTCCTGAAGATGTGTGTCATCCCCCCCCCCGCCGCCCCCAACCATACACACACATGGTGGCCGTTAGGATCTCCACTTCACAGACTGAGAAATAGGATGGGACACTAAGTATCTTCTCAGAATCAAGTGGCTTGGGAAAGCCAGGGTCACAAAAGAACCAGGCAGTCGGGCTTAAGCCCACCCTCTGAACTTGGTCTCTGCTCTGTTTTACTGGTTGTCATAGGACGAAGCGGAAATCCTCCACTGCACTCAGAGATGTCATTCGTGAAGACCTGTCCCAGGGGACACCAGGCCTCCACTCTGACTGCAGACTCCCACGCGGGACTCATGTGACCCAGCCAGCGCCTGCTCAGCTACATACACACTCCTGTGTGTCGCTGTCACCCGGTGGTGGGGGTTGGCCAGGTTTTGTGTCCCCACTCAACAGATACAGGAAGGGGCCAGTCACCCTAACTGCCTAACAAAGCTACCTGACTCCCTGTCACCTTGAGTGAAGAAACTTGACAAGCCCTTGGTGAATTTGGAACTACAGCCCAATTCTCTACAGCCAGAGCCTTATTGCTGACAATGCCACAGTGAACGTGATCCAGAAGGAAACGGGTTTCGTTCTCTCATTAGAGGTCAGGAAACAATTCCCTTCTATGACCTGAATGTTTCTGTCCCTTCAAAATTCATTTGTTGACATTGAAGCCCCTAAGATGAGGATATTTGATTGCTAAGGCCTGGGGCGTTTGGGAAGTGGTTAGGTCCCTTACAGCTGAGAATGATGGTGTTACTACAGAGATCCTGGAGAGCTAGCTGGCCCCTCCACCCTGTCCCTCACCTTCCCAACCCCCAGAACTCTGAAAAATCTATTTCTGTCATTTATAAATTGTCTAGTTTACGATATTTTTGTTACAGCAGCATGAATGGACTACCGCATTCATTCAGTGGCAGACAATAGTGATTCCTTCCCCAACAGGACTTTCCCTTTAATCATAAGCTCCTTTACATTACTTTTTTATTTTTATTTTTTATTGACAACTTCCACTATGCAGTTCCCAACAGGCCTTGTGCTCAAAGCAAGAACACAAACCCAGAAGAGCAATGTGCCAGCTTCCTGATTCTTTCACGTTGCCAGAGTGCACGATCATTTGGGAACAGAGGAGATAACTGAGCTAAAGACTTCCGTGGGAACGGAGGGACACAGCTGGGGGAAGGCAGGCTGTGGGTCATAGAAACTGCTTTACAGTTTTCCAGCATTGTTCCAGTGGGGCTGCAGATTGTTGACTGAGTAGGAAGCCTCTGTCCTCTGTCCTCCGACTTTTTTCTTTTTCTTTTTTGAACCTTCTGCTTTCTCTCCTTACTACTTAAGGGGACCGTCTCATTCCCGCTGAGCCTGGTCTTGAGCCAGTAGCCTGGCCAAGCAGCCACAGGAGGCCTGTGAAGCTTTGGTGAAGGGTGGAATCTCCACTTTAGCCAGGATCGTTAGAGGCAATGGAGCAGTCCCAAGGGTGCATGTCCAGAGCAGCTCTCGTTCCTCAGCACAGCGGTTTAGCACGACCTCACAGGACTTGCGCAGGGTGCCGGCTGGTGCTGCACTGTCTCCTGGATTGCACACTGGACCCAAGGACTCGCTGAAGAGCAAATGAGCCACTCGGACTTGAAGCAACAGAGAGAGAGATGTCAGCGTTCCTCGCTTTCCAATCGTCTTCACCTCTAATTGGCTGTTCTTCACAAAGTGAGTTCAGCCATCAAATTATTTTATTGGAAGAGATGAAACGGATGAAAGGAAACACACACACACACTCACACTTAAAAAAACACTGTTGGCACTAGAAAGCAAGCGTGGAGAGATGGTGCCGAGTCAGGTCGACAGCAGCCCTGAGAGAGAAATGCCAACTTCTCCCACCTTTGTACCTCGCTACAAAGGGCATTGGCCCTGACGCACAGGTAACACAAATATTTTTTACTCCAGTGTATTTCTTTGTTCAACACACTCTTCCCACTTCCTCCGACTCCTCTTTACACTCAGCAATAGCACAGCTTCCTCTTGGGCACTGACCCTCAATCTTAGAGTCTGACTAAAAAAAAAGGCATAGGCATATAGAAGTTGTAAATATTTTTTAAAATAAAAATAATAAAATATCATAGATATGTTTAAAACTTCTGGGTCCTTAGTCTGAGGAGATGTCTCACTGGGTCCCACTTATAGAGACTGGGTTGAGTCCCACAAATCTACAATATAAACAAGATCTCTGAGAGAATCATTTGTTCTTTAAAAAAAAAAAAAAATCTTTGAAAACCTCTCCGTTATCTTAGGTGAGTCCCAAAGGACATAGGCTGTGTCACTTAGCTACTGGACACATTGTCAGTGCCCAACACCCAGAAAGAAGCTACTAGTACAAAATATCAGAGAGCCTGAGCACTGATTTTTGTTGTTGTTGTTGTTTTTGTCTTGTTTTTTGAGGTAGGGTCTCACTCTAGCCCAGGCTAACCTGGAATTCACACTGTAGCCTCAGAGTGGCCTTAAACTCACAGCAATCCTCCTACCTCTGACTCTCAAACTGCTGGGATTAAAGGCATACACCACCATGCCTGGCTTGGTGTGTAGAAATTTTTATCTTAATCATGCTTTGAGTATTTTGAGAAATCATCTCAAGGACTAGATATCAGTAGATGTTCCTTTTAATGCGTGGCAAAGTTCTTCAGTTCTTCATACTGATATCAACCCCTTGGGGCTGGTGTTTCAACTGGTCATGTCATCTTGGCTTAAGCAGCAGACTGTCATAAATTATATTATCTTCACTAATATCTAGTTACATCTCCGCAGGAAAGTCATGCTTACCCACACTGTTGAACTCATGACCATGTGGCTTTCTCTGGCCATGAAGCAAGGGCAGCAGTGATCTGAGTCACTTATTAAGGGTCAGTTGTATAGGTTATTTGCTGAGGTCCTGCAATGAACACAGTAATAATAGTCTGACCACACTGGACATGGAATGTGGGCAAGAAATGGACATTTGGGAGTTGTAAATAAGATGCAACCTGGCCTTTCCTGGTTTGTCCAGATGCCCATGTGGTCCCTTATTTTTAAACAATGAACAAAAACTATTTACAGTCAACTAGATTGACTTGATGACTTTGAAAAACATATATGTATATGTTTATAAAGTAAAGGAAAGAGTAATGCAATAATAATTAAAATTCCCAATTAAATGCTTATAATAATTTAGAAAAACCATTTCCTCTTATCCTTATAAAACCTCACTGAAGTGGGTATTACTTTTACCCTCATTCTCTAACCTATGAAACAGGCCAGCCCAGAAACTTACCCAAGGATACTGCAAATAGTAAGGATAATCTAAGATGCTATGAATTAGTTTTGTTGTTATTGTTGTTTTGGTTTTTTGAGGAAGGGTCTTACTCTAATCCAGGCTGATCTGGAACTCAGTCTATAGTATAAATTGGCCTCAGACTCACAGCAATCCTTCTACCTCTCAGCCTCTGGAGTGCTGGCGTTAAAGGTGTCTACCACCATGATTGGCCTTAGATGCTGTGAAGTGTTGATGGACAGTTAAGTGGCTGTCAACACCAGAACCTGCCTTTTCATCTCCCTGTTGTACCAGGATATCTCTAAGACTTGTCTACCTGTAATATGCTAAGACTGTGAGACACTACAATGTGGTCCCATTGCCTCCAGTCTTCAAACTTTAAAGAGCCATGATCACTCCTGCCCTGCTAGTACCGGTGAGGAAGTCATGTGGGCTGTGCTCTGAGTATCTGGAAAAGGCCCAGAGAAAGAAAGTGACTGCCTAGATCCACAGAGGAGGCCAGGTCTCCCTGCTGAGGTCAGGCCTGCTGCTCTAGTTACATTCCTCCCCAAAGTCACATTTCACTGTGTGAGAAATGTGCCACCAAAGCAGAAAGCCCTCCTGCTCTTTCCAGAAGTCTGAAAATAAGCCAGACGTGGGGGCCACACACCATTAATCCCAGCACTCGGGAGGCAGAGGCAGGAGGATCACCATGAGTTCGAGGTCACCCTGAGAATACAGAATGGATTCCAGGTCAGCCTGGGCTAGAGTGAGACCTTACCTCAAAAAACCAAACAAAAAAACAGAAGTCTTAAAATCACCTACTAGAGAAGTCAGGGAGGCCAGGGGATTAGGGACAGCCTGAATGTATATCTTTAGTCCCAGGTTTGCTGACCCCTGCTCCCGAGAACTTTGCTTACTTTATCCCTTTAATCTTCACAACAGGTGCTCCTCGACCCACTGAGAAAGGAGCAAGGGACAAGCTAGGTTCCAGAAATGTATGTCCTGCTCCTGGCACAAAATGCCTCTAGCAGAGCCCATTCACACTTCCCATACCCTGTGCTCAGTCAGACCCTGCACAGAGACCCTCCCCATCCCACCTGCCAGCTTCACTCTTCTGCCTGGCAGAAGCCCAAGATATTTTCCACTGTCCATTGCCCTCTTTTGATAGTTCACTTTTTGGAAATGAAAACAGACTCAAGTCCAACTGATCTGAGAAGAAACTCGCTCCTCAAAAGATATAGAAATCAAAAAGGGGGGGCTGGAGATATGGCTTAGTGGTTAAGGTGCTTGCCTACAAAGCCTTAAGGATCCCACATAAGTCAGACAAAGACATAAGTCACACAAAGACATAAGTCACACAAAGGTGAGGCACATGCAAGGTCACACATGCCCACTAGGTGGTGCAAGCATCTGGAGTTCGATTGCAGTGGCTGAGGCCCTGGCACACCAATTCTATCTCTCTAATAAAAATAAAAGATACTCAACAGTGAACACTGTAAGTCTTATATTTGGCCAGCCAAGCCAAAGGAGCCAACAGGTGCAATAGTGGCACGTCTGTTATGGGGGAAACCAACTGCCCTCTGATTGGACTGGAGGTCTGCTCCATGGGAGAAAATACATCCCTGATACTGAAAACCTGTAACAGGGGTAGTCATGAGACCTAGGGGTGTAACGTTTGCTGGTGTCTGGCTAAATGTATATACTATGCTCACCAAACTGCCCAGTAAGCACTTCTCTTAATGTTCATAACCATATATTAATGCTACTCTCACTTTTGGTAGAGAACCTTCTCTTTTCAGATGGCAGTGACCTTGGAATGACTCAGAAGGCAACATGGTACTGAGAAGAAGTGATAAAGGAGTATTCAGCACTGAAATATCTCTATCACACCCTCCAAGGCTCAGGGTCCATTGTGGAAGAGATGGCAGAAAGAATGTAAGAGCCAAAGGAAGGGTAGGACCCCTTATAACGTGCTCCTCCAGACACAAAACGCCCTGGATATCCATGACCTCACAGTGCCTGACACTCCCTACACAAGAGCATCATAATAGGAAGAAAAGATTATGAATCAAAATAAAAGAGAGACTGATTGAGAGGGGGAGGGGATATGATGGAGAGTGGAGTTTCAAAGGGGAAAGTGGGGGGAGGGAGGAAATTACCATGGGATATGGTTTATGATTATGAAAGTTGTCAATTAAAAAAACATAAAATAAAATAAACTTTAAATAAAAAAGAAGAGTTCCAGGATCTCTCAGCCCTGGACAGAAGTGAGGCCCCCGCCCCAGATTAGAGGCTCTGACTCTTCCCAGCACCTCCATATCCTCTTTAAAATGACAGAACTGGGCCATGCATGGTGGCTCATAACTTTAATGCCAGCACCTGGAAAACAGAGGTAAGCCGATTGCCATGAGTTTGAGGCCATCCTGGGCTACAGAATGAGTTCTAGGCTAGAGTGAGATATCCTGTCTGAAAAGAAAAAAGAAAGGAAGGAAGGGAGATCAGGAGGGAGAAAAGGAAGGAGGGAAAGAAGAAGGAAGGAAGAAAAAGATAAAATGACAGAGCTGGACGACCCCTTCTCCAGCTATGGCCCAGCTGCCTGACTCCAGGGTAAGCTACGATTTGGGCACAGCACTGGCTTAGCTGTCTTGCCTGGCCATTGGCATCATTACTGTTCCTCTAAGGGATGCCGGTCAAGCTAACTTCTCTTAACTTCTGGCCCTCTCCCTGCCTTCCGGCCACACTCGGTGATCTTCCCGCCCCACTGCTCGGGGGTGCGGGCTGCGTGTGCGGAAGTGGAAGAGATCCGTGAAGGGCACAGGCCACTCTGGCTGAACTGCTCTTGGGACGATCTGAAAATTCTCCTCAGGAGCTTTCTCCTTGTCTTCCGTTAGCAAAGCGGAGACCTGGTTCCATTTTGGCATCTCTAATAGTGGGAAAGGGCCATGACTGGGAAATTTTAGGGCTCAATGTGATTTGAGTGGTCTTTGTTTTCAAGAAAGGGCTCCACTGACATCCCAGGTTAGAGAGGTCCCATTAGCTCTGGATCCCTCTGGCCAGCTTTCTGCCTACATACATCCCAGTGCCCTCCATGCAGGCTCCTCACCACGTCTCCCTTGGAGCTGATTCCTCCCTCTCTGCAGTCCCCCTCACACCCCAGCCCCCCGGCTCCCGGCTGATCTTGGCCATGACTCACTGGTGCTGACTCAACAAAGAAAAGCAGACCCTCTCGGGCAACTGGACAGTGGACCAGGGCCAGAGCCTGCAGGAGTGGGGGAGAAGGCAGGCAAAGGGGGTGGAAATCCATCAATCAACTTGTCACCGCGTCTTTGCAGAGACCCCCTGAGGACTTGGTTTCATGCCGAGCTGCTCAGTGGGGGTCCCAGAAAAAGAAAAAAAAAAGAAGACAGGAGCCTTTATTTTTGTGGCAGCTAAAGATTTCTGTGTTGGAGCTCCTTGGTTTTGGGGTTCCCAATCACAGCATAGCCTTCCTCGCCATCCTTCACAGGTGGGAAGGTCACATGTTGCAAGGAGAGGACAGCTCTGGTGTGTTTAGGGAAGGATAGAGGGTGGCAGACAGGAATGAATGGAAGTCCTGGAGGACCTTCATGCCCAAACCCAACGCTCTGAGTGCCACCATGGCTCTTGGCCTCCACACTTCTCCCTCACAAGGCTGCCAGGCGCGGGCAACTCCAGTGAGTCACTCTCCCTGCCAAAACGACCCTTCTGCATCACTGAGAAAGTGGCTTTTTAACCCTATGGGCATCAGCAGAGCGGGGAAAGGACCGTAAACTATGTGGAAGCACAGAACAAGGACTATGGCATGAGAAGGCTGCACTTCGGAACCTGTAAACCCTATAAATAGAGATACTGAAGCAACGACTGTCCGCCTGAGGAACTGAACTGGGCCCGTCAGTGATCCCGTCCCGGGCCTGGCTGGCCTCATTTCATGAGGAAGAAAGCAGCAACCTCACTGGACTTGGTGAGGAGCCAGGGAAGTAATATGTGGGCACTGAGTAAAGACAAGAATGGGGAGAAATAAGCTCTTAGTCAGGGATGGTCAGGAAAAAGTCAGTCTCATTCTTGCAAGTCCATTGAGACTTACCTTGGTAGAAAAAAACTTGCCAATGGCTCCCTCTGCCGTCCACTGCCTGCAATTCCTCTTTTGCGAACTAGGACTCCCACAGAAGGATCGTAGGTTAACCGTTCATCCTGTTTGCATTTTGTTAACATTACCTCTTGGTCACCTCGTTTCCTCTTCATCCTGTTGTTCATTTAGTTTGATGGCTTTGTCACATACCTGGGCTGGCCTTCCCATGCTCAAAACCCTGCACCATACGCCATTCTGACTTTTCAGATGGTCAGACATGTAAATGACAGAGATGAAGTTGGATGGCAAAATTTCTGGGTCAGAGTGTATCCTTTCCATCATTTAGTGGCCCTCTTTGAAACGTGAGATCTTAGAAACAGCATTGAGCTCCCCTAGATTGGGAAGTCACATGAATCTCATGAATTTGGTACAAGGAGGAGAAGAGGGTCAAGGAGGACCAGACCCCTGACAGCAGAATAGGCACGAGAAATACCAGCTCCAGTGGTAAAGCACAGAGCGTTTGAGGCCCACGTGGCTGGGGTTTGAAAAGAAAACAAGACATCTATTACGGGATCGGCAAGGTAAGCAGAAGTGAAGTCATGAAGAGCCTTGAAAAGTGTAGTCCCACAACTTCCCAGTGCTGGCTGTTATGAGGATGTAAACACATGGTATATAGTTATAGCTCAAATCCTTAGAATACAGTGTGGATCAGGCAAGGTGCATGCATACTTAATACCACGAACACTCTCCAAAGCGAATCATGACAGGGAAGTAGAGGAATACTCAAACAGAGCAACCTTGAATTAAGTTAAAAGAACAGTTGCTTGCTGGGAGCAGGGAGGGAAAAGGAGGAGCTGTGCAAAAACCTTAGGAGAGTATAGTGGAGCCCGCCTGTACTCTGACAGTGGAGCGCCGAGACGGAAAATAGAGAATTCCAGGCCAACCTGGGTTATCTAGAGAAGCTATGCACAAAAATAAAGGAAGGAAGGAAGGAAGGAAGGAAGGAGGGAGGGAGGGAGGGAGGGAGGGAGGGAGGGAGGGAGGGAGGGAAGGAAAAAGGGAAAGAGGGAAGAAGGAAAGGAGAGAAGAAGGAAAGGAGGAAGGGAAATGAAGGGAGGAAGAAAAGAAGAGTGCCAGAAAAAAGAAAACCCACATGTAGACCTGACCAATGCTGGGCTTTGGGCTCCACGAGTAAGAACACTTCATGTGTGTACATGCACAAACACGTGTGAACACACCTGTACACACACATCCACAAATCAGAGTCCTCCCCCACCAAGTGCCTAAGAGAACAGCCCTTCTCCTACTGGATCCCTTCACGTCATCCTTCCACGGAGCCTCTCACTAGCTATGCTCAGAAGCTGGGTGCCTCTGTGTATCTGTGTAAATTCTTAGACCATGTTTAGGGGCCAGACTCATGTCTTCACCGCTCCGTGTACTCAATTACCTGTTTATAACAGACTATTTAAATTTTTCTTCCTGTACCCATCTTTCCAAGGGGAAAACTTCTTGACGATCCTGAGGATGTGGTGAGAGGTATACCTCCACACCTTAGAAACACGTGACAAGTGAGATCTTGCTTTTTGCATGTGTGGGTACTGTGGGGTGTGGGGGTGTGCGCTGTAGTGCAGCATGAAGGATTCTAGTGTCTGGCTCCCTGGCTCCCCTACCCGTTCGACTTCAGCTGGAGCCTCTCGGACCCTGGAGCTTGCCACTTTATTTTTCCTGTGCACCCCTGGGTGATTCTCCAGTCCCTCTCCCTTAGATACTGGGTTGGCAGATGTGTGTGGCCACTCCCAGCTGTTTATGTGGGCATGTGAATGCAAAACATCTTTCTAGCCTCCTCATGCTGGCATAAAAAGTGCTCTTAACTGCTGAGCCCAACAAATAAAATCTTATTCAATGATGTATATTTTATGGGGTTCTATCACTGAAGAAGAGTTTTTTAAAATATGATTTGAAACAATTTTTAATATTTTTAAAGAAATATATTGTCACTTTTTTCTAACAGGTGCTAGAAAAGACAGCAAAATTCATCTCAATTAAGTATCAATGGAGCATTCATCGTAGAAAGCTTTCAATTATTAACTCCTCTGGTCCCCTCTTTGTGTGGGGAGGAGGGTGGTCACATTCCAACATTATGGAAATCTAAACAGAACTTAGCGCTTACTAAACTGTAATTTTACACATGCCCTTAACCATTGTGAACATGCCCTCACCGTGAATCTTCTAATGCTTCAGGCCACATCCCTGTCTTATGTTCACATTGCACCACCTAGTGTTGCCTGTGATACCTGCAGTCAATTCACAAACTTTTTCTGCTTTCTTGAACGCATGAGTTATAACTGCAGGTATTTTCTTGACTTACAAATAGACGCCAAAGAATTTGTGTAAATCCATTAGCTTTCAACTTCAAGGTGCACCATATAAATCTTCAAAACCTACAGAACCCATTTGACTTTCCAATGAAATGCTAGTAAGGTAATTTTCCATACAGTAAACAAAATTAATTAATTACTTAATCATTAATATGTGTGCAATACATATTGCTTTCCCCTGCTGAAATTTATAGGTACGCATCAATATTTAATGCTAATTCAGGAGACACTGTAGAAGCAAATCACAAAGGGTTCCAGAGCAGCATGGAAGGTTCCAGAGCGTCACAAGGGGTTCCAGAGCAGCACAAATGGGTTCTAGTTCTGCACCAAGGAATTGCAGTGCAGCATGAAGAGGTTCTGAAGTGTTTCTTTATATTTTTCTTTCACATAAATGTCTAGAATTTAGAAATTAACTCACATGTGTTTTTAGCTTATAGCTCTCCCAGTTTTCTGGGGTGTCTTATTCTTGGGGATCATTCCTGTCAGTACTTCATGATTTTCCCTTATGGGCATTTTTGTAAGTTTGTCAATTTTTTAATCAAGAATAATATTAGAATATGAAGGAGAATGGAATTTCAAAGGGAAAAGTGGGCGGGGGAGGGAATTACCATGGGATATTTTTTTATAATCATGGAAAATGCTAATAAAAATTTAAAAAGAAAAAGAATAATCTTAGAGCCATCCATACCTCCTTGTTTAGAGTTTTGTCTTCATCCATGTCCCTGAGTACTGAGTTATGCACATACTTTTCTCTTTAACAGTATGAATGTTCCTGTCTCTAAAAGTACTGTATGGTTGTTGTGTAGCAGGCATTACCTTTCACATCTTCTACTTTCAACCTCTCTGTAACTATATGTTGGGTGTGTGTGGTGGCTTGATTCAGGTGTCCCCCATAAACTTTGGTGTTCTGAATGCTAGGTTCCCAGCTGATGGAGATTTGGGAATTAGCGCCTCCTAGAGGAAGTGTATTGTAGGGGGTGGGCTTATGGGTGTTACAGACAGTTTCCCTTGCCAGTGTTTGGCACACTCTCCCATTGCTGTTGTCCACCTTATGTTGACCAAGGTGTGATGTCCATCCTCTGCTCATGCCATAGTTTTCCTCTGCCATCGTGGAGCTTCCCCTTGAGCCTGTATGCCGAAATAAACCTCTTTTTCCCTACAAGCTGCTCTTGGTTGGGTGATTTCTACCAGCAATGTGAACCTGACTGCAACAGTGTGTATATATTTTAGTATTCACATCCAGTTCCTTACTATGTAGACCTTTTTATTTTGTTATTTACATCCAGACCCTTACCCTTTAAATGTGTGGGGTTTGGTTTGTTTTAGCTTGTTTTTTTTTTCAAGTTAGGGTCTTGCTTGAGCCCAGGATGACTTAGAATTCACTATGTAGTCTCAGGGTGGCCTTGAACTCATGGTGATCCTCCTACCTCTGCCTCTTGAGTGCTGGGATGAAAGGAAAGCACCACCACACCTGGCCCCTTCAAGTTTTTATTCAATCCTTTTTGCATATATAATTCAATTTGCCTGTTTTTGTCTTTTTGTTGAATTAATCTACATGTTATTATGACACATTAATATGCATATATGTATGTTTAATCCACCATCTTCATTATCTTTGTGTGTGTGTGTGTGTGTGTGTGTGTGTGTGTGTGTGTGTGTATCATGGGTGAGTGTGAGCACAACCATGCCAGCGTGTGTGTGCTGATGGTCAGAGCTGGCTTTCAGATGTCAGTCCTTGCTTTGCACTTTATTCAGTTATTCACTGATGTGTGCACCAGGCTAGCTGGCTCCTGAACTTCAGGGATTCTCCTATCTGCTCTTCCCATCTCACTGTAGCAGAGCTGCAATTAGAGTCTTCTATTGGGTCTGGCTTTATGTGGGTTCCGGGGATGTGAACTCAGGTCACCACATTTGCACAGCCAGTGCTTCACCCACTGAGCCATCTCTGCAGCCCCTACTCCACCAGTTTACTATGGACTGCTTGTGCCATAAATTCTTTCCTCCCTCATTATTTCCAGAGGAAGGGGAAGTGCCTGGGATTGAACCCAAGGCCTTGCCCATGCTAGGCAGGCACTCTACCACTGAACTATGACATCCAAATCCTCTGTCGATCTTCTTGTGATTGAGTGCTTTTCACTCTCAAATTTTCCATTAGGGCTGGAGAGATGGCTTAGCGGTTAAGCGCTTGCCTGTGAAGCCTAAGGACCCCGGTTCGAGGCTCGGTTCCGCAGGTCCCACGTTAGCCAGATGCACAAGGGGGCACACGCGTCTGGAGTTCGTTTGCAGAGGCTGGAAGCCCTGGCGCGCCCATTCTCTCTCTCTCCCTCTATCTGTCTTTCTCTGTGTGTCTGTCGCTCTCAAATAAATAAATTTAAAAAAAATTTCCATTAATAATTACTGGAGATTATGACATGTTTAATTTGTAGTTTGACATCTTCCTGAATAATACAAGAATCTTGTAACATTTAGATACACACTGCTGTTTCAAAACATCCTAGTGCCCTTCCGCAGTTATTGCTAGAATTTAGTCAGTATTTATTTAAGCATTTTCCCTTTGATTAACTTTCACTGCTGACTGCATCTTCCAGGGCCTCCATGAACTATTTATTTTCTGTGGAAAGTGTGGGTGTACTAGTGATATTCTCATATTTTGGAGGCAACTGTCTATATTTTATACTCTATAGATAGGACCATTGAATTTAGAATGAGAAGGACTTTGAAAATACAAAGCTATTGCCTTCTAGAAACCATCATTGTTAAGAAATCCGTGGTAGCCAGGCATGGTTGTGCATGCCTTTAATCCCAGCACTCAGGAGGCAGAGGTAGGAGGAACACTACAAGTTCAAGGCCACCCTGAGGCTACATAGTGAATTCCAGGTCAGCCTGGACTAGAGTGAGACTCTACTTTGAAAAAAAAAAAAAAAAAAAAAAAAAAAACAGCAACAACAAAACGTCTGTTTCTTTACTAGCCACTACTGCACCACTGGGCACATCTTGCCTGGCGGGGCAATTGTATAGCTTGAAGGATCGACTGCTGGTTAAGGTTGTTGATGACTTCTCTCCCCCAGCAACTTGCACAGCACTTTCCAGTACTATGACAGCTAGCCATCAGGGAGAAGGCTTCCAGTTCAGTTCTGGCTTGATTTCTCGTCCTGCAACTGAAGCATGTGGTATCTTCAGTAATAGGCTCTTACCATCCGGCTCTGGTGGATAATAAAGAACCTTGGAGGCCACATGAGCCAACAGTGCAATAGTGGCACATTTATCATGGTGGAAACCAACTGCCCTCCAACTGGACTGGAGGCCTGCTCCATGGGAGGGAAGACATCCCTGATACTGAAAACTTAAAACAGGGGTAGTCATGAGCCCTAAGGGTGTAACATCTGCTGATGTCTGGATAAGTGTATATACTATGCTTATCAAACTGCCCAGTAAGCACTTCTCTTAATATTCATACCTTTATATTAATGCTACTCTCACTTTGGGTAGAGAATCTTCTCTTTTCAGATGGCAATGATCTTAGGACAACTCAAAAGGTATCATAGTGCTGGAAAGAAGTGACTGGAGTACTGAGTAACATCTTGATCACAACTTCCAAGGCTCAGGGTCTAATGTGGAAGAGGTGGCAGAAAGAATGTAAGAGCCAAAGGAAGGGTAGGACTCCTTACAACGTGCTCCCTCCAGACATAAAATGGCCTGGATATCCATGACCTCGCAGTGCCTGACACTACCTACACAAGACCATCATAAGAGGAGGAAAAGATCATGACGTCAAAAAAAAGACAGACTGATTGAGACGGGGAGGGGATATGATGGAGAATGGAATTGCAAAGGGAAAAGGGGCGGGGAGGGAGGGTATAACCATGTGATATTTTTATAATCATGGAAAACATTAATAAAAATTGAGAAAAAAAAGAGAACCTTGGCAATGGTCTGTATTGTTTGGGGGAATCTCAGAAGGTCTCCTGTCCAACAACTCACTGGGCTCACTGGGAGGTTTCCCACTTCTCTGGCACTGGGATTTTTCTGTAACAATCTATGGCTTTTTCTTTTTTTGGTTCTTCTCCATTATCCATGACATGTTAATGGGCCCAATATTGTGCAGGTCACAACACAGCATTATCTACCCTCATAGGATACTCTTTCTTTAAAAACTTTTAAAAAATATATTTAATTTCTTTTTTTATTTTTATTTATTTATTTGAGAGAGAAAGAGGCAGCTAGAGAACGAGCGCACCAGGGCGTCCAGATGCATGCACCACCTTGTGTATCTGGCTTATGTGGGTCCTGGGGAATCGAACCTGGCTCCTTTGGCTTTGCAGGCAAGTGCCTTAACTGCTAAGCCATCTCTCCAGCCCTAATTTCTTGTTTTTGTTTTTTGTTATTTATTTATTTATTTATTTTATTTTGAGGTGGGGTCTTATTCTAGCTCAGGAACTCACTCTGTAGTCCCAGGCTGGCCTCAAACTCATTGTGATCCTCCTACCTCCACCTCCTGAGTGCTGAGATTAAAGACATGCACCACCACACCCAGATGTTAAAATTATATATATTTTAATTAGCTGACAAAGAAGTAGGTTTCCAATAGATTACTCATAATAACTTTAGTTTTGATTAACCCTCCTCTGACTCCACCTAAGACCTTTCCACTTCCAATATTCTGCCCTCTACTTACGTATCTGCTACCCTCCCCTTGAAGCCTTCCTGTCTACTCCCTCCGTCATGGCTCCTTTCTAACTTCCTGGCCTCTCCTATCCTTACTCCAACTTATGTACAAATCTAAAAATTTGAAGCTAGGTCCATAGAGATAGCATGAGGCTTTTGACTTTGTGATCCTGGGTTACTTCACTTCATGTATATTTTCCAGATCCATCAATTTTCCTGCAATTTTCAAATTTCATTTTTCCATCCAGCTGAATAAAACTCCATTGTGTATATGTAGCACATCTTCATGATCCATTCATTAGTTGGTGAGTATCTACCTAAGCTGATTACATTTTCTGGATTTCTTTTGAGCTATTTTTCCATTCTATTCAATTCTCTCTTAAGTTGCATCTGATTTGCTGTTAAATTCATCTATGGAACTCTAGTTTGAAAAATACTAAATTATAATGCAAGAATTATTTTATAGAAGAAATATGGTCAAGTGTCCCCAAACCATACTGACTATAGTTTACAACAGTTTATGGCATAATTATTGCATAATTTATAAAGAATTGAAAGAGAAGAGGTTGGGGCTGGAAAGATGGACACTTGTAATGCCCAATGACCCAGGTTCAATTCCTCAGTACCCACGTGAAGCCAGATGCATAAAGTGGTGCATGTATCTGGAGTTTGCAGTGGCTAGAGGTCCCAAAGCACCTATCCTTCTCTCTCCCCACCCCTTGCAAATAAGTATTTTTTAAAAATAGTGTGAACATTATCAACACAAATAAATATGAAGTATTTAAGGAAATGGAAATACAAATTACTCAGATTTAATTATTACAGCTATACACATTGTGGTGGTTTGATTCAGGTGTCCCCCATAAACTTAGGTATTCTGAATGCTAGGTTCCCAGCTGATGGAGATTTGGGAATTAACACCTCTTGGAGGGAGTGGATTGTTGGGGGCGGTCTTACAGGTGTTATAGCCAGTTTCCTATGCCAGTATTTGGCACACTCTCCTGTTCCTTCCTGTTGTCCAGCTTTCATGGGTCAGAGGGTGATGTCCACCCTCTGCTTAACCACTTAACAGCTAAGCCATCTCTCCAGCTTTTTGTTTTTTGTTTGCTTGTTTCAACATAGGGTCTCAGTCTAGCCCAAGCTAACCTGGAATTCACTCTGTATTCCAGGCTGGCCTCAAACTCACAGTGATCCTTCTACCTCTGCCTTCCAAGTGATGGAATTAAAGGCATGTGCCATCACACCTGGCTCCAGATCAGATATTTTACAGTAATCTGTTTTGACTCTTCTAGAGCTGAACTCATCAGATTCCCCTCCAAATACATTCCCCATCTTATGCCCTCTACTTCTCCTCCTTAAAGTTCTAGAATCAAGATGGGCCCGATGGTGCAAGCTTATAATCTCAGCTACTTAGGAGGACAAGGAAGGAAAACAAGTTCAAGTCTTGCCTCTACAGAGTGAGTTCAAGTCCAGCCTGGGAAACTTCACGAGACCTTGTTTCAAAATAAAAAGTAAAAAGAGGGCCAGGGGCCTGAAGAGATGGCTTAGTGGTTAAGGTGCTTGCCTGCAAAGCCAAAGGACCTCAGTTGGATTCCCCAGAACCCAAAGTGGCACATGCATCTGGAGTTCGTCTGCAGGGGCTGAAAGCCCTGGCATGCCCATTCTCCCTCTCTCTGGCAGTCTGTTCCTCTGTTTCTCTCTCTCCCCCCCTCAAATAAATAAATAAAAATAAAATATTTTTTTTAAAAGATAGCCAGGGATACACCTTAGTGGTGTGATGCCTGCCTAGCATGTGAGTTTTCTGAGTTCAATTCCACCAAGTACCACCAATGTCTATAATATTTATTTTTCTCTACATCTCTGCCTGTGAGCACTTGTCTTTTCTATTCCATCTATTTACAATGAGATTACTAATAATAGAATATTTTCCCTTAGTCACGAAAAGATGATCACATGATACAAACTTACAGAATTGATGAAACAATTATGTTTTTTATGAGAAGCTGCAAGTTAGGCAGTCATGTATGAAGAGGGGTGACTATTTGGAATGGAGTCCTTTAGCAAAAGCACCTATCATCCCAACACTTGGATGGCTCTGGTTAAGAGGACTGTAAATTTAAGGCTACCCTGAGACTACAGAGTGAATTCCAGGTCTGGGCCAGAGTGAGACCTTACCTTGAAGCCTCTCCCCGATAAAACCAAAACTGTAACAGACAGAAAACAGATGGGATACTAAGAGTAACAGGAGATTTCATGAAGGGACTGTGTTCATTGGGGTGTGGATTACTTTCTAACAGCTGTGACAAACTAACAAGAGCAAGTAGGGGTTTGGGCTCACAGTTTGAGGGAACCCTACATCGTAGTGGGGAAGTCATGGTGAAAGCATGGGGCAGTTGGTCACACTGCATCCACAGTCAGAAAGCATGAGAAATGAAAGCTGGGCCTCATCTTGCTTTCATTATTTAGTCTGGGACCCCAGTCCATGGAATGGTGTGGCCCAGATTCAGGATGAGTCTTCCCTGCTCTGTTCTACCTTTCTGGAAACACCCTCACAGACACACCCCAAAGTGCGTTGCCATGGTGATTCTAAATGCCATCATTCACAATATGACAATAGTTGACAACAGTTTCCCATTACTATAATGAAATATCTGAGAACACTCAACTTAAGGGAAAAGGTTTATTTCAGCCCCTAGTTTCAATCTAAGGTCAGTTGGTCCCCTTGCTTTGGGCCTATGACGAGGAGTGCATCATGGGAGTTCTCACAGTACTGTGTGGCAGGTCAAAGGCAGTCCCTTTAATGCAACCAGGAAGCAAAACAAGAGTAAAAATCCTAACATCCTTTCAAAGGTACAT
The DNA here is from genome assembly GCF_020740685.1 of Jaculus jaculus. Classification (NCBI taxonomy): domain Eukaryota; kingdom Metazoa; phylum Chordata; class Mammalia; order Rodentia; family Dipodidae; genus Jaculus; species Jaculus jaculus. Next base: position 16,695,344 of record NC_059105.1, read on the forward strand.
CTCCAGGAAGGAGGGAGGGAGGGAAGACGGAAGGACGGAAGGAAGTCCCTAACAGAGTTCAAACAAAATACTTGAAGGGGGCAGAGCTAAGGATTGAAACTTGGGCATCGCGTAGGCTAAGCAGGTACTGTACTCGAGCTACAAGCCGGTACCCATGTCTCCCAGCGCATGCTGCTGCCCTTGGCATGACGTCTCTTAGCTAGATGGCACCCCTATGAAATGGTGCCCTATTAGTAGCTCGGCTCTGCCTCCTACTACACTTTGGCACTTTGCAGGGGCAATACCCCAGTCAGCCTTGAGGACAAAGGCCCCTTTTGAGCTCATAGCCAGGTTCTCTGCTGTCACGTTTTGCTTTGTACATGGGCCGACTGGACAAGCACCAAGGGGTAAAAGCTGACGTCCTCAGAACGAGCTATTTAACGGCATCCTTAGCAGAGGCTTCCTGGTGGGAACTCACATGGGACTGTTTACGACTCTGTTGTTATCCTGGAAATAGCCATCCCTAAGCATGCAGTTTTACTTTTCTTTTTTAATTAGTGTAGCAAATAGCTTCAGGTTCTCTGAGATAAACTTCCAGACCTGGCAGTTATGAAGGGATTTATTGAAGCTTACAGATCCAGGGGAAGTTCCATAATGGCAGAAGAAGCTGGCATGCCTTCAAAGGTCCAAGCAAAGAGATAAACACAAGCCAAAAGCCACACAGCACAGCACACTTCAGGAACTCCAGCTGGGCACAGAGCATATCTTTAGATTGAAATTTCTAACCTACCACCACACCTTAAGATCCACCCAGTGACACTGCCTCCAGCCAGGTGGCTGCAGATGCAAACTACAAGCTAACAAAACCACTAAGTATATTCGGGGCCATCTATTCAAACTACCACAACTAAGTTTTTCTAGGTAGGGTATTTCTCTAGCCCAGGCTAACCTGGAATTCATTATGTAGTCTCAGGGTGGCCTTGAACTCACAGTGATCCTACCACCTCTGCCTCCCAAGTGCAGGGCTTTCCGTTCTTATTTGGCCTTCCTAGGTCTGATTGGCTGGCCAATCCTTCAGCCATCATTGTAAGTTAGTATAACCCTCTACCTTGTGTTTTCCCATGCTGTGGATGCTTCTGTGAATTCTGACCAGTGGAGGGCTGTCTCACAGCATGCAGACTATTTCTAAAGGGCGCTCTCTCTCTCTCTCTCTCTCTCTCTCTCTCCCTCTCTCTCTCTCTGTCTCACAGCATGCAGACTATTTCTAAAGGGCTCCCTCCCTCTCTCTCCCTCCCCCTCCCTCCCTCCCTCCCCCTCTCCCTCGGTCTCCCTCTCTCTCCCCCATTAGTGGTCAAAGGCAAATCTACACAAGAGTACATGTGAATTAAGAGAGAATGGGCAAGACTGAAGATGATATGGCTTAATGGTTAACGCACTTGCCTGCAAAGCCAAAGGCCCCAGGTTTGATTCCCTAGGGTGCACACATCTGGAGTTCATTTACAGTGGCTGGAGGCCCTGTTCCACCCATTTTCTCTCTCCCTGCCTATTTCTCCCAAATAAATAAATATATTTAAAAGAGAATAGGCAGAAGAAGAACAGATTTATATATACTACGAAAATCTAACACAGCAGGGCAGTTGACTGTTTCTGGATGGCTCCTGGTCCAATTTTTTAAATGTATTTCCACTTCACAATGGAATGCTGCTGAACATATCTCATGATTTCATAGGTTAGGTAACATCTTTAATAATGGGCAACTTGAGTTGCACAGAAACTCCATGTTCAAGTATTATGCAAGGGTTCAGTAAACAATAGCTACTTCTCAAATGACTAATAGATCTTAACAGGTCACTTGACTCCAAATCTCCAGTGGTGGTATGATTCAAGTCTGTGTGCTCCTGTTGCAGTCTGGTTCGCATTGCTGGTAGAAATCACCCAACAAGAGTAGCTTCTGGGAAAAAGAGATTTATTTTGGCTTAACAGGCTCCAGAGGAAGCTCCACGATGGCAGGGGGAAATGATGGCATGAGCAGAGGGTGGACATCACCCCCTGGCCACATAAAGTGGACCACAGCAACAGGAGGGTATGCCAAACACTGGCAAGGGGAAACTAGCTTTAATAACCATAAGCCCGCCCCCAACAATACACTGCCTCCAGGAGGCATTAATTCCCAAATCTCCATCAGCTGGGAACCTAGCATTCAGAACACCTAAGTTCATGGGGGACACCTGAATCAAACCACCACATTCCGCCCCGGGCCCCCATAAACTGATATCCATACGTGATGTAAAATACAATGCATTCAGTCTGACTTTTAAAGTCCCCATAGTTTTTATCAATTCCAATGATGTTCATACATCCCCATAGTTCAAGATCTTTTAACTGAGCCGTAGTACCAAAAAATAACCTCAAAAAACCCATAATGGCACAGAATAAATATTCACACTGCAAAAGATGGCATTGGGCATAGCAAAGAAACATTCAACCAATACAAGATTTAAAACAACCAGGGAAAACATCAAACTCTAGCTTCAAGTCCAGCAACTCTAACCAGTGACAAATCTTCAAGTCCGATAATTCTAACCAGCAACAAGTCTCTGGCATTCCAATTCCGCCCCTCCAGCTAGGCTACTCACAGTCCTGGGAACTTCATCAAGGCCGGCAGCTCCTTGGCAGCCATCTCATGGTCCCGGCATCTCCACTGGGTCTCCACTGCAAGCCACGGTTCATCCTCATGGCCCCATGGGGTCTCTATGCAGGCAACCAGCAAACCCGCTTCACACTGCCCATGGCCATTTCCAAATCACAAGACCGTGTTGCAAACTCAATGACCCTCTTTCCAGCATTTCTTATACTCCACGATACCAGGTAGGGTGCCAATTTGTTAACCCGGGGGGAATAAAGCAGACTTTGAAGAACAGGACACTCCTTGAGCACTCAGGCCCCTTCAAAAGTCTACATTCTTCTTGTTGCGCCAGCGCAAGTCAGCTAGCCCAGTCTCAAAGGTTGTGATCTCTTAGTTGCAGCTGAATGGGCAACAGTTCACCCAAAGATTTTTCTTTCTGTGCCATATCCCTCTGCACACACCAGTCCATTTCTACGCAAAGCAACCCTGCACAACTTCTCAGGACACAGGCATAAGAGCAAGCTTCTCACACAAACTGCTAGCCCAGTCCAAGCAAAGTTCTCTCTCACCCTCATAAGCCAAACCTCACAGTCCATAGTTCTTACTGCCTTCAGGTCTTCCAGCTCTGTCCAGAATAGTCCATCAGGCTGTACTTACAGCACTGCAAGACATCTCTTAGGCCAAGATTTCAACTCCTTCCACTTTCCTCTTGAAAATCAGCTCCAAAAAGGCTGAAGCCACACATTCAAATGTCTAGCAGCAATCCCACTCCTCAGTACCACTTTACTGTTGCAGTCCAGTTTGCCTTGCTGGTAGAAATCACCCAACCAAGAGCAGCTTCTGGGAAAAATATTTATTTTGGCTTACAGGCTCGAGGGGAAGCTCCACGATGGCAGGGGAAAACGATGGCATGAGCAGAGGGTGGACATCACCCCCTGGCCTACATAAGGTAGACCACAGCAACAGGAGAGTGTGTCAAACACTGGCATGGGGAAACTGGCTATAAAGCCTTTGAGCCTGCCCCCAACAATACACTCCCTCCAGGAGGCATTAATTCCCAAATCTCCATCAGCTGGTAACCTAGCATTCAGAACACCTAAGTTTATGGGGGACACCTGCATGAAACCACCACAGCTCCAAAACTCATAGTGAAGTTTGTCATTGCGATGGGACTAGAAGAGCTGGGATTGGATCATGAGGGCTCCATGTTTATGGACTCAGTGACAGCTCCTTCTCACTTGGACCAAAAATGTCCCTCAAGAATTTGGTGTCCCCAGACTGGAAAGATGGCTTAGCACTTAAGGCACTAGCCTGCGAAGCCTAACAACCCACATAAGCCAGATGCACATGGGTCTGGAGTTCCATTTGCAGTGGCTAGAGACCCTGGTGCACCCATTCTATCTGCCTCTCTCTCAAATAACATTAAAAAAAATTTTTGAGGTAGGGTCTCACTCTGTAGTTCCAGGCTGCCCACGAAACTCATAGCAATCCTACCTCTGCCTCTCAAGTGCTGAGTGCGCCACCATACCCAGCCTAAAAAAAGTTAAATATTTAGATTGATGGCTAAATGTATATACCATGCTTATCAAACCAAGTATGCACTTCTCTTAGTGTTCATACCCTTGTATTAATGCTACTCTCACTTTTGGTAGAGAATCTTCTCTTTACAGATGGCAGTGACCTTGGGATGACTGGAAAGAAGTGACAGGAGTGCTCAGTACTGCAGTATCTCTATCACATCATCCAAGGCTCAGGGTCTATTGCAGAAGAGGTGGCGGAAAGAATGTTAAAAGACAAAGGAAGGGTAGGACTTCTTACAACGTGCTCCCCCCAGACACAAAATGGCCTGGATATCCATGACCTCACAGTGCCTGACACTACCTACCCAAGACCATCATAATAGGAGGAAAAGATCATGACACCAAAATAAAAGAGGCTGATTGATTGAGAGGAGGAGGGGATATGATGGAGAGTGGAGTTTCAAAGGGGACATGGGGGGGGGGAGGCATTACCATGGGATATTTTTTATAATCGTGGAAGTTGCTAATAAAAAGAAAATATGAAAAGAGATTGAATGATCATGCCAGGGTCTCCAACCAGTGCAAATAAACTCCAGACGCATGTACCATCTTCTGCACCTGGCTTACATGAGTACTGGGGAATTGAACCTGGGTTCTTAGGCATCACAGGCAAGGGCCTTAACCACTAAGCCATCTTTCCAACCCTAAATATTTTTTTAATTATTTGCTTGAGAGCGACAGAGAAAGAGGAAGAGAGAGAGAGAATGGACACTCCAGGCACTGCAAACAAACTCCAGATACATGCACCCCCTTGTGCTGACATGGGTCCTGGATAATCAAGCTTTGAACCAGGGTCCTTATGCTTCATAGGCAAGCACTTAAGCACTAAGACATCTCTCCAGCTCTATTTTTTGACCTAGAATTCACTATGTAGTCTCAGGTTGGCCTTGAATTCAAGAGATTCTACCTCGGCCTCCCAAGTGCTGAGATTAAAGGGGTGCACCATCACACCCAGCCTAATTTTTTTTAATGATACCTAGAATTAAAAAGTTGGTCTGGGGCTGGGGAGATGGCTTAGAGGTTAAGCGATTGCCTGTGAAGCCTAAGGACCCCGGTTCAAAGCTCGGTTCCCTGGGACCCATGTTAGCCAGGGGCACACACGTCTGGAGTTCGTTTGCAGTGGCTGGAGGCCCTGGTGCACCCATTTTCTCTCTCCCTTTCTTTCTCCGTCACTCTCAAATAAATAAGAATTAACTAAAAGCTTTTCAAAAAGTTGGTCTGGGGCTGGAGAGATGGCTTGGCGGTTAAGCGCTTGCCTGTGAAGCCTAAGGACCCTGGTTCAAGGCTTGGTTCCCCAGGTCCCATGTTAGCCAGATGCACAAGGGGGAGCATGCATCTGGAGTTTGTTTGCAGAGGCTGGAAGCCCTGGCGCACCCATTCTCTCTCTCCCTCTGTCTTTCTCTGTCTGTTGCTCTCAAATAAATTAAAAAAAAAAAAAAGTTGGTCTGGAGAGATGGCTCAACCACTAAAGGGACTTACCTGTAAAGCCTGCCTGCCTGAGTTCAACTCCCTAATACCCATGTATAAAGCCAGATGTACAAAGTGGTTCATGCATCTAGTTTGTGTGCAGTGGCAGGGCATGGTGCACCCATGCTCACTCTCCCATAAAAATATATTATTTTGGGCTGGAGAGATGGCCTAGCAGTTAAGGTACTTGCCTTCAAAGACAAAGGACATGGGTTCAATTCCCCAGTACCCATGTAAGCCAGATGCACAAGGTGGTATATGTTGTGTCTGGAGTTTTAGTGGCTAGAAGCCCTGGCACGCCCATTTTCTCTGCCTCTTTCCCTCTCAAATAGTTATTAAAAATGTATGTGTTGGGCTGGAGAGATGGCTTAGCGGTTAAGCGCTTGCCTGTGAAGCCTAAGGACCCCGGTTCGAGGCTCGGTTCCCCAGGTCCCACGTTAGCCAGATGCACAAGGGGGCGCACGCGTCTGGAGTTCGTTTGCAGAGGCTGGAAGCCCTGGCGCGCCCATTCTCTCTCCCTCTGTCTCTCTGTGTCTGTCACTCTCAAATAAATAAATAAATTTAAAAAAAAAATGTGCTAATTTTAAAAAGTGGATTCATAACATTCGCTGGTGGTCGTCTGTTAATGAGGACAGCATTAAAACATGCTGGTTCTGTTTGGGTGGTAAAGGAGTGATATTCAAGGACCAGGTAAGAAACTGGGAGAGAAATGAACAAAATCAGTGAATTGTGTCAAGGGAAGGAGATTCAGGATAAGGGAAGCCAATTGTTTATAGGTTCTTCCAAAATACCTTCAATTATAGTTCTTGGCTCCAGGACTCAGTAGTCTCTCTTGACAACCCTTTAAAGCAAAACTTGAGTACCAGAACACTCCAAGATCATGGCTTATAGAAAGGCTCCTTACATATATGTGTTGAGCGAAAAAGAGGCAGAGATTCAGAATGGTTGTGTCAGGGCCTCCAGCCACTTCAAACTTCAGGCGCGTGCACCCCTTGTGCATCTGCCTTGCGTGGGCCCTGGACAATTGAACCTGGCTTTGCAGGCAAACATCTTCACCACTAAGCCATTTCTCCAGCCCAGAAAGCCTGTTTTATTATTCTGATATTTTTAAAGGATTTATTTGCATGGAGAGGATGGGCACACCAAGACCTCCTGCCACTGCAAATTCCAGATGCATGTGCCACTTGCACACCTGGATTTATGTAGATTCTGGGGAATCAAACCCAGGCCATCAGGCTTTTCAAGTACCTTTAACCACTGAGCCCTCTCCTCAGCACCAAAAGCCACCTTTTAATGCGTCCTCACATACCTCACAGGTATGAGGTAGGAGACAGGGCGAGCTCTCCTGTATCTCTGATGAGGGCAGTAGTCCCATCATTCGGGCTTTAATCTGCTCTCATCTAAACCTTATCTCCTCAAAGGCTCATCTCCAAGTATAATCACATGCATGAATTAAGTCCTTCAATATATGGAGAGGGACACAGTTCAGCTCATATCCACTATTTATACTGATCAGAAGCATTTTAATTAAAGAAAACAAAGACAATAATTTCCTATTACTCTTTAGTATGCATTAGTCTCTCTTTGGATTGTAATATTGATTAAAAATTGCTGTTTGAGTTGTAAGCTTTTTATTATTTGGGAGAGAATGGGCACGCCAGGGCATCCAGCCACTGCAAAGGAACTCCAGATGCACGCACCCCCTTGTGCATCTGGCTTACATGGGTCCCAGAATCAAAAGTCCTTTGGCTTTACAGGCAAACGCCTTAACCACCAAGCCATCTCGCCAGGCCCAGGTATTCTTAAAACCATTCTGGCCTTTGGAATACACAAAACATCAATGAATTTGGAAGCTCCCAAGTTCATACCAGAGTAGCTGAGACATGACAAACAAAACTGGCCGAGGAACAAGTGAACGGACTAAAGGTGTTGAAGAAAAGCTAACTCTAATCCCAAGTACTGATTTCCTCCAAGGAACTTTGATTTTATTACTGACCTGTTACTGTTTCCCTTCTACTGAGCTTTTCTGTATTAACTCGAATTGACTCACATGTGCAAACTGAGAAAGGGTTCATTTGCATAACTTGTGACTAATTGTTTCATTTTATGAATATGATGATGGTGTACAGTCAAAACACTAAGACAAGCTCATGTACAAAATGGTCTACCTTCAATGTCTCCAAAAGAACATTTTCTGAAATACTTTTTTTTAAAACAAACTAAAATCTAAACTGGGCATGATGCTACACTCCTTTAACACCAACACTCGGGAGGCACAGGTAGAAGACTGCCGTGAGTTCAAGGCCAGCCTGAGATTACAGTGAATTTCAGATCAGCCTCAGCTACATAGGGAATGTGGACCACTCTGGACTACCCAAGACCCACCCCAGCAACACCACCACCTTGAAAAGCGCAATACAGACAGAACACATAGCAAAATGTCTGTTATAATTAACAACAAACAAGTTGACTTTGTTACATAAATTAACCCATTTATTGCAGGCCAGGGATGTCTCAAATGACAGGGTTCTACTGGTCCTTCAGTTCCTTCAGTCTTCTGATGGCAGACTTGACTGTGACAGCAGAAGTTGTGCTGTTAAGAAAAATGACATGGTCAACATAAGTAAGCACATCAACATATCAGACAGCAAGTAACCCACCGGTTGCTCTTTTACAACCAAGTCTAGCTTCCACCTGGAAAGGACAACGAGGCAGTCTGCTGGAGCAAAAATAACACTGAGGTTAACCAAAGAGCAAACTAACGTTAAGACCACTGCTCAGGCACGATGACACCCTTTACAACTCAGGACTTCAGGTGCTGGCAGAAGTAAAAGTTCAGGTGCATCTGATTTCGTAAACATTTAAAAAGGAACAGCTGAGAAAGGGTGGCTTAGACTCACTCATTTAGAGAAATAAAATAACAAGATGCTTTACTTTTGAACAGACTGAATAGAGATAAATTTGCCAGGCATGGTGGTGCACACCTTTAATCCCAGCACTCGGGAGGCAGAGGTAGGGGGATTGCCGTTGAGTTTGAGGCCATGCTGAGAATACAGAGCCTGAGCCAGAGTGAGACCCTACCTTGAAAAACCAAGAGAGAGAAATTTTACCACAAAATTCAGGTATTATAAAAACCCATCCTTTATGCATAAATTAGTCTGTCAGCCGGGCGTGGTGGCGCACGCCTTTAATCCCAGCACTCGGGAGGCAGAGGAAGGAGGATCGCCGAGAGTTCGAGGCCGCCCTGAGACTACATAGTGAATTCCAGGTCAGCCTGAGCCAGAGACCCTACCTCAAAAAACCAAAAAAAAAAAAAAAAAAAAAAAAAATTAGTCTGGCAGTCCAAATGGCCCCAACTTTCTCTATTGTTTTCACATACCTAACCTCTTTTTAAAGCCTGTTGTAAAAGTAACCAATACAAGTCAAAGTTCAGCAGATTCAGATATTAAAATAATGAACCTCCATAATACCTAATGCTCACAATGACCCCAATGACTATGTAATTCCCAGTACATCAAATTCCAACCTTTTTATTATGCATAACTGAAAATAAACTAACTCTCAAGAGTCCAAGAAAAATTAACCAAAAGCCACCTTACTTTGCCAGATTGAAAAAAAAAACTAGTTCATCCGACACCAAAATGTAATGTGTGGTCGATTCCCCAATACTCCAAGAAAAGTGGACTCACTTGTAGGTCCAGGCCCCGCCGGCCACCGTTTTCATGCAGGAACCGCAATGCCAGATGCCTACAGCCCGTCGTTTCATCTTGGTCTATAAAAAAAACAACTTTCACCATTAAGTACATAAAACATATGTAAACCTTAGCAGCTTCCTAGGGTCTAAATTACACACAAAAAGCCAGATTTTTTTCCATATAAATTATCAGCAAGTACTTACTCAGCAAAACTGCCAATTCTAGTAGGACGTTATTTAGCAACAGACCCCCCCCCCTTGGGGAATTGGTATGCAACCAGCACCAAAAACAAAGTCATTTTCTTCAAGGGGACTTGGTATGGGCTTCAGTGCTTTTGCCAAATCATTTATCCCCCAGGGGTTCCACGTAAATGAAGAATGCTGGGCTGGCGAGATGGCTCAAATTTAAAGGGGCTTGCTTCAAAACCTGACCACCCGGGGTTCGATTCCCCGGTACCCATGTAAATGCACACCAACAAACACTCCCCAGCACTCCCCAAGCACACGTTTATAATTATAACCCTCACTTCCCACGAAATCCTGCTCCCCGCCCACCCCACCCCCCCAGCCCGGAGAACAACTTACTTTGCCACAGAAGGAGCAAGTGTACTTGGCGTGCTGGCTGATCTCAATTTTCTTCACCATTTTCCGGAGGGAGGCCCCATAGCGGGTCCCGTACTTACCGACGATGCCGACCTTCTTGGTGCGCTTGGCCTGACACCGAGCAAAGGGACAGGGCGAGGACGTTCCTCGTTAGGAAGGCCGGTCCCGCCACCCCCGCGCACCGCACCGCGGCGGCGTCCTTCCCAGCTTTCCCCGAGCCCAACGCCAAAGCGCAGCGTCCCGGGGAGCGGCCCGGCCGCACCAGGCCCCGCCAAGCCGGCCCCGGGCTGCGGCCTCCGGACGCGGCGAGGGACCCGAGAGCAGCGAGGACGCGGGCAGAACGCGCGGGGAGAGTCGGGTGAGGACGAAAACGCGTGGAGACGGGCGGATGCGGAGGGATAGAGGCGCCGCGGAGGGAGCGACACTTACCATGTCGCCTTGAGCTGGGCCGACCACAGAGAGGAGGAGGCGCAGTGCGCAGGCGCGGTTTTAGGCGGGAGCGCGGACGTGACGTGACGTGAGGCCCCGCTAGGAGCTGAACTCTATGGTCTGGCGGCCCCTCTAGGAGCTGAACTCTATGGTCTGGAGGCCCCGCTAGGAGCTGAACTCTATGGTCCGGCGGCCCCTCTAGGAGCTTAACTCTATGGTCCGGAGGCCTCCTTGAGGTTGCTGGGGGATCGATGGTCAAGGTGGCCGGAAGTCTCTCCGCCAGGTCTGCGCGGATTCACCAGCTTGGTGCACAGCCCGCGTTGACTTACGCTTACCCCAGAGTCCTGCAAAGCACACGCGGTTCTCTCCAATCCTTGCTCAAGGAAGTGGGTTTTAAGTGACTTGCGTACTGGCATATTGGCTTAGAGAAGTGTTTATAAATTTATATTTTGTTTTTATTTATTTGACGGGGGTGGGGGGGGTCGCTGGAGAGATGGCTTAGCGGTTAAGCGGTTCGAGGCTCGATTCCCACGTGTGGCCAGCAGCCACTGCAAACGAACTCCAGATGCGTGTGCCCCCTTGAGCATCTGGCTAATGTAGGTTGTGGGGAATTGAACCTGGGTCCTTTAGCTTTGCAGGCAAACACCTTAACCGCTAAGCCAACCCTCCAGCCCTAGAGAAGTGTTTAAAGCGCACCTTAGTGACTTTGAATCTCCTTGTTTTCCTCACGACATCTACTTTGTCGAAAGACGCCAAGCCCTGTCTGTGCAGGATACTGGCTATAGTGGTGAACAAAATTCAAGGATCCGCTCTCAGGACAAGTTAACACATTAACGAGTTTTGAAATTTCATTGACCAGAGCTCTAGACCTAAGAAAATGGCCCACGTGAGCCAAAAACAGGAGACCCTTAAATTCTTTGCGAAAAGTCTGGTTGAAAGGCTGGGAAATGTTAATTATTGGCATTTTGTCCTCTGTTGGGCCCCTTTGTTCTGTCTGCAGCCTAAGTGGTTTCATTTCAGAAACCATTCTCCTGGATCCATCCTGGGCTGTCATGAAGTTCCTAGTTCAAACCTTTAACACTTACGTATTACACTTACTTACATCCTACACTGTAACCACAATCTTTCTTCAGCTCTATCCAAGCAGTCAATGGGCAGAGCCAAGAAGGAAGTAAACAAATAATAATATTTATTTATGTAGAACATACCCCTACGTTTTGCTGCCTTTTTTCAGGAGAGATGCTCAGATAACTACTGCAGTAAGAATGCAAGAAAGAAGCCGGGCGTGGTGGCGCACGCCTTTAATCCAGCACTCAGGAGGCAGAGGTAGGAGGAGCACCCTGAATTCGAGGCCACCCTGAGACTCCATAGTGAATTCTAGGTCAGCCTGGGCTAGAGTGAGACCCTACTTCAAAAAAAAAAAAAAAAAGAGTGCAAGAGAGAATATACAATTTAAGGAAGAAGAAAAAACTGAATGTTGTGGGGCATGATTGCATTGTCTGGCTAAGTTTTCAATCAGAACTCTGAAACAAGTAGCTTCACTTCGTAAACTGGAGCATTGGTGGAGAGATGGCTCAGCAGTTAAAGCATTTGCGTGCAAAGCTTGATTGATGGTCCAGATTCAATTCCTCAGTGCCCACATAAAACCAATGCTCTAAGTGGTGCAGGTGTCTGGAGTTTGTTTGCAGTGGCTAAAGGCCCTGGCATACCCATACCCATTCCCTCTATCTGCCTTTTTCTGTCTGCCTCTCTCTCTCTCAAATAAAATATATTTTAAAATGGCACATTAATTGTCTCAAATAATTTTGTATGTGTTCATATGTCCACACAATTAGATTGCAAACAGTTGGCAGACAGCCATTTGTGCATCTGGTTTTATGTGGGTACCAGGGAATCAAACCTGGATCTTAAGGCTTTGCCCTCAAGCTGCTAAGCCATTTCTCAAGACCCCTATATTCTAATTTTTTTAAATCACAAGCATGGATTTCTTCTATAATTAAAGAAATTACTATTTTTAAATACCCCAACAAAACAGCATAGTGGTGTAGGTCTATAATCCCAGTACTTAGGCTTGGAGGCAGGAGGACCAGGAGTTCAAGGTCATCCTCAGCTGAAGAATGTATTTGAGGCCAACCTAGAATCCATGAGACACTGCCTCAAAAAAAGAGAATTCCAACAATCCCAGTGGCAATAAGAACACCCACCAACCAGATCTTGGTTTCTAATATCATTCTCCAATGAGGAAAAGAAAACTCAGGGCTCTTTGAAGAAGCAATGAATTCTAGCACTGTGACAGGAAACAGGGAAGATGAGTAGTGCCAGAAAATAGAAAAATGTCTCCAAACCCAGAAAATCCTAAAATGATGGAGGAATATCACAGAAACACAGAATCCCACAGAAAGAGCCCCCTAGTGGCCAAACCCAGAAAAAGTTCAGCAGCATACACAGTAATATTAAACTATCATGCAAAACTAAAAGTAATATGGATGAACCCATAGTAACAGAAATAATTGAAAAATAACTGGGAAAAGAAATTTCTTTGGGGGAAGGGTGCGAGGTAGGGTCTCACTCTAGCCCAAGCTCAAGCTCAGCTGAATTCACTATGTAGTCTCAGGTTGGCCTCCAACTCACTACAATCCTCCTACAATCTGCCTCCCAAATGTTGGCACTGAAGGTGTGCACCACCACGCCTGGCAAGGAAAGTTTCTCATAGAACCATCTCAAATGATTTCTGTGGACACGAGCACTCTGCCCCCACAGGTGAAAGTATAAGTCCTCGGTTGCTGAGTGTGGGCTGTTCAGTGACTCAAAGAGGACGGCACAGAAAGGGGAAGACTTTACAGCAGAGAATACCGACCAGCGCCACCTCAGCCTGGTGATCAAGGCCAACATCCACATGTTGGTAGTGTGTACTCTTGCTGTGACGTGTGAACATCGTTCTTACCTTTGTGATGATTTCCCAACCCTCAATCAATCCATGACACCAGGCTAATTACAAGAGAAACATCAGACTAATTCATTTTTGGGGAGGGGAGGGGTTGAGGTAGGGTCTCACTGTAGCCCAGGCTGACCTGGAATTCAATATGTATTCTCAGGATGGCCTTGAAATCATGGAGCTCTTTCTACTGCTGTTTCCCAAGTGCTGGGATGAAAGGTATGAGCCACCATGCCCTGCTAGACAAATTAATTCTGGACCAGTACTGTTCTACACTGTCAGAAAGATCCAAAACTAAGAGGGCTGAAGAGGTGGCTCAGCAGTTAAGGCACTTGCCTGCAAAAGCCTAAGGACTCAGGTTCCAATTTCCCAGTACCCACATAAAGCCAGCACAAAGTGTATCTGGAATTTGCAGTGGCTAGAGGCCCTGGTGTGCCCATTCTCTCTCTTTCTCTCCTTGCAAATAAGATAAAATATATTTTCTAAAAAAGTGTATTTCAGGGCTGGAGAGATGGCTTAGTGGTTAAGCACTTGCCTTGAAGCCTAAGGACCCCAGTTCGAGGCTCGATTCCCCAGGACCCACGTTAGCCAGATGCACAAGGGGGTGCACACATCTGGAGTTCGTTTGCAGTGGCTGGAGGCCCTGGCGCACCCATTCTCTCTCTCTCTATCTCTCTCTCTCTGTCTCTTTCTGTTTCTCTCAAATAAATTTTTTAAAATATTTTTTGTTCATTTATTTATTTATTTATTTGAGAGCAACAGACACAGGGAGAAAGACAGATAGAGGGAGAGAGAGAATGGATGCGCCAGGGCTTTCAGCCTCTGCAAACGAACTCCAGATGTGTGCACCCCCTTGTGCATCTGGCTAACGTGGGTCCTGGGGAACCGAGCCTCGAACTGTATTCCTTAGGCTTCACAGGCAAGCGCTTAACCACTAGGCCATCTCTCCAGCCCTCCAATAAATTTTTTAAAAAGTACATTTCAAACCACTACCTGAGAGAACCATAATTAGAGAAGACCTGGTCCATTGGTCCCTGCATCACCACCCTAGCACAGAATCTGGCAAATCAGGGGTAATCAATGTTTGTTGAATAGGAATTGTTCCCTTGTATGGAATCAAGGTGGTGGCCTTAAAAGGATTTTACAAGCTTGTGTTTCCCTGCTTTCCAATGTCAATTCACTTATTCCAGAAGTGAAGAAAAGTCGCCGGGTGTGGTGGCACACGCCTTTAATCCCAGCACTAGGGGGGCAGAGGTAGGAGGACCATTGTGAGTTCAAGGCCACCCTGAGACTACATGGTGAGTTCCAGGTCAGCCTGGACTAGAGCGAGACCCTACCTCAAAAAAAAAAAAAAAAAAAGACATAGTGTTTGAGCCCCAGAAAGGTCAAATGACTTCCCTGAAGTTACATAGCCAGTAAGTGGCTTCAAGACTTACATTCTCTGTATTATAAAGACCCATTCTCCAGATATATTCCCTCAGCTATACAGAATACCATGTACCTTATAAAGGTCTTGGGAGGATGAAATCAGATTCCTGAAGTGCCCATCGGGCAGCTCTCTGAAGTGGTGAGTTGTGCTGACAAGGTTCTGCTGCTACTGATTCCCACCTAGAGCGTTGGATGTCCTTTCCATCCTACCTTCTTTAGGTCATGCTCCCGAGACTCTGGCAGATCTGCTTTCTGTCCTCCTTAAAGGATGCCCATCTCTTTCCTCCCTAATTTCTTTACCCCGGGCTCAATGATGCTACAACAATCACGTTGACCGTCACCTGAGGCCCCGTGAGTATGGAATGTGACCAGGGCATCTCTGTGGCACGGCAGGCTCAGCATCCCTTTTGCACACTTAGAGTGGAAGAATGTCAGGGGCCAAGGGAGAAGTCGCTGGCTCCTGGCTTAGTCTGATCCGGATCACCATTTAGCAAATTCACTGTCTCCCCTGGAATGGCCTCCTGCCTTGGCCTTGGGGCAGGCGTTGCGGAGCAGGAGGGGAGGGAATGCATGAGTAAGACCCCAACAGTAACTGAAAATGAGACAGTCCATAATAGGAGGAAATTGCTCATGTTCAGAGCAATTTCATCAAAACTGAACAAATCTCTTTAAATAGCAAGCTTGAGGATACACAAATAGCACTCTCATGAAATCAGCTCGAAGTGGCTTCAGAAAATTGTGCCTATCATAAAGTCTCAATTTCCACCCCCCATTAGAGGACCATTGGGCATCGAAGATGCTCACCACATTGTGTGCCATGAATCCCTGTAAAAACGTCTTCTGAGTCACTTCTGCTCCTCAGGAGCACGCCAAGTGCACTTTGCATTTCTAGAAAAAGAAACAGAAGTCAACTCCGCAGAGAAGTTCTTTTAGCTGCTGCACCAACCAATTCTCTTGGGGTCATATGCAGCATTATTCTTGAAAGGAATCTGAGGCACATGCATCATACCCAGTTCATCTCATGCCAGAGACACAAAAGGTTCATCCCAGAGGCTCAGGCATCCACTGTTCTTCAGAGAAATATCATTACCAAAGTGAAAACCTACACAGAATTGTCCAGAGTCCTGAGAGGCCTCCACAGCTAGTCCTGGGCACTGAGTACGAGGGCGTCTGAAGTGATTCAGACAAACATGTTCTTTTCTTTTTCCCTTCTCTACTCAACTTGATTTTAAAATCATCCTCATTTTTGTTAATGGCACTTCCCAGAGCATTTTCAAATTCAATGCATCTGGCAGGATGGCAGCAGCTAATCATTGTGAAAGGTAAACCAACTTGAAAGCAGCCAAGTAGAGCTAGAAGGTGATTAAAGGTGCTTGCATGCAATGCTGGCCAGCCGGGGTTCAATTCCCCAGTTCCGTCACAAAGTGGTGTATGAATCTGGAGTTTGCTTGTAGTAGCAAGAAGCCCTGGTGTGCCCATTCTCTCTTTCCCTCTCTTTCTCTCTCTCACCCTCCCTCTCCTCTTGCAAATAAGTAAATAGAAATATTTTGAAAGTGGCCAGGTAGATTAAAAAAAAAAAAAACAACCCAAGGCTCAACTGAGAGATTGTCAGTTCAAGGTCAGCCAGAACTACAATTGATGACAACTTAGGAATGGAATGCAAAGGCCCAGATCTTCTTCATTCACATTGGTATTTCCAGAAAGCATGGTTCTGGTGAACTGGACTGAGCTCCACAATGTAGGAGGAAAAAGAGTTAGCATGGAAACCCCTTTACAAAACTCTATATAACT
Organism: Jaculus jaculus; assembly: GCF_020740685.1. Lineage (NCBI taxonomy): Eukaryota > Metazoa > Chordata > Mammalia > Rodentia > Dipodidae > Jaculus > Jaculus jaculus. The sequence goes on from NC_059105.1 coordinate 16,711,876, forward strand.
TTCAATGGCTTGTGCTGAATTCTACCCAAATAGCTGGATGGCTCTCAATAAATTTCAGAGGTACATTTGGAATGGTCTAACCTAAAACATATAAACTACATGGTACAAATTAGGTTTGTTTTAGAAGAGCTCAGGGGCAGCTCAACAAGTTTTTCTCCAGCTTTTAAAATTGAGGTCCAACTAGGGGTCTCCAATTAAAACTTCACAGGCCATATTAATGATAACCACAGTGGAACATGGTTTCAAATATGAGCAAGGTACTAGGACAAATCCTGTGATCACAGCCATTGATCCCAACACCTTGCAGAATGATAAGGACTGCTCTATGCAGCAGCCCCTGAAGTGAATACGGGAAGGATTTCACAATTAACAATGGACAGTGGCTCTCCTGGTATACCTGTCTCCAAAATCATTTACATAATTCAATTTTGGGGAGGAGGAAGTTCTAGGCAGGATCTCGCTCTAGCCCAGGCTGACCTGGAATTCACTATGTAGCCTCAGGCTGGCCTCAAACTCACAGCGATCCTTGTACTGCAGCCTCCCTAGTGCTGCGATTAAATGCATGTGCCACCAAACCTGGCATAATTCACTTTTCTTTCTGAAGCATATCCACTGGACCCTAAACACATCCTTGGAGTAACAGAAACTTTGATAGAAGAATAGGGAATGAGACTCTAAGAAATTTGAAGAAATTCTGAGCCCACAGAAGAGCTGCAGCAACATCTCTCCTGCAAGGAGTGCTCCTGGAGAAGTCTATGGCTAATGAGTGCGATTTCCTCAACATTCCTCAAACCATGCGGTGTAAACACACAGCGGAGGAAGTGGGTGAGTCTGGAGTTGGGTGATGAGAAAATGTTCCTTCCAGAACTTCTCTCAAGATATATGATACAAAAACCTTTCTACTTCCTGGGCCTTAACCTTTCATTTCCGACCTTCCCCTAAGGGAGTGACCATTGCCTTCAGGAATGAGCATGGTAGGGTGTCTGGATTCTGGCCACTGACTCTACCAGTCACTTCAGACTCAGCAAGTACATTACCACCACAGCCCTCTCTCATCTCACCCTCCTCCAAATCTCCCCTCCCCCTGAAGAGCTTCCACCACTTTTGCTCATACAAAAACCTAGATCCCAGCCTCTCTTTCTCAAATGCCCCCTGGTCAATCTATCTGCAAATCATTTCAGCTCTCCTTCAAAATACACCCTGAATATGACCCCTTTTCACCTCCTTTAGCTATCCACACCCCATCAACCCTAAGAGGGCTGTAGTTCAATAGCTTCCTACCTAATCATTTCCTATGTATCCTTCCTGGTCTGCTTTCTGTACAGTGGTGTGAAATTATTACCTTTTGAATTACAATCAGTGCTGGGAAGATGAGCTAGTGATTACGGTGCCTGCCTGCAAAGCCTAAGGACCCAGGTTTGATTCCCCAGAAGCCACGTAGGCCGGATGCACAAGGTGGGCACCTACATTTGGAGTTGGTTTGCAGTGGCTAGAGGCCCTGGAGCACCCACTCTCTATCTGCCTCTTCTTTTTCTCTCTAAATAAATGAATAAATAAACTTATAACCAGATCACTTCATATCCTGCTCAGAGGCATTTGATGAGTCATTTTTTAAATTTTTTATTTTGAGAGAGAGTGTGTGAGAGACAGATAAAGAAGGTATCTAGCCACTGCAAATAAACTCCAGATGCATGCACCACCTTGTGCATCCGGTCTACGTGGCTCCTGGAGAATCGAACCTGGGTCCTTTGGCTTTGCAGGTAAGTGCCTTAACTGCTAAGCCATCTCTCCAGCCCTTGACGGGTTTTATCATACTAAAAAACAAAACCCACACTTCTTACCATGAACTGGGAACTCTACATCACCTGGCTTTACTGGTCTCTTCAGGATAATTATGTGTATTTTTTCTCTTACATTCTATTCACTGATTTCATCCTTATAGCTGAGCTGTCCCATGGAGGAGCCACAAACCACATATGGTACTTAAAACATGGTGTGTTACATCATACATGGGCTGAATTTCAAAGCTTTAGCAAACAAAATTTTTTGGCCTAGTAGTCACTGGGCAAGCCCTAGGTTTGATTCCCAGCATTGTATAAACCAGGTTTGATGGTACATGCCTGCAGGAGGATCAGAAATTCAAGGACATCCTTAGGTATACAACAGTTTGGGGCCAGCCTGGGTTACATGATGAAACCCCAACTCAAAAAAAGGGGGATGCTGGAGAGATGGCTTGGCAGTTTGCCTGCAAAGCCAGAGAATCTGGATTTGATTCCCCAGGACCCACATAAGCCAGATGCACAAGGTGGCACATGCGTCCGGAGTTCTTCTGCAGTGGCTGAAGGCCCTAGTGGTTCTATCTGTCTCTTTCTCTATGAAATAAATAAATAAAAGCTCATGATGTTAAAATAATAGATTGAATATATTCAGTGAAATATGTTGTTAATTTCATTTTTTATCCCCAAGGTAAGGTCTCATTGTAGCTCAGGCTGACCTAGAATTCATTCCATAGTCCTTGGCTAGCCTTGAACTCATGGTGATCCTCCTGCCTCTGTCTCCCGAGTGCTGGGATTAAAGGTGTGCACCACCACACCCAGGATCAATTTCATTTTTAAATTCTAATTTCATTTTTAAAAATGCTCTATTAGAAAATTTAAAATTAGGGGCTAAACCAGCATTTAAAGTTGCTTGCTTGCAAAGCCTGTGTGCCCAGGGTCAATTCCCCAACCACTCGGTAAGGCTGGTTGGGCATTCCTTTAGAAAGGCAAGAGACTCTGGCACACATATGCACACACACATGTGCAAATAAATTTTTAAAAAGGAAATAATAAAGTTAAAATCACAATATATGGTTTGCATTTTACTACTATGGATCATGTTGGTCTATACAATGGCCTATTTCTTTTTTAATATTTTATTTATTTTCTTTTTTCAAGGTAGGGTCTTGCTCTATTACAGGCTGACCTAGAATTCACTATGGAGTCTCAGGGTGGCCTCAAACTCATGGCAATCCTCCTACCTCTGCCTCCTGAGTGCTGGGAGTAAGGTGTATGGTACCATGCCTAGCTTAATATTTTATTTTTATTTATTTATTTGAGAGAGAGAAAAAAGAGAGAGAGAGAATAGGTGTACCAGGGCCTCTAGCCACTGCAAAAGAATTCCAGATTCATGTGCCACTGGAGTGGTTTGATTCAGGTGTCCCCCATCAACTTAGGTGTTCTGAATGCTAGGTTCCCCAGGTGATGGCAATTGGAAATTAAAGCCTCTTGGAGGCAGTGTATTGTTGGAGGTGGGCTTATGGGTGTTATAGTCAGTTTCCCCTTGCCAGTGTTTGGCACACTCTCCTGTGGCTATTGTCCACCTTACATTGGCCAGGAGGTGATGTCCACCCTCTGCTCATGCCATCATCTTCTCTGCCATCATGGAGCTTCCCCCTCCAGACTGTTAGTCAAAATAAACCTTTTCCACCCACAAGTTGCTCTTGGTTGGGTGATTTCTACCAGCAATGTGATCCTGACTGCAACAGCCACCATGTATATCTGGCTTACGTGGGTACTGGGGAATTGAACCTGGGTCCTTAGGCTTTGCAGGCACACACCTTAACTGCTTAGCCATCTCTCCAGCTTAATTTCTTGTTTAAAAAATATTTATTTGAGAGAGTTACAGAAAGAAAGAGAGAGAGATTGAGATTGAGTATGCCAGGGGCCCCTACTGCTGCAAACTCCAGATACATATGCCACTTTGTGCATCTGGCTTTATGTGGGTACTGGGGAATCAAACTCAGGCCATCAGGGTTTGTAATAAAGTGCCTTTGATCACTGAGCTATATCCCCAACTCACAAGGGCCTATTTCTTCACAGCCAGTACACTAAGGATGGCTTTCACACTTAAAGTGGTTTTAAAAAAATGAAAATAATTTGTGACACATGAAAATTGCAGAAAGATAAATTTCAGTATCCATATATACAATTTTATCAGGAAAGACAAAGGACTAACTACTACTGCTTTTCCTGTTGCATAAACCCCACAAAGGCACATACCTTTTCTTTTGCTCAGTGAGTTACCCAGGACAGTGCCTGGCAAATATTTGGTGTACTATTAATATCTATAATTGTTAACATTTTCTTGTTTTTTTCAAGGTAGGGTCTCCCTCTAGCCCAGGCTGACCTGGAATTCACTATGTAGTCTCAGGGTGTCCTTGAACTCACAGCGATCCTCCTGCCTCTGTCCCCAGGTGCTGGAATTAAAGGCGTGCCACCACACCTGACATTGGTAACATTTTTAAAGTCTAGATATTGGGGTGAGAAAAACCTGATTACTTAAGTAAAGTGAAATATCACTGTTTTGAGACACTGTCTCCTTTTCTAAACCAAAAGAGCAACAGTTAATTAAGCCCCCAAGCAAAAGTGACAGGGGAATGGACATGGTGGTACCACTGGGCGTGGGGACAGATCCAGGTACTGCTGCATGACAAAGGAACACAGGCTTTCTAAACAAAATATTTTATTTTAGTGAATACCATGATTTTTTTTTTATGCATTAAAAAATTGGCCCCTTCTAGAAAGGAGACGTAAAGCTGTCCCAGTCATCAAAAAATTCAAATCTCCTTTTGTTTGGTGGACTGTCGGTCAAGGAATTTTCATCCAGGTTGCCTCCCAAATCCTGGAAACTACTTCCAGAGGTTCCTGAAGCACTTCCTGGGTCAAAGGTCTCTGCAGCCTCCAGGAGCTCCATGTCACTTCCATCCTCTTCAAAGGACCTCTGAAACAGGTCATAGATTGTTTTCTGCGTCGGGTCCTTCATCAGAGAAGAAAAGGAAAGGTCAGAGGAAGAAGCGGGTTTCAACACCGGCCCTCCTCCACCGTGGCTGGAGGGAGCTCGCAGGTGACTGACATCCACTGGCTTGACTGGGGAGCCCATGGCGAGTGGACTGTCCCAGTGGACAGGTGCCCCTGGACACCTTCCAGCGTCCTTACATCAGGCCTTACTGTGCCTTCCCTCACACTGGAAGAAAGAACAAGCAATGCTGTGGGAGCAGAAAGCTACTCTCACACTGCAGATGATGTTGGAAATGTTTTCTCCTTTTTCATTTCCCAATCAGTACTTTACAATGAAAATGGTTCCAGAAATATCACTTGTTCCTAGGCCTCTCTAAGTCTTTCTAAACAGAAACATTACCTAAACTATCATTTGACTCCAAAATTTGTATTCTGTGATCGATTATGCCTCATTTTCACAGTGGGTATCTCTCCGTGTGTCTGAGGATACAAAGCTATAGATCGTCAAAACGTCTTCCCCCATTACCTCTGTCCATTGTTGAAAAAGCTGACGTGGAACGGAATCGTGTGAGACTCAGGCCCAGCAGTGAGAGCCGTGATGTATGTTGTATGTTGGGCTCACTATTCCCCTTCCACTGAGCTTTCCCAAGTCCGCACTCCTAATCCTGACCCTCTCAAGGGCCACGTGCTTTTTCAAGATTTTGACAATTTATACAAGTAGACAACACATTTTGATTTGAATCCTTTCCCATTGCTTTCTCTCACTCTGCTCTCGACCCCTTCCACTGAATCCCTTCTTCCCAACTAGCTCAGAGCTACATTTTTTAAGTATCTTAGTGTAAATCCACAAAGTTCCATAAAACTAAACTACTTAAAATCAAAATATTCTCTCCATCCCCCATCCCTAAACAGCTTCTCTCCCACAAAAGCCCATTTTTGAAAGTCTATCAATATTTTTTCTCATTTCTCTGCCCGAAACCACCAGGCTCAAACACACCTGTCATTTCATACAGGTTTACTGCTGCCATCCCCTTCTCCTATCAAGACCAGTCACTTGAGCTGTCACCTGGTATACGCAAGGATTGTGACGGCTACAGGCTGCTTTTTATTCCACGAGCCACGACAGCTTGGACAGCCTGACTTTACTCCCAGGCAATCCTTTAGCAAGATTTTCTTTGTAGTGTCTCTAGGCTCTCTTGTGTCCATCTCATCAAGTTTAAAGTTGCTTTTTTGGCTTTGTGGTCTTTTATAATTAGGTCTCAGCCTAAACGGCCACTACATCTTAGCAGAATCCCTGTACGCTGATCAAGACAGCGTGTCATGTAATAACTCCAGATTATTCCTTGAACTTGCATCTCACATCCTAACCTTTCAGGATCTCAGCCTTTTGGAATACATAGTGATATTACTGGCCATTAAGGCTGAACCTAGCATGATATACCTGTCCTCTGGAAGGACATACTCATCAGCCTCTTGGCAACAAGTGCAAAGTCCAGGAAATGTTACCCTGGGCAAGGCAGTCCAGTCCAGGAGAAATACCTGTTATTTCATGTTTGATTATGATGATGGTGACACTATTCACAGACTCGGAGCATGCATAATTAATTGGAAGCAAGTTCCAAGATCAGATTAATATTTCATTTCCCCTTTTCCAAGGAAGGCTGTCTTACTGACACATAGCCCCTTTTACCTTTGTCTCCACTACAGAAGGTGACATTTTCTTTATCCAGTTGTTAATGAAACTTTCAGCCCTATCTTAGTAAAAATAAATAAGCTGGTACAATTTTAATCAAAATAAATACTGATATATCTCACATTATCTTGCACTTGTATTTTAGGCAGAAAATTCTTAATAAATTCAAAGGACCTGAGGGAGAGGTCAGACTGAGAAAATAAGTTGGAATGAGAACCCTTTAGAAGCAAGGCTCTTTCTTTTCAAAGGACATATGATAACTCGGGTTCTGTTAGCGTACCACCCAGGTTATTCAGAGTGCTTTCAACAGCTTAGAGGTAAGGCTGTTTGAAAGTTGGCTTATAAAGGCACTTGCTTTCAAAGCCTGATGGCTGGGGTTCAATCCCTCAGTACCCACAAAAAGCCAGATGCACAAAGTGGCACATGTGTCTGGAGTTCATTTGCAGTGACAGGAGGCCCTGGAGTGCCCATTCTCTCTTTCTTTATAGCTGCTCCTCTCTCAAATAAATAAATAAATAAATTTTTAAAAATTTAAAAGAAAGTTGGATTAGTAACTGTTTTTGTCTAAAAGGGTAATTTATCGTCAACTTAAGAAAATATGCTATCCCAAGGTGTGATGATACATGCTTCTAATCCCAGCACTCAGGAGGCTGAGGCAGGAGGATCTTACATTCAAGACCAGCCTGGGCTTTGGGGAAGAGTCTATCTCAAAAGTTACAAAAACTTTTTTTTCTGAAAATAATGAGTGATCAGATCCTCAAACTCCTAAGTTTTTGTTGCCTATAAGACTTCGTTGTTTTAACTCAGACTTCTGAAGCTTAGCAGTCCCACAGACAGGAGACACCTTGGTTCTTAGATGAGCTGCCCCATGAGGTCACCTCCCTTCACGAGGCCCAGCCACACTCAGTTCTCCCGGTAAGGGAGAATCCCACATGGGAGGTTGGCGCTTGACCACCGGAGCTGGGGAAGCAGAACGCCATTGGCAGTCATTGAGCTCCTTGCTCTTGGTGTCTCACAGAAACAAAGGAACAACAGGCTTTGACAGCCATAGGGCTGGAGTATACCTGGTCATGGGAAGATATTCCCTGGTCTCTTATTTTTGCTGCTTTATAATGAAAGCTGGTGAAAGAATACTGGGCCAATGTGGGAAGACCTATCTATCTTGGGCTGGGTTCCCATCCTCTGTGACTTCATGAAAGTCTTATTTCTCTGATCTCAGTTTACCCCTCTATATCATGGCGAAGCACTGAGCATTAAACCAAATGACAAGAAGCTGTTCTCGGAAGCCATGCCCTACTTTTAATGCCGGCCATTCTATGGTGGGGACAGTCCCGTGGTTCCCCCTCTACGACTGGCATTGCTGGGGTACTTTTAGTGACAATCCAATACTTGTCACAGGAGCTTTTTTCTGCTTCTGATGGATGAGGCAGCCACTGGCAGCCTTAGTTTGGAAGACTGTCTAGGCCTGTGACTACGTCCTTTTGACATCCTGACAGGATGTTGTCACCTCAAAGTTCATGCTCAAGCACTGTGCATATTAAGTTATCAAAAATCTCAGGGCTGGAGAGATGGCTTAGCGGTTAAGCGCTTGCCTGTGAAGCCTAAGGACCCCGGTTCAAGGCTTGGTTCCCCAGGTCCCACGTTAGCCAGATGCACAAGGGGGCGCACGCGTCTGGAGTTCGTTTGCAGAGGCTGGAAGCCCTGGCACGCCCATTCTCTCTCTCTCCCTCTATCTGTCTTTCTCTCTGTGTCTGTCGCTCTCAAATAAATAAATAAATAAAAATTTAAAAAATGTCACATAATGTTTTACGTCAGCTTTTTTTTTTTTTTTTTTCATTTTTCAAAGTAGGGTCTCACTCTAGTCCAGGCTGACCTGGAATTTACTATGGAGTCTCAGGGTGGCCTCGAACTCATGGCGATCCTTCTACCTCTGCTTCCCGAGTGCTGGGATTAAAGGCGTGCGCCACCACACCCGGCTCTACATCAGTTTTTGATTTGGGGTTGAGCCACATTCTCCACATGTAGCCACAAGCCTCAAGCTGGACACCTGCTAGGGCACGTGGGAAGGAACAGGAGTTAAGGTTACGGCCCTCACTTATGGACAGACTGAGAATGACTGTCGACCCTTCTGATTCAGCTCCAGGGCTGCAGGTGGCCCCAGAAGCAATTAGAACCTTGTCCCTTGGGATGGAGAGCTTAGCAGCCAGCTTGCTGCCTCCTTCTGCTCCAAGGACAAGGAGCCAGGCATTGGCATACCTTGTAGAGGTAATCAGTGGCTTCTGTCATTTCTGAGAAATTGGTCTCAGACAGCCCGGCTTCCCCCAGAATTTTAATCTTCTCTTGAATCATGGGCCTGGGTGGGAGAGAGGAGCTATGGTGAATTACAAATTCAACTGCCTGGAACCTGCACATTTGTTAAGATGAGGCCACCTCATTCTTATGGGACTAGAAGGTGGTGGCTATTCGACATCTCTGCATCTCTCAGTGCGCAAGCATCCATTCTGAAATATTTGCCCTGTTTCAATCAAAACTCATCCAACTTGGGTTCACAATACCAGATTCACAATTCTAATAGAAGATGTGCACAAAATAAATCCTACCTCATTACAATAAAAATTTGAACCTGGCCAGGTGTGGTGGCACATGCCTTTAATCCTAGCACTAGGGAGGCAGAGGTAGGAAGATCACTGTGAGTTCAAAGCCATGCTGAGACTACATAGTGAATTCCAGGTCAGCCTGGGCCAGAGTGAGACCCTATCTCAAAAAAAAAAAAAAAAAAAAAATTTGAACCTGGCAGTGTTATGAGCTGCCCCATGAACAAATCCCCTGAAGGACAAGGAAGCAAGGTCACCCATGTGCACACCAGGGGTCACAAGGCTGGACACAGATGAGTAGTGGACAATGATTAGATAATCAAGAAACTTGATACCAGGAAGGAGGAAACGGGATCGAGAAAGAGTATGGAGGGGTTTCTGCTTAGGTCATACACACCAGCTTGCCAGAGTTGAAAATGTGATACTCACCCGGCCTGTAACTCTAGCTCCTTGGAAATCTGAGGTGGTAGGACTCCAGGTTTCAGGCCTGTCTGGGTTACAACATGAGTTCAAGGCCAGCCTGGGCAACTTAGTGAGATATTAAGACAATATAAAAATAAAAAGGGCTTGGGATATAGCTTAGTAGTTTAGTGGTACAACACTTGCCTAACATAGGTGAGGCCCTTGTTTCATCCTTAGTGTAACACACACACACACACACACACACACACACACACACACACACTGATTCCATCATGCAATACCACATGGCCCAGGATGAGCCATTTTCTTCATCATGTCCAGCAGTAAGCCTCGCAAGCAGGAGGTGGCTGTAACACCGTACATTAGAAAAGAGGCAAGAAAACCTGTCTGGGAACACTGTTTTACAAGCTAAATTCCACCTTAATTCTAAGGTCCCCTCTTTTTCTCAGAGCAGTGGGGAAAGTCACTTCCCCAGAGAGCAATAGTGACTAGGACGAGGCATGGTCGTGATGAAAGAGGGAAGCATCACCAGTGGCTCTCTGTATAGGGCCCCGAGGGCAAAAACACAAGAACGGAAGGAGCAAAGGGAACACCCTCTGCCCATCCCAACTCAGCTCTTTACCCAGGCCACCCGGCCACACATACCAAAGGTAGTCATCCGCTGTGCCTTTCGCCACCAGGTAATGAATTCCCACAGAGCCTGTCTGTCCGATGCGGTGCACCCGGTCCTCTGCCTGGATCAGCACCTGTGTGGCCAGGGAACAAAACAGTTAGAGAAAGGCGTTAAGCAGCCCAGCCACCAAAGCAGGTGGCCTCTTGTGAACCATCCCCCTGAGCTACTTTATCCAAAGGGGCCTTACCAAGCGCTTTCATCCTCACAGTGTTTCAATGTCTCAACAATCTAATTCTTTATTTCTTTATTTTTTTGTTTATATATTTGAGAGTGACAGACAGACAGAGAAAACAAGAAACAGATAGAGAGAATGGGTGCACCAGGGCCTCCAGCCACTGCAAAGGAACTCCAGACGCATGCACCCACTTGTGCATCTGGCTAACGTGGGTCCTGGGGAACTGAGCCTCAAACCGGGGTCCTTAGGCTTCACAGGCAAGTGCTTAACTGCTAAGCCATCTCTCCAGCCCCAACAATGTAGCTCTTGTTAGAACCACACACAGCCCTGGCTGGGGACCCGGTATCTGTTACATACCTCTGTGCAATGCATTGTTACCCTGTAAGTAGCTGGAGATCTCACACCCATGAGAAGGGCCCTGTATAATGAGTGGGGGGTAAGGGCAGTGTTTTCATATGGTGGTCAGTCCCGACTTCAAGAATGAAAGTCTGTCTACAGTCGTGTTTTATGAGGGGCCTTGACCCTGAATTCTACAAGGGATCTGCCAGGACCTCAGAGGGAAATTATTTTCTTCTTAAGTTTGGGGACATTGTAATGAGTTCACTAAGCACCTGTCTCTGATCTGCTCTTACACCCCTCGTTATCAGTAAGGTTGGGAGGAAACCCCCAGTGGGGTCGCTCTGCAGGAGGCCCCTTTGGCTAAAGTAGCTCGTGGGGACAGTTCACGAAAGGAGCCTGGGCGTGCGGCCCCGAAGGTCTACACAGGCAGACCGGGCTCTCTGTGCCCAGTTTCCACAAAGGAGATCAGCTCCCTATAACTATGACTCCTCCTCCGCTTATAAAATGGAGTTAAGGGCTGGAGAGATGGCTTGGCGGTTAAGCGCTCGCCTGTGAAGCCTAAGGACCCCGGTTCGAGGCTCGGTTCCCCAGGTCCCACGTTAGCCAGATGCACAAGGGGACGCACGCGTCTGGAGTTCGTTTGCAGAGGCTGGAAGCCCTGGCGCGCCCATTCTCTCTCTCTCCCTCTATCTGTCTTTCTCTGTGTGTCTGTCGCTCTCAAATAAATAAATAAAAAATGAACAAAAAATATTTTAAAAAATTTACAAATAAAATGGAGTTAATAATCTCACATCAAGCTCCTCACGGTCCTGCTGTGAAGACCTAAGAACTAGCCGACAGATGTAGTGTTGAAAAGGAGTGAAAACCGCCAAGTACAAACACAGTTAAGGAGGAGACCAGAACAGACACCAAAACCAGCACTAATCACGCTGAGGACACGTCTGTTAACCGTGGCCCCGAACTCTCCACCGTAAGCACGCCTAGCGGGATTGCGGTCTACTCTCTCCCTTACCCCAGGGTTCCAAAACAGCTCTGCGAACACCACCAGGTCGGCTGAGGAGAAGGTGAGGCCCATGTTGGCAGCCGTGATGGACAGCACTGCCACGGTGTGCCCTTCAGACAGCTGGAACCGCTGGCAGAGCTCCTCTCGGTCTGCTGAGGGGGTGGAGCCATCGATGCGGATGTGCTGAACGCGCTGGGGACGAGGGAGAAACCGAGGCGTGATGCAAGAGCCGCCGGGAGCTGCCCACCACGCCCACCAGCCGTGGCCCCAAAGCAGAGCCACCCTACTGTTCAACTCTGCCTCCAGGGCATTCCTTACCCCTGCTTGCTTTCTCTTCTTTTTAAAAAAATTATTTATTTATTGGCAAGCAGAGAGAACAGAGACAGACAGAGAGAATTGGCACTCCAGGACCTCCAGCCACTGCAAACTCCAGATGCCTTCACCAATTTGTGTATCTAGCTTTATGTGGGTACCAGGTAATTGAGCCTGGGTCCTTAGGCTTTGCAGCAAGTGCCTTAACTGCTGAGCCATTCTCTCTAGTCCCTGTTTTCTTTTCTTTTTTTTTTGAGGTAGGGTCTCACTCTAGCCCAGGCTGACCTGGAATTCACTACGGAGTCTCAGGGTGGCCTTGAACTCATGGCAATCCTCCTACCTCTGCCTCCCGAGTGCTGGGATTAAAGGCGTGCGCCACCACGCCCGGCTCCTGTTTTCTTTTTAAATTAAGCGTTTTGTTTGTTCTGGAGACAGAGACTGGATCCTAGGCTGGCTGTGGCCTTGAACTCCTATGCATTAGAAGGAACACCTGGTCCTCCCCCTTCTCCTCCAAAGTGCTGGAGTACAAGCAGCCACTTCCAGACCCATGTGTACAATTCTGGGGATGAAACCCAGGGTCTCAGACATGCTGGGTAAGCACTCAACCAACTGAACTACATCCCCAGCCCTTAAAATTAAACTTTGAGGGGTTGAAGAAGTCTCAGTCTTTTATTATTTAAAAACTAATCCTTGAGGGCTGGAGAGATGGCTTAGCGGTTAAGGTGTTTGCCTGCAAAGCCAAAGGATCCCCATTCTATTCTTCAGGACCCATGTAAGCCAGATGTACAAGGGGGCACATACATCTGGAGTTAGTTTGCAGTGGCTGGAGGCTCTGGCACACCCATTCTCTCCTTCTCTGTCTGCCTCTTTCTCACTCTTAAATATGTTTAAAAAAAATTAATCCTTGAAATAAATACAGTGAGACTTTTCATTTCCTCAGTCTGGGTGGGAGATACACAGGTGTTTTTATTACTCTTTAAACATTACATAAGTGTAAACAACAAAGGAAGAAGAAAGAAAACATTATCCTAAGCTTAAGTAAAAGTGAAAATACAAGGTGTTTAGCTTTAAGGCACATCCCTATGAATCCTTCGTTATTTCTTGCTCACTTTCACTACGGCCATAAAGCTCTGTACTGAAGTCCACCATGTGCAATTGGGTAGCAATGAGGAGGAACCAAAGGAAGGAATAAAAGACGGCAGCCACTTAAATGCTTTCATATTATGACGGAGAGAATGGGAGAGGCCCCTGGAGACATTCCTAAAGCAAGGCTTCTAGATGTCTACTTGAGCCAGGATGAAGCAGAATGCCACATTCGGGAAACATTGAGGCATTTGTTATGACCCACTTGTGTGTGCATGTTCATGAGTGTGAGCACACCATGGCCCACACGTGGAGGTCAGAGGACAACTTTTGGGTTGGCCCACGCCTGTCCACCTCATTTGAGGCAGGGCTTCTTGTTCTGCCGTTCTCTGCTGCGCTCACCACAGCTTACTGGAAATTCTCCCATCTCGCCTCTGCATCATCATGTTGGGGTTACAGAAGCCTGCCACAGTTTCTGGGCTTTTTATGTGGGATCTGGGGGTACAATTCATATACTCCGGCTTGAGTGGCAAACACTTTATCTGCTGAGCCATGCCCCCCCCCACCAACCCTGGGCCAATATTTTGAGCTCACTGTGGGTCAAGAACTGTTCTTCAGGGCTGGAGAGATGGCTTAGTGGTTAAGTGCTTGCCTGTGAAGCCTAAGGACCATGGTTCGAGGCTTGACTCCCCAGGACCCACGTTAGCCAGATGCACAAGGGGGTGCATGTGTCTGGAGTTTGTATGTAGTGGCTGGAGGCCCTGGCACACCCCTTCTCTCTCTTTCTTTCTATCTGCCTCTTTGTCACTTTCAAATAAATAAAAATAAATAACAACAAAAAAAGAGAACTCTTCTTCATGGCTGGAGGGATGGCTTAGTGGTTAAGGCATTTGCCTGCAAAGCCAAAGGACCTAGGTTCGATTCCCCAGGACCCACGTTAGCCAGATGCACAAGGGGGCACAAGCGTCTGGAGTTCGTTTGCAGTAGTTGGAAGCCCTGCTGTGCCCATTTCTCTCTCTGTCTCTCTCTCTTTCCCCCTCTTTCTCTGTCAAGTAAATAAATAAAAATAAACTATTTTTTAAAAAAGAACTCTTCTTCAGGTCTTCAGCAGTGTTTCTAGAAAGCATCACCCCACTTCATCGCTTAGTACCGACCTCACCTTGCTCAGAACCACCTGACGTGTGGACAATACTAGCCGAGAGCTTCACAGAGAGCTTACCTTCCTTTCCAGTTCCTTTGTCACTGCATCAAGAACCACCTTATGGTGAGCAAACACTAGAAACTTCTCTCTTCCACTTTCCAGAAGGTCCAAGATATATTCACTGGATTTGACGACAACAAAACAGATTAAGCATATACTCATGCACTGCGGGTTAGTGATCAAAATGTGACTTCATATCTTCAAGTATCTCCCTTTCCAGCCCACTCTCCTCCTCCTCTGAGTGCTGACTTTCTCCTTTGCTCTCACACCAGGTTACATGAAAATGGGAAGCAGTTGGGGAAACTGTCTTCTGACACATACAGAAGGAGTTCTATCCCTTTTAGTTATTTCCCATGTAAAAACAAAAAAAGTATTCTTATGCTTTATGTGTCTCCAGTATGTGATTTAGACATTCTTTTTTAAAAAAAAACTCTTTTAAAAAATATTTTATTATTCATTCATTTATTTATTTGACAGAGAAAGAGAGAGAGACAATGGGCACTCCAGGGCTTCCAGCCATTGCAAACAAACTCCAGATACATGCGCCCCCTTGTGCATCTGGCTAATGTGGGTCCTGGGGAATCGAACCAGGGTCTTTTGGCTTTGCAGGCAAATGCCTTAACCGCTAAGCCATCCCTCCAGCCCTAAACATTCTTATCAACTGGATTATCTAAGGATATAGTAACTATAGTTGCTACTATCACCATATTCTGTTTTCATTACAAAGTGAGGTTAGTCACTGTACATCTAGGCTGGGATTAGTTAGGGGACTCGACCATATACACATTTCTAGAAGCTCAGCATTAGGAAACAAGTAATGATACAGAAGAAACGTTGAGGAGATGCCCTCCAGTTCCCATCCCCTTAGACCTCAGATGACAAGGCCCACAGCTAATTCAGTGGTGACGGAGTTGTTTACCCAGGCAAAGGAATATGGCAGAGAGGATCCCATTTGCATGCCTCCCTTTTAGTTTATTTCTTTCCTCCATCCTTCATAGTTTTTAACTTCATAATTCCTAACTACAAGCCCTGGGTCTTAAAGGCAGGTTACCACTCCCAGGGACTTTTGGGGTAGGGCGTCACCAAGTCAGCACACCCTTTCTATTCCCCCCCCCCCCCCGCCCCCTGGATTCGCAGTTTGTGGAGATGCACCACCCGAAGTAGAGGTGAGCCTGCGCAGGTAACTACCGCTCACTTCCTCAGCACAAAACCCTCACCCAGCCTGAGGTCATCCCTAGACAAAGGCATGGTGAGACAGAGTAGCCAATGACTTCTTTAAAGCATAGATCTCAGTACCCTATGCCAGGAAGGGTTGGAAAGGTACGGGCTGCCTCTAAACATCTAAGAATTATTTTCCAACAACATTACAACTCACCAAGGTACCAGGTTAGAGCTCAGTTTGTAACCATTACACTGGGAGAATATACTTTAATTATTTTCAGAGACATAAAATTTACCATGATATAAGCAAAAGAGTTTACTGCCATACCATTGAAAAATCACAGAGTCGCAACACTCACTGGTGAGCTCATAAAAACTCTTGAGCCCAGTCTTCCTAGTGAGCCTTTGCCCTGTACATCTAAGAGAGCTTAACTGTTCTAGCCATTTTGAGTCTTTCTTTTTGTTACCAGAGTAGAAATATTTGTCTACTATAGTAATGTTGTCTGTTACACTAAAAGATGTGCATTAAACTGAAAGCAAGCAACAGCAAAATTAAAAAAAAAAAGGAAGAAAAACAGCTACAAAGGAAATTGGGGTTTTAAGATTTATGATCCAATTTCCACTCACTAAATATGTGTCAGGGAGATCCAGAGATTTCTAGCAGATTTACTCAGTATCTACATTTTAAAAATGAGGCAATGTAGTCAACCCATGGATTTCACCAAGAGGCTATAAATATAAAATGAATTGAGGTAAAAATTTGTTTGGAATCTAAAGTGTTATACAAATTGTCATAGAATTTTAAGATAGAATGCATACAGTATAACCCAGATTTATTTATGAGGTGGTGAGATGGGTAGAGGTTGGGAATATTACACCCTCGGTTCGATCTCTAACACTGCAAAAATAAAATAAAACAGAGCTGGAGAGGTGGCTCAGCAGTTAAGGTGCTTGTGCTTGCAAAGCCTGACAGTTTGGGTTCAATTCCCCAGGACCCACATAAAGCCAGCTGTACAAAGTGGCACATGCATCTGGTATTTGTTTGCAGTGGCTGGAGACCCTGGTGCACCCATTCTCTCTGTCTGTCTGTCACTCTCTCTCTGCTTACAAATAAATAAATACTTAAAAAAAATAGAAAAATCTAAAAATAAAATAGAATAGTCTAGTGGTCATAGGTTATATTTTAAATTCTAAGGGAAATGGGCGTTTGTAAGCCTGATACCTGAAGAGAGAGGCATGCCACACACCCTGACTTTTGTCATGGGCTGAGGGAATGAGGCAACAAACTCAACCCCTTGCCACCTGTTACTCAGTAACATATGTGTGTGTGTGTGTGTGTTGGCAGAAACAATTCACCTTGATTTCGGAGAGAAGTTTCCAGGCCACAGAGGCACACCTGGTGTTCAAGTTTCCCATGACAATGTCACAGATGCAGGGCACAGTGGGCAGAGGATGTAGGAAAACAATATGACGTCAGTGGTCTCCATGGGTACATGAATTGAGCGGGGGCGGGGCAGCAACTCTCTCCTCACAGGCAAGGGCGGGGCTAAGCGAATGACCCTTCTCACTGTATCCACAGATCTCAGGGCCACAGCCACATGGCCCCACTCAACCCATGTGAAATCTGCCTTTGTTGTGATGGAGTCACTTTGGTCATTATTCCACTAGAACCACACATGACAATCAAGCAATTAAAACATTAGGCACAGGGCTGAAGGGATGGCTTAGTGATGAAGGTGTTTGCCTGCAAAGCCAAAGGACCCAGGTTCGATTCCCCAGGACCCACACTAGCCAGATGCACAAGGTGGCACATGCATCTGGAGTTTGTTTACAGTGGCTGGAGGCCCTGGTGCGCCCCATTCTCTCTCTCCCCCCCTTTCTCTGTCAAATAAATAAATAAAATAAAACTTTTTTAAAAAAAAATTAGGCACAATGCACGGTGTTAGGATTACCTCTAGTTCCAACTGCAGTGAAATCAGAAATTGGATTTATCTTTTCTGTCTTTAAGAAAGACAAAGAATTGAGGTTTCTTTTTTTCAGTCAGTGAATAATTCTTAGAGTAGAAACTATTACTTCGGTTTTAATTTATAGGCAGAAACACAATTATGTGTGGCAATGGCCAGGTATCCCTTTTTGTTGAAAGAACTTGGACCTGTCTTTTTATTTAAGTAAATGATGGCTGAAGACTCGTGTCTTTGGAGAACACAAGAGTATCTCTATGAGGTGGATTTTCCCCTTTCCTTCTTTCCTCTTTTCCTTCCTTCCTTCCCTTCCTCTCTTTCTCTTTCTTTTTATGAAAGGCAAAGGCAAGTGATCCCAGTTCTGGTCAGAAGAACATCCTCCCTTGTTGTGTGTGGGCCAAGCCTGCTGGGCTTCCCCAGGACACTTGATTGTTGGGCAGGCTCTCAGAGACCCCAAGTACAAGCTGGTAGTGATATCAGCTACCCAGCAACTTACAGCTGGTAGGTGACAATGGAGTCACGATGACCAAGGCTTATTGTCAAGGTAGCCATAAATCTGGTCTCTGATAAATTCTTACCAATAAAACCATTCTGGAAGACAAAAGTAGTAATGATATTTTTCTAAAAACCATTTAAAAATATTTTCTTTATTTATTTATTAGAGGGAGAGAGAGAGACTGAGCCTCTAGTCACTGCAAATGACATATGCGCCACCATCTGCATCTGGCTTATGTGGGCTCTGGGGAGTCAAACCTGGGTCCTTGGGCTTTGTAAGCAAAAGCCTTAAGTGCCAAAGCAAAAAAACTTTTTTTTTTTTTTTTTTGAGGAAAGCTATCACTCTAGCTCAGGCTGAGGGCTGGGATTAAAGGTATGAGCCACAACACCCAACTTACATTAAAATTTTCTTTTTAGAATCACATGACCCCCATAAACTCCTATGTTCTGAATGCTTGGCATCCAGATGGCGACAGTTTGGGAAGTGGAGTGTTGCTGGAGGAGGAGTGCTACGGGGGGTGACCTTAGGGTTGTTATAGCCTGCTCCCCCTTGCCAGAGCTCAGCTCACTCTCCTGCTGCTGTTTCCACCTGCTGTGGCAGAGGTGACGTCCAGCCTCTGCTTACGCCATGCACCCCTGCCGTCGTGGAGCTTCCCCTTCGGACTGTAAGCCAAGATAAATGCTTTTCTCTCATCAAAAAAAAAAATTTTCTTTTTAAATATATTTTATTTATTTATGAGAGAGAGAGAGAGAATAAGAATGGGCATACCAAGGCTTCCAACCACTGCAAACAAACTCCAGATGCATGCACCCCCTTGAGCATCTGGCTTATATGGGTCCTGGGGAGTTGAACCGGGGTCCTTTTGGTTTTGCTGGCAAATGCCTTAACTGCTAGGCCATCTGTCCAGCCCAACATTTTCTTTATAAGGTGAAAGAGAGAGAGAGAACGACGGGTAGTGACTCACATGACGCATGGGATTTTAGCTTCAGCTGTCCTGTTGAAGAAAACAATGAGGGCCTCTTTCTGCTGTTGTTTCTGTTGGAAAAGACGACACACATTAAAGCCCACCCCCAGAGCTCTGGGACAACCTCGCCCAGCAGACAGGCTGCTGAGCTTTCCCATCTCAGTGGCCAGTCACCAGAGCTGGCAGTAACTGATCTACTTGGGCTTTGGTCACATCGTGGGAACTGCCTGGCCCTGTCACTGAATGAGCACTATTCTAGGGATGAGATGGGAAAATTGTCAGGTGACGGGGCTGACTACATGCACACACCCATGTGACCCACTGAACTATGGTCTTGGCCAAGCATACCTTTCTACTGTAGCCTGGCAAAACTTAACTTCCTTCTTTCCTTTCCTTCCTTGCCTTCCTCACTTCCCAAGTCAAAGTCTCTCTGTGCAGCCCAGGCTGGTCTTCCACCCCCTAGCCAGCCTCCCAAGTGCCGAAGTTACACATGTACACTACCCTATCTGGCTGCCTCCTCCTTGTCCTTGTTTTGTTCCGGTGCTGGGGATCGAACCCAAGGTCTTGTGTTTGCTGGGCAAGCACACTCACTGAGCTAAATTCCGAGCCTCATTCCTTCTGTTTCTTTTGCCAAGTTCCATGCTCAATTGACCAAGTTCACCTGTGTCCAAACTTACTGAGTTGATTCCATCTAACCTAATGTATTCTAGTGTATTTCAAAACCATCATTCATGTGTCTGGCCTGTCTCATACAAAGGAATTAATTCCCAGGAGAAGAGACCATGTTTTCAGGTTGCATCTAAATGTAAACAATGTTAGGGAGGCATGGTGGAAGCAAAAGACAGTCTCAGAAAACAAAACAAAAAGAAAGAATGCTAAGTAATTTAGCTACTTTAATAATAACAGGAGATAACACTGATGACACTCACAGTATCTTAACTTCTTTCTAGGATACAGGCCCAGTTTGAGGCCTGCACAGCTCTGCCTCTCTACCCCACCCCCAACACACACTCCCTTTCACCTGGTGCTGGCTAGCTCATAGACTTCATGAAGTCCACCCCAGATTCCCAAGGGTTCCTTACAGCAGGTTAGGCCCTCTGACTTCTACAATCCCTAGGTGGATGTGTCCAAGGGACAGCGTAGGCTTACATATACCCGGAGCCTCCCTCAATCAGACTACCCCGTCCTCAGCCTTCCCTTCTCTTCAGACCGTCCACCTGTCTCACCTGCTCTCATGCACTATTTCCTGGCAAGACAGGAAGAGGGGAAAACGCACAATGAGAGGGTGAAACCGTGGAGCATCTCCAGCAGCTGCAGGCGTGAAAACAAACATCTCCGCTGCCCAGTGGGATGGCTTCCTGGGCTGACCCTTCAGTGGCAATACACACCAAATGCCTTTCTTTAAAAAAATAGGCCCAAACCCTACGTTCCAGCAACTTTACTATTTACAATGTATTCCCATGGGGCTGGAGAGACGGCACAGCGGTTAAAGGCACTTGCTTATATGGCCTATGGCTGAAGGTTCAAGTCCCCAGCCACCCACATAAAGCCAGGCATTCATTGGTGGCAATAAGAGACTCTGGCGTACTCAAGCGCATGCATACACACACACGCGCACATACATACAAATAAGTAAATAGTTAAAAATAAACAACTAAAACGTATCATCGTGATAGACTTAGGTGTGCACAGATGCACACACAAGCTTTGGTTACAGTACAGTGTGACTCAGAATTGTAAATGAAGGTGAACGCAAAAATGGCCAGCAAAATACTAATACTGACATGTGAGAGGAGACTAGACAGTCGTCAAATGCTGTTTTAAAGGAATACTTCAGGGCTACAGAGATGGCTTGGCAGTTAAAGGCACTTGCCGGGCTGGAGAGATGGCTTAGCGGTTAAGCGCTTGCCTGTGAAGCCTAAGGACCCCGGTTCGAGGCTCGGTTCCCCAGGACCCACGTTAGCCAGATGCACAAGGGGGCGCACGCGTCTGGAGTTCGTTTGCAGTGGCTGGAAGCCCTGGCGCGCCCATTCTCTCTCTCTGCCTCTTTCTCTCTCTGTCGCTATCAAATAAATACATAAAAATAAACAACAACAAAAAAAAGGCACTTGCCTGGGTTCAATTCCCCGGGACCCATGTAAAGCCAGATGCACAAAGTGGCGCATGCATCTAGAATTCACTTATAGTGACAAGAGACCCTGGTGCATGCATTCTCTCTGTCCTTGCAAATTAATCATAAAATTATTTTCAAAAATACATATATTGCTGGGCATGGTGGCACACACCTTTCATCCCAGCAGTCGGGAGGCAGAGGTAGGAGGATCGCCGTGAGTTCGATGCCACCCTGAAAACTACATAGTGAATTCCAGGTCAGCCTGAGCTAGTGAGACTCTACCTCTAAAAAACAAAAAAACAACAAAAAAATTTATACACACACACACATAGCTGGGTATGGTGGTATACGCCTTTAATCCTAGTACCTCGGAGGCAGAGGTTGGAGGAGCGCTATGAGTTTGAGGCCACATAGACTACATAGTGAATTCCTGGGCTACAGCAAGACCTTACCTTGAAAGACAAACAATCCCCCTCCCAAAATACCCATATATTGTTCACATCATATATTTTATCTGTGCCTATTTTATATAGCTAGATATAAATATTTTACACAGAAGTACTTATATGTAACTATATTTTATATAGAGATGCCCACATATACATAGGCATATATAAATATATTGTAAGCAAAATATACGCATTATAGAAAAAAAACATGCAAATAGTACATGCCAAAATTAAGTAATACCAAAGGTAATTACTTTTATAGCACAGTCCAAAAAAATAACAAGCATTATTTCTTATAGTGTTCTAAGACTATGTAAGTGATAAAGGTACTGTTATCTCCACTTGCACGGATGAGAAAATTGGGCAAGGCACTCCGGTGATTTCAGTTGGTAACTTCCACTCAACAGACCTAGACTTGGGCACCCAAGTGCGCCTCTGGGGCCCCACCTAGACTCAGAACCCAAGGGTAAGAATTCAGGGACTGATACCTCAAAGCACCACACTCAGCATGGAGCCAGTGTTTAAAAAACATTACTGAACTGGAGGCCACCCTGAGACTACATAGTGAATTCCAGGTCAGCCTGGGCCAGAGTGAAACCCTACCTTGAAAAACCAAAAATAAAATTAAACAAATAAAAATGTTACTGAAGCCAGGCGTGGTGGCGCATGCCTTTAATCCCAGCACTGGAGGTAGGAGAGGTAGAAGGATTGCTGTGAGTTCGAGGCCATCCTGAAACTCCACAGTGAATTCCAGGTCAGCCTGGGCTAGAGTGAGACCCTACCTTGAAAAACAAACAAACAAACAATAACAAACAAAAAAAAAAACAACAGATAGAAATGATACTTATTACGAGTACTCTTATTTTTTAGATTTCATATAGTAGATGTCCATTGTACTACTGATTCCTGCTGTTTATTCTTCCTCCTCTTCCTTTCTTCCTCCTTCCTCCTTTTTTTTTTAATAATTTTTTGTTCATTTTTTATTTATTTATTTGAGAGCAACAGACACAGAAAGAAAGACAGATAGAGGGAGAGAGAGAGAATGGGCGTGCCAGGGCTTCCAGCCACTGCAAACGAACTCCAGACGCGTGCGCCCCCTTGTGCATCTGGCTAACGTGGGACCTGGGGAACCGAGCCTTGAACCGGGGTCCATAGGCTTCACAGGCAAGCGCTTAACCGCTAAGCCATCTCTCCAGCCCCTCCTTTTTTTTGTTGTTGTTGTTGTAAAATGGGATCAAACCCAGGTAAGTACTCAAGCACCGACCCATATCCCCAGCCCTGGGGTATTTTTTAAAAAATTTTTTTGTTTATTTTTTATTTATTTGAGAGCAAGAGAGAGAAAGAGGCAGAGAGAGAGAGAGAGAGAGAGAGAGAGAGAAAAAATGAATGAATGGGCAAGGGCCTCCAGCCACTGCAAATGAACTCCAGACTCACACACATCCCTAGCCCTGGGCTATTTGTTTGTTTGTTTTTCAGGGCAGGGACTCACTCTGGTCCAGGCTGACCTAGAATTCACTATGTAGTCTCAGGGTGACTTTGAACTCACAGCGATCTTCCTACCTCTGCTTCCCGAGTGCTGGGGTTAAAGGCGTGCACCACCACACCAGGCTACCCTGGGTATTTTGTTGTTGTTGTTTATTTTTATTTATGTATTTGAGAGCTACAGAGAGAAAGAGACACAGAGAGAGAGAACAGGTACACCAGGGCCTCCAGGCACTGCAGACAAACTCCAGACGCATGCGCCCCCTTGTGAATCTGGCTAACATGAGTCCTGGGGAATAGAGTTTCGAACCGGTGTCCTTAGGCTTCACAGGCGAGTGCTTATCCACTAAGCTATCTCTCCAGCCCAACCCTGAGTATTTTTGATGGTGAAGAAATCAATAGTTTTAACTTTAAAAAGAATAAAATCTTCCCCTAACTGAGTAGACATCACCAGATCCATGGTTATTTTTCCCCCAGCGAGGACATGTTAAATAGCCTGCGTGCTTTGTTCCTGTGTCTCAACTTTTATTATGATAAATCCACTGGAGATTTCAATTTATTTTCCAGGTTGGAAATCTCAATGGCTTGTCAAATGTTGAGGGGAAATTGGCACTGTGGTTAGGAGTCTGCAAGGACCCCTCCATCTTCCTGCTTCTGCCTTGCTGATCAAAAGCTGGCCTTAGACCAAAGATGATTACAGTCAACTTTCCATAGCTTTTGAGATGTCTAGTATTTCAGAAAAAAAAGAGAGAGAGAGAGAGAGAGAGAGAGAGAGAGAGAGAATAGCTTTCATTATAAAATTGTATTTTACAAATTGGCTGCTTCACCTTGGCTTCTATTTTTTTTTTTTTAATGTCTTCTTCTGGGCTAGAGAGATGGCTTAGCAGTTAAGGTGTTTGCCTGCAAAGCCAAAGGACCCAGGTTCAATTACCTAGGACCCATGTAAGCCAGATGCACAAAGTGGTGCATGTGTCTGGAGTTCTCTTCCTCTGTCTGCCTCATTCTCTCAAATAAATTAAAAAAAAAATTTAAATGTCTTCTTCTAGATGGAATAGTGTGAAAGAACAAACAGTTCTTGAGCTGGACATGGTACCTCACACCTATAAACCTAGCACTCAGGAGGCTGAGGCAGGAGAACCACTGTGAGTTTGAATCCACCTGAGCTACAGAGTGAGTTCCAAGTCAGCCTGGGCTATAGTGAGAACCAGCTTCAAAAATAAAAAAATAAAAATAAAACAACAACAACAAAAAAACAGGGCTGGCCAGGGGTTCAGTTCCCCAGTACCCATGTAAAGCCAGATGCACAAAGTGGCACCTGCACCTGGAGTTCACTGGCAGAGGCAGGAGGTACTGGTGTCTCCATAATCAAACTCTCATCCATGCATGTGTGCAACTAAAGAATATAAAATAAAAAATAATAAAATTAAAAACACTCAGTTCCTAACAGGCAGGTTCGCAGTGTCTGGTGGGGCCACCATGATCTACAAAACTACTGGACAACTTGGAGAAAAAAACCTAACTGTGAAAACTCGGGGTGAGGGCACTTTCTGTAGAACATAAGGCCTACTTATTTAACTAAAACCGTGACAGCCTGGTGCCCTCTTTCAACCGTTCACCTGGGGATTTCACGGCTGGTCAGGGCTCAGAAGCGCTGTGAGCGGGACCCTTGCCCATGCCCAGCCCGCGCTGGACCTCAGCTTAGAAGTGCAGGCAGTGGCAGAAGTGGGCAGACTGTGACGGTGCGGGACCTAAGGCCCACAAGCCCTCTCCCGTTTCTCACATGGACGACAAAGCTGAATTTACATTAGTAACACAGACAGACGTCAGCTTTTCAAGGACTTCTTATCTAGAAGGCTGCTTCTGGCTTTAGGCAGGTAATCTGTGCCAACTTTATTTCTATCACTTAGGGATAAAGATGCAACTCACGGGAGACTCCAGGGAAGCAGAGGAGCCTCAAGTGTTGGCCTGAGCCAGAGTCTTCGAGACTTCTACTGCAGCCTAGGTTCAAGACTTCTACTGCAGCCTAGGTTCAAGACTTCTACTGCAGCCTAGGTTCAAGACTTCTTGCAGCCTAGGTTCAAGACTTCTACTGCAGCCTAGGTTCAAGACTTCTTGCAGCCTAGGCTGTATTTGCCCGCAACGGAGTGAAGACTCAGGACACTTCTAAGACCATGCTGGTTACCACCCAGCAGGGGGAGCTCTAGGCAACAGGGCTGATCCCTATGCGCTTTCCCAGCACCAAGGCTCCCTTTCCTACATATAAAACAATCAACAAATTGCCCCGCCAGTGAGAGATTTATACAGCTACCAAAAAATTATGAAATACCTAACATTAATAATTTTCATGGTTTATCTTAAATTTAATTTTATTAGTTTGACATGAAATCAAACTTTCAAGCTACTTCTGAAATCACTTTTGGAATTACTCTTCGAGCTTCAAGTATTATATGAGTTGGTAGAGGGCTTTACAACTTGCCGCACTGAGGATAAAATTCATGATGCTTCAATTTCTTGTTCTCTTTCCTGTTGGCTGTATGGCTCAATTCACGACTGCTGCTTAGCCCGTGAATGTGACTTTCCTCTCAGTTCAAATGCTCAACAATACTTTCTGGCTGTGTCCACAGGGGGTAATTCTCAAGCTGGTTCAGGAGACAGACCGGGTACAGGCAAGAATCCCTGTCAGGCTACTTCCATCACAAATCAAACAACTTTACCAGTAAAAACAAAAACAAAAAAATAAAAGCCCAGTATTTTATATAGATCTTTGCATTTAAAAGTACTTCATGTCCAAAATTCTCCCCATTAATATAGTGGCTGTCTTTGTTTATTGGTGGTATTCACGAGTAAACAAAAGTCAGCCAATATTAAAGATTTTAAGAAAGGGTTATAAGCAGGGGGTATAACTCAGTGGTAGAGCACGTGGTCAGCATGTACAAGGCTCTGGGACCCACCCTCAGCACCAATAAAGGAGGAAGGGAGGGAGGGAGGAATAGAGGTAAGACAGAGAGAGAGAGAAAGAGAGGAGAGAGAAAGAAAGAAAGAAACAGAGAAGGGGAAGGGAGGAAAGAGGAAGGAAGGAAGGAAGAAAACTTTAATGTTTTTTTTTTTTAATTATTTATTTATTTATTTATTTGAGAGTGACAGACACAGAGAGAAAGACAGATAGAGGGAGAGAGAGAGAATGGGCGCACCAGGGCTTCCAGCCTCTGCAAACAAACTCCAGATGCGTGCGCCCCCTTGTGCATCTGGCTAACGTGGGACCTGGGGAACCGAGCCTCGAACCGGGGTCCTTAGGCTTCACAGGCAAGCACTTAACTGCTAAGCCATCTCTCCAGCCCAAGAAAACTTTAATAACCACCAAGATTGAGATTTTTTTCCACAACTGAGTTTTAATGACACAGCACCCAGGTTCTGCCAAAATAAAACCTAAGGAAAGTGTGCTGGCTTGACACAGCGATGCATATCTATAATCATTCATGCATGCGAGAAGCAGGTGCAGGAGGATCACAAGCTGGACTTCTGCCTGTCAGCAAACTTGTCTCAAAACCAAAATCAGGTTGGAGAGCTGGCTTAGTGGTTAAGGTGCTAAGGACCTGGGTTCAATTACCCAGTACCCACATGCCACTCAGATGCACAAGGCAGTGCATGCATCTGGAGCTCGTGTGCAGTGGCTAAAGGCCCTGGTGTGCCCATTCTCTTTCTCTCTATCTGACTTTCTTTCTTTCTCTGCCTCTCCCAAATAAATAAGTTAAAAAAAATAGCCCACAACAACAAAATAATAGTACTCAGTATGTCCACATCAATGCTGAAAACTATAGTATAGCAAAGAGATTATACTACCCCCCCCCTTTTTTTTTTGTTTTTTTGAGGTAGGGTCTCACTCTAGCCCAGGCTGACCTGGAATTCACTATGGAGTCTCTCAGGGTGGCCTCGAATTCATGGCGATTCTCCTACCTCTGCCTCCCATGTGCCGGGACTAAAGGCATGTGCCACCACGCCTGGCTTATATTACCCCTTTCTGAGACCATCTAGGTTATTGTATGCAATTCAAAATAAATTAAACAGTGTGAAAATTTACCAGGGCATCCTCTATTCTACCCCATTCCTCAAAAGTTTCTAGCCAGGATTGCTCATTGCATTGTAAAAATGACACAGCAAACATCATACATTTTGTCTCCTGTCATTTTAGTTTATTCTGTAATCTCCTGGGAGGCTAAGATCTCAGCTGTGGGTAATTTCAGGCCCAATGGTTGTTATGTTCTTGCCAATGAAAATTATAAGGTTTTGTCCCAAAAGACAGAAATAGAACTGGTATAGATTTCTTTACAGCACTTTTTAGCACTAGAGGTTAAGTATGAGAAAGAAGTGTTTTGAAAAGATAAAGCCAGCCAGCATGGTGGGAAGAGCTCTGAATTACAGGGGACGCAGAGCTGGAGCTAGCCTCAGATCCATCAGCAAGCAGCCAGGAGACCCCAGACAATCTCTGTGAGCCTCGCTTTCCCTCTCTGAAGACGCAGATGCCAGCTTCCTAGCAACCAAAACTGGCCCTAACACAGGCTCAGAGATGAAGAGGGCTTGAAAACTGTGCTTCAGTGCATGCACGTCCACTTGTCATTCTGAGTAATGCAAACAGCCTGGTGTGGTTACAGTGACCGTATGTATCCAACGTGTGTATAGCAATGGTCAAACAACTGTCCCCAGATACACAGAACATAATCTAAACAAACTTCAACATTCTCTGAGGGGTGCAGAGTACACATCCCCACCCTGCCACGGCCCAGGACTTATTGTTATGCCCATCCTGCAATAGCAACCCACACAAATATAAGAACACAAATGAAGCGGCCAATTTCAAAATCGATTAGGTCAGGGAAGGAATCAAGCGGGCCAACTATTCTTGCCCAGGCCACGGAAAAGATGATGGTGAGTCAGGTTCAGGAGCCTGTGCACAGAACCCCTTCCGGAAAGGACACCTAAGGACAGGTCTGTTGCCCAGTCCACCTCCAGTCCCCCACTCACAGTTTTGTCACTGGTCATTTCCTTGGCTGCGGCATCCAGGGCAGCCCTGGCCCTGGCGTTGATTCGACCCGGGGCGACCACCACCATCTTGCGCTGCTTGGCGGGCAGCTGGGACAGGACGTCGGACTTGAGGCGTCGCAGCATCACGGCCTCTTCCAGCAGGAGCTTCAGCTCCCCCAGGTTGGAGGAGCCCGAGTAATCCCAGCCCCACGTCATCTGAGGAGAGGCGAGGGGTTAGACCACGGGCTTGGACAGCTTTGCTCTCCTCACTGCCTGGCTTCATTTGGAGAACTTCAAGGGGGTTTGTAAGGATGAATGAACCCCAGTTAAGACAAATGAGGAAAGAAATGGGAAAAGCATGAGAACAACAAAAAAAAAAAAACACCACATGTAGCATTCCACAATCTGGACTCACATTTCCATATGCTAATGTGGAACATCAAGTGATTAATGTATACTAAAAAAAAAGAAAAAGCTCAGCTTTTCAGATGTTTCCCAAACCATAAACACAGAAATGAGTCTTCTCCAAGGCTTATGCTGGAGCCCATTGTACAGTGCAGTAAGTCACGTCAGTAGCACCATTACTTTTAGCGGGCTCTAAACAGCTGTTGCTTCTCAGTATGGATCACCCAGCGAAGCTCAGGGCAGAGCAGCAGAGGCTACCAAGGCACTGCTCTGGGTGAAGTGTTGGGTGGGCGGCAGGAGCCCAGACCACGGGCTTTCTCCAGGCTAGCTGAAAGCAGGGACGCTCTGGCAGAACACCCAGGCTCCCCACAACTGCAGTTCCCTCAATCGGTAGCTCCTGGGGAGCAGTGAGCTCAAACACCTATTCCCTGTCACATAGCTAGAGAAGATGCTAGTAATTAAGATAAAAACTCGGCCTGATAAAAATTCGTCCAGCACAGGTGAGGCCCTGGGCTTGACCCCCAGCCCCACAGTCGGTCAATCAGTCCATGTCCCATCCTTCATCTCAGCAACGACCTCACTGGGAGCAGGCGTGTGTGCGGCCAGGCCCTTCCCAGCGGCCATGCCCTCCTGCTTCAGCCTCCCCTGGACCGCGAGCTGCCTGAGGGCCAAGGGGCTGGTTTTGCTCACTTCACAGAACCAGGACCAGAGGACCTAGCTGAATGTCGGAGACAGGGTAGATGCGCCAAAGCTCTCCGCTAAATTGAGAATAGAAAGAGATGGGCAAAGCCTTTAATCCCAGCACTCTGGAGGCAGAGGGAGGACTTGCTGTGGAACCGCAGAGCGAGTTCCAGGTCAGCCTGGGCTAGGGCTAGAGTGAGACCCTACCTTGAAAAAAACAAAGAAAGAAAGAAAGCCAAAGGTGGAGAGGGAAATGACCCAGTACTGTTTCTTCTCCTTTTCTTTCCTTTTTCTCTTTAAGATAAATCTACAGGACGTTCTCAGCAGATCTCCAGTCCTGCACAGCAAATAAGCTCGACACAGAATGCTTTCCGCACGGTGTCTCTTAATGTGAAGCTGGGCAGGGAAAAAGCCACCTGCCTTTTGGGCTACATTTAAAAACATGCTGGGAACAAGTAGATATCATAATTAATGTGGGTATTATGCTCCTCAGTTTAATGTTACCTCTTAGCCTTTAGGTTAAACTGGACTTTGGAACACTCATAACCCAACAAGGATTTTCTGAAAGCATACCTGGCCCCAAGCACCAGGCTACATGGAAGGAAGGTTGTGAGGAAAACACAGTGTCTATAGTGTCTATGTCTGTGGTTTGTCAAGGTGAGTGGAAGAGAGAGAGGAAAAATGTCTTGTGGTGTGAGAGACTGGAAGGGACAGCTTGATGCTGAGAACACAGGACAATCTAGGGGCAAGATGATAAGTTCCACCTTTAGTTCCGTCCAACAAAAGTTATCTGGAGTCCCAGTTAAAGGCAGGAATCCTGTTCAGAAAGCACATCATTTGCAAATAGGACCCAGGTTCAAAACACATGTGAAGGCTACATGCAATTAATCTAATCTCGATCCCATCAGGAGGTGAGTCACAGACTGTTAATGAAGTGTATGGCTTTTAAGTACATTCTAACAGTTGAGAAATTGTCTCAACAGTCAGCTTAAAAGCAGTCTGCCATTAACTTTGCAAAACGCTACAATTTACATTATAAGTACTTTGCATTTGATGGAAAAAAATTAAATAACTGAGGGTTTAAACTATTTTATACTTTAAACATGTGGCCAAGTGTGGCAGTGCACACTTTTAATCCTAGTACTTGGGAGGCACAGGTAGGAGGACTGCTGTGAGTTCAAGGCCACCCTGAGATTACTTAGTGAATTCCAGGTCAGCCTGGGGTACAGTGAGATGCTACCTCGAAAAACAAAACAAACAGCAAATATATATATATATATATATATATATATATATATATATATATGTATGTATATATATATATATATGTATGTATGTATATATATATATATATATATATATATATATGGTGACCAATCAAGAACTCACATAGCAGAGATTTTCCCTCACAGATGGCTGTAACTGCAGCCTGTGTCCAAATTATCAGTGTCTTTGATGAAGCAGGGGCTCAGTATATCTGTGATTGGATTAGAAAACAAGCTCCTAAGGTCGGAATGAGTGAGGTTTCACGAACCTCACTAGTGGCAATACTGATTGCGCTACATCCTGCTCACAGGGCTTCCCTCGCGATCTCTGGAGAACTAGA
The DNA here is from genome assembly GCF_020740685.1 of Jaculus jaculus. Lineage (NCBI taxonomy): Eukaryota > Metazoa > Chordata > Mammalia > Rodentia > Dipodidae > Jaculus > Jaculus jaculus. The sequence goes on from NC_059105.1 coordinate 16,742,487, forward strand.
GCAACAAAGAAAGCACGCTAGAGTTGTATGTGCACAGAATTAAGTTTGGGGCCAGAAGTTTCTGGCTACTGAGCAGGCAATGATTCCCTAGAAGTTGAAAGCTTGTGAGCAAAGGCTCGTGGAGGTGAGCCCTCCGCAGGCGGCTTGGAATCTTGCTCTACTCTGCCTGGTCTAAGGCTCTGGGGCGTTCCTTCCAGGACAAACAGGCTCACTGCCTCATCTGCTTGATTGCCTGAGCCTGGGGCTCCTCTCTAGCTCACCCCAGTGCCTTCTTCACAGCCAACCTCTGACACAGCCCGGCACCAGTCTGGTGCACGAGCTTTAAGAGGAATGGCCTCTTTCCAAAAAATTTGTGCCTGTAATCATCATAAGCATTAAGACTTGGATGGACCAAGTCCACTTTGCTATTGAGAAATCCTCCAGGGTCAAGGTTAGGGGCACATCAGAACTAAATCTCAGTCCAGTTCTCTGGCCCCCATTTCTTGGCTCAGATCACAAGCAAAGAGAAAGTGTCCGCAGCAGGGTGAGGGGTGCGGGAGGTGGGGTTAGGAGGGAGAGAATACATACCCGTTTGGCATCACAGTAGCGAAGTCCAAAGGTATGAAACTGGGGGAAGAACGTTGGCTTGACCGCGATGATCTGCGTGTAGAGCTCTGCAGGCCGTGACATGGCTGGTGTGCCCGACAGCAAGATCACCCTCTTGGCAACCTACAAGGCAAAAAGTCACAGGTGACGGGGACCACCGAGGCTTATGAGGGGTTCTCTCATGGGGAATATCCGAAACGCTCCAGTGAGGTAGGAGCCGGATGCCACATGAACAGCAAAGGCCCCTGGGATGCGGCACCATCCTTCCTGGAGTCTCTCTCGCTATGGCCCTTCTCCAGGTTAAACACCTCAGATCTCAGGGAGACGTTAGATGGAGACTCCAAAGGTAGTGAAGACCAGCGTCACCCCAGTACCGTGTGATCTCTAAACAAGGGCACTATAACCAGAAGGGAAAAAAAAAAAAAAAAAAAAAAAAGACCACACACATTGGGACAACTGACTGGCATTGCCAATTAAGATGTCAACTGCTGTTCCTGAGGTCTTTCCTGGTTGTTGTAAGAACACTTAACACATCATCCTGAATTCCCTTGTCTGTCTCCCCCCTGGAATGCAAGCTTGTTGAGATCAGGACTGGCATGTTCCTTTCACATTCTGTAGCCAGGCACAGTGTAACGGATAAACAATTGCTGTGTGCTGAGAAAAATTCAGAGAAAGCTCATTAGTGTTCCAAAGGAAACTCAAAGGGTCCAAAGCCACAGGTCTTAACCTCCTTAATGCATTTAATTAATTAATTAATTAATTAATGCATTTCTGACGTCCTAGCTGAACTTAGTGACCCTACTGGGACCAGGAAGAAGTTTAAGGGATTGCCCGTGTAGAACCCTCCAGTGAGTTTTTCTTTTAGGAACGAAGTCTTAACTAACTTCACTGTGTTTCAAGACTTTGAGTTCACTTTGCAGTTTCTAAGATGCTCAAATGCTGTGGCCCAGATCCACTGGCAAAGTTCAGTGCGTGTGTCGGCAACAGCCCGCTCAGCAGTGGGCTAGATGGAAATCCGAGAGACCTGGCCCGAGGTGACCAGACCGAGATCACCGTTCTTAGTGCGGTAAGAAAGAGGGTGAGACCAAGAGGAGACACTTCACACTGCAATGGAACATGAAGTCGCCACAATTACTGGAGGTGACAATGATTTCAGTGCTGGGAAGAGACCTCACTATGACGCTCAGTTGTCTAGAAACAGCTTGTTAACCACGGTAGCCTTGAATTAGTGACAGTAACACAAGACAATCATGAAGTAAATCTCCTACGGGAGGAAATTAGGTTTTCAAATGGATACACCGCCTCAAAAAAAAAAATAAATAAATAAAGGCATGGCAGTGGGAAGAAAGATGATTCCTCATAAATATATAATACATACAATTCTCAAAATACACCGTGCCCTCTCAGCCCCTGCCAATACCTAATTCCATTATGATGGCAGAATTTCTCCAGCTGTAATTCTGCACAGTTCAATTACTTGGGCCTTCTAATTTCCTGCATGGTTTAATGCAAACTCATTAAAATAACAATGGGCTTCCTGAATGATGTCTGTTGCATGTCTCTGCTTAGCTCTAAAGTGTCCAGTTCAATGAAAGGGACAAAATAGGAAAGTTTCATCAGTAAGAGAAAACCTGTCTATCACCCTGAATCTACTCCCATGTCTCTGTGTTGGCATGGGGATGGAGACTGGGCAAAACCAGCTCATGGACCAGGTGCCAGAAGTGAGCTCTGGGTCTTCTATGGCATCGTCGGAGGGTGGTGATGCTCATGCCCCAGACTGGAGAGCCAGCTTTGGAAAGAAAGTGGAGGAGCAGCTTTTCTGTAATGGGATGATTTAACCTGCTCCCTGCTCAGCCCTAACATGTCTGCCTTGTCACCACGGTCACCTACAAATCCTTTAGTCTGTGCCCAGCTGAAAATGATTAATGTGCTCTATCTCTAACCTAGGAAAATAAAAATGTATAAGATGACATAATGCTTAATTGAACATTTTATTGGAATAATAAAAAATGGTTTTTGTTTGGTGTTGTAAAGACATTGTGGCTCCAGAAACTATTGGCGACAGATGACCTTCCAAGATGCACTTAGTTTCCTCAGAAAGTCCTGCAGGACAGCAGGACCAGTTGTTAGAAGTCATTTACCAAGGAGAGTCCCAGGTATTGTTCAAAGTCGACAATCTACACAGAGGCTTTAGCGTACGAGCCCAGAGGATGTCAGTACAGACAGAAGAACTCGAGTTGCTTTAAGTTCACAGAAGCAGCGCTTCAGAAATGCTTCATAACTTTCTGTTGTAATCTCTCTTTCCAACTGAGCCAGCACCATGATTTACTGAATTATTCTGACTGGCCACGGTGTAGTTCCCCAAGGCCCTCTGCACTATTCACTTTCTCACTACAGCGAACAAATGCCTGATCAAACGCAACTGAAGGGAAGGACCAGTTTTATTTCCACTTGGGGCTGGGGTTTCCAGTCCCTCACTGCGGGGAGGGCATGATGGCAGAAGAGGGAAGCAGAGCTGGTCGCGTCATGTCCATAATCATGAAGCAGAGGGAGACGAATCACTGCTCAGCTGGCTCGCAGAACCTCAGCCCATGGAATGGCACCTCCCACAGTTAGGCTGGGTCTTCCTACTTCAAATAAGCCAATCTAGAAAATGCCTCACAGATATGCCCAGAAATTTATTTCCAAGGTGATTCTAAATCCCATCTAATTGACAATAGTAACCATCATACCTTCCCTAGATCAAGAATAAAATCATGGTGGCGGTGCACGCCTTTAATCCCAGCACTCGGGAGGCAGAGGTAGGAGGATCGCCGAGAGTTCGAGGCCACCCCAAGACTACAGAGTGAATTCCAGGTCAGCCTGAGCTAGAGTGAGACCCTACCTCGAAAAACCAAAAAATAAATAAATAAAATAAATAAATAAATAAATAAAATCATGTTCCCCCTGCATTATTCCAGACACTCAAAGTGTATTCAATATATACCATTTAGAAATAAGACAAGCAGAAGGCAGGTCTCATCAAAGAGAAGGCCACATCTATACAAACTCAACATTTCTAAACCCCATGAATCTGGATGCAGCAGGACACTAGAGTATTAACTAGTACAGAAGCCATTCTAGAATCTTCAAACATAGCATTCAAAATCAAGGATGGGGGGCAAATGACCAGAAGTATCCAGATGAACAAAAGCAGGACCACAGCTTATTTACCCAAGAAGAAACACAAGTCATTTCCTGTACATGAATAAAAAGCCTGAGAATGGAGGAAAAGTTCGCTATGCAGTAAAACTCCAGGGATGGGCATGAAGGAAGAGTGATGTTCTGGTCTTCATATGCCTGAAGCAATCCTCTCCACAACAATCAAGACCATATAATTATGACCATTGGTGGGCAAAGGCTGTCCCCAGTACCAGCCAGTGATACCTTGTCAATGGCCTTTCTGGGTCTATGGCTAGCTCAGCATACTTCATGTAAATGGTTCCTTTTAAGTCCTTGGCTGTATTCCAAAAGGTCCTTGGGGTACTGACCTTACTAAGCTGATCTGCATAATTCAGTGCTCTCCAGCTAAACCAGTATCACTGATCTGTTGTTAGAACGATTCTGATGCAGCATGAAAGGCCGAGAACAGACAGAAAGAGGAATGTGACTGTACGTATATGGATTCAAAATACCAAATCCTGTAATGAGAATACAGCAAATGGTATAATCAGCTCATTGAAGCTATGCCATTCTGCGCTTGAAGGTAAGCAAACCATTTGTGTACAGGTATTAAGATAGCAGGCATGCTAAAATTCAAGACAAAGGTGGATTTTTCTCTAAAAAGACAATCTATTTTCTCTTAACTATTAGACTCCAGTAATTTCCCTTCAAGTCTGGCTCTGTAATACACTTGAGGAAATAAATCAGAATGGTGGACACAGGAACTTTCAGAGCCTTGGTATACCGGCGTATGAGCAGATCCTACCACAGGTCACCCTTCTCCCCTCTGTCCCAAGAAAGGCAAAAAAAAAAAAAAAAAAAAAATCACTTATTTCAGATGCAGAGGAACTGGCTTTCTACTTCCCACTTCTGTATGCTATGAAAAAGATGGTCACTGCAGAGCTACAAAAAGCAAGAGTTTCAATTTGGGTACGAACTCATCAAAGAGAACAGAGAATGTATATTTTTTGATGGACTCATATGACAGACTGTGAGGCGGCAACGTCTGGAATGACTTGGAATGATTTTTCGGGGCCTATGATTCAGGAACAAATGGTGGCCATAAAACAGTGATTGTAAGCCTGGGCATAGGGGCACATGCCTGTGACTGTAATATTGGAACCATAGACCCATGGCCACCTATTAATTTTTTTTCTTAGAAAACCATATTGGGGGGAGGGTGTGTATTGTCATGGGATACTTTTTATAATAATGGAAGTTGTTAAAAAAATTTTGCAAAGAAAAACATATTAAAGCCTCCCTAAGGATGGGTCACCACCCAAGCAATAACATTTCATTGATGTGCCCATAAATGACTATGGACATGTACATACTTAGTTAAGCTTAAGCTGACTGAAGACTAGTGATTTCACTTTGGAGCACATAACATAACACTGCCTTGTTATTCCTTTAAAAAGCAAACCTTGGGCTGGAGAGATGGCTCAGTGGTTAAGCACTTGCCTGTGAAGCCTAAGGACCCCGGTTCGAGGCTCGGTTCCCCAGGGCCCACGTTAGCCAGCTGCACAAGGGGGCGCACGAGTCTGGAGTTCATTTGCAGTGGCTGGAAGCCCTGGCGCGCCCATTCTCTCTCTCTGCCTCTTTCTCTCTCTGTCTGTCGCTCACAAATAAATTAAAATGAATAAAATACTTTTTAAAAAAGCAAAACTTGAAATGAGTAGGCACTGATGTCTATTTTGCAGGAAGGTAGGGAAATTAATTTTCAGGTGCTAAACTGTCAACATTTGGCAGAGTTCAGGCAAAAGCAAGTTTCTTCAAGCACTAGACAGTGCGACTTCAGAGCCTGCACGCGACACAAAGGCTGTGTAACCAGACACGCGCATGCCTGTGTTGGCTCGGTCCACTCCAACCTAGTGGCTTCTCCAAGCCATCTGAGAGGATGCTGACTTGCCATGAGAAAACACTATTTTGGTACTCCCCCACTTTTCTTTCTAATAGATTTTATTTATTTATTTGAGAGAGAGAAAGAGGAAGAGAGAGAGAATGGGCATGCCAGGGCCTCCAGCCACTGCAAACAAACTCCAGACACATGCGCCCCCTTGTACAGCTGGCTTATGTGGGCCCTGGAGAGTCGAACCGGGATCCTTTGGCTTTGCAGGCAAATGCCTTAACTGCTAAGCCACCTCTCCAGCCCCTCCCTCACTTCTTACCGTTAGGGAAAAACAATTTAATTTGGGGACCACCCTTTGTGCAAGATGGGGCAGGGGCCAGGACACACACATGGATAGCATGCTTAAACTGCGCATGAGAATATGTGTGGAAAACGCCAGGTGTGGTGGCGCACGCCTTTAATCCCAGCACTCAGGAGGCAGAGGTAGGAGGACCACCATGAGTTCGAGGTCAACCTGAGACTAATTCCAGGTCAGCCTGAGCTAGAATGAGACCTTACCTTGGAAAAAGAGAGAGAGAGAGAGAGAGAGAGAGAGAGAGAGAGAGAGAGGGAGAATATGTGTGGAGAAAGACCTGACTTTGCTCCACCTGCCCACTGCTGCCTGCTCTGAGGACAAAACTCAGGCCGGCCTGTATGACGGGGACGGGGACAAGGGGAGAACATGTGGGAATGAGTGAACATGGCTGGTCCCGCGGGTCACCACAAGCCCCAGACAGTGCAGAAAAGGGTTCAGCATGTCTCGGCTTGGCCAGCGATTCTTTCTGATGATTCTTTCTTGGCCTGGTTCTAAGTCTGGGTAACTCATCTCCCTTGGTTCCGAGCACGGACAGCTCTGCCACTGTAAGTGACGCCGTTTCTCCTGAGCTAGTTAGTGGGCAAGCTGGGTCAGACCCTCTCCTGTCCAGGCTGGAAGCCGGAGGAGGGTTCTGGAGTCTAGTTCCATCCCAGCCTGTGACCTACACATGAACAGTGGGGTTCTTGCAGGTTCTTAACCAGCACAGCCCCAAGAAGAGATGCCCAAAGTCAACCCTACGTACCCCCAACAGCTCACAGGCCTGGCATGGAACTGCTTGCCCAGGATGCCCAGCCTGTGCAAGCAGATACTGTGGCTCTAAGGACTGGTGGGCACAAGGCCCCAAGTCCCTCCTTAGCTTCACTCACCTTTAAAATGGGCACAGCTGCTCGACAGCGGGCAGTCTTGATATTCTTGAGGAAATGAGATTCATCCTGAAAGAAAGGGAAACACAGGTGAACACGAGCCAGTCCTTGGTACACAGAAAGCCCACGTGCAGCTTGGGCATGACCTGGCATTGGCCCTGTGGACACCTGCCTTAACAAGTTCTCATTCAAGGGGTGGAGCCATGGGCCCCAGGAAGGACCCAGGGCTCCGGGGCTACTTCCTTACTACACTCAGGACAAACTGCTTCATCTCTCTAAGGACAGTTTTCCTCCTACAAAAATGGGGTTAGGGCTGGTAAGACGGCTCAGCGGTTAAGACACTTGCCTACAAAGCCTAAGAACCCAGGTTCAGTTCCCCAATCCCCATGGAAAGCCAGATGCCCAAAGTGGCGCAAGCGTCTGGAGTTTGTTGGAAGTGGCTAGAGGCCCTGGTGTGCCTATTCTCTCTCCCAACCTCTCTTTTTCCCCTCTTTGGCTCTCTTCTCTATCTCTCTCTGCTTGCACATAAAAATAAAATGAAAAAAAAAAAGTTTTAAAAATGGGGTGGGCTTAGTCATTAAGACACTTGTCTGCAAGGCCAAAGGACCCAGGTTTAATTCCCCAGGACCCACATAAGCCAGATGCACAAGGTGGTGCCTGTGTCTAGAGTTCATTTGCAATGGCTGGAGGCCCTGGCACACCCATTCTCTCTCTCGCTCTCTCTTTCTCTTCCTGCTTCTCTTTCTCCCTCCCCCTTTTCTCAAATAAAGAGATAAAAATAAATGTTTTTAAATAGGGGTAGTGCATCCCTAGCCCATTATGTCTACAGGCTCCCTGGGTGTGGTGGCTTAAACGTAAAATGTCCCCAGAGCCTTGTGTATTTGTGATTAAGCCTCACACTTAACCACCAGCTGGTACACGTGGCTGGAGGGGGCCGTGTTGCCGGGGGTGGCCTTGGGATGCCAGAGCCTAGCTTGCTGACTGACTACTTAACTCTACTTCCTCCATGCAGCTGTGGAGATGTGATGCTTGGCTGTCTGTTTTTCCTGCTATGATGAAACTTCCCCTTGAAATTACAAGCTGGGAAGAAACCCTTTCCTTCCACACGCAGCTTCTGGCCAGATGTTTTGTTCCAGCAAGGAGAGGGCAGCGGCCTCACCAGAGGAACCAGGCAACCACCTTGTGGGAGGCACCTCACATCTGTGTGGCTCAAGCGTCAGGTGTGTAGAAGACCCACTGTGACCTGTGCAATGGTGTGAGGCTATGGGGCCTGGCACCGCCCGCTGGATCTGCCGTGCGGCGATGCCAGGCTCCCTGACAGCTGATCAGACAGTTGGCAGTGTCACCACGGCACTGTGTACAAAGCACTGTGGGAACTGAGACATGAGAAGAGGATGGTGTGATTCCTGTCCTCCAGAGACTGTCACGTTGAAAACATGGAGTTGGATTATTTGTAGCTCTACAGAATTGGTCGTATTTTCTAAAGCCGCATGGGTAATGAAGACATCGTCAGTACCCGGGAGGGAGATTTTTTTTTAAGTCGGCACATTCCTGATGCTTGCTGTGACTCTGAGCCACTAACTGGCCTCTCTGTGGTGCACACTGGTCTCTCCATGTGTAAAATGGGTACAATACTTGTTCTGGCTGCTCTGTGTTAAACAGGTAGCCCCGAGAACCACGGGTGAAACTGCGGGGCCCGGAAGCAGTCACGAGAAGCGGCTTGGGGCTGACGCTTCTTCCAAGTGCAGCGTCTCAGAGCTGTCACTTTGCTTCTTCCTACAGCGGATTCTGAAGAAAGGGCAGTGGGAGGGGGTCAGAAGACAGCTCATTCGGCAAAGTCCTTGCCTTGCAAGCCTGAGGACCTGAGTTTGATCCACGGAACCCACATCAAATGCTGGGCATGGTGGCATGTGCCTATAGTCCCAGTACCAGGGAGGCAGAGACAGAGGAAATCCCTGGAGCTCACTGGCCAGCCACTCTGGCCTAGTTGGTGAGCACCAGACCAATGGGAGACTCTGTTTCAAAAGGAGGAGGACACCGGGCCGGTGGCGCACGTCTTTGATCCCAGCACTCAGGAGGCAGAGGTAGGAGGATCACCGTGAGTTCGAGGCCACCCTGAGACTACAATAGTGAATTCCAGGTGAGCCTGGGCTAGAGCGAAACCCTACCTTGAAAAACCAAAAAGAAAAAATAAATAAAATGAAAAGGAGGAGGACAGCGTTTCTGAGGCTGACACTCAAGGCTGTCTTCACGGACCTGCTCACGCACAAACACACACCCGAACACAATCTGCTGCTTAAGGAGCGGGTAGGGTGTTTTACTCCCAAAGAACAAATCAATGCAGATGGTAAGCGGCTTGCCCAAAACATCAAGGCAGACTGAATGACGAGCCAGACTCAGAAACATGAATTCCAAAGTCAGATCTACCAAGCTTCGGTCATCAGTTCCAAAGCACTAGCTTTGTGTCTAGGGGCAGATCGACCCATCTGATGCCAGCTATGAAGCGGACCCCTCACAAAGGGCAATACTACTCAGGGCACTGAGGAACTCCATGGCTGTGGTGGTGGGGGGGAGTCCCCTAATACCAGGTGATGATCAAGAAAGAAAGGTGGTACCTTCCCCACACCCCAGCCATCACAGCCATCCTGGGATATTTCTTTTAAATGTTTCATTTCTCTCAAATGCTGACATCTTTTCAAAGCCACACTTGAATCTGTGCCAAACCCAAAATGACTTCCCCAAAGACTCATTACCCACGCAGCTTTGACAGAATACATACACTTGTTTACATACGCTAAGAACATGGTTCTCATGTCCAGAACATGCTAAAGATCTCCTGGGGTCTGCAATTGTGTTGAAGCTCTAAACTCTCACCAGGTTTCTGTTTGGGAACTATATCAACGCATTCAGCACTGACAGCTGGCTGGGCACCAAGGTTGCCCAGACATTCCCCAGGGGATGTGTGAGGAATGAAAAGAAACGCTGGTTATCAAAAGACACGTTATCAAATCTGGGACCAGGGCTTCAGTGAAAACTTCTTTAAAAAAAAAACCAACTTGAAGCCAGGCGAGGTGGTGCACGCCTTTAATCCCAGCACTCGGGAGGCAGAGGTAGGAGGATCGCCGAGAGTTCGAGGCCACTCTGAGACTACAGAGTGAATTCCAGGTCAGCCTGAGCTAGAGTGAGACCCTACTTTAGGAAAAAAAAAAAAAAAAAAAACTTGAATAAAACCTACTGCTCTTTCTGTAGGGGTGGGACTCTCTTCACATTGATGGAAGAGATTTACCAACTACTAAACTGTATGTCTGAGCCACTCGGACAAGGTGGCACCAATGTGGGCACATTACCTCGCTGACTAGGCTGTAGACCCCAGAGCCCATGGCTAGCCTGGCCTCCCACTTCAGGAGAGCCATCTCACCAATTTAGAAAGCTCCTCAGGAAACGCTAGTGCACAGCCAGGGCTCAGAAGCACTATTTGAGATGAAGAAACTGTCAGTTCCCTACAAAATAAGGCAACAACTTCTATTTCCCATGAGGCTGGATGAGATGGCAGGTCCCTAAGTGTTCCGAGCTCCTTAGGATTTCCGAAGAGACAAAGTACTTCATGACTCTACAAGTCACTTACGATGATGACAACTTTGAAGGGCGTTTTCAGCTGTTTTTGCAACTTGGTAAGAAGGTCAAAACTGACAATGTTGACCAAGCCAGCCGTCAGACGGCCCTTTCCGGTCACCACCACATTGATGTCCTCCGGGCTCACAGATGGTAACCATTGAAGAAAGGCCTGCAGGAGACAGAAGAAAGCAAAACTAAGTGAGGGCCAACAGCTGACCTACCACAGAGCTTTCAATGGGGACCAAGTTAATGTTCCCTGAAGACCAACTTGGTCTCTTTCCTTCCAGACCCTGTCATCTCTACCTGCCTTAGTCCATGGAGCCCAGTGCTGTGGGTACAGCTCTGCCTGCGCTGGGCAGTCTGATGCCAGGACCTGCTGCTGTAACCAGAGAAGAGGAAATGCAAAATATAGCTGGAGACTCTCTGGCTTTCTGCTCTAAATGGTTTCTTCTGAGGCAAATTCAGAAAGCTCTCATCCTGTGTGCATCTGACCAGACCCTGTCATCTCTATCTGCCTTAGTCCACCACATCACTTGCTGTTCTCCGACAGACTCTGGTGCCTGAGGGCCTCTGAGCCACTGTGGTGTCTAACCAGATGACAAATTTCTGCTAAGGAAGAGCATGATTCCTTGTATGAAGAATTCTACAGGGATGGAGAGATGGCTCAGTAGTGAAGGCATTTGCCTATAAAGCCTGATGACCTGGGTTCAATTCCCCAGTATTCACGTAAAGCTAGATGTACAAAGTGGTGCATGCACCTAGAGTTTGTTTGCAGTAGCCGGAGGCCCTGATGTGTCCATTCTCTATGTCTGTCTCTTTGCTGTACCTCTCTATGCTTGCAGATAAGTAAAAATAAAAATAAAGAAGAATTTTACAAAAGACCTATTAAGAGCCTGTACACTGCAGAAAAACTGCTTTGTTTGGTTGGTTTCTTTTTTGATGATAAAAGCATGTTTTTTTACAAATATCCACTCTCCCAGGAATCCTGCCATTTCTAGATAAACTAGGTAACCTGAAGCCTTCGGAAGGCTACCAGGTGCCTCCACATTGGAACCTGGGTGGGTCTGCTATGGTCTTTTCTCTGGTCTTGTCCACACGGTAGCCGCCTAACACTTCCTGTCAGTTCTTTGGTTTATTGCCTGGTGGCCTCAAACTCAGGGAGATCCTCCAATCTCAGCCTCCCCAGTTCTGGGAATAAAGGCACGTGCCACCATGCCCAACCTCTTCCTGGCATTTCTAAGGGTGGCAAAGGACTCTAAAGCACACAATACATACTGAATGACCACTTTCTACAGGCACTGACAGTCTAGACCACAAGGACTAGGGAAGAGTGAGAGACTCTTTCCAAGCACATATTTTGCGTTTCCTCTTCTCTGGTTACAGCAGCAGGTCCCGGCGTCAGACTGACCAGCGCAGGCAGAGCTGTACCCACAGCACTGGGCTTCAGAGGCATGGGCTTTCGTTACTCAAAGACCACACCAAGGCCTCTGCCCATACGTCATTTTGGGGACAGTGACCACCACGACACTGCCCTCTACAGAGAGCAAATCATGGAGCCCAGAAGGCAGGAGGGGTGCCTCCAAATCCTGCTGTGCTCCCCTTAGCACAATGTGAGGCTTACTTAGCCTCCTGGAGATTCGGTTTGCTCACCCTTGAGAGGTCACTGGGTGCTCTGCCATAGGATTCAAGGAGATAAAGCAAGTGAAAATACTCCAGGAATTAAGAGAGGTACACATGAAGAGCGCTATTCACAAGGGCACAGAGGCACTGGCCGTGTCTGCTGAGGTACTGGCACAGGTCCCTAGCTGGAGACTCTCTGGCTTCCTGCTCTAAATGGTTTCTTCTGAGGCAAATTCAGAAAGCTCTCATCCTGTGTTAGGGGCCAGCTCATCTCCCTCCTTGTATTCACCTGAGTCAGGCCTTTTTGTGGTTTTTGTTTGTTTGTTTGTTTTGTTTTGTTTTTTTGAGGCAAGGTCTCAATCTCGCTCAGGCTGACTTGGAATTCACTAAGTAGTCTCAGGGTGGTCTCGAACTCACAGTGATCCTACCTCTGCCTCCCGAGTGCTGGGATTAAAGGTATGCGCCCCCACACCCGGCCTGAGAAGGTGGACTCGTTTCCACACTACGATTCTGATACCCCGACCCCGAGGAAGACCTTCCCAAATGACTGCAGTGCACAGAACTAACCTGCTCCCAGGTGAAGCGCACGGAGGACGGCACAACCACCAGGAGGGGCCACTCCTTCCGGTAAAAGGCAGCTATACAGATGGCCTGGATGGTCTTCCCCAGGCCCATGTCATCAGCCAGCAGCAGGCGGCCTCTTTTAGCCACAGCAAAACTGCAAGCAGACAAAAGCAAGGTGAGCATTCCAGCCCACGCGCCAGTCCAGGCCAGCTGAAGTACCCTACCACCACACAGATCCGAGGGGCACGGCTCGGTGCCCGGGCCCTGCTCGCAGCAAGACTCTACACACACAGGACAGGGCAGGGGCCAGTTAGGACCTAGAAAAAAAGAGAAAAGAGAGGAAAAACACACACAGGGAAAATGGAGATAGGCGAATCACCAGTAACAGGAGAATGCAAAGGACTAGACCGGGGCCGAGGGAGAGGAGTCAGCCCGAACGGAGCAGGGCAGCCGGGCCAGGGAACTGCAAGGCATGATGCGCCGTCCAGGAGCAGGGCTATGATGCCATTGAGAAACCCGCCCCGGGAGGAGGGCAGGAGAGAAGCATTAGCGGAGTTCGAAAGAAGACAACTAAGGGTCGGCGCCCGTTCTGTGCACACAGGGGTGTAGGGCAGAGCTGCGCTGACCAGTACCGCTGGAGAAGGGGACGGACAGGAGAGGGCAGGTACATGGGTGGGTGTGGTAAGACTCATTTTTTAATACTTTAAAAGTTTTTTATTTGACAGAGAGGAAGGCAGAGAGAGGGAGAGGATGGGCGTGCCAGCACATGCACCTACTGCAAACAAGCTCCAGAAGTATGCACCACCTTGTGCATCTGGCTTATGTAAGTCCTGGGGAATCAAACCTGGGTCCTTTGGCTTTGCAGGCAAGCGTCTTAACCACTAAGCCATCTCTCCAGCCCAGGATTCTTTTTTTTAAATTTTTTTTGTTTATTTTTATTTATTTCAGAGTGACAGAGAGAGAGAAAGAGGCAGAGAAAGAGAGAGAGAGAATGGACACGCCAGGACTTCCAGCCACTGCAAATGAACTCCAGACACGTGTGCCCCCTTGTGCATCTGGCGAACGTGGGTCCTGGGGAATTGAGCCTCAAACTGGGGTCCTTAGGCTTCATAGGCAAGCACTTAACCATTAAGCCATCTCTCCAGCCCTCTTTTTTTTTTTTAAACCACACTTTCTGGTTTGCAAAATCTGTGACGAGGTAAGACACATAGCACCCAAGAATCACAGAGAACCCTAAGCTTCCAAGTGTCTTTTGTCTCAGCCTCCTTGGCTTCCCAGAGTTTTCTCTGGACTGGCAGCCTGGAGCTCCTAATGCAACAGGTCTTGCTTATAGCCTATGGATAAGGGTCAAGTGTGCTGCTCTTGAGCCAGACTGGCCACTCAGATGGGAACAGTAAGTACCCACCCCTCAGACTAGTTGTAGATAATATATGAAGCACTTAACATGGTTCTTGGCACCTTCATAGACACTGAGAAAGTATATCTTGTAACTTTATCCCACAAAAGGAGAGAAGTAATCAGGACTTGCTTGTATCACAGGATGAATCAGTGAAAGGCTAAAAGGATCCCAAGTACCAGACATTTCGTCCCCTGCTCCAAACCCCAGTCCTCTTTCATCCTAACTCCTAAAAAACTGATGACTAGCTCAGAAACTTGCAACAAGCCATTGAAATAACCCTTTTTCTTTCCTTCTTACATATTAAAAGCAGAGAAAATAATCTCTTGTTTTGTTTTTGTTTGTCAAGGTAAGGTTTTACTCCAGCCCAGGTTGACCTGGAATTCACTAGTCTCAGGGTGGTCTTGGACTCATGGCAATACTGCTTCCTCTGCTTCCCCAGTACTGGGATTAAAGGCGTGTGCCACACCTGACTGAAAATAATCTCTTCTAATCAGCATTGTATGACCTTACAAGAATCCTGACCTTTCTGGAAACATTGTTTCCAAGATGGAAAACTGAGCAGATGATCTTTGGGTACCAGTGGCAAACACACCAAGGCCTAGCAATACAGGGCAACGTGTCATGGCACTTCCTATCCTCCCAGCAGCCATGGGAGGGAGGGAGGGAGGGAGAGGGAGGAAGGGAGGGAGAGAGGGAGAAAAGGAGGGAGGAAGGGGAGAAGGGAGGGAGGGAGGGAGAGAGGGAGAGAGGAAGAAAAGGAGGGAGGAAGGGGAGAAGGAAGGGAGGGAGGGAGAGAGGGAGGGAAGAAGGGAGGGAGAAAGGGAGAGAGAGAGGAAGGGAAGAAGGGAGGGAGGGAGGGGGTATCCCTTCCTGTAGCACGTGCCTGGGCCAGGACAGCCATCATTCAGGAAGGACAGGAGCCCAGCAGGGTGCCACCCCTTCTCCAGAGCAGGCCCACCATCTCCTCCTGCCTCCGTGTCTGTGTCTGCCTGTATCTCTGGGGGATTTCCTAGAGCAGTTCTGAGCAGCCTACAGTACAGACAAATGGATGGGAGGATGATGGATGTGAAAAAGATCCTGTGTGTGTGTGTGTGTGTGTGTGTGTGCGTGTCCACTTGGCACCCCCGTGCCCTTGCCTGTGGTGGGGTGTGCTCCTCGGATGTCCCACTCCACCTCGCTTCGGCCGGTTCTTATTTGAGCCAGAATCTTGTACTGATCCCAGAGGATGATGCTCAGGTGTCTCCTCCCCGACGGGGCTGGAGTTACAGGCCACACCCAGGTGTTTACGTGGGTCCCGGGCACTGAACTTGGGCAGTCTCTCGGACCTCCTGGGCCCCCGTGCTTGTGGAGGAAGAGCTCATGACCACGGAGCCATCTCTCCAGCCCCAAGATTCGCTTTTTTTTAACCACCCTTTCTGGTTTGCAACATCGCTGACCGGGTAAGACAAGCAGCTCACAACGAAAGCTACGCCGGTCAAGCGCCGTGTTGTCTCTGCGCTTTCTTTCCCCCTTGGCCTCCTCAGCTCTGCTACTTAGACCTTCCACATACTTGGGTCCATCTGGTCATTCTGAGAGCCAAGTGAGACTCTAGGACTTCCTGTTCTTTCCCTTTCCCCTGCTGGGAACTACCCAACAAGGAGCAGATGAACACAAACAAAAGGCTCCACCCGAGAGACTCTGGGGCTTCTCCGAAGCGCATGGTCCATAGGTCGGCGGAAGCTCCTATTCTGCTTCTGCAGCGGTGACGTTAGGCAGGCGGCGTTCATTCCTCTGTACACACACGCGCGCACAGGCAGAAAAAGAAGAGACGTATTTCCTCTCTTCCGATTCATGTGTTCCCAGAAGGCATTTTGCTTCTCCCAAGAAATTCTGGATAAGTATTCTTTCGATGAGGCCTTAAGACTCTGTTCACGTTCATAATTCAGGTGGGACAAGCACAGCCCTCTCTCTCAAGGATGGACCCAGCTGTGGGTCAAACCAACCAGCAAGCGCTCAAGCCTCCCAGGCACATCACAAGCAGCAGACTCGAGCCACTGCTGCCTCCTGTCCTTCAGGAAAGCGGTGCTTTGGCTGAGCTGCAGCTAACGGAGCACAAGCCGGAGCCCCGGGCTTCCTGAGCTCCCCCACACAGGAGCACCTGGCTGAGAGGGTGTGAACTAAGAAAACCTGTCAGAAAGATGGCATCGTCCATCCTGGCAGTGAGAAATTGCTTTCCCTAAGCTAGTGTGAACTGAGTTCCTGCATGCCTGCCATCCAGGCTCCTGGGGAACCCATGGAATTTAATTTTTTATTTATTTATTTGAGAGCGACAGACACAGAGAGAAAGACAGATAGAGGGAGAGAGAGAGAATGGGCGCGCCAGGGATTCCAGCCTCTGCAAACGAACTCCAGACGCATGCGCCCCCTTGTGCATCTGGCTAACGTGGGACCTGGGGAACCGAGCCTCGAACCGGGGTCCTTAGGCTTCACAGGCAAGTGCTTAACTGCTAAGCCATCTCTCCAGCCCACCCATGGAATTTAAAATCCATGGTTACAAGAGATTTTGGTCTCAGCATACCTGGCTGAGCTACCTCCACCTCTCCACACAAGATGTGTGTTCATAAAATGAGCAGTTGAGGAGCTGGACAGATGGCTCAGTGGTTAAAGGCTCTTGCTTGCAAAGCCTAATGGTCCGCGTCTGATTCCCCAGTACTCATGTAAAAGCAGACACACAAAGTGGCACATGTGTGTGGAGCTGTCTGCAGCAGCAGGAGGCCCTGGTGTGCCCTATCTTTCTCTCTCTCACGCTCAAGTAAATAACTACTAAAAATAATAACTAAATAAGCAGTTGAACCCAGCTTGTGCTGAATGGTGACGTCTGAGGAAAGGAGAATGAGGGGACGACCAAGAACCTACTTAACTCCAGCTCTCTGAAAAGGCATCAGGGTAGACACAAGCTTGGCATCCACTCCAGAAAGGTCAGCTTCTGGGATATCTGCTTTGAGATGGGGCGATGTTTTCTCCAGTTGAGATGCGAATGCCAGGGTGAGAGTCTTGGGCAGAGGTTCTAGCTGAACTTGCTTGAGGGAGGATACTTTTGCAACTGGGAAGAAAGAACAGAGGCATATGAACCAAGGCACGCAGGCGCAAAAGATCTGAGGAAGGAGAAAAAGCTTCAGTGCATAAAGTTCACGAGTGGCATTCTGCCACACGCGGCCTCATCAGAAAGGCCGACTCAGTATGTGCCAGGGAGGGGTAACCCACATCCTAGCCAAGCACTGGGACACACAAAACTGATGTTTTCTGGTTCTTAAGTCTTCAAACAAGAGGACACTCAGTAGTGCAAAAGACACCTGGCAGACTATACAAATGCTACAGAGAATTTTGTAGTTTTAAAAAAGTATTTATTTGAGAGAGAGAGAGAAGAAGGGGCAGACAGAGAGACAGAATGGGCACACTAGGGCATCCAACCACTGCAATCAAACGCTAGATGCATGCCACCTAGTACATCTGGCTTAAGTGGGCCCTAGGGAATCAAACCTGAGTCCTTAGGCTTCGCAGGCAAGCACCTTAACTGCTAAGCCACCTCTTCAGCTCTCGTGTGTTTTTATGATTGACTGTTTAACCGATTTCGTAGATGCAAGCAGAAAACAACCACCCAGCAGCCAGCACCACACGTGAGCACAAACCACTGTCTGCACACCTTTGGGCTGGAATCCAGACCCAACCACCCCCGAAAACACCTTAGGGCTACCCTCCAGGATCAGCGCCCAGTGACACCTCCCCTAGCCGGATGGCTGGAGACCCAAGTTACAAGTTTAATTTTAATGAAACACCGGAGTCTATGGAGACATACATGACACTACCAAAGCATCACAGATGGTTTTACAGGAACACTGCCATGTCCTCAGTTTGCAAGTTGACAGATTTATCCAAAGCTACTTTCCCACAAGAGTGTGTGTGGAGAGGGGGGGAATTTAATCTGATTTTAAAATTAAAGGGGGGGGGTTATCCATACCTTTAGTCAATACAGAAACAAATAAGCCAAATATTTAAATATATATACAGGGGAAAGATGGCATACTCAGAGATGTGTGGAAGGAGAATTGGCCTTAAATGACCACAGACAGCTGTCCTGTGGACTGCAGACTCCAAAAGGCTCCCTTTATCATTTTTCTCTGAAATATCTAAATAGAAGAAAAACTATAATTTACAGATCTTCAATTGCTTGTTTTTCCTTTATTTTCCCAAGGGCACGCTAAGAGTCACTGTAACCCAGTAAGGAAATCACAGAGGAACTGGCTATGTTTCATTTCTATCCAATATGACTTGAAAGCCTAATGTTCTCCATTCTCCGTTCCACACAGGCATATGAGATCAGAAATTTTCTTACTACCTTCACAAGGCATTCCAAGAGTTCTTGGCCACAACCATTAGCCAATTCAGAGGACAAATGCTGGTATTAACATGGAGAAATGAGCATCCTCTGCTGCTATACCTTCAACATGGAGGACTGAGCCATCCTCTGCTACTACCTTCAACATGGAGGACTGAGCCATCCTTTATGACTACCTTCAACATGGAGGACTGAGCCGTCCTCTATGACTACCTTCAACATGGAGGACTGAGCCGTCCTCTATGACTACCTTCAACATGGAGGACTGAGCCGTCCTCTATGACTACCTTCAACATGGAGGACTGAGCCGTCCTCTATGACTACCTTCAACATGGAGGACTGAGCCGTCCTCTATGACTACCTTCAACATGGAGGACTGAGCCGTCCTCTATGACTACCTTCAACATGGAGGACTGAGCCGTCCTCTATGACTACCTTCAACATGGAGGACTGAGCCGTCCTCTATGACTACCTTCAACATGGAGGACTGAGCCGTCCTCTATGACTACCTTCAACATGGAGGACTGAGTCGTCCTCTATGACTACCTTCAACATGGAGGACTGAGCCATCCTCTATGACTACCTTCAACATGGAGGACTGAGCCATCCTCTACCAGTACCTTCAACATGGAGGACTGAGTCGTCCTCTATGACTACCTTCAACATGGAGGACTGAGCCGTCCTCTATGACTACCTTCAACATGGAGGACTGAGCCATCCTCTATGACTACCTTCAACATGGAGGACTGAGCCATCCTCTATGACTACCTTCAACATGGAGGACTGAGTCATCCTCTATGACTACCTTCAACATGGAGGACTGAGTCATCCTCTATGACTACCTTCAACATGGAGGACTGAACTATATACCTTCAACTTCCTCTGCTACCTTCAGTTGCTTTGAATTTACAATATTTTAAATCTACTTTTTGTTCTTCCCTAAATGTCAGTGCCAGTTATTTCTGGAAGGTTTCCATGCACCATGACAGCAAATGAGGTAAGGCTGATGGGTTTAACAGAAAGCAGGCTGGCTGTATTGATGCAGAAATGCACTTTATTCCTCCAAATTAAATCGGAACGTGCTGATTTCTCCACACTTCAGGAGAATGCACACCTCGTGTACTTGCAGAAACCATTTTCATCTTAATCCTCACAATTGCCAGAACTCAAAGACCCCGTGAGAACTGGGCTGCTGAGTTGGCTGGTAGGAAACGCACCCCTTTAGAAGCACCATGTTCTGTCAACCATTCAAAAGCGAGAAAAAAAATCCCAACATCTCCTACAGCTACTTGTCTCCAAAATCCCACTGGGTTTGTTTCAAAGAATGCCATCATTCCATGTTAACGCTGTGTCTCAGTGTCCTTTCCCTGGTGCTGGGGGATGCCAGGCATGTGCTGTCTGGCTTCATGAGTCATGTAGAAGTCATTTTTACAGAATGCTATTTGGCAAAATGCTACTAGCCACACAGCTGAGGGAAGCTAATGTTTTCAAATAGCAGTTGACAAGACGAGCTCGTTGAACATGCTTCTGGACTGTGACAACCAGGGAGAAAACACAAGGCCTCATGCCAAATTCACTGTGGGCAGAAGGCCTCAACTCACTTAGAAAGAGGGGAGAAAGCGCTCAGATTTGCTTCATGACAGAAAGTGACTCTTACCTGTCATTGATGATGTGCTCACGACTTAACACCATTTCTTAATTAGTTTCACAGATATGTGCTCGTTAGCTCAGGGTCAATAATCTAATTTCACACATGAGGAGGGAGACCTCAGGGTTGAGAAGAAAATGTGAATTCTCCAGGCCCACAGCACTAATGATGGATCAGAACTCAGCTGAGAACTGGGCTGTACCCTGCAGCGCCTTTCCCTCTGGCCTCTCAGTGCACAGAGCTGGCTTCCGGAGTTCACGATGGCTCAGACTTACTGTCCCTGACTTCACTGTGGCCCTAAAATGCTCCCAAAAGGGGAGAAGCAAATGTTTCCCTACTAAGACAACATAATGAGGAGAAAGCACGTGAACCTCTAAATGTAGACTTCCTAACTTGAGACCCAAGGAATTACTAATGTCCGGTATAAACTTTCAAGTTCACTCACTGTGTGCATTCTTCTGGGCAAAGAACTTGATGGCCTCATGAGGTACTTTAGGAATTCTATCTCCCATAAAAAACTAGAAAGCACTGTATAATGCGAGGAGTCATGACTCCCAGTGTTCAGTACCACATTCTTCCACTCATGCAGTATGAGTACCCTGCCTCGCGTCACCCCCTAAGTCAAAGATTTGTTTCTTCTTTTTTTCATTTTTTAAAGTAGGGTCTCGCTCTAGCCCAGGCTGACCTGGAATTCACTCTGTAGTCTCAGGGTGGCCTCGAACTCGTGGCGATCTTCCTACCTCTGCCTCCCGAGTGCTGGGATGAAAAGCATGCGCCATCACACCCGGTATAAGTTAAAGACTGTATTGCATGTTTGTCTTTCTCAGTTAAGACAAAGAGATGAAAGAACTAACTCGTATCTCTCATCACAAATTCAGCTTTGGCTGGGAGTGGTGGTGCACGCCTTTCATCCCAGCACTCGGGAGGCAGAGGTAGGAGGATCGCCACGAGTTCGAGGCCACCCTGAGACTACAGAGTGAATTCCAGGTCAGCCTGGGCTAGAGCGAGACCCTACCTTGAAACACTTAAACAAATAAATAAATTCAGCTTTGGCCAATCACTTCCTTCTTAATCATATGAGAGCTTCAGAGCGGCACTGTCCATTCTCTCTGCTTCAGCTTTTCCCCACAACTAAACAACATCCCTCACATTCAGACCCTACCTTTCAGTTTAGAGCAAATCCATGCTCTGGGAAACAAAAGAATTTCCCTTTATGTTTAAAATGAGGGTGTCGGTAAGGTGGGTAGGGATTAAAGCTCTCCCTCTTAAACAGACAAAATATTGAATAATCTTCCAGATATGGCACTGTGTGAGTCACAGAAGAGAAGGTACAGGGAAGGAACCAAGCTCTATCTCCTGCCCAAAGCCCCAAGCTGATGGGCAAGTGGCCAGTGGTTCCTCACTCCCAGGGCCCGGCCTGATCTCTCCTGCTGAATGGCAATAATGCATGGCGTTCCTCCCACCACCTGGGAGGCCCAGTGAGCCCAGTGCACGGCTGTCCAGAGTCACCAAACTGGCTTCTCCCTCTGTGGTTACAATACCTGTTTACACATCCCTTTCTCCTGTTCACTCTCTAAGTGCCTGTTAAGAGGCTTCAGTTCCCCAGCCTGGATGTCTGCACACAGCAAAACAGAACCATGACTCAGCCCATGACATTCTTCTTCGTGGGTGAGTTCTAAAGGCAGACAGAGCTGTTCTTGCAGGTCACTCAAGGTATCGTCCATCTCAGCTAGGCAATCCCCGCATGACTCTCAATTCCCAAGCCCAGCCCCTCACTCCTAACTGTCTAGGATGGCAGAAAGGTTTGCCAGGGCCTGGGAGTTTTAATAGCACCACCTCACCTTCACAGATGAAGAGCCCTGCCTCTGCAAGGCTGGTACAACCTCGCTGGGGTCGGCAGCAGGCCTGGACCAGGCTGCCCGCCCCATCCTCACAACATCTGAAATGTCCGCAGCAGAGGTGGTAGGGACCTCTCTTCTAAAAGGCTGACGCTAAGGCATACAATTAGAACATAACAATGGGTCTGGCTTGGTAGTGAGCGCCTTTCATCCCAACACTTGGGAGGATCGCCATGAGTTCAAGGCCAGCCTGGGGACTGCAGAGTATCAGGTTAGCCTTGGCTACAGTGAGACCCTATCTCAAACAAACAAACAAGCAAACAAACAAACAAACAAGCAAAACCTTAATAATGGCATGATAAGCAAACAGCAAGGTGAGCCTCTCACTTAGTTTCTTGTGCTCTTCCAGGAGAAAGTTCCACTTCCTGGTCTTGACATCTGCAAGGAGAACAACGAGATGAGTGAACAGCTGCTGCCGACACCCTACTGCCAAGTCATCAAACCCCTGTTTGCTCCCCTACTTTGTTTTTCTTTTCTTTTCTTTCCTTTTTTTTTTTGGTTTTTCGAGGTAGGGTCTCACTCTGGTCCAGGCTGACCTGGAATTAACTCTGTAGTCTCAGGGTGGCCTTGAACTCACGGTGATCCTCCTACCTTTGCCTCCCAAGTGCTGGGATTAAAGGCGTGTGCCACCACACCCGGCTGCTCCCCTACTTTGTAACCCCCCTGCAAGCTCCAGTGACGGACGTGGTAGCCCTGAGCTTGGTACTGGGGATGCAGAGATGACTAGGGTGGAGATGTCGGTAACAGCCACTATGGGAAAATCAGCATGGACGCCCAGGTCAGAAGAGTCCTGGGCATCTGTGGCAGGGACAAGTGTAGCTTCTACTCAGCACACACTTCACAGCAGGCACTGTGCCAAAGGAGGCTGCTATGCCATCTCACCTGTGACTTTGTGATGCTGTCATCTGCTCTATTTGACCTACGGAAAATGAGCTGTGTGTGGCCAGGGTGGCTAAGCTGCCTCTGTTTACATTGTACCCTTATTTCTTATTAGCTATTACAATGGGCAAGTTATATAACATCTCTATGCCTCAGCTTCCACATTTTTTAAATAATATTTTATTTATTTATTTATTTGAGAGAGAGAGAGAGGAAGAGGCAGGGAGAAAGACAGAATGGGCATGCCAGGGCCTCTAGCCACTACAAACGAACTTCAGATGCATGCACCCCCTTGTGCATCTGGCTTATGTGGGTCCTGGGGAATCAAACCTGGATCCTTAAGCTTCATAGGCAAACACCTCAACCACTAAGCCATTTCCCCAGACCAGCTTCCACATTTTGAAAATGAAGAGAATAGGGTTATTGTGAAGATTGCATGACATTTAAATGTAAGATGGTTGTCACGGAACGTCTGGGAAGCAATGAGCAATCTTATTTTATTTTTATTTATTTATTTATTTATTTTTTTTTTTTGAGGTAGGGTTTCACTCTAGCTCAGGCTGACCTATAGTCCCAGGGTAGCCTCAAACTCATCCTACCTCTGCCTCCCAAGTGCTGGGATTAAAGGCATGCACCACCATGCCTGGTTGACAATGAGCATTTTAGAAAAAGTGGTTCTTATGAATTACTGCTGCTGTTATTATCACGTCATCTGCTAACTAGTGTAGAGTAGCAAAAATGACATGCAGCATTAACTGGGAAGAGTGAGTCTCTACTAGCCACCGGCAGATAGCTAGGGTTTTTCTAGTCATCTGCCCTATGAGACAATCAAGAGAGCTTGGATGTGGTAAATGCTTTCTGCATCACAAAGATCAATTCTTTGCCACGAGGTTATTCTGAAAGCACAGTAGTCAAAAAAAAAAAACAAAAAAACAAAAAAAAAAACCCACCATGGCCATAGTGGGTGAATTCCAGAAAAAGGTGGCAAAGTTTGGGGTGTCACTGATGGGAGGACCGGACACAGACAATTTTACACCTAAGCCAGGAAGCCTCTTCTCGGGCACAGCTTGTTCTGACGGCGGCAGGTGGTCCCTGAGTAACAGCTATGGCAAGGATCGGGTCAGGTTTTCTGGAAGCGAGGGGGTGGGCACAGTCTGATGGCGACTCTTGGCCATATTCTCTCCACCAACAGCAGAGCAGGTCAGCAGTGTGATTGACAAGGCTGGCAACAGACACAAACCATGATGCCTGCCTTTCAAGGGCCCTCCCAGGATGGAGCCGAACATCTGAGGGGACCTCGTGTGAGCAGCACCTCTCATGACCAGATGGCCTTGTCCACCTCACCCACCCCTGCTCAGCCGCCTGTGCTCCTCAGGTGGGGCTCACCTGGCTAAGGGACAATGATTCAGGGGCAGTACCCTCTGCCCGGAGCAGCCCAGGTCAGGATGAACGCTCTCAGAACAGGTGACTGTGGTGGCATCTTCTGTGGCCTTGCCTGCATGAAGGTCACGGAGGCGTGCTATTTTACAGGTTGGCTTACCTGCCTAAGGAAAAGACTAAAACCCTTTTAAGAATGGGAAACCACCGAGCTGGGGAGATGGCTCAGTGAGAAAAAGCTCCTGCCACACAACTCTGAGTACCTGAGTTCAGGTCCCCAGGCCCCACCAAAAAAGCCAAAAGCTTCCTGGAAGCTTGCAAGTGGAGCACTGAACAAGAGATCCTGCCTCATGAAGTGGAAGGCAAGGAGTCACTTACTGATTTGCTAAAAGAAAATAGAATGAAAACATACGATTCATGAGAGTATAATGTCGACTATAACCCAAGCCAGCCTAGAATACACTAGGTAACCCAGACTGGCCTCAAACTGACAGTTCTCTCGCGCTAGCATTCCACATGCTGCAATTACAGCCGTTAGGCCACCAGGCCTGACTTTCACATCGTTTTTGCGCAGCCATCATGGAGTCCAGATTCCAGGGGACTGTGCCTCTGTTCTGACCAGGCAGCTCTGAAAGAACCTCCCAGAAGAATAAAGCAAAACTGCTTTTCTTTGGCCAGTGGTTTTGTAAAAAATACTGTAATCCCAGCATTCATGAGGCTGAGGCAGGAGGACTGCTGTTAGTTTAATTTTTATTTATTTGACAGAGAGAGAGAGGGAAAGAGAAAAAGAGAGAGAGAGAGAGAATATGGGCAAGCCAGGGCCTCCAGCCACTGCAAACGAACTCCAGACACATGCACCCCCTTGTGCATCTGGCTTACGTGGGCCCTGGGGAATCGAACCTGAGTCCTTTGGCTTTGCAGGCAAATGCCTTAACCACTAAGCCATCCCTCCAGCCCTGGCCAGTGGTTTTAAATGCTGGATAATTATTGGGCTCAGATGAAGACTTAAAAATACCAGCACCCAGGCCTCTGCCCAGCATCTGGGGGGCAGGGGGAGGACGCAGCCGGGCACCAATGAAGCCGGGGAGCGGCCCGGGTGCAGGCCCAGGCGAGCTCTGAGACCAAACAACGGTGGCGCTGCAGCAGCCGCTCGTGGAAAACACTTTCTTTTTCTGCCCTGCCTCGGGGCTACGACATTGGAAACTGGGGCCCAGCCACCAGCCCCCTCCCCACCCAGGTGTTTCCCCTGCACACTCAAGTTTGCAATACACTGCTGTGAGGGTACAAAAAGGCATTTATATCTATAGCAAATAGTGTGCTCTGTTTGGCTAAGGGTAAAATAAAAACAGATGGTTTCAAATAGCTGAAGCGGCTTTTCCTTCCTGACCAGGTGGCAGGGAAAGCTGTAGGTTTCTCTTGGTGAGGCTTCAGGGAGGAAACACCCCCAGGATATGTTGGCTCCCTGGGACAGCTAAGGTGACATTGCTCTACAGTACCAGCAGCAGGCTGGAAAGCTCCAGCAAGCAAGTCCGCTGTGAACACTCAAAGACAGAAACACTGCAGAGATCCCAGACCGCAGAAGGCGTCCTGGGAATCACAGACCCAATACTTGCCGTACATCCTGGAATCCATCTGTTTAAACAGCTCGATCAGCTCCTGTGAGTAGCCGATGTCAACCTCGAAGCGAGCACGCGAGATGAGTATGCATCTGCCTTTGACAAAGGCCAGGGACGGCGCGACAGGAAGGCTGGCCTGTCCCCCGCCGCTGACGCCTTCCAATGGCTCCAGAGAGACTGTGGAGAGGCGCTGGGTCGCTTTCACTGCGAAAAGAAGAGGAAAGAGCAGAACGATGGCAGTGACAAGGTGAATGACTCTGGAACGCTCAGGACGGCAAAATCAAGACAAAGTCAGAAGAGTCAGACAACAAAGGGGGTTGCGCGGTGCAAATGTCCTGTGGCTGGGGCTGGGGCACTTCTACATTTCCTGGGTGTGCTGGGAGGGGGCATGCCCCTGTGGTCCCAGTTACTCGGGAGACCAAGGCAGGATGGCTTAATCCCAGGAACTGGAAGCTAACTTGGACAACATAGTAAGACCCCTATATCCACAAATAGATGTCAAGTTCTCTGTTCCTTAAGTCTTCCTAATTAAAAATGAGCTTTTAGAAATGGAAAAGAAAGATTAAGCTGACCTTGGTTCATGAACTTCCTAGGTAATTGTTGGAAACACTGCTGAAAGTCAACACAACACAAACCCCCATCTCACCTACGTCCAGGCCGCTTCTCTGCCAATGGCTCAGAGAATGAGAGGATGGGAAATAGGACTGACAAGCCACAAAACACATGGTTTCCCACATTATTTTAGCCACCACTGCTGCATGTTATGGATGTGACTACATACAACTAAACTGTCAACGAACAAGCAAACAAGCACCCACACACTTATTAGAAAGGCAAAACTTCCAAGTAAAGGTACTTCAAGAAATGTAAAGCTCATGCTTAAAATATTAGTAAGAACACACACAAAAAGGACAGATGCAGCCAATTAAAATCATAGGAAATATCTAGGGAAATATGTCAGAAATGAAAAGCTATTTTTTTTACTTTCAAAAAGTTGCAGGACAAAAATCCAGACAGACATTTATACTAGTTGGGGATAAGACCTTTTGGAAAAACTTAGTGATTCTATACGTAAACTTGTGCACAGGTGTTCCTTACAGCTCACAACCAGAAAGCTGGAAGCAAATTAAGCAGTAAGAAAAAGACCTAAGCCAACTTTAGCATGTTCACACAATGGAATGTTATGCAGACATTCATTTTTTTCTTTCAGTAAAAGGCACAATTATGAAAACTAAACTATGTGAATTAAATAACATAAATTCATTTTTTGTTGTTGTTGTTTTTACGAGGTAGGGTCTCACAATAATCCAGGCTGACCTGGAACTCACTATGTATTCTCATGGTGACCTCAAACTCACGGAGATCCTTCTACCTCTGCCTCCCGAGTGCTGGGATTAAAGGTATGCGCCACCATGCCCGACCCATAAATTCATTTTTGAGAGTCATGATGGTCCATTATAATAACAGCCATCCACATTTTCATTACTCAGAATTAACTGCTAATATTTATTAAAATAAAAAATATTAGCCAGGCATGGTGGCCCATTCTTTTAATCCCAGCACTCAGAACGCAGTGGTAGGAAGATCACTGTGAGTTAAAGGCCAGCCTGGGAGACAAAGTGAGTTCTAGGTCAGCCTGGGCTAGAGTGAGATCCTACCTCAAAACCAATAAAGTTTATGCTAAAACAGTGAATCAAAACAGCAAGATACAAATTATATATGTGACACAGATGATCTTTATATGGTATACTGATAAATATACATATATATATGTGGCTGGAGAGATAGCCCAGAAGTTAAGGCACTTGCCTAAAAAGCCTAATGACCCAGGTTCAATTCCCCAGTATCCATGTAATGTCAGATGCACAAAGTGGTACATGCATCTGGAGTTCATTTGTAGTGGCTAGAGGCCCTGGTGCACCCACTCTCTCTCTGTGTCTGTCTGTGTGTCTCTCTCATTGAAAATAAATAAATAAAATATACATAACTAGTCTGAGACTGTAGCTTAGTGGAAAAGTGCTTACCTAGAATGTGCAAGGCCCTGGGTTGATTTAATCCCCAGAACTAGAAGAAAAAAGTATAATCTATTATTATTATTATTGTTTTTTTAAAAAGCATGAAAAAAAACACAAAAATGATGAGCCTATATAAAATGTGACAATACAAGGACGCAGCCAGGCACAGTAGCGTACGTGTTTAATCCTAACCCTTGGGAAGCCGAGGTAGGAGGATATCCATGAGTTCAAGGCCAGCTGGGCCAGCCTGAGCTGCAGAGTAAGTTCTGGGTCAGCCTAAGCTAGTGTGAGACCCTGGCTTGAAAACAAAACAACATGCACGGATGGAGGTGGGGTGACGGCTCAGCAGCTAAGAGCACTTGTGGTGCAAGTCTGATCTGTTCTGCGGATGATTCCCCAGCACCCACGTGAGCAGCTGCATATGGCTGTGCACCCTTGTAAACCTAGTCTTGTGAGGAGCAAAGCCCAAAGAATAGCTGGGGTTTGTAGATCAGCAAATCTGACTGGAGAAAAAACAAACAAAAACCCATCAGCTCTGGATTCAGTGAGAGCCTCCACCTCAAGGAAGCAAGAAGGATAAAGCACACCCGGCAATCGTCTTTGGCCTCTGCATACATGTGCATGGGGTACGCACATTTGCACCGCACACATCCATACCTTCCACCACACACGCTACACACATGAATAGATAGATAGCCTGGCGTGGCGCATGCCTTTAATCCCAGCAATCAGGAGGCAGAGGCAGGAGGATGGCTGTGAGTATTCAAGGCTAGCCGGGAACTACAGCCACTTTCATGTTAGCCTGGGCTAGAGAGAGACCCTACCTCAAAAGAAAAAACAAAAAAACAAGTAAACAAACAAGTAAGTAAGCAAGGACAAACTCACAGATCCCAAATTGCTTTAGGAAATTTCAAGGTGCACAGAAGACCCAAATACTTTAGTAAACTTCAGCAAAAAAAAAAAAAAAAAAAAAAAAAAAAAGCCACATGGAGAATTCTGTGTCCAATAAGCACTGAAGCACTGTGTTGAAAAAAAAAAAATAGAGCATTATAAAAAGTCATCACACCTAAGAGAAAACCTAATAAATCTTCAAAAGCATAATCCATCTAAGGTCACCAAGCACTGTGCTCGGAAATCAGGAGTGAAGATAAGACACTGTAAACAAAACCGCTTCCCTAGACATCACGGGTTCCAACACAGCAATGACAACCAGGTGTCGAACCCTTCGATCTAAACCCACCACACTGGACCTCCTCTTTCCAACACTGAATGGCTGGATTAAAACCAAGCTTCCCACAAAGGTTGCCAGCGACGTCATGGGCTGAATTATGTCCCTCCAAACGTCCGATGTGGTAGTTGTAACTCCCAGTACTTGAGAATGTGACTGTAAGACAGCACATTTCAAGTTAAATTTCATCAAGGCAGGCCCCAAGCCCAGATGGCAGGTGACTTTATGAAATCAGAGATACTAGAGACTCGTGTGCTTCAGAGGAAGACATGGGAGGCCTCAGAGAGAAGGTTACCACCCGCAAGCGCCTGCCCGCGCTTTGACCTTGGACTTCTTTCCTCCGTGACTGAGCGACTGTGTTTGTTGCGCATGCCCCACCCTGGGCCTTGACAGCCCGGGACAGTGATGTGCGGGCACATCAAGGAGCAAGAACCCCCAGTGCTGCATATTCACGAAGCAAAGACCAAGAACAGAAGCAGGAAGTTCTGCATGCGCTGGCCACTGCCAGCCTGGGAGCTGTATGGTGCCCAGAGAATTGACGTCATACCCCACATCTTCAGAGCAGTGACCAGGGCATGTATCTGCATTTTTTTTTTTTTTTTTTTGGTTTTTCGAGGTAGGGTCTCACTCTAGCCCAGGCTGACCTGGAATTCACTATGGAGTCTCAGGGTGGCCTCGAACTCATGGCGATACTCCTACCTCTGCCTCCCGAGTGCTGGGATTAAAGGCGTGCGCCACCACACCTGCTATGTATCTGCATCTTCACTCATTTTGACAGAAGCAGGTGTGGACATGGCTGCCGGGACGGATGAGCAGAATGGGAAATGAGAAAACCCAAGGCCATCTCCTTGACAGAGGTGTAGGATCCACACACCAAGACAAGGGGAAAAAGCGCTGATGCACACCAGTCAACAAAAAAGCTCAGCAGAGGGCTGGAGGGATGGCTTAGTGGTTAAAGCATTTGCTTACAAAGCCAAAGGACCCAGGTTCAATTCCCCAGGACCCACGTTAGTCAAGATGCACAGGGGCGTGCATGCGTCTGGAGTTCTTTTGAAGTTGCTGGAGGCCCTGGTGCACTCACTCATTCTCTCTCTCTTTCCCCCACCCCTTCTCTGTCAAATAAATAAATAAATAAAAATAAAAAATATATTTTTAAAAATCTCAGAAGATAGTTACCTACCCAGGGCTGATAAAGACCAGTTTGGGCACAGGCTGAGCCTGCATGGACGACCCTTTCCTGCGCTCTAAAGTTCACTAGCCACACAGTGTACTATCTGCTCAATTGCGATGTCCCAGGAGCAAAGCCTGGCACAGCTGCCTGGCACTCCTGGAGCTGGCTCAGCTGAGGAGGAAAATGCAACACTGTGGTTTGAATCCCACCTGTCTAACTTGCGGGCTGTGTGGCCCTGTGGCAGTCACTTATCCTCTCTAGGGCTCAATAGTTGTTATAGTTATTAATGTTTGTATGTATGTAAATACAGGGATGAGGAAGTGACGACGGGCTATGAAACTAGATCCCTGACCACAAGAGAGGAACAAGAGGTGTAGAGATGAGGGGCAAAGGACGCATGGGACATGAAAGCAGAACGGAGGCTATGGTAAGGGGAGGGCATAAGAAGGGGAGGAAACAAAAACAAATTTTGTTTGAAAGAAAGCTACAAATGACACCCAAGTCTTTGCATGCTAAAACTTATATAGTCAGCTCAACATTATGGTATAAATATTTAAGAACTGTTGGAGCAGTGCATCCGCTTTCAATCAGATCATAATTAGCATCATGAGAAAATAATTTGAAGTAGAATACTTTTTTTTTTTTTGAGGTAAGGTCTCACTCTAGCCCAGGCTGACCTGAAATTCACTATGTAGTCTCAGGGTGGCCTCGAACTCATGGATATCCTCCTACCTCTGCCTCCTGAATGCTGGGATTAAAGGCATGTGCCACCACGCCTGGCTTAGAATACATTCCTTAATAAAAACTTTGAGGGCTGGAGAGATGGCTTAGCGGTTAAGCGCTTGCCTGTGAAGCCTAAGGACCCCAGTTCGAGGCTCGGTTCCCCAGGTCCCACGTTAGCCAGATGCACAAGGGGGCGCACGCGTCTGGAGTTCGTTTGCAGAGGCTGGAAGCCCTGGCGCGCCCATTCTCACTCTCTCCCTCTATCTGTCTTTCTCTCTGTGTCTGTCGCTCTCAAATAAATAAAATAATTAAAAAAAAAAAAACTTTGAGTAAAATTTAAAAACAGAAATAAAAGTATTAATATAACCCAGGGGCTGAGAATAGCCCAGTTGCATAGGAGAAAGCATTAGCTGCTAGCTCCTGCTAAACTAACCGAGGGCCTCTGCACAAGCTGCCTCATGACACTGGGTGGCTCGGAGATGGCATCCTGAATGTTTCCATACCTATAAGGCCACAGACGCCAGCTCTGCTATTACAGAGACATGTTTCACGGCAGTCTCTTCACGGGGGACGGGAATGTGTCTACTTACTCAAGGCACTGTAGTCAGTCATGCTGAAGTCCCACATCTTGGTGGAAGGGTCTGAAATAAAACAGAAGGCTGAGGAGTCTTAATTTGTACAAAGGCAACAATAAAAGCTTACTTCCTGAATGACTGGATAGATGCCAAATTCAAAACAGTCGACTAGAAAACTCCCACTGATTCACAGAATCCCTGTTGAAGTCAGACAGCAAGTACAGACTGTCCTTTGGTCTCACACGGTAGATATCAACTCGGGCCCTGGGAAGCTATGGGCCTTACCTAAGCAGGGTGAGGCAGCCCTCAGGCTCTGGGTGATGGGATGCAGTGCCTCTGAGGAATGGCAGGGCTAGCCACGTCCAGCTTTCCCGTCCACCCCGACCAACCCAAGCATGTTACTTAACTATGGTGAGCCAATTCCATTGCTTAAAAAGTTGAAAACTCGTCTACATATTTCAAGCCACTGTTTTTAGGCTCCAATGCCACAACACATACAAAACACATGGACTCTCAGCAAATGCTCTCCCTGTGGTCATGCGGTAGCTCCTAAGTTTGGTAGCTGTTTGAGGCACTATTATAAAGGAAAACATCAGTTATATAGAAAAAAATTAATACATAGATAGACAGAATGGGTTAGTGTTTTCTTTTTTGTATTATTTTTTTATTTTTCGAGGTAGGGTCTCACTCTAGCCCAGGCTGACCTGGAACTCACTATGGAGTCTCAGGGTGGCCTTGAACTCACAGCGATCCTCCTACCTCTGCCTCCCGAGTGCTGGGATGAAAGGCGTGCGCCACCACGTCCGGCTAGTGTTTTCTTTTAATATGTATGAGAAATCTTGAGATCAGAAGACTCCAAAAGTAGAAAATAAAAACATCCGCAGAACAAAAGCTTCATTACCGTAACTTCGGCTGGGCAGGCTCTTAAACACCGCAATGAGCTCTTCATTGTAGCCAATCTTTACCTGGAAACGATCCCCATTCCTTATGCACTTCCCCTTCTGACAGCTTACTTTGGGGAGAGAGGTCCCCAGTTTCTGTGGGAGTCTTCCTTCTGTCTTAGGTGTCACACCCCCTGAGCCATGGATGTGAGAAATGCTCTGCCCCGAGGTGGAGGGTTTCTCTGTCTTGTCCTTTGACTCAGGACTCCTTGGAGGTTGTCCAGAGGAAGAAGCTGGTTTGTCCTGGGAACTCTTTGCTTCGGTCAAAGGTCCACGAGTTACGTTAGCAACGGTGCTGTGAGGCTCGTCTGCCAGAAACTTCTCTGCTCTACGAGCCAGAGCCTTTTGTCGATTCTCTTCAATCTTTCTCCTCTGCTCTTCTGTAAGCGGCAAAGACATTTTACCAGGGAAAGGTTTGTGCAGGAACGTCAGCCTTTAGTTAGGAAGTTGGCAACAGCTGTGAAAGGTGAACAGACTGAAATAAACATCAAATTCACCATCTCCTACTTTGATTTTTAACAAGCATTAGTCACAGGAAATGCAGGGCAACAACTTAAGGGCATACTAAAATTTATTTTATATTTTTTTAAAAAAATCCACATGTAGGGCTGGAGAGATGGCTTAGTAGTTAAGGTGATTTCCTGTGAAGCCTAAGGACCCATGTCCAGATCCCATGTAAACCAGATACACAAAGGTGAGGCAAGTGCAAGGTCACACATGCCCACTAGGTGGCGCAAGCACCTGGAGTTCAATTGAAATGGCTGAGGCCCTGGCTCACCGATTCTCTTTCTAAAAAAATAAAAAATAAAAATAAATTTAAAATGTGCACATAGAGGGATGTGGAATGGACTATAGGAATGAAATGTGGGAAAGAACTGTGGGAGTATTTCTTACAGACCTTACCAAAAAACTTTTCTGAAAATACTGATGAGATGCTTTTTCTGCTAAGTTCCTGACCTGTAACTTGCCCTGAAGTTCATCTTTCCACCATCTAATCCACCTGCTTAAAGCAATGTGACTAGGTTTCCTCTGCCTTGGCGTACCTTCGGCCTGGGCAGCACAGGTGACCAATACTGACAAAGCGTGTTTAGAGATGCCAATGGAGCTTAACGCTGTGCTCTTTGCCCACTTTCCTCAGGGGCCTGGTTAAATAAACACGCGTGGGCTGGAGAGATGGCTTAGCGGTTAAGCGCTTGCCGGTGAAGCCTAAGGACCCCGGTTCGAGGCTCGGTTCCCCAGGTCCCACGTTAGCCAGATGCACAAGGGGCGCACGCGTCTGGAGTTCGTTTGCAGAGGCTGGAAGCCCTGGCGCGCCCATTCTCTCTCTCTCCCTCTATCTGTCTTTCTCTCTGTGTCTCTCGCTCTCAAATAAATTAAAAAATAAAAATAAAAAATAAACACACGTGTGTGAAAAGTGCTAGCCACAGCATTGAAGAGGATGCAGTCAGTAATGAATTTCCCACAGAACTGCCACAGATCTGTTAACAACATGTGACTTAGTGTAACTACATTTGTGAACAGTGTGTGTGTGTGTGTGTGTGCGCGCGTGCGTGTGTGTTTTCTGGATCAGCGGAGTCCAGCAGGTGATACCCCAAGTCTCTTCTTTTAACAAATGTTTACGGAATTCAAAGTCAAAAGTCCCATTGCCTTGCAATGCTCAACCTGTTCATATGTTACTGTTCTTTGGCTGCTCAATAAAAACAACGATGAGTGGTCGTGAGCAGAAGCTGCAGCCACAGAAACATCAGGGCAGTGGCGATGGAAGAAGCAGTGGGTTTACCCTTGGCTTCAATGACTCCAAGGATCAGTTTCTTTTCCCTCAGGCTAGGCTCCTAGATGCAGCTAGCCCACTCCTGGGCAATCAAATCCAAGAGTTAGCTTCTATAACTGCAGGGCTGTGTCCCTCAAATGGGCACAGGGATAGCAAGTGGAATATGCTAAAACAGTGATTCTGATTTTTTAAAATATTATTTATTTGACAGAGAAAGAGGGAGAGAGAGGGAGAGAATGGACATGCCAGGGCCTTCAGCCACCTGAGTGCACCACCTTGTGCATCCGGTTAACATAGGTCCTGGAGAATTGAAGCTGGGTCCTTTACTTTGCAGGCAAATACCTTAACCACTAAGCCATCCCTCCAGCCCTGAGCCTGTTTTTTTTGTTTTTTTGTTTTTTTGGTGGTGGTTGTTTGTTTTTTTAAAGCATAAAGCAAAATCTAAAATGCCATTTCAACTGGAATATTTCTCTCCTTCCCATCCTCCAGCCAAGACAAGTTATCAGATCAAAAAAAAAAAAAAAAAAAATTTAGTGTGTAACCTCAATGCATCTGAAAAAGAGGAAAGTGACATTATAACTAGAAAAGACAATGGATTAGACAGAAATAGACCAACTAACCACATACCATGGCCTGATTGTTTCTGGAATAGCTTGTTTCCAACCTGGAAGAAGAGTGAGAAAAATAATTATTAGCCTTACACAGACTGCACATTCAATTCTTCCTTTGATTTCATTCCAGGTTTGTTAGTCTGCATGTGACCTTAGTGCCTATCTGACTTACAAAATGCAACTGCCAGGTGGCTCTTGGAAAAGGGATGGAGGAGTAATGCTCATTGTACATTCCAGATGCTACATAAAGAAGTAAAGGGTAAAAATACAGATGTCATCTCCCCAGACATAAATAACTACTGTTCATTTGCAATGTGGTACAGTTCTAAGACTTTTCCATCACATCATTGGGAGATATAGGTATTTAATACAAAACAATAAGCTTTATTTTGTATTGATTTAAACTTTCCCAGATATTTTTCTGATGGACCATTTTTACAACATTCTAGAACCAAGAGGTGGGGCACCAATTTCTCTGGCTAAGCCTTCATCAAATGTACACCACATTGGGCTTGTGAGATGGCTTAGTGGTTAAGGTGCTTGCCTGCGAAGCCAAAGGATCCAGGTTTGATTACCCAGGACCCACGTAAGCCAGATGCACAAGGTGGTACATGCATCTGGAGTTCGTTTGCCGTGGCTGGTGCACCCATTCTGTCTCTCTCTGTGTCTCTCTCTCTGTCTCTCTCTGCCTCTTTCTCTAAAATAAATAAATAGTTTTTCTTTTTTTAAAGTATGCCACGTAATCCTTATGATGATAACATAGAGGCACTCCAGCTGCACCGTCAGGACTCTTGAGAGGACTGGTGGGGTCAAAGATTTCCTTCCCTGCCAGGGGTCCTTTTGGAGCACCTCCATATACCTGGGATCTACCCTGGGAGGCGTGACCAGCCTGCCGCAGGAGACTGCAAGCAGGAGACTGCAAGCAGACGCACTCAGCCTTCCAGGCTGACACTCTACCTAACTTGCCGGCCAGGCTCGGTGAGCCGAGTGGGAGGCGAGGCCATCGGGGAGAAGTCCCACGGATCGGCCCTAAACCGCAGAGCCACCGCACCCTGTTTGGTGTGCTGGGCTCTGGGATCCACGCCGGTTCGCGGGCCACGCCCCACTGGGTCCCCGTAACTTCCACTTGGACTCTCCCTTCTTCCCCGTCCCTCTCCAGGCTTGCATGTGGTTTCGCCTGCCTCCTTCCTCCCAAATCCACTTTCTCACCTGATGAGGCCTGCAAGGCGACGCGCCTTCCCTGAAGACCCCACGCGCGGGCGCGAACCCTCAGCCCTCCCCAGCCACGTTAATCCACCTGGCGGGACCCTGAAGGGCGACGGGAACTCCGGCGCTGGGACTCTTCAACCCCTTACGGCAGCGGCCTGGCCGGGAGAGACCGGTCTCAGCTAAACTACACTTCCCAGGGGCCAATGCGCCAACGCGGGCCGTTTAGGTGTTTTTTTTTTATTTCCGTCTTATACTTAGAGCGACAACCGCCGGCTGCAAAGCCTGCTGGGACTTGTAGTTTCAGCGAAGAGCCAGGAGAGAATTCAAGTGGGCTCAGCGTCGGAGCGGAGCGGAGGTGGTGGTGCATCCTGGGAGCTGAGCATCTCCGTTCTCCTCGCAGACTTAATTAAACTTTCTCTTGTGCTGAGGGTTCTAAAACTAGAGTTTTGGTGTTGGACCTCTGTCCAACAGGAATCACGGACAGCTAGGATGATTTTGTAGTTCCTTTAAAATTATATATATAATATATGTTATATATATATAATATATATTATATTTATTATATATAATATATTGCATATAATATATAATTATATAATATATAATTTACATATATATGTGTATATATATATAATTTGTTTATTTGAGAGAGGGACACACAAAAAGCAGATGGAGAGCGAGTAAGGGCGGTCGGGGCTTCCAACCTCCACACGCATGCGCCACTTCGTGCTTTACACGGGTACTAGGGAATCCAACAAGCTCTTTTAACCACTGATCTGTCTCTCCAGCCTCTGCTTGGGTAGTTTTTTTTTTTTGTTTGTTTGTTTGTTTGTATGAGGTAGGGACTCACTCTAGCCCAGTCTGACCTGGAATTCACTATGGAGTCTCAGGGTGGCCTTGAACTCACAGCAATCCTCCTACCTCTGCCTCCCAAGTGCTGGGATTAAAGTCGTGGGCCACCATGCCTGGCTTTTTCTTGGGTAGTTCTTAACAATAGGTTTTTCGGGAACATCCCTTGCTAATAACTGCAGCTGAAGACCCACGCACTGCACCAACCCCCATCTTGAACCAAAAGATGGTCTTTATTACTGTGACAGGCCTCATCATTGCCACCAGTCATTGTGATGAGCATTAATACAAACCTAATATCTGATCTTTACAACCTAGGGAACATGTGCTTTTGTTTGTTCGGAATTTGAGACAGGGTCTCATTGGCCCAGGCTAGCTCCCTATGTAGGAGGACCGTGAGCTCCTGATCTTCCTACCTCTTGGCCTCCAACGTGCTGGGCTTACAGGGCTGCACAGTTATGACCAGCTAGAAAACAATTCTTATTCTCCATTTTATAGCTAGGGACAGGGACACAGCAGCAGCCTGAGGAGTTACCTCAATCTTTTAGGGACCTCAAATCCGATCCTTGGCTTTGACCCAATCAAGAATTTCAGGATGAGCTGGGTGTGGTAGCACATCTTTAATCCCAGCACTTGGGATGCAGAGGTAGGAGGATTACTGTGAGTTCTAGGCTACCCTGAGACTGCATAGTAAATTCCAAGTCAGCCTGGGCTAGAGCAAAACTCTACCTCGGGAAAGAAAAATTCAGCTAATATGAAGCAGAGTACAGATTTATTAAGAAAATTGTAAACATTTTATTTTTATTTATTTACTTATTTTATAGAGAAAGAAGGAGCGAGAGAATGGGCACGCCAGGGCCTCCAGCTATTGCAAACAAACTCCAGATACGTGTGCCTTCTTGTGCATCTGGCTAACATGGGTCCTGGGCAATGGAACCTGGGTCCTTTGGCTTTGCAGGCAAACGCCTTCACCACTAAGCCATCCTTCCAGCCCATTATTAAGAAATTTTAATATATATTTTAAGCAAGAGAGTTAAGGGAAAGAGAGGCACCTCAGATAGAAAGGGTGCTACTTAATTGTCTCTACAATAATCATATATACTGTTTGGATGGGTTCCTAATGCTATTACCAGCAAAAGGCTCCTAAGGAACCCAAATGAGGTAGATGACTGAGTGGTTCCTGAGGGGCACCTGACAGGATGGCAATTGATAAGGTAAAGTCTAGACCCCAGGGATCCTGGAAGGCAGGAGAGCTTTGCTGCAAACAAAGTTAATGGTCTAGTTTGAGATACTCAGAAAACATCTGTGAAAAGGCATGAGGCCCTACCCAAAGTCAGGTACATTCAGGCTTGCAGCCCGGTTCACCGCTACTTTAACAGAAAATGTTTATAATACGAAAGGAATGTTATCTCTACATCTGCAACCTTCCTAAGAAATGGCTGTGATGGAATTCTTGCCTCTCACCTGGCCAGAGGAGTGAGGCCCTCCTTTCCCTTCCCATGGCTCTGTAATGTTCCCTGTCTCTGTCCTGCCTCAAGTGGACTCCATTTCTGAGCGCTGACACTCTGACCTCGCCAACAACTCCTGTGACGCAGTGGAGGTAAGTATAGCATTCTTTTAGCATTGGTGCGCCTGTGAACATCGCTGATTTTCTTTTATAAAGAAGTAGAGGGCTGGAGAGGTGGCTTAGCGGTTAAGCGCTTGCCTGTGAAGCCTAAGGACCCCGGTTCGAGGCTCGATTCCCCAGGACCCATGTTGGCCAGATGCACAAGGAGGCACATGCATCTGGAGTTCATTTGCAGTGGCTGGAAGCCCTGGCATGTACATTCTCTCTCTCTCTCTATCTGCCTCTTTCTCTCTCTGTCACTCTCAAATAAATAAATAAAAATGAATTTAAAAAATTTAAAAAAAATAAGAAGTAGAGCTTTACATAAGAAGCTGGAAAAATAACAAAAGACATTAAGTAAAAAGGAGGTACGTGATTTATGTTTGGTTTGATAGGAGGAGCAAGAAGGGGGAAGGGGAAGGAAAAGGAAAGTGGAGGAGGGAAAAAAAAAATTTCCCTTGAAATTCAGGCATGGTGGCGCATGCCTTTAATCCCAGCACTTGAGAGGGCAAGTTTCTTTCTTGTATCTCCTCACATGGTCTTCCCTCCCTGGTGCCTTCATTTTGCTATCTGTAAAGACAGAAAACAACGAACACCACTGTGTTATCTCTCCTCATTGTTAGAATTGGAACAAAATAATAAAGGGGGAAATGCTTAGTGAACTGTCAGAACCAATGGAAGGGGGCTGTTGCTGCTATTTGAGGTAAAACTTAGATCCTTGGTTTTTCTACACCCAGCTGCTATGTCCAGTTCTCGGCGCCCCCAGTGACCACCAAGGAGAACGAAACACTATGCAAGGGCAAGGAGCTTTATTTGGGGCTTAAGCTCGGTCTCTTGACTTCACCAACGCAGTGGATCCCTACAAGAGCCCCGAGTAGTGGAGGGCAGGGTTTTTATAGGGATTTGAACAAAGAAGAAGGGATGGTACATGATTGGTTGATTTAAACAGTAACTGCACTTGTACTCTTCTGATTGGCTTAGGATATTGGCGGGCAAAGTTGGCGGGCTGGGGCTAGGGGAATTGAACTTATCTATGACTACAGGAATGTATGGTGTAATCAGTTTCTAGTAAGTGTTAACCCCACCCTTACCGGAAGATAAAAACTTAGACTTTGCCGGCAAACAGAAACTTAGGCCTACTGAGGACTCTGAAGACTGTCATGGCGTCCATCTGGTTCCCGAGTCCTTCACCAGCACCCATTTCCTGCTTCATAGTGTGAATAGCTACTAGTTAATGAACACTTGTCCTGCCCTTCCTGTGCCCAACAGAATCACTCATGCCTATCACGAATTCATTAACAGTCACGTCTCTCTCCTGGCCTCTGTTGTCCCCCTATAAAATAATATGGAGCCCTTTGATGCAATCAGAGAGCACTTAGATAACACTCCTAAGCTTGGATCCCAGGAATCCTATTAATTAATGGATTGTTCTCTCAGAAATCCAAATTTGGTAAGTCGAATTGTTCTAAAAGATGCAATGACCTTTTGAGCTCTACATTCTAAAATTTCCAGAATATGGAATTGAAATAAGAAAGAAGTCAGTATCAAAATTATCCTCACAGAGTGAGTTAACCAGATCCTATTCTTAGCTTTTGCTTTCTCAGTAGAAACCGTATATGGAAGGGTTTGTTTGTTTGTTTGTGGTTGTGGTTGTAAGGATTGAACCCAAGGCCTCCCATATGCTAGGCAAGCACTTCACCGTTGAACTATATCTCTAACCCAAGGATTCTTTAAAAAAAATTTTTTTTGGCCTGGAGAGATGGCTTAGTGGTTAAGCACTTGCCTGTGAAGCCAAAGGACCCTGGTTCAAGGCTCAGTTCCCCAGGACCCACATTAGCCAGATGCACAAGGGGGTGCATGCATCTGGAGTTCATCTGCAGTGGCTGGAGGCCCTGGCGTGCCCATTCTCTCTCTCTCTCTCTGCCTCTTTCTCTCTCTGTCACTCTCAAATAAATAAATAAAAAT
This sequence comes from Jaculus jaculus, assembly GCF_020740685.1. Classification (NCBI taxonomy): domain Eukaryota; kingdom Metazoa; phylum Chordata; class Mammalia; order Rodentia; family Dipodidae; genus Jaculus; species Jaculus jaculus. Next base: position 16,782,995 of record NC_059105.1, read on the forward strand.
AAACAAAAATATTAAAAAAAATTATTTTTACTCTTCTGTCTTCTGATTGACAATGTTCTCAAGCTGTTGACACAGCATATGTGCTTTTGTGAACCATGAATTTTCTAATTAAATTTTACATGCTATAATATGATTTTTATATGAATAATACTTTGTTTAAACTATCAAATGTCAGTATTTTACTACAATTTTATTATAAAATGTCCATTATAACTAAAAGAACTTTGATTTTAAAAATCAAATTGCTTTGCTTATATATTATTTATGCAAATAAAGATAGACTTATAAAAGTATTTTGTTTATTTGAGACAAAGAGAATGGCATACTATGGCCTTCAATGAACTCCAGTTGCATGTGCCATTTTTGTGTATCTGGCTTTATGTGGGTACTGGGAATGGGATCCGGGTCATCAGGCTTTGCAAGCAACTACCTTTAATTGCTGAACCATCTTTCCATCCCTAAAGGATTTTTTTTTAAGTGGTGGCCAACACTTTTTTAAAGATATATTTTTATTTATTTATTTGAGACAGACAGAGAGAGAGAGAGAGAGAGAGAGAGAGAGAGAGAGAGAGAGAGAGAATGGGCACCACCATGTGCATCTGGCTTATGTGGGATCTAAAGACTCGAATCTGGATCTTAAGGCTTTGCAGGCATGTGCCTTAACCACTAAACAATCTCTCCAGCCCTAAAGGAATTTTTTTTACAGTCTTGCTTTATAACCCTGGCTGTGTTGCTCATGCTGGCTTCAAACACTTGGCACTCCTGCCTCAGTCTCACGAGTGCTGACATAGCGGACATAAACTGCTACAGTCAACCTGTTTAAAAATATCTTCTGGGCTGGAGAGATGGCTTAATGGTTAAGGCACTTGCCTATAAAGCCCAAGGACCCGAGTTTGACTCCCCAGAACCCACGTAAGCCAGATGCACCAGGTGATGCTTGTGCCCAGTGGCACTTTCACACACGGTGGCACACGCATGTGGAGAGCTTTTGCAGTGGCTAAGGCCCTGGCATACCAATCCCCCACCCCCCTCTCTTTTTTGTCTCATAAAAAGAAAGACATATCTTCTGTATTTCAGAAATTCTCATGATAATTTATAATGAAAATTCTTTCACTCAATAAAGAACATTTGACAGCCTGGAGAGAAACATAAGAGCAAGGAACGGAAGCAGAGGAGAGGAGGGCTGTAGAAGTTGGGTTCTGAGCTTCTTGGCAACTAAAGCAACAAAGTGAAGAAGTTACCCAAGCATTTGACTAAAAAAAAAAAAAAACTGCCAAAGAGCCCAGACACCAGTCAGCTAGACCGATTCAAACTGGCTTGAAGCTTTATCTGCTTGCCTGAGGAACAAATAAAAGGATGATACGATGAATAATTGGTAAAGCTGAATTTTTATTATTAAATATAAAATCCAGCAGAGTGTGGGGCACACATCTGTAATCCTACCACTTGGGAGGTGGAGGCAGGAGGATCAAGGACACCCTTGGCTACATACTGAGTTCAAGACAATCTGAGTTACATGAGTCCTGTGTTTAAAATGAAAGAGGAATTGAGGAAATTGCTCAGGCAATCAAGTGCTGGCCTTGCAAGCATGAGGATGGAGGACCTAAGGCTGAGCCCCAGAACCCATGTAAAAGTGCTGGAGGCTGTGGTATGGTCCTGTAATCCAGTGCTGGCAAGATGGAGAAGGGGCTCCCAGGGCTTACTGGCTATCTAGTGTAGTCAAATTGGTGAGCGATGGGTTCAGTAAGAGACCCCATTTCAAAAAATAATATGGAGAGTAATTGAAGAGACATCTAACACCAGCCTCAGCAGGGCATGGTGGCACATGCCTTAAATACCAGCATTCGGGATGCTGAGATAGGAGGATCACTGTGAGTTCAAGGCCAGCGTGAGACTACAGAGAGAATTCCAGGTTAGTCTGGACTAGAGTAAGACCTTGCTTCAAGAAATAAAATAAATGACATCAGCCTTTAGCCTCCGTATGCATGACCACATATATGCACACACTTCACACAGACATGCATTCACAAACATTCACATCCTAAACAATAATTAGATAAGGAAATAAACGCAAAATCTTTGGAGTTGTTTTTGTAGTTTAGGATGTTTCACTGGCTTTTTTTAAATTTTTTTTTTAGATGTTTTAAATTTATTTATTTGAGAGCGACAGACACAGAGAGAAAGACAGATAGAACTTGGAATATATCACTCCAAGCCCTTCTGGCTTTAAAAGTTTGTGTTGAATAATCTGCTGTAATCCTGATGGGCTTGCTTTTGTAGGTAACTTGATTTTTCTCTCTAACTGCTTTCAATATTTTTTCTTTGGTGTGTGTGTTTGGAAGTTTGATTATAATATGGCGAGGAGAGGTTCTTTCTGGGTTTTGTCTGGCTGGGGTTCTAAAGGCTTCCTGTATCTGTATTGGCACCTCTTTCCCAATTTGGGGGAAATTTTCCTCTATGATTTTGTTGAAGATGCCTACTATGCCTCTGGAGTGGAGTTCTTCTCCTTCTACTATGCCCTGAATTCTTATATTGGATCTTTTCATAGTGTCCCAAATATCTTGAAATTCCCACTCATACTTTTCTATAAGTTTGTCTTTCACTTTGTTGGACTGCATCAGGTCTGCCACCTGGTCTTCTAGCTTAGATATTCTGTCCTCTCCCTCATCCATCCTACTGGTGAGATTTTCTACGGAGTTTTTTATTTCATTAACTGTGTTCTTCATTGCTAGTAATTCTGACTGGTTTTTCTTTATTATTTCTATTTCCCTATTTATGTCTTGTATTGCCTTCTTTATTTCATTAAATTGGTGTCCTGCCTCTTCTTTGATTCCTTTGATTTCCTCTTTGATTTCTTCTTTGATTGTTTTCATGTGTTCTTTGACCTCTTTGAACATAGTTATAATTATTTTTTTGAACTCTTTCTCAGGCATTTCCTCTAACTCTTTCTCACTGGAGGACATTTCTGATGCCTTAATACTTTTAGGTGGATTTATATCGTCTTGCTTTTTAGTGTTTCTTGTGTTATAATGTATATATTTTTGCATCTTGGATTAAGTTAATGCTTGGATTTTCTAGCTAGCTGTGTATTCTTAGCTGTATCAATTGATTTGATGTAATATATTTTCAGGGTAGGACCTTAAGGTGTTAGGTGTGGCTCTTAAGACTCTCAGAGTATCTACAAAGATGTTCTTAGGGGTTGAGTTTCCCTGCTATAGGAGTATTCAAGCAGGCTGAGTGGAATAAAATACAGGTAGATTCTAAAATTTAACTAAACACTGTACACATTCAATCAAAAACAGCCCCGAGTATGTATGCAAGAGTAGTTATTATAATGACCAGATCCTCTATCAACAAAGAGGTTTAGATTTCTGGTCTGTTGAGGGATCCAAGTCAGCTTGTGACCAAGTGAGACCCTTCCCTGGTGCAATCCCAGTTACTTTGGGTGATTTTGGTCTCAGTCAAGTTGCTGCCTGGGTCGTCGGGCTGCTGTTCTGATTTCTGGAGCTGGGCACTTGCTTTTCCTACGGGGCAAACTGAGCCGCTGCTGCTGCCTCTGCTGCTGCTGTAGCTGCCACTGCTGGAGCCACCACCGCTGCTGAAGCTGCCGCTGCCGTGTCCACTGCCGCTGCTCCCCCTGAAGCCGCTGCTGCGGGATCTGCCGCCACTGCCGCTCCTGGGTCCGCTGCTGCTGGGGCCGCTGGTACCGGTGCTGGAGCCGCTGAAGTTGCTGCCAAACTCTGCTCCTGCTTGGGTCCCGCCGTCAGCCCAAGTTGGCGTGGCCGGGTCCCGGCCGCTGCTGTGTTCGCTGGAGCTGGGTTCAGGCGGTGGGGGGGGGAGGGAGCCGCGGCTGCTCTGGTTGTCTCGCTGCTCCACATGTTCTTCTACCTCGCAGTCTGCTCCTCCGCTGCTCGCTGCCGCTCTCCCTCACGTTTCCCGAGTTGCGGAGAGTGCGGTGTGAGGGGAAAATCCCGCACCTGGCTTTTCCTGCGGCTCGAGCCAAGTCTGGCGGCTTTCTGGTGCGCCGCGGTTGCGGCGGTTGGCCGAGCTGCCGGAGCCGCTTTTCCCGCCTGTGCGGGCTCTGGATGCTCTATAACTCTTCTACTTCTCCGCTGCCGCCTCAATTTCCTATACACCTCACTTTTTAGTAAAAGTGTGTATTTTGCTGAGTTTTTTTGGTCTTTTTCCCCCCTAGGCTGCTTTGGCGTGGTACCTACACTGCCATCTTAACCAGAAGTCTGAGAAAGACAGATAGAGGGAGAGAGAGAGAATGGGCGCGCCAGGGCTTCCAGCCTCTGCAAACGAACTCCAGACGCGTGCGCCCCCCTTGTGCATCTGGCTAACGTGGGACCTGGGGAACCGAGCCTCGAACTGGGGTCCTTAGGCTTCACAGGCAAGCGCTTAACCGCTAAGCCATCTCTCCAGCCCTCACTGGCTTTTTATAAGTAAAGTTTTACTGGCTATAAATACCATTGTTTTTTAAATATTTATTTATTTGAGAGAGATAGAGAGAGGAAGATAGAGAATGGGTGCACCAGGGCCTCCAGTCCCTGCAAACAAACTCCATCTGATTTACATGGGTCCTGGGGAATAGAACCTGGGTCCTTTGGCTTTGCAGGCAAACGCCTTAACCGCTAAGCCATTTCTCCAGCCCAATACCATTGTTTGGTAAAGAAAAAAGTTGTTTTTCCTCCCTCAAACAAATCCAGAGCTGGGGACGTGGCTCCGTCAGTAAAATGCTTGCTGTGCAAGCTTGAAGACCTGGTTTCAGATCCCTAAAATCCACACAAAAGTGAGATATGGTAGCAGAAGCCTTTAGTCCCATAGGAGGTGGAGGCTGGAGGATCCCTGAGGTTTGCAAGCTAGCTTATCTGGCTGAATTAGTGAACTCTGGATTCAGTGAGAGACATTGTCTCAATAATAATAATAATAATAATAATAATAATGATGATGATGATGATGTGAAGAGTGATTTAGGAAGGTTCCCAGTGTCAACCTCTGGCCTCCACATGCATGTACTCAGACGCAGCTCCACATATACACACATGCACACTCACACACACACTCACATGCACACTCAAACGCACACGCACATACCCTCACTAATGTTCAGTCTATACGTCCCAAAATGTAATATGCACTGTTGTGAGGGAAACCAGAGAGAAACCAAATGCACTGTATTCTTACAGAGGGCTGCAAAATTTGGATAATGGATGATGAATGGCTAGAAATGCCAAATGTTCCCAGTTATTTGCCCCACATATCACATAGGTCATATCTGGGCTAAAAAAAAAAAAAAAGGTTCATTGTTCATTTGAAGTTCAAATTTGGGCTGGAGAGATGGCTTAGTGGTTAAGGCACTTGCCTGCAAAGTCAGAGGACCCAGGTTAGATTCCCTAGGACCTACGTAAGCCTGATGCACAAGGTGGTACACACGTCTGGAGTTCATTTGCAGTGGCTGGAGGTCCTGGTGCACCCATTCTCTCTCAAATAATTAAAATAAAAATTAACAAATATTTTAAAGTTCAAATTTAACTGGATTTCTGTGTCTTATCTGAAACCACAAAATTAGTTCATTCCTATTAACAGTGTCTCAAGACTGAGCCAAGCAGTTAACAAATGGGGTAAATAGTAAATAGGTGATTCAGATAGATGGACACATCGATTTTTCTTTCTTCTTCTTCTTCTTCTTTTTTTTTTTTTTTTTTTTGAGGTAGGGTTCCACTCTAGTTCAGGCTGACCTGGAACTCACTATGTAGTCTCAGGGTGGCCTCGAATTGACGGTGATCCTCCTATCTCTGCCTCCTGAGTGGTGGGATTAAAGATGTGTGCTACCATGCCTGGCTTAGACATATTGATTTTTTGAAAGTGTGTGTGTGTTTGGGGGGGGGCACTGAATATCATGGCCCACGAGTTTCAGATTGTCCTGGCTCTGCCTTCTATTATAGGTACATTGGAATCACCGATACATGCACTATTTTGCATCAGGCTTTACATGGATGCTGGGGAATTGAACCTGGGCTGACAGGCCTTGCAAGCACCTTGTTGCAGTCAAGTTCGCAATGCTGGCAGAAATCACCCAACCAACAACAGCTTGTGAGAAAAAGACGTTTATTTTGGCTTTCAGGCTCCAGGGGGAAGCTCCATGATGGCAGGGAAAATGATGGCATGCGCAGAGGGTGGACATCACCCTCTGGCCAATATAAAGTGGACCATAGCAACAGGAGAGTGTGCCAAACACTGGCGTGGGGACACTGGCTGTAATACCCACAAGCCCGCCACCAACAATACACTGCCTGCAGGAGGCACTAATTCCCAAATCTCCATCAGCTGGGAACCTAGCATTCAGAACACCTAAGTTTATGGGCAACACCTGAATCAAACCACCACATTCCTTTAACCACTGAGCCAGCTCCTTGACCCTGGATACATTGAATTTTAAAGCTAGCAGGCATCTTAGTTTTATTTATTTAGTTTTTAGCAGTGCTAGGAACAGAATGCAGGCTCTTGCACATACTAGGCAAGCATTCTGCCATTGAGTGTGATCCTGTCATGCCTATGAGACACCCATTCTGGCATCTCATCTAATACCATCATATCCGTGCCCTACTCTTACAGCCTCAGCTTTTTTTTTTTTTTAATTTTTTATTTATTTGAGAGCGACAGACACAGAGAGAAAGACAGATAGAGGGAGAGAGAGAGAATGGGCGCGCCAGGGCCTCCAGCCTCTGCAAACGAACTCCAGACGCGTGCGCCCCCTTGTGCATCTGGCTAACGTGGGACCTGGGGAACCGAGCCTCGAACCAGGGTCCTTAGGCTTCACAGGCAAGCGCTTAACCGCTAAGCCATCTCTCCAGCCCACAGCCTCAGCTTTTAATTGCCTCCCTGTGGAGCGTATCTCCAAATACAGACATAAATGTAGGGTCAGTTCCGGTGGCAGCAGCAACCTGTGAGCTGTGCAGACCTCTGCCGCAGCAGCTTCACTGCAGGACTCGCTTCAAGCACCACCACCTTACGGAGGGCGCAGCGTAGCTTAGCAGTCCAGGTGCCGCTCCAGAGAGAAAACATGATTTTTCGACCACTAATTTCTTAGGTGGAAGGATATCTGTTTTTTGTTTTTTTTTTTAATCTTTTTAAATCTCTCTTGGGAGTAACCATCCCTCCCCATTTTAAAAAAGCTTTTAGTTACATTTATTAGAGACAGAGAGAGGGAGAGAGAATGGCCATGCCAGGGCCTCTAGCCACTGCAGACAAACTCCAGATACATGTGCCACCATTGTGCATCTGGCTTATGTGGGACCTGGAGAATCGAACCTGGGTCCTTAGGCTTCACAGGCAAGTGCCTTAACCGCTAAGCTGTCTCTTCAGCCCGTCCCTTCCCATCTTATGCAGTCTTGGGAGGTGTTGATCCAGGGGCCTTACCTGCTGAATAAGTAGGGAAAACCACATACAAGGGCAAACAGCCAGACCTTCTTCATTTAAAAAAATATTTTATTTATTTATTTATGTGTGTGAGAGAAAAGGGAGCAGGTGTGTGTGTGTGGGGGGGGGGGAATGGGCATGCCAGGGACTCTAGCCACTGCAAACAAACTTCAGACACGTGCCACCCTGTGCATCTGGCTTTACTTGGGTCCAGGGGAATTGAACTCAGGTCCTTAGGCTTTGTAGGCAAGTGCCTTAACCGTTGAGCCACATCTCCAGCCTGACTACCTCCTTTTGAGGGATGTGCTACGGTGACGGTAGAGGCAGAGAAAATTGTACAGCCCAGTGGCATTTTGAAGGTATGCTATTCTTTAATTCCTGCCACCCAGTTTTCAAAGTGGCCCTGACACTGTTATAGTTTAAACCTGAAACAGGCTCAACAGGCTCATGATTTCAACACTTGTCCTCAGCAGGTGGGGCTATTTTGGGGAGGCCGTGGACCCTTAGGAGGGGCCAGGCGGGCAGAACTAGGTAAGCAGGAGTAGGGTTATTTATTTACAGAGAAAAAGGTGGGGGAGTGGGGAGAGAATGGATGAGCCACTGCAAAGCCCAGATAGATGCACGTGCCCCCTTGTGCATCTGGCTATCGTGGGTCGTGGGGAATTGAACGTGGGTCCTTGGGCTTTGCAGGCAAGTGCCTTAACTGCTAAGTCATCCCTCCAGCCCCAGCGGCAGGGTTTTCAAAGTTCTGTTATGATTCTGCCCTGCTGTACCATTTCTAGTCGGCTGTGATGGGCACAGCTTCCGCCAATCATAGTTTGGCCCGTGCTCCACCTCCCTGGGTCCATGAGCCAATCAGGTCTTTGCTTCCACACCGAGTCTCAGATGTAGCTCACCCTGATTGGATGGCCAATCCATTTAAAGGGCGTTGGGGTACTCCTCCTTCTTTATGACCTGGCCTGAACACCCACAGAAGTCGGCCTCCCCTTACCATCCTACTGGGACCAGCCTGACTGGGATCAGTCTGGCTTCTAAGGGGAGAGTACTTAACTTGATCTGGATTGCTTTTTTCTGCTTGCTCTCTATCTGTGTCATGCTTTGGGGATCATTCTCACTTTGATTACAAATATGATCAAACATTAACTGTTAATTTTCCACCATGTGTACTCTGTGGAGCCTCAAAGTATACTAGGGTATTACTAATACATTCCTAGGGTCTCTCTAATTTTCTTTTTTAAAAATTTATTTATTTATTTATTTGAGAGCGACAGACATAGAGAGAAAGACAGATAGAGGGAGAGAGAGAGAGAATGGGCGCGCCAGGGCTTCCAGGCTCTGCAAACAAACTCCAGACGCGTGCGCCCCCTTGTGCATCTGGCTAACGTGGGACCTGGGGAACCGAGCCTCGAACCTGGGTCCTTAGGCTTCACAGGCAAGCGCTTAACCGCTAAGCCATCTCTCCAGCCCTCATTTTCTTTTCTTGATCCATAAAGTGACACGCAGGAGGGGCCTTTACCTGAGGAGGTAAAGCAGCAGAAGCCCAGAGCAGTCAGCTAGGCCTGATTAGGCAGGCCAGCACAAAGCAGTGGGAAGGGGAAACCTCAGTGCCTCAGCCAGGCTCTTTCTAGGCCTTAATGAGATGTACGGATGGTTACTGCATGCCTGCCCTTGCCTAATGGCCTGTGTCTGGACACCTAGAGCAGATCCACGTCTCCCCTGGGACAGCTGCCACCATGAAGGTAAACGCTGGGCTTCCCTCTCCCTCGTTGGCTGATGCCCTAGGACGGGACTTGACAGCCTTTGGACAGGATTTTTCACAGCCACGTCAAGAGCACGCCACCACTCCACTTAATTACACCCAGAGCCCCGTGATAGGAGCTGGAGCGGGCCCCAGGCTTTGGGTGGCTGCAGAAAGCTCTTCCTTTCCTGGGTGCTGCCAGTCAAAGGCATTTGTATAGCCAAAGAGCAGGGGAACAATGTGAAGGTTTATGTGGCAAGAAATTCACCTTCCTTAGCAGTTGTTCTGCGCGGATTGGCTTAATAGCTCTGAGGCTGAGTAGCTCGGTTCTTCTCCCCGCCCTCGCTGCCTCCGCCAGCCCCCTTCCCCGGACCCTGGATAGAGCGACATAGCAGAACCCGCGGTGGAATTTCTGCAGTGTGCCTTCAGGGACCCGCGTGCCACTTCGCCAAGCGTCTCCGTTTCTCTGGCTGTTTGGGCTTCCAGGCTGCGATTACTTCACAAGCCTCCCTCTCAAAGCTGGCACGTTTTCTGCCAGGACAACTTCATATTTGCTTTGCCAAAAGCATCCCCCTCTCTTCAACTTGTAAAATATCGCTCTTTCCTGTTCCTCCCATATTTGCAAATTTCACTTTTTTTTTTTCTTTCATCCATCCATTCATGCCTTCACTTAGGGAAAATTCAAGCACCTGATATAGGCCACCTAATGAGCAAAGACATGGGGTGCAGTAAGAATGTGAGGGTGCCGCCCCTTTGGCGTAGAGCTTCCAGCTGAGTTGAGGAGACAGAGAAATCAAGTGGGAAATGGAGTGAGGGGCCAAGCAGAGGCTGATGAGGGAGCTAGGTCAGAGTGGACAGAAAAGATGGCATCGAACCGAGGCCTGAGGGAAAAGCACAGGCAGCCACGCCATCCCAGAGACAGAGGCCGGCTGTCACGTCACTTTCCCCGAGCAGACAAGCATCTCTTTGCCCAGACAGGGCACCAATGTCACACCAGAAAAATGATTCTAAGTCCATCTTGGTAAGCCAATGAGTTTGGGCGGCTTACCTGCAGGAGCACGGGTGGGGGTTTGCTTATAGGAACATGGGTGACCCCAAAAGAGGTACCTCACCAGAATCCCACCCCCCAGTATAAGTGACACCTCCTCCCCAAAGCTTCGTAGATGGAATTCTGCTTTCCGTCAATCTTCTACTTCCTATGTACTCCGGCACCGCCAGACACCATATGCCGCAGAGGCAGATCACATCCAGCTGAGGGCGGGCACAAGAGGGAAGGAATGGCTGTAATCTTAGATGCCGTCTAATGGGCCTTTCCCATCCCCCCCTCACCTTGCTCCTATGAAGAAATACCCACAGGTCTGATCTTGAGAGTAACCACAGCAGCGCCGATGAAGATGGTAATAGCAAAGCTATGCTCAGAGTGCAGCATTCCACAACACAGGCCCACCACAGCAGGTGGGCGGGAGCCGGGCACTTTTGGGGAGCTTTGAGGAGAGTTGGCACGGTTGGTGGTGATGTGGGAGGAGTGTAGGCACCGGGGAGTTGGCAGAGGAACATAATATGGATATTTCTAGGTCATGAAAGGAAATCTAGATTTTGTCTTGAGTAGGAAGCCAGCGAGAGGATTCCTACCAGGAAGGGGTGATCCATTGTGTTTCTGCTGAAGGTTGCTCTTGCTGTGGACTGGACAAGGTCTGCCAGAGAGGCAAATGCCCACAGGAAAACCTCCATCAGAAGCCAGAGTCCAGGGAAGAAGTGGCAGAGACAGGGCTAGATGGTCAGATTGGAAGACTGGATGAACACAAAACCACAGATTGGTATAAAGACAAGTTATCAAGAAAAGAGAGCTGGGTGTGGTGGCGCACGCCTTTAATCTCAACACTCAGGAGGCAGAGGTAGGAGGATCACCATGAGTTCAAGGCTACCCTGAGACTACATCGTGAATTCCAGGTCAGCCTGGGCTGGACCGAGACCCTACCTCAAAAAAAATAAAAATAAAAATAAAAGGCTTATTATGGCTTACAGTTGCAGTGCAGGTTCAAGGAACTATGTCTGATGTTTTCTGGCTGGCATATTCCCCAGGCTACAAACAGTTTTATTGATTTATTTGCGAGCCGAGAGAGAATTGAACTCCAGATACATGCACCACTTTGTGCATCTGGCTTTATGTGGGTGGTACTGGGGAATCAAACATGGGTTGTTTTTTAGGCAAGCATCTTAACTGCTGAGCCATCTCTCTAGTCTCAACCCACTCAGTAGGGGAGAGCCTTACCTCTTACCTCATAATGGGAATAACATTTCAGCCTCAGTTTTGGACTGGACTGACCATATGTAATTTGTATCAGGAGGACACTCAAGTACTAAAGGGCCATCTCAGAAAACTCACACGAACATGCGAATCTAGCACATAACACAGCCCTCCCCACTGGGGTGGATGTGAAGTCGATTTAAAACGTTTAGGACTGTACTTTCTTGTGAGCAATATTTCTTTCTGATAATAGAAAACTTCTTTACAGAAATATGAATTAGGAAAATTATGTTTTTTCATGAGTACTGGGGAAATGAAGGCAAAATGGAGCCAAGTAGCATGTTGGAGGATATAGATAATACTGGAGCCTAAATTAGACCTTAGATGCCCCAGTTCCTATTGCTGATCCAGTGTGCTGCTCTGGGGATCCTATGACAGAAGTGTGCCACCATCGTTTGATATAAAGTTTATTTGTTATTCCTATGAGAAATTGGTTAAATTATGCTATTCCGTTTGTATCTACAGAAGTGAATTTTTTTTACATTAGATCATTGGCCGGTTGCAATATTCCTGAAGACCACAAGGGGGCAGATAACATCTCATGAATGCTGGCCTGTGTCCCTCTATCCCTCTGGTGCCTCTGTGTATGCCCCTTTCTTCTTGGTTCTTGTTCTCTCTCTCACTTATTTACTTATGGTTCCAGACTGGCCTTCAACTCACAGCAATCCTTCTACCTCCCCCGCCCAAGTGACGGGATGAAAGGTGTAAGCCACCACGCCTGGCTCTTCTTGGTCCTCTGTTTATGCTGTGTCTCTTCTTATGTCTGTGTCTTTTTGCATTGCATTTATTTACCTTTTAATATATGTTTCTAATTTGTGTGTGTGTGTGTGCGTGCGCGTGCGTGTGTGCGTGTGTGTGTACGGGTGCATGTGTGCACAGCATACATGGGAAGGTTAGAGGACAACCTCGAGGTGTGCGCACTTTCTTCCATCTTGTTTGAAACAGGATATTCTCCTACTGACAAGGCCAGACTAGCTGGCCTACCGTCTTGGGGATTCTCCTGACTCCACCAGACATATGTTCCATTTTGTGTCCGGCTTTATTTGGGTGCTAACAATCCAAATCTGGTCCAGAGGCTTGCAGAACAAGCACCTTGTGCCACTGAGATTCACCACAGTCCTCGTTGATTGCTTTTTTATGCTTCTCTATCTTGTCTTCCCTACATCTTGTGGGAACGTAGCATATTTTTTTAAATTTTTAATTTTTAAATTATTTATTTATTTATTTGAGAGCAACAGACACAGAGAGAAAGACAGATAGAGGGAGAGAGAGAGAATGGGCGCGCCAGGGCTTCCAGCCTCTGCAAACGAACTCCAGACACGTGCACCCCCTTGTGCATCTGGCTAACGTGGGACCTGGGGAACCGAGCCTCGAACCGGGGTCCTTAGGCTTCACAGGCAAGCGCTTAACCGCTAAGCCATCTCTCCAGCCCAATTTTTTGTTTATTTTTATTTCTTTATTTGAGAGCGACAGACAGAGAAAGAGGCAGAGAAAGAGAGAGAGAGAGAATGGGCGCACCAGGGCCTCCAGTCACTGCAAACGAACACCAGACGCGTGCGCCCCCTTGTGCACTTGGCTATTGTGGGTCCTGGGGAATCGAGCCTCGAACTGGGGTCCTTAGGCTTCACAGGCAAGCACTTAACCACTAAGCCATCTCTCCAATCCCTAATAGCTTTTTTTTTAATCGTTTACTGTGTGTGCTGAATTGTTCTTGGTTTTGAGTTCAATTCTTAGTAGAAATACAAGTGAAACACTTAGCGTTGCCTAGGGACGACACCAGCATTTCTGGAACATTTTCACTTCTGTAGCACCAGTCGCCTTCCCCTTTCATTGAGTGGTCTTCATCAGAAAAAGGAGAGAGCCAACCCTCACTGAAATACAAGCTACAAACAAGCAACAGGCCTTTCGGTGATTGAGAAGTTTCCAGAGCAGGAGCAGTTTCAGCAAGCTTGGGAATCTCCATCCTATCCCTCCCGCCACTCGGACAATCTCCAAATCAGCTCCAAAGAGCGGGATTCTGCGGATCTGGGGGAAAGGCGAGTCCTTCTCTCCTTACTCCAACATCTCATGTTTCTTCGTGTCAGAAGATTCTTTCCAGCGCCCACTTCAGACTCTGCAAGTTCAGATTTGTCCTGCCCATGGGAGGAAGGTGCGTGGAGGCCATCGCTAACTACTGTGTGCTCCTGCTGACTGTGAGACTCCTGCAGGTGACAATTGGGTGGTGAGGATGCCACGCTGCCTTTCTGTGGCAAATAGAATTTCTCCCGTCTGCACTGGACGGAGCCACTCTCAGACTAAAATGGGGAGCAGAGCCGTTCCATTCATCATTAATGTAAATTATCCTAATAGAGCAGCTGAGAGCAGAATGCTTTCTAGGTAGCTTACAGGAAGGGACCTCCTACTCCTGGATGCAGTAATACAAAACCGCAGCCCTCAGCTCCATTTGGGAAAGAGCATTAGCGTCCAGTCTGCTCACCTCCTTGGTCCTTTGCACCGGCTTCCAGGAAATCACCTCCATCTTAGCAATCAGTCCAATATTATTTGAATTTTGATTTTGTTTTTCTTTTGGAAGCTTCTGAGAGAGCAGGCCTTTTTCTTAATAGCAAATGATATGTAGACAGGTAAGTATCCATCCAAAGCTTTTTAGACTTCCGGCACAATCCTCTACTTCTGGGGTATGGGAAATCCTCACTCCTCACTGCTGGGCTTGTATTTCAATGGGCAATTCTAAAGTTCTTTCTCAGTGCCCTCTCTGACTGTTGCAGGCTCATTGTTTTCTACTTGTGACAAGTGAAAGGACTTAGCTATTTGCTTTTGAAAATAGCCAAAAGGCCTATGTTTGGCCTTCAAACATATTAACTTAAAATGTATATCTTTTTGAACAGGTTTACATGAGTCAAACTCCATACCTATGCCAAAGGATATCAGTGAGAGGTCTCCTTCCTGCTGGGCAGTTTTACAACATAAAGCCATTATAAACCTGTAGCTTCAGAGACTCACAGTCGTGTATCTTTTTAAGGTCCTATACCTAATTTTGTATTCATATTTTGGCATTTATTTATTTATTTAATTTATTTTCTGAGGGAGGGTCTTGCTCTAGCCAGGCTTATCTGGAATTCACTATGTAGTCTCGGACTGGTCTTGAACTCACAGCATTCTTCCTAGCTCTGCCTCCAGACTGCTGCGATTAAAGGTGTGCACCACCATGCCCAGCTTTGTTTTTGTTTTCATTTTTTCAAGGTAGGGTCTCACTCTAGCCCAAACTGACCTGTAATTCAGTATGTAGTCTCAGGGTGGTCTTGAACTCACAGCAATCCTTCTACCTCTGCCTCCCAAGTGCTGGGATTAAAGGCGTGTGCCACCATGCCTGGCAGTATTTATTTTTAAAAATGTTTCCTAGTTGTATGAGTTTTAGTGACTCTAAAACTTGATTCTATCCTTTCTATCCACATCTCCAGATACCATCCCTTAACAAAAGCAACAATATCATCTATTTTGTGAATATTTTCCAGATTGTATTTTATGCACATTTAAATAAAACCCTATTTTCCTTCTTTTTAAAAAATGTGTTTATTCATTTATCTCTCTCTCTCTCTCTCTCTCTCTCTCTGTGTGTGTGTGTGTATGTGTGTGCAAGGCAGGGAGTCATGGTCTTTTGTCACTGCAAAGGAACACCAGATTCTTTTTTTAAAGAAAATATACTTTATTTATTTGAGAGAGAGAGAGAGAGAGAGAGGTGCATCACAGCCTCCAGCCACTGCAAACGAAATCCAGACATATATGCCACCTTGTGTATCTGGCTTATGTGGGTCCTGGGGAATCAAACCTGGGTCCATTAGTTTTGCAGGCAAATGCCTTAACCATTAATCTATTCCTCCAGTCCCAAACACCAGATTCTTGCATCACTTTTTGTACTTGATTTATTGGGGTGGCTTGGAAATTGAACTGAAGCCTGTAGGTGGAAAACAAGTACCAAACAAACAAACAAAACAGAGAGGTTGACTCAAGATGCTCACATATCCTAGGCAAGCGCTCTACTCCTGAGCTACACACCCCAGCCCAACAGCTTATTATTTTTCAGAGATTGTTACATTGGCAGGATCTTTTCCTCTATGACATGATCTTTGCTATCCTTTCAACAAGCCTGAACAAGTGAAGAGGAACTGTCATTCCCTTGGTGGGGCGTTTTTGTGCTTCAATGGGATTGGGCATCTCAGTGCAGCTCTCTCCACACAGCGAGTCCCTCAGGAATCACCTCCAAGTGGAAATCTTTACCTAGCACTTTATCAATAACAGTCCTAATTACATCTGAGACTGAAACATGCCTCAGTATGATCATTTCTGCAAAGCAGATTTTAGTCCCAGGCGCTGAAAAATTGCAGTTGTTAAGAAGAAACAGGGAGCTTATCAAATAGTGTCACCTGATGACACCTGCAGGCATTGACAATACAAGGCTTGGAACAATGGCTCACCACGCTCATCTCCCATCACTGCCTTGTATAACAAGCATAGAAGTTACATTACCTATGCAAAGTCCAGAGGGGGCTTTAGGGGAACTGAGTGCAAAGCCACATATTAGGTCAAATGAACATGATATCTTTATCGCAGAAATGAAAAAAGTGGGCTGGAGAGATGGCTTAGCAGTTAAGTGCTTGCCTGTGAAGCCTAAGGACCCTGGTTCGAAGCTCGATTCCCCAGGATCCACATTACCCAGATGCACAAGGGGGCGCATGCATCTGGAGTTTGTTTGCAGTGGCTGAAGGCTCCATGGAAAGATCAGTTCCCAAAGGCTCTGTCATAGGATTGAGTTCATCCCAGCCATGCAGAGGAAGGAGCCCCTGAAGCCAGGCCCACCGTGGCACGTGTAGGGCGGGCATCTTCTGACCATGTGGCCCCTCTTTATCCAACTCCTCCTCTCGGTCTAGATGTCCCTGGGTCCCAATCTTCACCTAACCAGCATGTGTTGTTTGCATGATCCACAAGTAATTTAGAGAAAAGCCTTTTAATTAAAAGGAGAGCAACACAATTATTAAATCAGAGTCATTTATTACCCTGCCATCTGGCCAGAGCTCTTTCTGCGCCTCCCCTTCTTTCCCAAGCCTTTCCAGGCATAAAACATGACACAGAGAGTGGGAACAGGCGATGTGAGCCATGCCTGGACTTGGCAAGGACCATCCCGCCCTGGGTGGAAGCACTGAGGAAGATTCCCTGGTGGCCTTCCATGCCATAGAAGCAGAGACTGTTTTGTTTGGGGTATTTTTTTTTTTAATTTTTTATTTATTTATTTGAGAGCGACAGACACAGAGAGAAAGACAGGTAGAGGGAGGGAGAGAGAATGGGCGCGCCAGGGCTTCCAGCCTCTGCAAACGAACTCCAGACGCGTGCGCCCCCTTGTGCATCTGGCTAACGTGGGACCTGGGGAACCGAGCCTCGAACCGGGGTCCTTAGGCTTCACAGGCAAGCGCTTAACCGCTAAGCCATCTCTCCAGCCCTGTTTGGGGTATTTTTTTAAGTTTTATTTTTATTTATTTATTTGAGAGACAGAGAGGGACAGAGAGAAAGTGAGAATGAGCACGCCAGGGCCTCCATCCACTGCAAACAAACTCTAGACACATGCACCACCTTGTGCATCTGGCTTACGTGGGACCTGGAAAATCGAACCAGAGTCCTTAGGCTTTGCAGGCATGCACCTTAACTGCTAAGCCATCTCTCCAGCCCCCTGTTTTTGTTTTTTTTTAAAGCTTATAATATGGAGGCGATAATTTCTCTCCAAAAGCTGGCTTAGTAAGAAGCTCAGGAAATGGAAGTTGAATCTGAGGCCTACATGTGGGAAGCCAGCCATGGATGATGGTGGCTGCAGTATAATGCCTGAGAGAGGGTTCTGTACATTTTGTCCCTGTGAGTCACACCTGGTCCTCCTTTTGTGACCCACCGAGGCATTGCTTTACTCCCTTCCCCCAAATGCAGGGAAGCTCAGAGAGACCATCCACCTCTTGAGCCCACTTCCAGCAAACCTTGATTTTAGGACATTACCCTAAGGGAGGTCCACCTGGGGATGAGTCCAGGAGTGACAGTTAGAAAGGTCTAGGGACTCCAACTTCAGGCTGCATTTCAATAGGTAACAACCTACTGAGGGCCACATAGGACAACATAATGAAACAGTCAGACACTGTTTCCTAAAAGTAAAATCACCGTGAATGTGACAGCTATGAATGAGAACTAATGCAGGCATATTGGAGACTCAATTACCATGAGCAAGGTGGCTGTCAGCAATGTGATTTTCCAGAATGGTGAACAGCTCTGTAAAGAATTGAATGAAACGATTTACTTAGAAACTTTCAGTCAAACTTGTGCACATTAACACGAACAGTAAATCAGTCTCATAATAAAATCGCAAGAGAGAACATGTAAGTATAATCTGTCTTGGGCATTTTAAAAAATATTTCTTGGGTGGCCAGTCAGGACCCACTGTAGGCTTTTCCTCATGATTTCTGTGACACATCATGGAATCCTTCTGGCAAATTCCATGTTTTTGAGTTCAAGACAACTACAATCAGTGTTTATTACTTATAACTAAATAACTGCAATAAGATTCTCTTTTTCTGGGAGTGAACTGACTAAAAACCATTGCTTAGGATTCTTGTAAGTAAAAAACTGGAGAAACGTTAAGTTTCTGAACTGGGTTGTTATGGTGGTTTGAACGTAGGGCCCCATAGACTCACACTGGCTTTGTAACCTGAGTCTCCAGCAACCCAGCTGATGGTGGTGTCCCTGGGGCAGGGCTTGGGAGTCCGGCCTTAAGGTGTGTTTGGGAGCAGATCTTGAGACCCACCCTAAGGTGTGAAAAGTGCAGCTTGAGCTCTGGCTGTTGATTTTTTTTTTTGGTGTCAGCTCTCTGCTTTGACCTGTGGAAGGCAGCCGGCTTCTTCCAGCATTGATGGAGCTTCCCTTAGAATCTGTAATAAACCTGAAATAAACCTCTTCCTCCCATAGGCTGCTTCTGGTTGGGTATTTGTCCAGCAACATGAAAGGACTGCAATCGTTGTATGTAGATAAACCCTACAAAGGGAGAAACAGTTGAGCTTGGCCAAATTGTCCATCTTGTCTAACATGAAACTTATCATTTAAACAGGATAACTGTGATAGCCATACTCCGAAGGCTCCCCAACAATGTATGCTGCTTGATATTCACACTTTTAAAAACAAAAAAAGGTGTGTGCAGGGGGTGGGGTGTGTATGTAGACAGCTGAGAGGTGTCTGTCCTCTCCTTCCACGTTCTCTGAGATAGAGTCTCCCTTGCTATCTTGCCACTGAATGTGACAGACTAGATGGTTCATGAACTTTGGGGTTCGGGCTCTGCCTCCCATTGCTACAGACTCACTGGGATCCAAGATACATGCATCACTTTGCATCTGGCCTTCAGTGTGTGATGGGGCGTATGGAACTTGGGTTGACAGGCTGGTAAACAAGCGCCTTTAACCACAGAGCCATCTCCCTAGTTGGTATTCACATTCTTATTTATACTGAATAGGACTGATTTGTGTCATCAATAAAATATTGCAAAGCATTAGGTGTGGAGAATGACATCTTTGGTGGTTTGATTCAGGTGCCCCCCATAAACTTGGGTGTTCTGAATGCTAGCTTCCCAGCTGATGGAGATTTGGGAATTAACGCCTCCTGGAGGGAGTGTATTGTTGGGGGCCAGCTTATGGGTATTGAAGCCAGTTTCCCATGCCAGTGTTTGGCACACTCTCCTGCTATGGTCCACCTTATGTTGGCCAGGGGGTGATGTCCACCCCCTGCTCATGCCATCATTTTCCCCTGCCATCGTGGAGCTTCCCCTCAAGCCTGTAAGCCAAAATAAAACTCTTTTTCCCAGAAGCTGCTCTTGATTGGGTGATTTCTACCAGCAATGTGAACCGGACTGCAACAACATCTCAGTTAAGTCATGGAAGATGCTTCTGCTTCCACCATGCCCGGCAGTTTTTTTTTTTTTTTTAAATTTATTTGAGAGAGACAGACACAGAGAGAAAGACAGATAGAGGGAGAGAGAGAGAATGGACACGCCAGGGCTTGCAGCCTCTGCAAACGAACTCCAGGCGCATGCACCCCCTTGTGCATCTAGCTAACGTGGGACCTGGGGAACCGAGCCTCGAACCGGGGTCCTTAGGCTTCACAGGCAAGCGCTTAACTGCTAAGCCATCTCTCCAGCCCCGGCGGTTTTTTTTGATAGAAATATTAAACTATCATGAAGCTTATTTTTCCTTGGATCACTCACTGGAGAGGAAAAATGGTGTCTATCAATGAAATTTCTTTTTCTTTTTCTTTATTTATTTTCATTTTTTGAGGTAGGGTCTCATTCTAACCCAGGCTGATCTGGAATTCACTATATAGTCTTAGGGAGGCCTGGAACTCACAGTGGTCCTCCTACCTCTGCCTCCCGAGTGCTGGGAAGAAAGGTGTGCACCACCATGCCCAGTTACCAGTGGAATTTCTGATACTTTCCTGTAAAGAACGCCATGTGGTAAGAACTGAAGCCTCAGAACGATGCCAGCACCAACTTGCTAGGTGTAGGAGTATCACCATGGAAGCTGGTCTGGCCCCAGCCAAAGAGACCTTATATGAATATAGCCAACATCTCATGAGGCTTTATACCAATGAAACTGTGAGGTAACAGCATATTGTTGCTTTAAGCCACCATGTTTTGAAAACTCTCTTACACTCCAATAGATAAACAATCCAAGTCAGGAGTACTTGGGAGGCAGAGGTAGGGGGATCACCATGAGTTTGAGTCCACCCTGAGACTACATAGTGAATTCCAGGTCAGCCTGCGCTAGAGCGAGATCCTACCTTGAAAAACAAACCAAAAACCAAAAAACCAAAACCCAGTTTGTTACAATGACCCACAAGCCTCCAGATGGTCTGCCTGTCTCTTTCTTCTCCCTAATATCTGGAGCCTTCTTTTATTTTATTCTCATTCTTCTTAGAAGCTCCTATTGTTTTGCTTTTCCTGGAACATGCCAGGCATTCTTCTGCCTCAGTTGTTTCGCTGAACCAAGACATTCAAACGGTTTGTTTTCCCCACCTGTTTCAAGTCTTGGTTCAAATCCCTCCTTCTCTGTGAAGCCTTCCTGGTATCCATCTTTCTTTTCTTCTCTTTTATTTCTTTTCTTCTCTTTTCCTTCTTTTCTTTTCTTTTTTTGTGGTTTTCCGAGATAGGATCTCGCTCTAGTCCAGGCTGACCTGGAATTCACTATGGAGTCTCAGGGTGGCCTCGAACTCACAGCGATCCTCCTACCTCTGCCTCCTGAGTGCTGGGATTAAAGCTGTGGGCCACTGTGCCCAGGTGGTCTCCATCTTTCAAAGGGAAGCCATTCCCATGCCCTGGAAATTCCATGCCCTCTCTTGCTTTATTTTCACCACGATGCTTTGTCACCAGTTAGATATGATATGCTCTCCTTCTTTGGCTTCCTTACCCCTGCCCCGCCCGTGAGGGTTTCTTGTTTTGCTCATTGCTTCCAGAGGGTGCAGAACAGGGCCCAGCACACAAGAAGCTCTCAATCACTATTTCTTCAGTGAATGACAAAATGAAGTAGTTAGCTAGAAACACTAAACACCTTACATGGTTTCTTTTTTATTTTTTTTTATTTTTTTGGGGGGGCGGTTCGAGGCAGGGTCTCACTCTAGCCCAGGCTGACCTGGAATTCACTGTGGAGTCTCAGGGTGCCCTTGCACTTGCGGCGGCGATCCTCCTCGCTCTGCCTCCTGAGTGCAGGGATTAAAGGGGTGCGCCACCACACCCGGCGGTTTTGGTGATAGAAATGTTAAACTGTGATGAGGCTTAGGATGAAATAGGAAGAGCTGTCTGTAAAGAAGCAATGCTGAGGGCTGGAGAGATGGCTTAGTGGTTAAGCGCTTGCCTGTGAAGTCTAAGGACCCTGGTTCGAGGCTCGGTTCCCCAGGTCCCACGTTAGCCAGATGCACAAGGGGGCGCACGCGTCTGGAGTTCGTTTGCAGAGGCTGGAAGCCCTGGCGCGCCCATTCTCTCTCTCTCCCTCTATCTGTCTTTCTCTCTGTGTCTGTCACTCTCAAATAAATAAATAAATAAAAATTAAAAAAAAAAAAAGAAGCAATGCTGACATTTTCCCCATATCCTCCCCACTACTCCCGTCAATGTTCTTTAAGTTGTAAGGAATGGGGAGCACTCTGGCTGACCCAGAATATGTGGGTATTCATCGAAGGCTACAGTGGACTCAAACCTGCAAGGCACAAGGTATCTGCGGCACTAAGGGACCTGCGGTGGTTAAACTGGTGTCTCCCATAAACTCGTGTATTTTTGAATGTTTGATCTACAACTAACGACAATTGGGGAATTGAATCCTCACTGGAGGAGGTGTGTTGTTAGGGACAGACTTATGAGTGTCATAGCCAGCTTCCCCTCGCCAGCGTTTGTCACACTTTTCCTGTTGCTGTTGTCCACTTGTTGTTGGCCATCGTCTCCCCTGCCGTCATGGAGCCTCCCAGCGAGCCTGGGATCCAAAATAGACCCTTTCCTCCCATCAGCTGCTTTTGGTCAGCAATGAGAAGCTGACTGCAACAGAGCCTCTGTGGCAGGCGCCAAGGGCATTCTCTGTGGCTCATGGGGCCTTGGGCTCCTCCTTTGGTGACATCCCAGTTTTCCCTCTTTATCTGCTCCAAGCGGCTCCCTGCAGATCATTTTCTTTCACTGGCTTAGTTCATAGGTAGGCCTCGTGTCTCCCGTGGGACCATGATTTTTCAGTCTCACTGACTCAGTCCTTCATTTCTAGTTCCAAGGACACTGACTGTACCCGCCTGGGCCAGGCATCATAGCCTGGTGGCAAAGTAATAAAAATCTGTATTAATTTGCTAGCACCATCATAAAGCACTAGAAAGTGGGTGGCTCAAACAACACAAATTTATTGTCCCTTGGTATGAGGGCTAGAAATATGAGTCGGGCTGACTCCTGAGGACTGGGAGGAGAATTTTCTCCATGCCTCTTTTCAAGCTTTGGGTGGTTTCCTGGCAATCCTGGCTTCTCCTTCATCTCCTCATGTTTGTCTACATCTTCACACATAATTCCTCCTATTACTGTATCTAATTTTCTCCTTTACTAGAAAGACACCCATTTCCAAACAAAGGCACATTCACAGGAACTGAAATTAGGACTTCAGTACTTTGAGGGGATGGGGTAGGATGCACAGTTCCATGCATGACAGTCACATTGCAATAATTATAAGAATTGTACTTTCAAGTAGCTATGAATAATTGAATAAGCAACTTTTGTCTATCACCAAGGATCTTTAAATAAATATTGTTTTTACAAAGCAGACTAATATTAAATAATTTCCCATTAATGATGTATTATAAAAATTTTCTCATGCCAAGAAACATGTTTTCCTCATTTTAATGGCTGTATAGTTACATTATATGAAGATATAATTTATTTAAGCAATCTTTGTTAGACATCGTCTGTTTTATTTTAGTTGGCATTAGTTTATACAATACTAAAATGAGTATCCTATTTGTTTGTTTGTGTTTTGGAGATAGGGTCTCATTCTAACCCAGGCTGACCAGGAACTCACTCTTTAGTCCCAGGTTGGCCTCAAGTGCACAGCAATCCTCCTACTTCTGCCTCCCAAGTGCTGGAACTAAAGGCACTTTAATCTGCCTCCCAACTTCACATCACCATGGCCAGCTGAGTGTGTGTGTGCATGTGTGTGTGTGTGTGTGTGTGTGTGTGTGTGTGTGTGTGTGTGTGCAGGCATGTGTGCAGAGCTCAGAGGAAAGCCTTCGATATCTGTCTTCACTTTCTTTTTTTTTAATTGAAATTTATTTATTTGAGAGCGACAGACACAGAGAAAAAGACAGATAGAGGGAGAGAGAGAGAATGGGCGTGCCAGGGCTTCCAGCCTCTGCAAACGAACTCCAGATGCGTGTGCCCCCTTGTGCATCTGGCTAACCTGGGACCTGGGGAACCAAGCCTCGAACCGGGGTCCTTAGGCTTCACAGGCAAGCACTTAACTGCTAAGCCATCTCTCCAGCCCTGTCTTCACTTTCTATCTTGTTTGAGAGAGGGTCTCATTGCTATCACCGGGTGTGCCAGGCTAGCCAGCCAACGAACTGATGGGGTTCTCCTGTCCCTGCCTCCCATATTGCCATAGGAGCACTGATGAGCTACATACGTCCAGCTTATAAGGGATCTAGGGAGTTGAACTTGGGCCCTTATGCCTGTGCAGCCATCACTATACCCACTCAGCCATCTCCCCAGTCTCAGATAGTATCTTTGTCTTTAAATGTTTGTGTATATCGATAATTATTTCCTTGGGATAAATTTCTGGAACTTGAATTAGAAGATTAAGAATGTGACATTTTGGGATGGAGAGATGGCTTAGCAGTTAAGGTGCTGGCCTGCAAAACCTAACAACCCAAGTTCAATTCCCCGGTACCCACATGAAGCCAGATGGCCAAAGTGGTGCATGTATCTGGAATTCTTTTGTAGTGGCTGGCTACCCTGTCATGCCCATTCTCTCTGTCTCTATATATTTATCTCTCTCTCTCTGCTTGCAAATAAGTAAATAAAAATGTTTAAAAAAAGAATGTGACATTTTAAAGTTTTGACATACATTATTAAGCTGATTTTAACACTGTTTGTGTCTGCCTCTTAACTTCTCTGCCAGCACAGCTTTTTTGGTTAAACTAAATTGAGGGGATTAAAAAACATCTTAAAGGGCTGGGGAGAGAGCTCAGAGGTTAAAGGCACATGTTTGCAAAGCCTGCTAGCCCAGGTTCAATTCCCCAGCACTTACATAAAACTAGACTCACAAAGTGGCACAAGTGTCTGGAGTTTGTTTGCAACAGCAAGAGGCTCTGACATGCTCATATTCTCTCTCTCTCTTAAATAAAAATATTTTTAAAATCTTAAAGTGTTTTTAATTTCTAGTTTGGGAATACAGTTTAATTTTTTGCACAGTTATAACTACTTTTTTTTTTGAGAAAGGATCTCGCTCTATCCCAGTGTGGTGGTTTGATTCAAGTGTCCCCCATAAACTTAGGTGTTCTGAATGCTAGGTTCCCACCTGATGGAGATTTAGGGCTTAATGCCTCCTGGAAGCAGAGTATTGTTGGAGGCACACTTGCCAGTGTTTGGCACAGTCTCCTATTGCTATTGTCCACCTGATGTTAGTGAGAGGATGATGTCCACCCTCTGCTCATGTCATTGTTTTCCCCTGCCATTGTGGAAATCCCCTTGAGTCTGTAAGCCAAAATAAACCCACAAGCTGCTCTTGGTCAAGTGACTTGTACCAGCAGTGCAAACCTGACTGCACCAGTACACTTGGAACCGAGGAGTGGGCTCATCTGCTGCTAGACACCTGACTGTATGGCTTTGGCCTTTTAGAGCTGATTTTCAAGAGTAATGTGTTGGGCTGGAGAGATGGCTTAGCGGTTAAGCGCTTGCCTGTGAAGCCTAAGGACCCCGGTTCGAGGCTCAGTTCCCCAGGTCCCACGTTAGCCAGATGCACAAGGGGGCGCATGCGTCTGGAGTTCATTTGCAGAGGCTGGAAGCCCTAGCACGCCCATTCTCTCTCTCTCCCTCTTATCTGTCTTTCTCTCTGTGTCTGTCACTCTCAAATAAATAAATAAATAAAATTAAAAAAATATATTTAAAAAAAAAAAGAGTAATGTGAAGGGATTTGAAACCTTGGCCTAAGAGAAGCCTTGCAGTGCTGTAAGTACAGCTTGATGGACTATTCTGGTAAGAATTGAAAGCCCTGAATGCAGTAAGAACTATCGACTGTGAGGTTTGGCTTGTGAGGGTAAGACAATGCTTTGCCAGGACTGGACTATAGAAGCAGTTTGTGTGAGAGGCTTGCTGTTATGCCTGTGTCCTGAGACCTTGTGCAGGGTTGCTTTGCCTAGAAACAGACTGATGTGAACAGTGGGATATGGCACAGAAAAAAATGAAATCTTTGGGCCAAAGCTGCTGCCCATTAAGCTGCAATTGAGAGATTGCAACCTTTGAGATTGGACCAACTGATGAAGTTTTCCAAGACTGTGAGTAGCCTAGCTGGAGTAGCAGAATTGGAACTCCAGACACTTGTTGCTGGTTAGGATTATTGGGCTTGGAGACTTGGCACTGGCTAGGGTTGGACTTGGAGCTAAAGAATTTGATGTCTGTTCAGGTCGTTGGTTTTTTTTAAAAATTATTTATTTATTTATTTATTTGAGAGCGACAGACACAGAGAGAAAGACAGATAGAGGGAGGGAGAGAGAATGGGCACGCCAGGGCTTCCAGCCTCTGCAAACAAACTCCAGATGTGTGTGCCCCCTTGTGCATCTGGCTAACGTGGGACCTGGGGAACCGAGCCTCGAACTGGGGTCCTTAGGCTTCACAGGCAAGCGCTTAACCACTAAGCCATCTCTCCAGCCCTGTTCAGGTTGTTTTAAGATTTGTATTGGTTGAATCTTGCTTTGCCATGCCCAATGCCATATTTTGCAGTGTGAATGTGTATTCTGTGCTATTATGGGTTTTGGGGGGATTTTTTGGTATTATGGCTTAGTTAAAAGACCTTGGATTATGGGGATGTTTGAACATCATTAGGATTGATACAAACCATGGAGACTTTTAAAGTTGGACTGGATGCATTGTATGTTATATCATGGATGGATATCAGTTTATGGGGGCCTGGGCAAAATGTGGTGGTTTGATTCAGGTGTCCCCCATAAATTTAGATGTCCACCCTCTGCTCATGTCATTGTTTTCCCCTCCCATCGTGGAGTCTATAAGCCAAAATAAACCTTTTTCCCTATAAGCTGCTTTTGGTCAGCAATGTGAACCTGACTGCAATACCCAAGCAGACCTAGAATTCACTATGTCGTCTCAGGCTGGCCTCACCCTCACAAGTGATCCTCCTACCTCTGCCTCCCAAGTGCTGGGATTAAAGGCATGCACCACCACACCTGGCTAAGTACACTTTTTTTTTTGTTGTTTAGGAAATTGTTTATTCATTTACCTTTTCTAATTCTTTCCTGAACTTGTTTTTCTTAATGATTTATTATTCACTAGCTTATGGAAAATAACTTCTTATATGCCATAGCTGTTAATTAATGGTGTGAGCTTGTAAAATTATCAAAATAAAATGAAACCACCTTTGTCAAACTCCAATTAAAAAGAACCAGGTGGTCATGGAAGAGTCCTCATGTTTGATGTTTCTAATAACTGTCAGAAGAGAATCCATCAAACCACAGCTTACTGCATCAGTAACAAGGACAGCTAGCCAGATGTACAGAAACATCTGCCTGACACCCTGTCTCTGCTAGGAAACTGTATACAACCTATATATAACCAATGTCTTCTGCCTTAAATTGAAAAAAGAATTTTTTTTGAGGTAGGGTCTCATTCTGTACCCTCACACTGGCCTCAAACTTACAGCAATCCTCCTACCTCCGCCTCCTGAGTGCTGAAATTAAAGGTGTGCACCACCACATCCAGCTTTGGTTTCTTTTATGTTAACAAGTTCCTCTTTGTTTTAGAGTATTGATGATTCAACCCAGGGCCTTGGTCACGGCAGGCAAGCTGACTACCACTGAACTATACTCATAACCCTTGAGTTGACAAGTCTTATTTCTATTTTGTTTATAATGGTTTTGGAAATACAGAAATTTAAATTCTATTAACATTTGCCTTTCTTGTTCCTTTCAAAGGTTTCTCTCTTCATACAAGGGATAAACAATCATATTTCTTTTTTGTCCCCTGACCCTACCCTCTGTAGTTAATTTTCTTTATTTGTTTGTTTATTTTGTAAGACAGAAAGAGAGAGGGAGAGGGAGGGAGAGAGTGGGTGCCCCGGGGCCTCTAGCGACTGCAAATGACCTCACATTCATGCATCACCTTGTGAAGCTGGCTTATGTGGGTACTGGGTATCGAACCTGGGTCCTTAGACTTCACAGGCAAGTGCCTTAATGGCTAAGCTATCTCTCCAGCTCTATTTCTTTTTTACATTAAAAGCATGAGTTTTGGGGCTGGGAAGATGTCTCAGCAGTTGAGGTTGCTTGCTTGTTTGCTTAAAAGTATTGGTCTTCAGGCTGAAGGGATGACTTAGCCATTAAGGCACTTGTGTGAGAAGCCTAAGGACCCACTTTGATTCCCCAGTACCCACATAAGCCAGATGCACAAAGGGGTGCATGCATCTGGAATTTGTTTGCAGTAGCTAGAGGTCCTGGTGTGTCTATTCTCTCTGTCTCTCTCTCTTCTCTCTCTCTCTCTCCCTGCTTGCAAATAAATAAATAAATGTGAAAAATAAAATAAAATTTTAAAAAAAGTATGGGTCTTCTAAGGTGTTCATGCTTCTTCCTGTAAACAAACTCTTACCCATACTTCAGTAAGCAACCCTAGAGAAACTTGCTGGGTCACCAAAACCAAAAACTAAACATGAAGTAGGAGGGTGAGCTGAGAGAAGGGGACTAGCAAGAGAAGGAGGACAAGAGAAATTTCGTAGGTTATGAATATGATCAAAATACACTATGTACATGTATGAAATGTTATAATGAACCCCAATATAATATAAATAATTATAAATAACATTATCAGTACATAGTAATTATCATAAGATATGCTAATAAAGAATTAAAACTTTTTCTTTTGTTTTTTCAAGGCAGAGTCTCACTCTAGCTCAGGCTGCCCTGGAATTCACTATGTAGTCCCAGGCTGGCCTTGAACTCCCAGCAATCTTCCTACCTCTGCCTCCTGAATGCTGGGGATTAAATGAGTACACCATCATGCCCTGCCCCTAAAAATTTTATTGATGATTTTATATATATATATATAATGTTTTGATCATAGTCCCCTCCTTAGTACGCTCTCTTGTCCTTCCTCTTCTACACCCCTTCCACCGAACCCTTTCCTGCCTCCAGCCTCTACTATTTTAATGCCTTCTTTTTCCCTTCCTCCTTCCATCCTTCTGCCCTTCCTTCCTTCCTTCCTTCCTTCCTTCCTTCCTTCCTTCCCTTCCCTTTCCTTTCTCTTTTTTTTTTAATTTTTTTAAAATTTTTATTTATTTATTTATTTGAGAGCGTCAGACACAGAGAGAAAGACAGATAGAGGGAGAGAGAGAGAATGGGCGCGCCAGGGCTTCCAGCCTCTGCAAACGAACTCCAGACGCGTGCGCCCCCTTGTGCATCTGGCTAACGTGGGACCTGGGGAACCGAGCCTCGAACCGGGGTCCTTAGGCTTCACAGGCAAGCGTTTAACCTCTAAGCCATCTCTCCAGCCCCCTTTCCTTTCTCTTTATTCTTCCTTTCCCTCGTTCTTTCTTTCCTCATCCATAATATATTGTGCAGATAATGGCAGCTGGTATGACATCATGAATACAACAGTCACCACGTGTCTGGAATAGAATGTTCCATAGTATTCCTCTCCATACTCTGGCTGTTACATTCTTTCTGCCACCTCTTCTGCAATATCCCCCGAGCCTTGGTGGGTGTAATAGAGATGCCACACTTAATGCTGAGTATTTAACTTCTCTGCACTTCGAGTTTGAATCTCCCTAGTGGCCACTGCCATCTGCGGAAAGCAGCTTCTCCGATCAAAAGTGAAGTAGCAGTATGTGAACATAAACATAAATATTTAGGGTACAACTTGGGGACACAGCATATCCATTCAGCAAAACAATACTCGCAGTTTTTCCCCTAGCACTCATGACCTCCCAAGCCAAAGGCTTTTGGGTAGGTTTTCAGTACCAGGCATAAATTCCTTTCTGACTTGAGGGGGCCTCAAATCCAATTAGAGAGCAATTGTTTACCCACACAACAGTCATTCCACTGTCGCACCAGGGGAGTGGTAAGCAATGAGAGACACAAAGTGCCCTTTGCATTCAGTACCTCACAGTGGCTGTTGCTATTTACACAAGCCCTGCATAATATGAGGTCAAAATGATATCAAAACAGAAGAGGGACTGATTAGAAAGAAGGGGTTCAGTGGAGGGGTAATATGGGAGAGGAGACAAAAGGTGGTTGCAGGGGATTGTGGTCAAGAGTGCATTTATATGGGTGGAGGTTGTCAACAAAACTTTTTTTTTTTAAATATTTTGTTCATTTTTTATTTATTTGAGAGTGACAGACACAGAGAGAAAGACAAATAGAGGGAGAGAGAGAGAATGGGCGCGCCAGGGCTTCCAGCCTCTGCAAACGAACTCCAGACGCGTGCGCCTCCTTGTGCATCTGGCTAACGTGGGACCTGGGGAACCGAGCCTCGAACCGGGGTCCTTAGGCTTCACAGGCAAGCGCTTAACCACTAAGCCATCTCTCCAGCCCTCAACAAAACTTTTTAAGCAAAAGAAAAACATCCCTAAACTTTAGGAAAATGGAGAAAGCCAAGACAGACAGACAGACAGACAGATATATATATGAGAGAGAGAGAGAGAGAGAGGGAGAGAGAGAGAGAGGCAGGCAGACAGAAAGAGAATGAGTATGGGCATACTAGGGTTTCCTGTCACTGCAAACATACTCCAGATGCATGTGCCACCTAGTGCATCTGGCTTTATGTGGGTATTGGGGAATTGAACCAGGGAAGTCAGGTTTCGCAAGCAAGTGCCTTTCACTGCTGAGCCATCTCTCCAGCCTGAGAGCCAAGACCTTTAACCAGCATACTCTCATTAGTTGATAATGACTATATTATTAAATTCAACAGGCTTTATAGCTGGTATGCACTCTGAGGCAAGATAAAAAGTCAAATCAACCCTAACTCCAAAAGATTTTGAGAAAATTTTATTGTGTGTAGGGGGTGGGTGGGTGGGGAGCTTTTAGTTTAGTTTTGGTTTTTTGAGGTAGGGTCTCACTCTAGCCCAGGCTGACCTGGAATTTACTATGGAGTCTCAGGGTGGCCCCGAACTCTCAGCAATCCTCCTACCTCTGCCTCCCGAGTGCTGGGATTAAGGGCGTGCGCCACCACGCCCAGCTTATCTTCTCTTGTAATGCCTATCAGAGATGGATATTGAGCTCAGTGGTCCAGTGCTTCCATAACATGCACAAAGTCCTAGGTTCGATCCCCAGCACCACCACCACATGCGTGCACGTGCATACACACACACACACACACACACACACACACACACATACACACAAAATAAACAGTTTGCTGGGAAGATGCTCAGCAGTTCAAAGCACTTGCTTGCAAAGCCTTACAGCCTGGGTTCAATTTCCAAGCCACCCATATAAGCCAGTTGCAAGTGTTTAGTGTTCATTTGCAATAGCAAAAGGCCCCGATGATGTTCAGACAAATAAATAAATAAACCCATGCTCACTTTGTAATAGCTGTCCCTGGAACATTTTCTCACAGGGATTTGATGTTTACTGTGTGCACGGAGGCCATGCCTTTATTTGTGTATGTGTATGCACATGTGTGTGCTGGTTTGAGTGTGCATGCACGTGTGCACATTCATGTGGAGGTCAGAAGATGGCACTGGATATCTTCTTCAATTACTCTCTGCCTCATTTTTTTTTTCCTTTTTGTGTTTTAGAGAGAAAGAGTGACACAGAGAGAATTGACATGCCAGGGTCTCAGCCACTGCAGTTGGACTCCAGATGCTTGCACCACCTAATGGGTATATGCAACCTTGCACTTGCCTCACCTTTGTGCATCTTCCACCTCATTTTTTATTTATTTATTTACTTGAGAGCAACAGACACAGAGAGAAAGACAGATAGAAGGAGAGAGAGAGAATGGGCGCACCAGGGCCTCCAGGCTCTGCAAACAAACTCCAGACGCGCCCCCTTGTGCATCTGGCTAACGTGGGACCTGGGGAACCGAGCCTTGAACCGGGGTCCTTAGGCTTCACAGGCAAGCGCTTAACCGCTAAGCCATCTCTCCAGCCCCACCTCATTTTTTTGAGACAGGGTCTCTTATTGAAACTGGATCGCACCAATTCAGCTAAATTAGCTGGTCAGCAAGTCCCAGAGATCCCCAGTCTCTGCCTTCCCAGTGCTGGGATTTTGGGCGCACACCATGTTACACAGGAGCTGAAGATCCTCATGCTTCTCTGTCAAGCACTTTGCTGACTGAGCCATCTCCCCAGGCCCACATCAAACACTGTCAATGTACCATGCATGGGGCTAAGCCTTCGACGCTGTTCTTCCTCACTAAATCCTGGTTTCCTGGGCGTACATGTCACTACTGTCCTTCTTACAGACCAGACAGGAGAGACTTTGCAAGGTGTAGTAACATGCCTATGGTCACAGCCAGAAGTGAGACTTGAATCCTGGTTGTCTGAGCTGAAATTTTAGCCACCAGGATCACCTCCTTTTCTCACACTCAACGTCAGTCATCATTTCTGTGACAGGGCACCAGAGAAGATCGACTTAAGAAAGGAAAGGTCTGTTTTGGCTCACAGTTTTAGAGGTTTCCAATCGTGGTCACTCGGCTGCCCTGCTTCTGGGCTCATGCCTAATGAGGTAGAACATCATGGTGGGGAGCCTTGTGGTAGACCGAAGGAGCTTGCCTCATGGCAGTCCGGAAGCAGACGTCGGCAGGCTCCGAGGAGAAGCTCTTGTAGTTTGAGTGGGGAGCATCCCCCGTAACCTCATGTGTTTGTGCTTAATACTTGACCCCTGGCAGTGAAGCCTTTGGGAGACGAAGCCTTGCTGGAGGAGGTGTATCCCTGGGGCACGGGTGGGAGTTACTCAGCCCCCTGTTAGTGCTGGCTCAGGTCACTCGTGCTACTTCCTCCTAGCTGATGTGCCAAGATGCGGCACTCTGCTGTCTGGTCCTTCTGTGCTTTCCCCGCCGTGATGAAACTTCCCCTTGAAACAGCGAGCTGAAATAAGCCTTCTCCTCCTATCAGCTGCTTCTGGTTGGTATTTTATCCAGCAATGAGAAGATAACAGCTACAATATTCTTCAAAGACACGCCCCAGCAACCTATTTCCCCCTGGAAGACAGCACCACCTCATAGCCCATTCAGGTCTGAATTCAGCAATGGCTTCATCTATTGACAAAATTAAAGCCTTTTGCCTCTGAATAACACTTTTATCCAGGGACTGAGCCTTCAGCACATGAGCCCTCAGGGGAGATTTTTCACATTTGCACATACCAGCCTCTCCTCTGAGTGAGGGTGACACTTGGATATAAACTTGCAAGAAAGGTCCCCTTTACCACGGGACAGCTTTGGACACCTTCTTACCCCATCAGATCCTCCTAAGTAAATATTTGTAAGTCTATGAAACCAGAGTATTTAGTCAGATACACTTGAACCTTTCAAACTTCTAGCTCTTAGCCTCCAGCCATGGGCTCAGTAAGGTCAACAGTGCACAGGAAAGCCAGCTGTATTTCTGAACCCAGGACTCAGGGGCCTGTGGCTCCAGACACCTGTATGGACAAGGAAAAGTCGCTTACAGGGCAAGGTCCCTAAAGGGAGGGATCAAGATGAGGTGTAACTTATCTAAGTTCAACGTAATGCCAGGCCACTTGGGACATGCTTGATGACTAGGAGAAAGCCCCTCAAATCACAATGACCCCAGCTAAGACCCTTGCCCTCTCAGAGCCTCATCCCGTTTCAGAGAGCTTGCCCAGAGTGCTGTGTGACGTGTGGCTGGGAGCGAGCTCATGGTGTGATTTCAATCCATTTTTATCTCCAGCTGGCCACTGTCATATCCATTGAGCCTGACATCCGTGCTGTCCCACAGTTACTGTCAACTCTGCTTTGGCCTCCAGGGAGCAGTTGCTGCTCACTGCTCTGCTGCTCGGTCCTGAGCAGGTGTCATCTCTTCTCTCAGCCATGACTGTGTCACTGTGGCTCAGCTGTAAATGGCAAAGAGTGTTGTTTTTTCCTTTTTTCTAAGTCTGGAGTTAAGAGAAGGAAGTGACGAACACTGAGCATCAACAAACCCACAGCCCGACATCAGGTTCTTCCTTAAAATCTGATTCCTTGCCTGGCTCCCAACCTGCCTAAGCTTGACAAAAGACAGCCTTCCTGTTGCTCCAGTGAGCAGTCATACTGGATATATCACAGGCTTCTCTTGGCCTTGGGGTGCCAACTGAAGAGATGACCTACACTTCCTCTGAATTAAATTCTTGCCAGGATGATTGACAGTGAGACTATCCATTTGCTTCAAGGGCGAGTCCTCTACCTCCTCCCACCACCAAGGTATGTCTCGCTCAGATAAGACAATCGCAGAATGACTTTCCATTAATCAGTCTCTTCAGCTGGGCTGTACAGTCTTATCCATGGGCATCTTGTTAATAAATTGATGAATGGATGACCTGACCAAAATCAAGGTACCCCACCCTGATTCCAGTTGACAGTCCTATAGCAACTATCATCCTACATGTTCATACAGCCCTCCCTTCACACCAGAGCTGATAAATTCTTAGCACAATTCCCCCACCTGATCAACACTGTCCTTCCCTCCTCTGGCCATTGTCTACTCTCCAAAACCGAGATCATTAATCACTTCACTGCCTGGCAGGCCCTTTCTGTCAGCAACTGTTCCCCTCTGACCAACCCTGTCCATCTCTCCTCTTTGCCCCAGTCTCTGACAACAGAGCCAAGGCTCACACCTGTCCCAATGGGGTGGACAAAACTAATCAACAGGGTCATGAATCTCCCATGCTCCCTCAATGTTTCATCCTTCTGCTTCTTTATAACACACAAGAACCTGACAGATCTGGATTTTTGTATTTTCCTCTGGAATTAGCCAAAGAGGGAGAAGAAGTAGGGAAAACTTGGGGAGAAGCAACAACACTTAAAGGGGTCTGCCAAGCTCTGGGGATGCTCTGATGCCATGCTGACCCCATCGTATGTAGAAAGCTCTCCACTGTGAACCCAGAGTCCCACTGTGGAAAGAGACAAACCTAAATGTGTCTGCACAGGAAATGTAGAATCAGGTGCATTATCTTTTCCCCAGCCCATTATCTTATTCTCTTTAGAGCCTGCCACCTAATTTCTTGAAGGCCCTGGTCTTATGAGCATGAATGAATTGAGTGACTTGTGTCCCAGTAGGAAGCAAAATTGTAAAGCAGGCCACTACAGTCTGTTCTGAGCCTCCGGCAATATTAGCTTTTTGTGCTAAAAGGGGCACACTCAAGGGCTCCTGCTTCCACTCCCAGAGAACCTGCTTTAATGGTGACCTGCTGGGAAACATTGCCCCGTTCTTTGTCACCTAAGACCTCAGCAAGTCAAATGGTAGGAATTACACGCCTGGTAAGAAAGGAGGCTGTCCTAGGCAGGTGGGCAGTGGAGATATTTTTAGGTAGGCAGAGCCTCCGAGAATCCATCAAATCACAGACGCCCTCCCACTCCGCCTTTGTGCCAGCTTTAAATGTGGGTTGAATATTGTGGTGGCACAAAGATACCATGCCTCCTGCCACTGGGCGGCTATGCTCCCCTTGTGACTTCTGTGGCTATTCGGGCCTCCTGCGTCCTGCTGCTCACCTCAGCCTAAAGAGGAGTGGGCTGCCTCTCTGGACTAGCCACATGCCCCAGAAGAGAAGGATGCTCCTGCTAATTGCACAGCCTCCCCGGGATGCAAATCCAGCAGCTCCTGGGAGATTTAAAATCATATATGTGGGGCTGGAGAGATGGCTTGGCAGTTAAGTTGTTTGCCTGCAAAGCCAAAGGATCCCAGTTCAACTCTCCAGGACCCATATAAGCCAGATGCACAAGAGGCGCAGGTGTCTGGAGTTTGTTTGCAGTGGCTGGAGGCTCTGGTGCGCCCATTCTCTCTCTCTCTCTCTCTCTCTCTCTGTCTGTCTCACTGCCTCTTTTTCTCTCATAAATAAATAAATAAATAAATAAATAAATAAATAAATAAATAATATTAAAATCATATATGCCCCAGCAAGATCTGGGTGCTGGGAGAGGAACTTCTAGCAGATCAGGACAATTCCTCAGTCAGTATGAACCATTCAGAAAAAAAGAAATTGATTATCATGCAGGGGAGCTAAGACAGCCTGGGCAAGGACAGAACAGTCAGGAGATGCGGCTACTGACCCTGGCTCTGCCACTCAGCATCTACATGACCTTAAAAAATCACTTCTGCTCTCTAGGTCTCAATTTCCTTATCTGTAAATGAGAAATTTGGATAGCAGTTACCTAAATTCCTTTTAACTCTTTATTATTTAGATACAATATATCTAATATTTTATTTATTTAGTTATGAGAGAGAGAATGGGAGCACCAGGGCCTCTAGCCACTGAAAACGAACTCCAGATGCATGTGCCACCATATGTATTTGACTTACATGGGTACTGGGAAATCGAACCTGGGTCCTTAGGCTTCACAGGCAAGCGCCTTAACCACTAAGCCATCCCTCCAGTCCTATAATACTATCTAATTTGCAAATGTCTTCTAGGCAGTGTATATAATGATTCAGTAAAGTTTGAAATTATGATATGTCCAGACTCAAAGACACATGCTTTCCTTAATTTGATTCATATTCTTGAAAAAAGTAGTTTGTTATATCTGGGAAAGGCAGAGAGGGGGCTGCGGAGGGCCTCATTCCACTTTGTTTGCTGGTATAGATTCAGCCAACAGGTTTTCATTAATTTGACCGGACCGGCAACCGAAGTGCTCATATCTCCTGTCTGTTCTGAGAACGAACGACTCTCTTGCTGGAGGCTTTCTTCCTGTGCCATCTGTACCAGTTAGATCACTTTTGGTTTGTTGTCACAGACACCCTAACTCCAACAGACTAAAGCCAAACAAAGAACATGTATTGTTCCATAGAGCGGGGCCATCATCACTCAGGTTCTCCTCTGTCCTCAGCTCGGCATCCGCTGCATTTCTCCGTGTTGTAGGAGGAAGCGTGCTTTGTGATGAGCTCCCAGGGCTACGCACAGCTATGGTGAAGTCTACGTCAGTTGGGACAATCCGAGCTGCAAATAACAGAGAATATGATTCAATTTTTTTTTTCGTCACATCATACAACATAGAATTCAAAGATGGAGTGTAATCCAGGCTGGCTCACCCTGCGCCTCATGGATGTTGTCAAGGTGCTGGTATTTTTCACCCATCATGGTCACCGTCACCTCTTTTATCATAGCTTCTCTTGTGGCCACACAATGGCAGTTGAAATTCCAAGTGTCAAAACCAGACTCTGAAACATGCCAGAAAAGAAGAGAAGCACCTCTTCCTCAGTTTCTCTTCAGAAAGAAGGAAACAATACTTCTAGCATGTGGCATTTCATGTCCACCCCTCAACCAACCACTGATATGGAGGATACAGTTTCCATGGTTAGCTTAGATGAGTGGGTTTTTTTGATAAAGGAGGATTTGCTAGTGCCCTAATGGGACAATATGAGAATATCAGAGATTTTTTTTTTAAATTTATTAGAGACAGAGAGAGGGAGTGGGGAGAGAATGGGTGTGCCAGGGCCTCTAGCCACTGCAAATGAACTCCAGACACATCAGCACCTTGTGCATATGGCTTACATGGGACCTGGAGAATTGAACCTGGGTCCTTAGACTTCACAGGCAAGTACCTTAATTGCTAAACCATCTCTCCAGAGCAACATTTTGTAAAAGACATTTATTTATTTACAAGCAGATAAATACAGAGAGAGAGAGAGAGAGAATGAGAAAGAAAGTATATGGTTGCATCAGGACCTCCAGACAGTGTAAACAAACTCCAGATGCATGCACCACTTTGTGCATCTGGCTTATATGAGTACTGGGGAATTGAACAAAGGTCATTAGGCTTTGCAGGCAAGTACCTTAACCACTGAGAAATTTCTCCAACCCCAGAGACTGTTTTCTGAGGTCGGGTCTCACTCTAGCCCAGGCTGACCTGGGATTTACTACATAGTCTCAGGGTGGCCTCAAACTCACAGCGATCCTCCTACCTTTGCCTCCCAGTGCTGGGATTTTTAAAAGTGTGCACCACCTCACCTGGCTCCAGAGACTTTTTTTTTATTGTCACAACTTTGTAACAGGGGAGTGTTATTGGCATCTAGTGGTCAGAGGGCAGGGGTATTGCTAAGCATTTTACAATATAAAACCTTCCGACCTGCTCTAGACAACAGTCTTGCTCCAAATGTCTGTAGCTTGGCTAGTCACTATAGCAGTTACCTTCTCGTTGGGACAAAACACTTGATCAGAAACAGCCGATGGGAAGAAAAGGTCTATTTAGGCTTACAGTTTAAGAGGAAGCTTCACCTTGGCAAATAGAAGCATGACAGAGCAGGCAGCTGGGCAACACATCTTGTCACAGAAGGAAGTTGTCTGAGTAACTAGCTCTGAACACACAGTAGACTGGACTTATAAATGCATCTCAAAGCCTGCCTCCAGTGAAACATTTCCTCAGCCAAAGCTTCGCCTTTCAAAGGTTGGGAATTAAGTATGAGACTTACTCATAAACACATGAGGCTTTTGGGGACATTTTATATTCAAACCACTGCCATCACTTAGGACAGAATGGGTGTTGGAGGGTCAATTGGCCATAATGTCTTCTTACCTGAGGAAAAGTTGGTTTTTCCCAGCATTTCCAGCTAGATCCTGTATTTTATGATATAAAGTCTGACAAGATCTGGCAGGTTCAAGGTGATATGGCTATAGACATAAAATCTGATGTGACTGCACCACATGTCCACCTCTAAACAAATAACTGTGTGTAGGAAAATGGGATGCAATGTTCGCTATAAGCTTATAAGGCAGCATGTTCCACATGGAAGCCAGGCTGGAGTCAACTCTACCTACAGCACATGACCTGAGAGGAAAGAAAGGGTGATGGCTTAAATAGTAATCAACGTGAAAAGAACAGACACTAGGCAGAAAACAGCAACAACAAGAGCTCTGTCTTCTCATGGAGAGCCTATGCACAAGAACCATGTGACAGGGGGCAGTGATGGGAGGCCAGTGGGAGCCCTCCAGAATGTGCTCATTCCATAAGGCAGTATTGTACTATGGTTTTAAGTCCCTCTCTCTGGACAGCACCTTTCATCCTTGGAGATGCTCACTTGATCTAGAGAAGAAGAATCAGAAGCAGATGAGAAGAGGAGGAGGCAGCTAAGAGTGGAGAGAGAGAGAGAGAGAGAGAGAGAGAGAGAGAGAGAGAGAGAGCACACACTGAGGTACAGGTGTCCTCATTGTCCCCAACTCAGATGGCTTCCCTGCCTTGGAAACTCATCTTTATGACCTAGAGACTCTAGCCCAATGGTCCCCTGGCTTCAGCTGGGTTTGGCCTATAAGGATGAAAAGAAGAGAGGAGAGAGGATGGAGACATTGGGATATTTATTCATCCTTCCTCCTCCCTGACTTGTCTGGTAGTGACTAGATCCACTATGATTCACACTTCTGTCGGATGCTTTCCCTAGAAATTACTTACTCCTTTTGTTGTCATCAGGTCTAAAGGTGGCATTAATGCCCTGATGGGTCCTTCTTAGGTGACTCAGCACTTTCCATTGGCTCCCTTATGCCTACCAACACATCTGTAAACAGTTCCTTTTTTATAAAGTCTCTGATTGTAGCTGTT
Source organism: Jaculus jaculus (assembly GCF_020740685.1). Lineage (NCBI taxonomy): Eukaryota > Metazoa > Chordata > Mammalia > Rodentia > Dipodidae > Jaculus > Jaculus jaculus. Next base: position 16,821,941 of record NC_059105.1, read on the forward strand.
TCTACAGCATATGTCTCTACAGCAAGCAGGTGACAAGGAAAGATTCATTCATGCTAGACTGTCAGGACACCATGTACATGGATCACTCCCAGTGCCTCATAGGCCTAAAGAACAGCAGCTCGTACCTTTGCCTTAGGACCTACACTTTTGGAAATGCCTAATAGTTAAAGGGGACAGATTTAGGGCTGGAGAGATGGCTTAGCGGTTAAAGCATTTGCCTGCAAAGCCAAAGGACCCAGGTTCAATTCCCCAGGACCCACGATAGCCAGATGCACAAGGGGGCACACGTGTCTGGAGTTCGTTTGCAGTGGCTGGAGGCCCTGGTGTGCCCATTCATTCTCTCTTCTCTCTCTCTCTCTCTCTCTCCCTCTTTCTTTGTCAAATAAATAAATAAATAAATAAAAATATATTTTAAAAAAGGACAGATTTAAAGATGACTTCTTCCCCTCGCCCTCCAATTCCTACCATCTTCTTCTCCCTAGTGTCTCAGCAAGTAACAAAGGGTGTTAACTATGCTACATTAGATAATAGTACCACCTCTGACACACTTGTAATGTGCCAGACACTGTGCCAACACTTATGTGCTTGGTCTCTTTTAATCTCCATAACAAACTATTGGGAGGAAACCATTACTTTTCTCATTTTATCGATAAGGAACTAAGTTACTTGCCCCCAAATCAAGTAGCTTATAAGTAGCCATGGCAATGAATACCAGTGCTCACCAATTATCTCTCATCTTCATCTTCCTGGACACATGGAAAAACTATATTTCCCATCTCCTTTTGAAATCAGATGGAGTCTTGTGACTAGTTTCGTCAATGTCTTGTGACTTCAAGTGATAAGGTATTCTGGCTGACACATGTCAGAGATGACATGTGCTGTTTAATGCCTTCTTCCTGAGCCACAGTAGCCATGGGGGCATGTGTGGAAGCAAAGATGCCACAAGGTAAGTGTGACTTGGATTGCTGAGCTGCTGTATGAGGACCACTGCCCTGCAGTCACCTAGAGCTGCACCGACTTAGTGTAAAAGCAAAGTGCTTTTGTGTTAAGCAAAGGAAAACTTGGAGGTATTTGTTACTACAGCAAAGTATGACCTACTTGGAAACAATGAAGGAGCTAAAATGAAAACCAAGTTCTTTTGAACCATTAGTCAGCATCTCTAACCATGTGGGAATAGTGCTTTCTTGCTTATTCATCAAAGGAGAGACTTCTTGGAAATTATGACCTTGAAAGGATGAGGAAAGGATGCAGATGAAAAAGCGCTCATGAAAATGACTACTATTTAGGAAGAAAGGAGTTAAGGAAAGGTGAGTGGGCAATCATGCCTGTCTTGCCTTTGCTTCCCAGAGCAATAAGGAAAAATTTAAAAGCGAGTAATCTTTGGAAAAATGTCAGTGGACAGTGCCTCAGAGATGTTTTGCTCTTGACTAGGGAACTGATGGTGGCTCCCCCTCACTGAAAACAGTCTGCAGGCCAGTGTTGAGGGAAGTGTAAACGACAATGCTGTCTGTTTTGGAAAAGAAGCACCAAGCCACAGGCCCATGAAAAAATTGACAGAGCTTCTGTTCGGCCCATTGTCTCCCTGTGTGGTTTGTGTCTTTCTTGGTTCAATAAGGACAACTTGCTGGTTTGAGACTGTTTATTAATTTCAGCTTCCTCTGTCTTTCAGTCCTCTGTCATAGTCACTTTCAAACCCCAAAGATGGGCAAGTCAGGTCTTTGTGTCTAAAGTTTGGAAAGAGCCCATAATGAGGCCAGCATCCATGTTATCTAAAAGCACTTTGTAATGAATTGCATGGGGTTACTAGGAAACTGGAGCTTAAAGGGATTACATAGGAAACTGACATGCTAAAATGACCTCTTTTTCTTGAGTAAAAACAGATAATGTTTTCTATTGGAGGAACAAATATTTGACAAATATAAACCTGTTGTTCACATGTGGAGATACCCATGGATGAGGACAGAGAGTGGCCAGGCCGGCCCATATTCCTGAGCAGGTATATGTGGGCCCCCAAACTGGGAATAGCTACGAGAAGATTCTCCAATTAGCATCACGTTTACATTTTATTATCAACTATATTTGTTTACTAAGAGGCTTCCCTGTTTATTATAGTTATTATGTCTGTCAATAAGAGATAATATGTTAGAATTTCACAAATATGTGCAAATTCCACAAATCTTGCCAGCCCTAGCTAGGACCAAATCCCAAGAACAGTTACTTCCCAAGGAGGCCTGGGAATTCTTTAGTTAAAAAGAAATTATCCTACCCAATAGGACTGCGAACCTTCTACGTAAGGAATTTGTGACAGCTTCAGCGCTGGACCCCAACCCATGCTTCAGGTCCCTTGTTGTGCACGGCTCTTACTTCCTATGTGTATCAGTTACCTCCTCCTTGCTGAGAAAAGCCAGGTGCACAAAGTGGCATGTACATCCTGAGTTCATTTGCAGTAGCAAGAGGCCCTGGTGTACCCATTCTCTGTCTGTCTCTCCCCCATCTCATTTTCTCTCAAATAAATAATATATAAATAAATAAATACATTTTGTAAAAAAAAATCAGCTTAAAGGAGAAAGGGTTTATTTCAGAATGTGGTTCCCAGTTACAGCTCATCATGGTGGGGAAGGCATGGTGGCAGCCGCTTGAAGCAGATCCAATCATATTTAGCCCCCAGAGAGGGAGCAGAGTGATGGATGCCAGTGCTCAGCCAGCTCTCTCCTTTTTATACCACCTAGGACTTCAACCTACTGAATGATGCTACCCACAGTTAAGGTGGGTCTTCCTACATCAATTATGCCTAATCAAGATCATCCCTCACAGACATGCTCAGAGGCTAACCTCATGCACATAGTCAGTCATTGGTGATCCCAGGTCTTGTTAAATTGACAATCAATATATACCACCACAGTATGTGCGCTTTCGTTTCCCTTCTTCCACAGTCCTCCAGCATAGGAACGAACCATTCCAATTTCTAGATTAGGCAACTAAGGCCCTGAGAAATCAAGAGTATATCTAAGATCCAAATACAAACCCATGCTTTACTTCTTATATACAATGCAGATATGCATGCAAGCTCACGTGTGCAGGCACACACACACACGCCCACAAAGGCACGCTCATCACTCCACCCACATGCCCCACATAAGTACTTTGGCCAGTTTCTCCAATGTGCACAAGGGAGTTTGCTAAAGAGACTTTCTGGGAGGGTCAGAGCCAGGGCCAGACCCAGGAAGTAGAGTCTCTACATTAGGAAAGAAGAACTATGGGCTGGAAAGATGGCTTAGCTGTTAAGGTGTTTGCCTGCAAAGTCAAAGGACCTCAGTTTTATTCTCCAGGACCCAATGTAAGAGAGATGCAGAAGGTGGCACATGTGTCTGAAATTCATTTGCAGTGGCCAGAGGCCCTGGCATGCCCATTCTCTCTCTCTCTCTCTTTAACAAATTAAATTAAATTAAGAAAAAAAAGAAGTATGACTCCATGTCAAAGTAAGACCACCGGCAATGAGAAGAGGCTGTACTGTTTGCTCAGTAAGTTAGAAAACACAATGTCTTGCTGTGGAGTTAGCAAACCGAAATTTATGGTTTGTCTGTTCATGGACAAAGTTGGCCAAGCAGGACATTAAATGTCATGAGTTAGATCTCTTAGTACATATAATAACACCTGCCCTTACAGATGTTCTGGGTAGCACAGGCTGTGGCCCATCAGTGATGCTCTGCATCCTGTGGCCTCTGGTGACGTCAGCAGTAGGAGTCAGGACAGCTGTGGTCATCATGCAACGAGCGGGCTGTACTGAGAGTCATGTGCCAGGCACCATGCAAAGTGCTTTACATTCATTCCCCCACTTAATCTTTATACAGTTCTGCGAAGCTGCCTTGTTTTGTTTGTAGGCAAGGAAACAGCATGGAGAAGTTAAGTGAGGTGGCCAAGGTGACAAAAATCATGAATTATCAAAATCAAGACTCACCACTCCACTGTATGCTCACTAGCAGAGCTCTAAGCCGGGCTTTGTGTACTCCATACTCTTGATTACCCTGGTCTTGTTTACAAGACTACAGCCTAGATTTTAGCCCGTTACTTTACCTTTTGTTTTGTTTTGGTTTTTTGTTTGCTTGTTTTTTTTTTGAGGTAGGGTTTCACTGTAGCTCAGGCTGACCTTGAATTCACTATGTAGTCTCAGGGTGGCCTCGAACTTGTGGCAATCCTCCTACCTCTGCCTCCCGAGTGCTGGAAATAAAGGTGTGAGCCACCATGCCCAGCAACTTGGCTTTTTATTACTTTTGTTTTTTTTTTTTTTTCTAATTTGTCAAGGTAGGGTCTCATTCTAGCCCAGGCTGACCTTGAATTCACTATGTAGTCTCATGGTGGCCTTAAAATCTGAGCAATCCTCCCACCTCTGCCTCCCAAGTGCTGGGATTAAAGGTGTGCACCACCATGCCCAGCCTGCTTTTTATTACTTTTTATTTTTTATAGATAGAGTCTTGCTTTAGCTCAGGCTGACCTGGAATTCACTATGTAGTCTCAGGGTGGCCTCGAGCTCACAGTGATCCTCCTACCTCTGCCTCCCGAGGGCTGGGGTTAAAGGCATGCATGACCACACCTGACTCTATTTTACTACTTTTTATATTGAAGTGTTTACTTACATACAATAGATTATAACAATCTTAAGTGATAGCTGAGTGGGCTTTTAACCAATATTTATGTAGTAGCTTTCTATCACAATAACTATTTCTAAACAGATAAAATGATAAATATTATAGGAAACACATTTTAAAAAATCTCCAGGTAATGTTATTTAGGTCATAGTTCTATAGCATGCATAAGTGTAGTTTAACACAAATTCTTACTATGTCATATAGAAGCCCAAACTCCATTATATTGGACACTATGAATTCTAATACTCAAAATACATAAAGTGCATAAACTATAATGTTCTAGGGTTTTGTGCCCACGTTAATTCTACTTCCTATCTCGTGCATAGATAAAATTTTGTGCTCTCTGTGCAAGGAAGAATAGACACATCCTGTGAATTCCCCAGGAGAAGAGGGCATATAAATTCAAGGTTTTATTATTGTTCTGTAAGTATCTAGAAATCAATATTTCTATCTGTCTCAGTATCGATCTACATGTGCACACCAGGCAGCCATTTAAAACGGGCTCTTTTTAAAGCAACGTTGCATTAAGTGGGCCTTCTGTTAGGGTGGGTTGTGTGTACATGGTTACAGTCTGTAGGATGTGGATGTCACTGTACTCCTGTGAGCTGGGGGAGCTTGAAGTAAGTACAGCTCACATTCTGATGAAAAGCTACACATGCATGTGTCCACGTCCTTCTCAGACTCTTATAATTTCATGCACTATCACATGTCACTCAAAGATATGTTGTTAGTAGGGCATGGTCTATGGAGGGCTTCTCCTTGTGAAAGAAAAAAAAAAAGATGCCTTCACGCCGTGGGACCTCTTGTGGAATGGAAACATCAGAAGAGCCTGGGGAAGCATCAGCTGGCTCCTTCATCCAAGCCGGGCAGAGCAGGCAGCTTGCCTCCTCAGCACAATTGAGAGGCAGGGTCCGTCTATCATGTCCACTGTCTCATTGCAGGCATGTTGAATATTTAATAATACCATTTGCCTTCCCAGAAAAAGAGCTCAGAAAGGACTAAATAGGGCACAGGAGGTGGGCATCAGGGCTGGTGCTGGCCAGAAACAAGCTGGCCAGTTTTGGGCCTTGAGAAGCATCCCAACCTAGAAACCCCAGCACATGGGGAGGTGGCAGGGAGAAGGGGCCATCTGGGGGGCTTCAGGCCCCGGTCAGGAGCCTTGGGAAAGAAGAGGATGTACTGAGCTGATGATATCAACTGACCATGCCATGTGGTGAGATGGAAACCAGAAACTTCTTTTCCACTCACACTTGAGCTTGGCTCAGATTCAAGATACCACAGTGTATTTCATGGGAGGCTGATGCTAGAAAGAAACAGGTTTCTTCTCCCCCCCCCCCCCCACCATTCCAAGCAAGCTGTATCAGTTAATTTCTGGCTGCTGGAAGAAAATACCTGACCAGAAGCAGCCTAAGGAAGGAAAGGATTTTCTCTCAGCCTATGCCTTTGAGGGGAAGTGTCCATTATGCCAAGGAAGGCACGGCAGGATCAAAAAGCTGGCTTCACAACATCACATCGACAGAGAGAAATTAGAGAGTGATGAACATTGAATGATCAGCTACTTTCTCCCTTTTAGACTGTCCAGGAACCCAGCTCATGGGATGGCGCCACCAACACCTGGGTGGCTCCTACTCTGAAAAACTCCTTAACAGATGTGCCAAGAGATTTGTTTCCATGGTGATTCTAAATCCTTTCAAATTGACAACCAGAGATTAAGGCACAAGGTAAATGTTTTACAGATCAAGAAACTGAGGTCCTGGTTACAGGCCAATCTCTATAGTCATATAGCTGAGAGATGGCCAACATGTTTCCACTCTTAATCTACTTCTGGCCTGTTCCCTGCTCAACAAACCAAGTGGTCTTCTAGACAGAAGCTATACCACAGTACTGCACTTCAAGCCATCCAAGTGAGATTTTAAAAACAGAAATTCATTGCTTCCAATCCTTCATGGCCTCCCTGTGTCTCCCTGTGCCTCACTTAGACTTCAGTGCAAACTCCTTCCCTGTTGTCAAATTACTTTCCACAGGATTCTCATGCTACATTCAAATTTCATCCTCCCTCATCCTCCCTCTCATTCCTTTGCCTTCCACTGGCCTTCTTTCTGTAACCCTAGCATACCACCCCATTCCCACCTGTGCTTGCTGACTTCTCCGTTGAAACTCCTTGCCTCGGATCTTCACATCAGTAGTTCCCTCTCCCCTTTTGTGTCTAAATGCAGGGATGGCTTCCTTGTCCTCACCATCTATTTTCTTCTATCAACACACATGTTGATGACTCATTCCCAGCCATTACTCTGTTCAGTTTCCTTACAGCATTTCTGCCATAAGAAATCAGCTTTTTCTAATCATTGCTTACTTGTCTGTTTTCCACACAAGGCTATAAACTCTATAGGTGTGAAAGACTTCGGCTGTCTTGTTTCCTACTGGATACCTATCCCTGGAAATGGTATAGGGCTCCAGTGGTGAAGGAATGAGTCTCTATTTGGCACCATCTCCATTTCACCATGTTGCACTTGTTGATAATGACTTGGAAGTTATTCAAAGTTATACAAAGATAATGTGAACTCATGTCCAGGGAGTGGATAGTTCTGCTGTATTCTCTCTCTCTCTCTCTCTCTCCTGCCTCCTAAGTGCTGGAGTTAAAGGTGTGTACCACCACACCCAGCATGTCTGCTGTAGTCTTATGGTAGCTGATAAGTGGAAGGTGGGATCCCAGCTTTGAGTTTAGTCTTTAAGAGTCAATGTTCTGCAAAGTGGATAAGTACCACCTGTCTCAACACCACCCAAGAATCTGGAGGAAAGTGCACATACTAATTCATATATACAAATTCAATCTCTGAAGGTGACAGTCTATACAGGAATCTGAACTTTGAACAAGCACTATGGTAGTCCTATTTCATGAGTCACAGCTCAGCCAGTAAGCATACTGAAACACATTCCTGCCCACTGAGCTCTCACATTGGTGGCTGCATTGCTTCATGATTGATCAAGCTCTACCTGAGATCTGAGTAGGGAACTTTGCAACACAGAAAACATGAAAATAGTGACTGATATAATGAGCTTTTATGTATGAGTTATAATTTGCTGTGTAACAAACTACCCTAGAATTGGTAAGCCACACCCATTCAGGGATATTTATTTTTTATTTTTTATTTTATTTTATTTGAGACAGAGAGAGAGAGAGAGAGAGAGAGAGAGAGAGAGAGAGAGAGAGCGCACCAGGGCCTCTGGCCACTTTAAACAAACTCCAGATGCATGCACCACCTTGTGCATCTGGCTTACATGGGTCCTGGAGAATCGAACCTGGGTCCTTTGGCTTTGCAGGCAAACACCTTAACTGCTAAGCTATCTCTCCAACCCCCAGGGACACTTCTGTTCAGAAGGAACTCCTTGCAAAGGATAGGGCAAGAGGACATGGAGCAAGAGCAAAAAAAAAAAAAAAAAAGACAGGAAATTAAAATCCACTTCAATTCCCCTCTTATCTGTGGCTCGGTGACAGGCTTGAGTAGGGAGGAGGCTGGAGGTACTGGCTAAGATGAGGCTGCAATGTAACTTTGGATTTATATCATCCTTAGGTAAGGGAACTGGGCTTGGAGTAATGACTGTGGTGATGGTGGACATTACATGACATCACTGACCTAGGCTAATAGCATCGAAATAAATAAGCATAATAACAACAACCACAAGTCCCCATGAGGTTTTAATTCTAGAAGTGGAAGAAAATGGTACCAACATTTCTTTCTCATGAGTTCTTAGTTATTCAGGACTGAGTCTCCACCATGTCCTCAGGTTCAACGAAGGCGTCTCAAAACTGTCTTTCTTCCGAAGTGTTCAGACCTCTCTCTGTTGAGAATGGACTTTGGTAGAGAGGCAGACTTCTCCATGTGTTACAGGTAGGGACAGAGATGGTGAGGAGACAGGTGGCTTGAAATGACTGCATCTGTCTGGTCGTTTCTGTAGGATGGGACTTCAGGCCCGGCTGAGCTGGAGCCCCGGTGCGGGCACATTCGTGAGCATCTTCCTCAAAGAGTGGGCCAACACTGCCATCCTTTCAGGCACAAGAGGGAATGGATCCATTTCCGAGCTCACTCGTATAGTGAATGTTTGGCAGGACTCCCTTTATGAATTGTTATGTGAAGGGCCTTGGTTCCTCACTAGAGGATAGCCTCTGCTCCTCACTAAATGGAATTCTCTGCATCTGGTTTCCATCAGAGTAAGCAGGTGAGATGAGCCAGAGAAGTGAACAAGTAACATGGAAATCACAGTTTTTGTAGCAACACTCCATCTCTTTTCCCCTTGTGTTCAATTTATTAAAAACAGGTCACTGGGTCCATCCACACACATCTTCTAGAAGCTCCCTATCATGCCTTAGCCTGAATTTTGGACTATCACTTGGGACACAGTATGATAGACAAATAACAGTGTAAGGATTCCATGTGGTACCTAGAAATTTAAAGGAAAGCAACATTGTTGTAAGAATATCAAAGATTCAGGTTCCAGGATGCTTCTGTCAGACTCTTACCTTTGGGGTTCATCAGCTGTGTGGCTTTAGGTTCAGTTTCTTTAAGCCAAAGATGGAAAATAAAGCCTAATGAATTTTGAGGACCAAAAATCACTTTCAGTCAGGTATAATGGTTTGCACTTGTAATCTTGGCACTTGAGGGGGAGCTCAGGCAGGTGGATAAAAAGTTAAGGCTCTCCTAGGAGTAAGTTCAAGGCCAGACTAGACTATATAATGAGCCTGGTTTTCAAAATGAAAACCACTTCGGATTTTTTTTTTATTGCTGTTGTTAAAAAGGATACTTGTCAAAATGCACATTTTTGGGTTGCTCCACAAGAAATTCTTTTTCAATACACATGGACCGTATCTGTTGTGGTTTGAACATGCAGTGTCCCCCACGGGCTTATATGCTTGAATATTTGATCTTTTGACTGGCAGTGCTGTTTGGGAAGGTTATGGAAACTTGCTGAGGGGGGCCTTGATGTTTTACACCTCAGCCCCACTTGCTGTTCCCTGCTCAAATTCCTGGCTGTAGATGAAATTTGGTCCTCTGGCCTCATGCTCCTGGCACTGTGCCTTCCATGCCATGATGGACTGTACCCCCTAAAACTGTGAAATAAACCCTTCCTGCCTTAAGCTTCCTTTTATCTGGTGTTTTGTCACAGTGGTGGATAAAGTAAACAATGCACTACCCAAGGATTTCTTTGTCCCTCGCTTTCTTTCTCTCTCTCTTTAATCATATATATATATTGTTTTTAGAGAGAGAGAGAGAGAGCACATTAGGACCTCTTGCCACTGAAAACAATCTCCAGATGCATGTGCCACTTTGTGTGTATGGCATTACAAGAATACTGGGAAACTGAACCCAGGCAAACAAGCTATGCAAGCAAGTGCCATCTCTCCAGGCCCACCCAACCCCCGCCCACTTTCTCTTTTGTTTTTCGAGGTAGAGTCTCATTTTAGTCTAGCGTGATCTGGAATTCACTATGTAGTCCCAGACTGGCCTTGAATTTACAGCAATCCTCTTACTTCTGTCCTGAGTGCTGAGATTAAAGGAGTACACCACTACATATGACTCAATCTTTCCTTCCTTCCTTCCTTCCTTCCTTCCTTCCTTCCTTCCTTCCTTCCGTCCTTCCGTCCTTCCGTCCTTTCTTCCTTCCTTTATTTTCCTCTTTCTTCCTTGCATTCTGACAAGATTTCATTGGCTGGCCTTAAACTCATGATCTTCCTCTTCAGCCTCTGAGGTACTGGGATTATAAGTGTACACCAACATGCCCAGTGAGAATGCCTATTCCAAGACACTTTTAAGTACCTGTGAAGAAAGTGCCTGCTCCAGTATATGATCTCTATTAATAATTTGCATACTAATAGAAACTATACAATTATTCTTAAGGGACCATATATTTAAAGAGAGTCATTGGGGTCACTGAAAATATAGAAAAGCAAATTATAATGAAGATTAGAGGATGTAAGAATTCTAGCCCTTGCTTGAGACTTTACTGCGTGATCTTATACTCAGAGCTGTCCAATCTTTCTGCGCTCCTATTTTTATTTATTTTTTAATCTTGAGGCTGGAAAGATTGCTCAGTGGTTAAAGGCTCAAAGCCTGATAGCCCATGTCAATTTCCCCAGCTACCTACATAGAAACCAGATGGGCAGCAGTAAGAGAAGTTAGCATACAGACACAAATAAACTAAAAAATTTAAAAGTCTATAAATTCTTCTCTGTCTTTCGCTTAGGCTAATAAGTAACAGGAATAGTTGGCTGGAATCTCCATGTTTGGAGAGTGGAGTACAGCGGCCTCCATAATGAATCTCTTCTAAATTTCCAGGTGTCCTGATATTTCTTCTGTAGACTCTTCCTTGCAGCCTTTCTTTCCACTGCTCTTTCTCTGATTCATATGATCACCGCATCTCTGTATGCACTGAAATATATCTGGAAACAACCTCATTTAAAAGAATAAATCTATTAAGGAGCTGAAAACTTTCTGGCATGTAATGAAAATTATTGATTGCCCCCCCCACACCTGTTAGCAATGAAATCCCATCCAGTTAATTAACCTGCTCAGTGATAAAGTTTATTTTTGCCCTTCACCTTCAACTCCAAATCTTTAAAACCATTAAAACAAGTACCTGCTCAATGAATAAATCTCACAGAGCAGCATTTAAAACCGTCTGTAATCTAGCTCAAGTCTACTTTTCTACCTTTTCTTCTACTATTTGCCCCCAAGCATCTTCCAGCTCAGCCAGCTGGAAGAGCCTGAGTGGTTGGCGTGCCCACTGCCAAGAGTACGCTTCCTGGGCTGGAGAGATGGCTCAGCGGTTAAGCGCTTGCCTGTGAAGCCTAAGGACCCCGGTTCGAGGCTCGGTTCCCCAGGTCCCATGTTAGCCAGATGTACAAGGGGGCGCACGTGTCTGGAGTTCATTTGCAGAGGCTGGAAGCCCTGGCGCGCCCATTCTCTCTCTCCCTCTATCTGTCTTTCTCTCTGTCTCTCTCGCTCTCAAATAAATAAATGAAAAAAAAATTAAAAATAAAAATTAAAAAAAAAAAAGAGTACGCTTCCTTCCCCTCCACTAGTCACGGCCTAACTCTGTTCAGATGCCATTGCTTGCAAAAGGCTTCTCCAGAGCTCCAGCACCTATCTCCTCCTCCCCCGACATTTTCCATCTCTAATTGCTGTCAACTGTATCGCCTCTCTATTCTGCACACTCCTAAAACTTTCATATCCTCATACCACTCACCATGTCATGGTTTACACTATGACTGCGTACATGTTCACAGTGGGAAACTCTTGAGCGCGCAGTTCCAACCATTTCACTTTGTGTTTCCATATCTTTCAACACCATTCTTCACCTATGACTGGTGTTCAGTAATTTTTTTTTTTTTTCTGGTGTTTCGAGGTAGGGTCTCACTCTAGCTTGGGCTGACCTGGAATTCATTATTCTCAGGATGGCTTCGACTCACGATGATCCTCCTACCTCTGCCTCCCGAGTGCTGGGATTAAAGGTGTGCACCACCATGACTGGCTCGGTAAATATTTTTAAATTTTTAAATAGAGACTCATGGGTTGAATATTTTCTTTACAGCTGCTTTTACTCTTGAGGCTCATGATTCAGCCCCAACTTAAATGGAATGTAGCTCAACTTAAAGGGAATGTAGCTCAGTGAGGTATTTTCTAGGGTTTACATGATTCTTTAAGCAGTCTCAAGTTTCTAAGGCTTTCTGAAGACACTCATACTGGTTTTCCCCCATCCTTAGAAGTTTTCTGTATATGGAAATATATCCCCTTTCCACAGAAGGGTGAAGAAACAGTCTTTATATGGCCATTGCCCATGTCTGCAATGCCGCCCACAGGCTCTGAATCTGCTCTGAGATGTGTCTTCTATCTCCTGCTCCAGTTTACTTGTGCCACACAACTAGAACGGGCATTTCATGAGCATAAAATGTTAAAATCAATATTAGATGGAGCATTTATGAGGGCATTTATATGATATGTCTGGGCTGAAAGGGAGAACTGTGTAGCCCCACTAAAACAAAGGGTCCCTTATTCATTCATTCATTTTTCTGGTCATCTACTGGACTTCAGGTTTTGTGTTACGTGCCGCTGGTATAAATACAGTGGTTCATTCGAGGAGCTTTGAGTCATATGAAGGGAGACAGGTATATAATGGAGTAATTTTTATAGAGTGATTTGCATGATACCAGAGGCAAATCGAGTGTGCAGAACACAGAGGATTTTGATAAACTTCTCTTCGAAGCAGGATTCATGCAGGTATCGATAATCTAAGTATTATTATGAGTCATCTAAAGAATCAGCATCTTATTCAAGCACATCTCTTGGACAGGGTTTCAGTGTCCACATCAGATGCTGGGTATGATTCAGCCAAGTAGCCATGCTGGGTTAACCAAAACCTAGATACAGGTCTTTGCTCCTTTGAGCTCATGGGAATGAGTCATTGGTGGAGATGCCAACACAAGTGTAGTTTTCTTATGATTCACTGGGCTGAACTTTATGCCAGTGATATTTTGATGTGGTGATTTTGCATGCTACTATGTCTATGGCCCCAATAGTGCTAAAGGCATTGTCATAATTAGCTCAGCTGTCTTGATGACTCATTCGAATGTCTTCTCAAAATCTATGATCCTGACAGGGAGGGGGAGAGAGAGAGAGAAGGATAAGGGAAGAGAGAAGAGCGAGAGGAGACAGAAGAGAGGGAAGAGAGGAGAAGAAAGTAGTGAGAATAGACTTATGAGGCAAGGCAAGAAAGAAATCTGGTCTACAGTTGTAAATAATGAGTGTTTCTACAATCCACCCTAAGTTGCCTTCATGTTCAAACCCTTCACATTTAAGGATACTCTTTTGCTCACTAAAGCTAAAGTGGATAGGGAGAAATGATGCGTATGCAGAAGCAGAAAAAGGAGAGGAAATTAAAACCCACTCTGACTAACTCCTTGCCCCTGGCTAAGAGAGTGTACAGGAATGCGGGATATTGGTTAGGACGAGGCTGTGGTATTTCTCTGGATTCTTGGGGCTTGCAACGGAGGAAGGACTGGCTTTGGAGTAATGACGACTGTGGTAATGCTAGCCACAAGCCATTTAACAAATATTTATCCTACTACAAGCCATCAATTTAGGCACAAGGGATCAGAGTTGTCCCCAAACAACAACCTGTGCAGTGGAGTTTAACTTCTAGAAGGAGAAACTGTCAAAACTGATATTAATATCCTGCTCGAAGGTTTGAACATGCTTTCTTGGTGCCAAAAGACAGCGCTCATCGGATCCTAGCTTCGGTGTGGAAGTAACAGAAACTTTGTTTCTCCCAAAGCTTGCAGACTGGCACCTACTTTAAATCTTGTGTGAACAGTGAAATGGTCTCTGGCTAAGAGGCACCCGTGACAGTGTACGAGTGTTGTGGCGAGAGTATACCGTGGGTAGACAGTCCCATAGACAGTATCGCCCACCCTGATCCCATCCGGCTGGACCAACGGCCTGCGTCACTGCCTTGCGTCCCAACTGCCATTCTCCCTTTACTCGTCCCTCCACCCCATTCCTCCCTCTTTTCCTAAATCCCTCCCTCTCCTGGTTACCTCCCTTCCTCAGGATCCCTCCCTATCCCCTTCCCTCGAACAGTTCTCTTCTGCTCCGCTGGCTCCCTCTCCTTCTCGCTCCTTTCCTTCCTCCATCCCCGGGCGCGCGCGGCGTGCGTCAGGCCCCCACTAGCGTGACGCGCGGGGGTCTGGGTGGGAGCTGTCCACTCACCTCGGTGCTGAATGCAGCCGCGGCTGCAGCGAGCAGCCGCGGGGAGCCGAGCTGGGGCTCCGAGAGCCTCGCGTCCCCGTCCGCGGACCGCCAACCCAGCGCCCGGGCACCTCCCCGCCAGCGCCACCCCTTTGGGATCGGAGCCAGAGGGGGTGGGGGAGGGCGACAGCGGCGGCGGCGGGTGCCGAGCAACGGCGGAAGACAACACCTGGCCGCAGCCTGGAATCTGACTTGCTTTCCTTTCGGCTTTTCTAAGAGGCAGATTGCTGTACGGTTCTGGGAAGGATCCGGGACCAAGCCGGAGCCCCGCACGGGCTACCTGACGCCCTCGGCCACACCGCCTTCGCTGCCCCTCTTTCAACTGGCACCGCCGCCCAAGCATCACCTCGTCGCATCAGCGAAGAGAGGTGGCCACTTCGAGCCGGAGGCAGCCAGCGCGGGGAGAGGGACGGGCTGGGGGCGGGGGCCGAGAGCCGGCCAAGGCCGCCCTTGGAGAGGGGAGAGCCGGGCACCGCCGACCAGACGACCTGGCAGCCGCCCTCGTCCGCCCCCATCCGCCAGATGCACTCTTTCATGAATATTTGAGAGCCGAATTATTGCTTCAATATTATTTTATCCACGCACACATACATATTTATTTTTATCACCCCTTCTCCTCCTCACTCTCCCCCACCGCCCATACGCCCCACGCCTACCTCGTCTCTGGTTGCATGGCAGCACACGGGGGGGCTCAGGCCGGACCCCGGCGAGGAAGAGGAGGACGAGGAGGATCATGAAGCCCGGAGTCGCGACCTCGCTGGACCGCAGGCAGCAGCCCGAGGACCAGCCCGAGCAGCCCCAGCCCCGGAGGCACCCGGACGCCGACCAGCCGTCGCCTGTGCCGCTACAGCATCAGCGGCGGACGCGGGCAGACCCCGAGCAGGAGGAGGAGGGCGACAACGACCCCGACGAGGACGAGGAGGAGGCGAGGCCACTCTCCCTCCTGGACCTGCCCTTCTCCCAGCCCTTGCACCTCGCCGGGAGGGACCTTTGATGGAAGCACGGGAAGGGGTCCGCGGATTGACAGGCTGCAGCAGGAGTGGGCTGGGGGCTGAAATAATGTAACTATTCTTTTCTCCTGTCCCCTCCCACACGCCCCTCTTCTCTACCCCTTTCTCGGCTCTACTATCCCCCTGCCCGCGCGCACACACCCTTTTCCTTGCCAGGATCTTAGGAGCAGGAAGTAGGCAGCTTGTCAGGGTCAAGCACCTTGTTGCCCTTCCTTTCCTGCCCCCACCCCGTGCCCTATATCCCAGCTCCATTTGATACCTGGCCTTCCCCTTTTGCGTGTAGCCTTTTGGCTGCACAGGCAAAGCGCAAGCCCTCCGCCCAACCGACCCCGCGGCCCATTTTCCTCCAGCCCGACTGCTCTCTTCAAAGCAACTCTGGTGCTTCCGGGGGTCAATTGCCCCAATTTTCTGCCCTAGAGAATTACAACTTCTCCCAACCTCCCCTCCTCCCCCGCCTTCCCTTCCCTTCCCCCAGTCTCCTGCTACCTGAGGAAACCTGCCTTTTCTCTCTCCCATGCAGTTCTCAGTTCTTCTCTGAGCTGGTTTTTCCCTAAACCACTCGAGCTGCTCCAAATTTGATTTATAATCTTCACCCTTTGATTAAAAAGAAAAAGGAGATTTACCACAGTCTAGAGATTTGAAGAACTCAAGGAAGCCTTTCCTGGGCAAGTTTTAACAATTAGCCATCAATCCCAAGTCTCTAGCAGCCCGCCCTCAGTCCTCCTGCTGCTGCCTTATTTCTACCAGTGTCCTGGGGGTCAAAGACAGAAAGGAGACACCATAAGCTAAGTCTGAGGTTGGGGTGGGGCTGCCAGGGCAAGGAAAACTTTTTTTTTTTTTTTATTTTGCATTTTCCAGGAAGGGTTCAGAATCACTGATTCACAGTTGTCAGCCCTGGGAGCAATTTCTTTGCCGCTTGGAAAGGATTGTACGAAGAGTGAGAGGAGAGATTCTTTCTCTAACACAGAAACACTGTGGACCCCAAGCCCCACCCTATTCACCTCTTCAAAGACTCCGGCTGCCCCTCTCGGGGCTCCCCGCTTCTGCTGGGCACGTGCTGATGATCCTGAGGGGGCTCCTCTGGTGCTGCTGTTTCCTGTGTGCACTGTGCGTCCCAGCCCCCCAGATGTTGCGCCACCAGGGTCTCCTCAAGTGCCGCTGCCGCATGCTCTTCAATGACCTGAAGGTTTTCTTCCTGCGGCGCCCCCCTCCAGCGCCCCTGCCCATGCACGGTGACCCCCACCTCCCCGGTTTGGCCGCCAACAACAATACCCTCCCGGCTCTGGGTGCCGGAGGGTGGGCAGGCTGGAGGGGGCCCCGAGAAGTAGTGGGCAGGGAGACCCCTCCTCTGCCACCTCCACCACCGTCTTCTGTGGAAGATGACTGGGGTGGCCCTGCCTCAGACCCACCTGCCTCGCTGCTCAGCAGTGCCTCCTCCGATGACTTCTGCAAGGAGAAGGCCGAAGACCGCTACTCGCTGGGAAGCAGCTTGGACAGTGGTATGAGGACTCCTCTCTGCCGCATCTGTTTCCAGGGACCAGAACAGGTGAGTCTCCTTTCCCCTACTACCGCTTCCCTGCGGAATCTCCAAGTCTTGCACGTGGGCACTCACCTGCTGGCCCTAGGGAACCATTATGCTATTGCTAATGTCAAGAGCTGAAGTTTTTAGAGCTTCTCAATGGTGTTGCTTGGGATGAAACTTGTCGGATAAGTGGCTGGCACCTGGGGAAGCCCGTTTGGTTGCTTGGTTGTACTCTAGATTTTGACTTTTCCTTCCAATGCTAGTCTCTTAGATTCCATCCAAAACTTCCATAAACACCCCCAGAATAGAAATTCTAGAACAAGGACATGAAGCTGGTTGGAGGCCCATTCATGCTTTTTGCTAAAATATACTTTTTTTGTGTGGTTTTTCAAGGCAGGGTCTCACTGTAGCCCAGGCTGACCTGGATTTCACTCTGCATTCTCAGGGTGGCCTTGAACTCACAGCGATCCTCCTACCCCTGCCTCCCGAGTGCTGGGATTAAAGGCGTGCACCACCATGCCCGGCCTTTTACTTTTAGCTGATATTTTTGTTAATAAAATTTTCCCCAGTCCATCTTCAGCTCTACATTCAAACTTCTTCCCTTTCTGAAATTGTGCCAAGGTCTTTTTCTTCTTCTCTATTCTCATAGGTTGAAATGCAGTAAGGCTGTTTTTTGTTTTTTGTTTTTTTTTTTTTTTTCCTTCCTACTTTGAGACTACCTTAGTTCACTAAGACTCTTTTTGGCAGTTTCACATTTTCCTATGCTGAGAGCACTGAACCCTAACCACTAGACCACCAGGGAGCATCAGCATTTTCCTATGTTGAAACCAAGTGGTCCACAGTGAGAGTAAAAGGGGTGTTGAGAAGGGAGTAGGGAATCTTGACACATCCATTCCACTTCCCAGGACTGAAGTACATTCGTGTAGAGTGTCCCTTCAGCTTTCCCCATGCAGGGTAGGGGATGGAACAGAACCTTTTCCAGGCTGGCAGGTTCTCTCTCTGCTCCACCCACTCAGTTCTTCCCAAACACTTCTCCTCTCTACTACTGCACTTACAATCTCGTGTGTGCAGTTCTGGATAGATGTGCCCATCCTTCAAGCATTGTGGATTATGAAACCACTTTCCAAAGAGCTCCACTTAGAAAAGGCTTACCCCCAAATCATATCTGCTTACTGATGTATGCAAGGAATATTCAGTGACGTGGGCAGGGCTCTGAGTTCACAAGTCACTTCTTTAGCAGTTTCTTGAATTAGAGAGAAGATTCTGGGTACTCCTTGAGCAAGTGGCAGGGCAGTAGGATGGCACACTGGTACTCTTGACCCGCCCTGTTGATGCTCCTTTTGTGGGATGCAGGCTCAGCTGATCTCTTCATTCACTGTTTCCTCCTAGTTCTGAATGGGCAGACCATTTCAGGAACCAGCACCTGAGAGGAGATGGTAAAGGTCTCAGGGTGAATAAATATCTTTGAGAGGCTGTGAGCTGAGATACTCCTTCCTATGACCATGATTCCCCGAAACAGCCTGTGAAAGGTTGCTCACAGTTGAGAACTTCTGGTGGGGGAGGAAGCTCAGGTTGCTTTCTCACTAGGCTTCTTTTGGCCCTCTGCTCCTCTGCCAATACTGGGTTCTGGGTGTGGCAGCGGGGGAGTTGTACAAGGGAGGGCTAATAGCAAAAGTGTGCCTCTCCTTGGGGTGCTCCGGGTCAGGATCTCTTCCCAACCAGGAGCCTTAGCTTTTCAAAAAAAAAAAAAGACTGCTTTACTTTCCTAATTTCTCCACTCTTTCTCCTCCCACATGGGCTGGTTCAGGTATGTCTGTGGCAGGAGCTGCTGCTCCAGTGCCTTCTGACAAGACTTCTCTTGTCTCTAGAAAACAGCAGGACTTGGAATGTGTCCTGGGATAATCTTTCACTCGCTGCATGAGCTTCTTCAAATAGCATTGTGCCTCTGGGCTTTTCCAGCTTCCATGAGATACCATTTTCTGTCCATAGCCTTTCCTTACAAGAGAGGCCAGAAGAGGACAAGTGTGAAAATACCTTGTAAGAGATTTTGATCTTGGAGGGAAAGCTGTACTTTATTTAAAAAGAAAAAGAAAAAGAGAGGGATCATTAGTAACATTGTGACATGACTTCTTATGGTACAAGGTCTGGTCAAAGGTTGGGGACTTTCCTTACTATTATTTGCTGTTGCTCATCATTTTTGCTGTGTGTATGAATGAAGCTTTGAATAAAAAAAAAAATAACACCAATAAAGAATGAGTTTTCTTGTCATGTGGGAGTGAGTGCTGGGAGCCGTGTCTGTATTAAGATTGGATCAAATCAGGTATTTCTTGCATATGATTGCTATGTATGGGGGGGGGGTACTTTGTGCCACAGCCAAAAGGTTTTAGTTTGATTGTTTTATAGTGGTAATAAGAGAAATGTGAGTGTCATGTTGGATGTGGAGAACGTATTTCCCTCACTTTTCTTCACAGCATTTCAGGAAGGAAGGAAGACAAAGGAAAGAGTGGGAACTCTAGAGGAGGAAGAAAGACAGTGACAGAGAAGGAGAGGGAGGAGTGGTGGCCAGGTGGGGATTTCTCTGCATTTCAGTCTTTGTTCAGGGAGAGAGCTGTCCAGCAGTTGTCTATAGCAGGTCCTGGAGAGGAAGCAGTCTGCAATTTGAATAGCTGAAATGTCTTGGTCTTTCCCCCATCCAAACAAAGGAACTAAAACTCTCCCCTGCCACACACCATCCCAGTCATTTGATATTACTCCAGGAGCTAAGAAAGACTGACAAAAACACATGTTTGGTCTCTTCCTACAAGGAGCTTGCATACATGACAACAGGAAGACCCAGCTAGTTTCATGTTTGCAGATTTTTTTTTTTTTTTTTTACAAAAGACTTTGCATCTTTCCATTCATTCATGCTTCTGTTTAACAAGTGCTTATTAGGAATCTACAGTGTGCCAGATGCTATTCCCAGTCCCAAGTGTCCAGAAGTGAACAAAACAGATGAGGTCCCTGCTGTCTTGATGCTGACCCTTCCAGTGGGGACACAAGTAGATCTGTGAACTCATCAATAACCAAGGTGATTTCAGATCACATGGAGTGCCATGATGAAACCAAGTGAGACAAACCCAAAGAGGAAAAGGAATTAGTCATGAATGGAAGGGAGGAGATGGACCAGGTACAGCCACCTTAGATAGGGTAGATGGGAACAGCTGGTCCATCCGAGCTGGCACCTAAATGATGAGAAGGAGGCAGCAAGGCACAGGTGTGGGGAAGAGTATTTCAGGAGGAGGAAACAACACACGCAGACACACACACACACACACACACACACACACACACACACGCACATACACTGAGCAGGCGTAGCACATTTGAGCAACAGAAGAGAAGACGTGAGGAAAAAGAGGGACGAGGTATGAACCAAGTGCTTTGAAAACCCACTTGACTCCATGCTGGAAAGTTCCTGGGTAGCCATTGGTTCATCTAGGACCGTGGTCAAGGACCCATGAGAGAGTCAGGCAGGGGCCTTCTGCCATCGCCCTTGCTCTCTATTTGTGGTCGAAGTGACCCTGGTCTACCTTGAGGAACAGTACCTGGTGGGTAAGCTGAAGTCCTCACAGCCAGACGGCTGTAACTGAAGGGATAACCAAGTCACACAGCCTCTATGTGCCTACATTCCTTACATTCCTTTTGTTTGTTTGTTTGTTTTATTTATTTTTTTTTTCGAGGTAGGGTCTCACTGTAGCCCAGGCTGACCCCGGAATTCACTATGTAGTCTCAGGGTGGTCTTGAACTCACAGCGATCCTCCTACCTCTGCCTCCAGGAGGCTGGGATTCAAGGCGTGCGCCACCACACCTGGCTTACATTCCTCATTTGTAAAATGATGATAGCGTCTGCTTCGTGGCATTATTCTGAGCGTCACATCGGCGAACATGACAAACGTAGTGCTGTGACTGTCTCATTATTGTTACTAGTCTCTCAAATACAAGAGAGGGCTCCTCCTGCTTTGCTGGAAAGTGAGCTCCAGCTCACAGGCTGGCAGGAGGGCTGGCTGCCGTCGTGGAGGGCACTTACAATGTCCCGGGTAAAGAGTGATAGTCCTCTGTTTCCACCACCAAAGTCTTTATTAAGCACCAACCGATGGCTGCTGCTCTGTCGAGCAGGGTCTGGAGACACATTAGATGTGGCCCTGTCCTCCAGGATGCCGCAATCTAACCCAGACATCACAGGAGCTGACAGAGATCAAGAGCACCCAGGCAGCGAGCGAGCCTCGCAAATTTCATTAATACCAGTACAAGAAAGAGAGGCAAGTTTAAAAGCAGCTAGTGGGTTGGGTGCCTATTCAGAGAGAAAGGTGTGCAGGGGGTGAGGTTCTACCTTTCCCCCCAATTAGTTAGGGAAGGCTCCTCTGTGGCTGTGGAAGATCAAGTGAGAAGAAATAGATGGAGGCTGAAAGGCTGAAGTTAGATAGAAAGAAGCAGAGGAGATGTGAGACACACACAACCTTTTCAAAGAGATGCAGCCGCCACCTGGCAGGCTGGGCAGCCGCGGAGTGCCTGGAGGTGGGTAGTGGGTCTCAGGAAGCTATTCACCTTGGCAATCCAGAGTGGGGGAGGGGAGGAGACCCTGCTTTGCACCTAATTGGACACAGGAAACAGGTCTGGATGGATTTCACAGCCTTGACTGCCTTTCTTGTTCTTCTGGGGCTGCCTGCACACAGCTCTGTGTTCAGAGGGAACAAGAATAGTGTGTGAAATGTTTCAGTCAGTGTGGTGGGTCACTGGAGAGTGGGATAAAGGCTTTTTGCAGGGTTCAGGGGAGCCTGGAGACACCAACATGCAATGGAAACCCTGGGAATGGAGATGAAATAGAACATCTTAGGACCAGATGGCATACTTATTCTTCTAGGTATTACTCTTTGACTTTCGCCTTTCTTTGTGTTCCATTAACATGTTTCCGCAAAGAACAAATCCACACCTAAGATTACAGGTCCTAGAGAAATATTATTAAGCAGAGCCTCATGTATCATAGGCAAACATATTTACAAGCATAAGACCAATTAACAAACTGCTGATACAATTGTTTTGTCCTCCCACTATGACAAATGTGCCTTTAAAATAACCTGGAGGACAGGGTTGAACTTGGGACTTTTAGATTCATCCGAATTCTGTGCTGGCCAAAAGGGAATACCCACAAAGCATTCTGATTCTCTTTCCATCACTGACTGCGTCCTACATCAAGAGACTTGGGATGCCCCCAAGTGGATCCTCCAGTTGCCTTACCCAAGTCCTATCCATTTCATCCTCTGAACCATTCTTGCCCCATTTCTTTGCCATCATAGGGAAGTTTAGGAACCTGACGAAGAGAACTCTGAAGGTCCTGGGAGCTGGCTCATGGCTGTCTAGGCAGTAATTCCAAAGTGTATTCCAGAAGAGGGGCGTGGTTCCTTGACCCTGAAGATGCCTTTCTTGTGGTCAAGTGTGCCTGAAGAGGGGATAGATATGGACTTTGGAACCAAGGGAGGCATTGCAAAGGAACTATAAGATCCCTGGATTTCAGTAATTATTCCTTACTGGATGGATCAGCAGTTCTCAATCCAGGGCCTGGAACCTGCTTCATGTTCTATAAGTAACTGTTGGAATATTTGCTCATCAAGTGGGCAGATCCACAAGCAGGGAAATTAGGAGAAAGAGAACCTTCCAGAGAAAACCACTCACTGACATCAAATACTGAAAGTGGTTTTTTTTTGTTTTTTTTTATATTATTTATTTTATTTATTTATTTGAGAGCGTCAGACACAGAGAGAAAGACAGATAGAGGGAGAGAGAGAGAGTGGGCGCGCCAGGGCTTCCAGCCACTGCAAACGAACTCCAGACACGTGCACCCCCTTGTGCATCTGGCTAACGTGGGACCTGGGGAACCGAGCCTCGAACCAGGGTCCTTAGGCTTCACAGGCAAGCGCTTAACCGCTAAGCCATCTCTCCAGCCCCTGAAAGTGTTTTATACAAAAGAAGGACTACAAAGGGTAGTACCTTGGCCAGTGAGGGGATCTCCATGGAGGTCAACTTATGTTTTCATATTGCAAAGAACATTCCATTAAAATTAGAAAAGACATTCCATAGTAAGAAACCCTCTACCCATGATCATGCAAGCAACTAAATTTAACTCAATGCATTTAAAAAAGACATGAAGGTAAAATGGGAATTAATGAGGAAGTAGAAAGGTGTCAGTGGGCAGGGGGTAGGAGAGGGTAATTAGGAGGAATAAAATAAAAACACAGTATATACATGTATGAAATTGTCAAAGTAGAAAGTAAATAAAATTCCAAGGTTAAGTGAATAGCTAATAGGCTACTTTGAAAGGGGGCCTTCAGGATCCCTTCTGAGCTTGAGAATTGGACTTCATACATGAAATTGTTCTCAGATCCAGAGAGATTTTTAATTGAAGCCAAAAGAAATGTCCCCTCATTCTTTTCCAATTAAAGGGCTCATCTCATGCCAAGAAATCATGCCCCAGCATGCAGATTATATGGTATATACAAATATGTCCTCAGAAAAGATTTCAAAAGGGGCCTGGGGAAATGGATTAGCAGTTACTATATTTGCCTGTGAAGCCTAAGGACCTGGGTTCAATTCCCCAGGACCCACGTAAGCCAGATGCACAAGGGGGCACATGTGTCTGGAATTCATATGCAGTGGCTAGACCCTGGCGTGCCCATTCTCTCTCTCTCTCTATCTGCCTCTTTTGATCTCATAAATAAATAAATAAAATTTTTTTAAAAAAATAAAAGATTTCAAAGAATAGACTTTGTCCTGTGGATATTTGTCAGCAGTTACATGCTACAATTGAGAATTTTACCATGCATGTACCATGATAGGAGAGCAAGCCCTTCATAGCCAACAGACGACTATGCCATTATGAACCCAAAGATACAGAGTCATCCCAGAAAAGGAGGGACCCAGTCACCACCCTCAGTTTTTCTACTGTTGCCTTTTAGCTTCTTTTTCCATCGGACATGGTCCTACTTCAGCTGGAAACCCCAAGGACCCTTTCTTCATTCAAGACCCCACCAGTGCTCTCATTGTTTATTGGGTGATAGTATAAGGATGCTCAAACCCCACGTCAGGCCCCTGGCAAGTTCATGGATTTGTCAATTACTGCCATTCACACACATGCTCACACAAGCCCCAGAATGAAACGCCAAGTGAGCGTCTGCTTCTCTTTCGCAGATAGAACTGGGAATGGGTGTGTGTGGGGGGGGGGTGCGGGGAGAACACCTGGAGTCTTGACAGCTGTGGAGCAGTTCTCAGATTGATTGTCTGTTGATCCTCCCCTTAGTGTTCACACCGGAGCAACCCTACCCTTGTCAGCCTATATCAGTCTGGGGTGGGTTGGCAAATTTATTGGGTATGGCTTCTAGCTCAGCCACTCATATAAAGAGTTACTTAATAAAGCTGGTAGGGCAGGAGCTTGTGAAATATGGGTTTCAAGAAAGCCTGGCCAAAGAGAGGAGATCACTAGGAATGTCTCTTGGCTATTGTTTCCAAAGGAAGGAAACCATGGTATATCGGATAAGCCCAGCTGTGCCCTGTGAACTGGGGGAAGGGAATTGGGCTGGAGGGGGGAGGAGATCCTCAAAGGAATGTGGGGATGATCGACTGCTTCTTGTTTCCCGGGAAGGAAGCCAACTTGGAAATGAGCCCGGATGTAAAGGAGCTGGCAAGTGAATATTGTATAACCCAAGCTGCCTGGCATCTCCCTCATAAGATGTGTCATGTAAGCCAGGGTCTGTGCCTGTATATTACGTATAGAGCACACTTGATACTTCCTTCTTTACATGTGAAAAGCAAAAGCGAGTGTACATAGGGGAGACTGCTTTGTGACAAAAATTGAATAGATTATACATAGATGACAGGGGGAAAAGGCATGCGGGGGGGGAGAATTTGCAAATGTAGGCTTCACCCAACTTTATGCTCCAAGGAGTTCTCTCTTATCCTATGTAAGAAGACACATAGGCCCCAGGCTTGAGCTAGTTAAGTAACCTCATGAGGATGCTTGTAAGGGTTATCGAGAACAGACCAAATTATGTTCTTATGGAAAGGTCACTTTGGATAGTGTTGAAGAGGACCAACATCCACAGAACTCTCTTGAAGCCCTCATCATGGCTAATTCAGGCTCTGCATGCAGTAGGGGCTTAGCATTTGTTGACTTTTTCCCCTGCCTTCTGGTACATGTCCCTACCATGTAAATCACACTATCTTTGGTTTCCAGCCTATATTTGGTAAAAGGTAAATGTGTGTGAGTGTGTGTGTGTGTTCATGCACCTGTGTATATATATGAAAAATCAAAACATGGAACATCCAGACCACCTCTTGAGAGCCATTTGATCTAACTTTCTGATTCTATAAAGCAAATACTGCTGAGGCTTGCCCTAGCAATCATAGTGATCGCTTATGCTGGGTCGAGACCACATGGCCAGAACACCTTTCCTCATTCTGTTACCAAATGATGGAAAACACAGGCTGTGGTGGAAAAAGAACACAATTTCATTCCTGTTTGGGGCCCTTCCCTGGTGGATGTGGATGATCTTGAACTATTTATTTAACTTCTCTAGTCTTAGATTTCATCATTGGCAAGAGAGGGGTACAGTACAGAGTGAGGACACTTGTGAGGAGCTGA
Organism: Jaculus jaculus; assembly: GCF_020740685.1. NCBI lineage: Eukaryota > Metazoa > Chordata > Mammalia > Rodentia > Dipodidae > Jaculus > Jaculus jaculus. Next base: position 16,847,590 of record NC_059105.1, read on the forward strand.
CATGCTTTAAAGACCCAAGCACACAACAACTGCTCCTGGCTTAGAGCAGCACGTATCCACTTCGACCAGTGTAGCCCAGGGACTTTGAGCAAGCAAGCTTTTCCTACTATCCTTTCTTACTGGAACCGCAGAAAACCAGCCATTCTTAGGCCACACTTAGATAACAGCAAAACCCCAGAATGTGTGTTTAGACCCAGAGCTTCTGGCCTGACTCAGCCGAACTCTGTCCTCTCCCCCTGGGTCTGAACTCCTAATGCCGTTGTCATTATCCATGTCCATCATGGCCGTGTCCCTGGTAGATCTTTATTAAGCATGGCTCTCAGCTTGGCAGCAATTGTGCAAAAAGACACTTTGCTGGTCTCTGGGTCCTCGGAGGCCGGGAGCAGACCAAGCGTGCAGACAAGCATGTAGAGGAAGTGGCAGCGGAAATCTCAACACGCAACACAAGGTAGTGCTTTCAGGGTCATGCCTCAACTAGTGCTTTGGAGATTCTTGGATGGAATGGATCGCCCCCAGACAGACATGATGCTCAATAATATTGATCCACCAGTGAGGATATTGTTCCTTTCCAGTTTGCTCTCATGCCTTATAATCATGTCCAGGACAGAAATCTCAGAGGAGTAATGTCTTCAACACCTTCCTAATGCTGTCAGTCTCCTTTGTAAACAAAGAGAGAAGGTTTCAGACTTGGAGCCCTTGGACATATGCCAATATCTAGCTAGAATTTTTGATTTCTTTCACTTACATTTGTGTCTGTTATTTTCAGTGGTCTTTACCCATTAGTGAAGTTCTATGTTCACAATAACATTGAGCAGAAAGTACAGAGTTTTATCTACTCCTTCCCTTTCTCTCCACCACACCAAATCTACTCTGGAGGTACATTGGTTGCCAATACTGGCACATTGTTATCACCCAGGGTCCACAGTCAGGGTTAGGGTTCACTCTCAGCTTTGTTCTGGGGTTTTGGCAAATGTCTACTGACTTGTACCCACCATTAGAGTATCATACAGAATAGTTTGGCTGTCTTAAAAATCCTCTGGGTTCTGCCTTCTATTCATTCTACTGCTTCCTAAACTCCTTGGCTATACAGTTTGGCCTCTTTTAGAATGTCACATAGTTGGAGCCATACAGTCCATAATCTTTCCAGAGTGGCCTTTCACTTAGTATTATACAGTTACATTTCTTTCATGTCTTTTTAGGTTCAGATAGGTGTGTGTGTGTGTATGTTGATATAGCATGTCTTTTTTAAAAACTTTTTTTATTGACAACTTCCTTTATTATAAACAATAACCCATGATAATTCCCTTCCCTCCCTGACTTTCCCCTTCACAAATCCACACTCTATCATATCCCCTCCCTCTCTCCATTAGTCTCTCTTTTATTTTGATGTCATCATCTTTTCCTCCTATTATGAGGGTCTTGTGAAGGTAGTGCTAGGCACTGTGAGGTCATGGATATCAAGGCCAATTTCTGTCTGGACAATTGCATTGTAAGCAGTCCTACCCTTCCTTTGAGTCTTACATTCTTTCTGCCACCTCTTCCACAATGGACCCTGAGCCTTGGAAGGTGTCATAGAGATGTTTCAGTGCTAAGCATGATATAGCATGATACAGCATGTCTTTTTTTGTTTGTTTTTTCGAGGTAGGGGTTCACTCTAGCCCAGGATGACCTGGAATTCACTCTGTATTCTCAGCGTGGCCTTGAACTCACGGTGATCCTTCTACCTTTGCCTCATGAGTGCTGGGAATAAAGGCATGTGCCACCATGCCCAGCAGCATGTCTTTAAAAAAAAATATTTGAGAGAGAGAGAGAGAAAGAGAATGGGCATACCAGGGTCTCCATCCACTGCAAACGAACTCCAGATGTATATGCCCCCTTGTGCATCTGGCTTATGTGGGGCCTGGAGAGTTGAACTGGGATCCTTTGGCTTTGCAGGCAAACGCCTTACCCACTAAGCCATCTCTCCTGCCCCCCAGTATGCCTTTTAAGCACTAATATTTCACTGTATTAAAGTCCTAATGGGAGTGACAGAAAGTCTTATTTTAATATATATATTGGTTTTATGAGGCAGGGTCTCACTCTAGCCCAGGCTGACCTGGAATTCACTATGTAGTCTCAGGGTGGCCTCAAGCTCACGGCAATCCTCCTACCTCTGCCTCCCAAGTGCTGGGATTAAAGGCGTGTGCCACCACACCTGGCTTCATAATTATTTTTGATGCATGTATGTATGTGTTTATATAAGCACATGTGCATGTTTGTATACAAGCATGCAGAAGACAGAGGACAACTTCGGGTGTCGGACTCCACAATGTACCCTTTTTTGGAGGGGAGACAGGGTCTCTCAATCCACTCACCAGTTAAACTTGATTGGCTGGCCAGTTAGCCCCATGGATCCTTCTGTCTCTAAGACTATGAGCTGACATCACCATGCCAGGCATTTTTTATGTGGTTCCTGGAGCTCAGACTAAAGTTCTCATGCTCATGACACAAGCGCTTTGCCTACTGAGCTGTCTCAGAAAGTTTCCTTTACCTTTTGTCCATTTTTTATTTTATTTTATTTTACTTTATTTCATTTTATTTTATTAGGCTGAAGCAGTGATTTTAAAAACAAAGAAGGCAGAATTACTATGTTTGACAATTTTAAAATATTTTTTTCGAGGCAAGCCCAAGAGACTGGCCTTTTTTACGTACACGCGTGAGAGAGTGAGAGGATTGGCGGTCCACGGCCTCCAGCCACTGCTACCGAGCTCCAGCTGCGTGCGTCCCCATGTGCACACGTGTGACCTTACATGCTTGTGTCGCTGTGTGTCTGGCTTACATGGGACCTGGAGAGTTGAATGTCAGTCCTTAGGCTTTGTATGCAAGCACCTTTACCACCAAGCCATCTCTCTAGCTCTGTCTGAGATTTTAATCCTTTCTCTACAAGTTGCCTAGACCACTTTTAATTAAGAAAACTGTAGAAACTTAGTGACTGTGACAAGCAAAACAAGCAAACACCAGGCGGTGGCTCATGTCAGTTCTCTACAGAGGCCTGCTTTGTGGGGTCTGAGTGCTCTGCTCAGGGTCTCTGCTCACACTTGCTGGAATAACTCATGGCAGATTCTAGTCCACAGGCTGTTTTCCCCCCATAGTTCTTTGTAAACTCTCCAGATTTCTGACAGATTTTCTCTCATCCTTAAGAGAACTTTTTAAGAGATGACTCAATGGTTAAGGTGCTTGCCTGCAAAGCCTAAGGACCCAAGTTCAATTTCCCAGTACCCATGTAAAGCCAGATGCACTAAGTGGTGCATGCATCTGGAGTTCCTTTGCAGAGGCAGGAAGCTGTGGCATGCCCATACTCACTGTCTTTGTCTCTGCCTCTCTCTCTCTCTCTCAAATAAATAAAATTTAATAAAAAGAGAATTTTTAAAAATTTTAAATTTTATTTATTTGAGAGAGGGAGCAAGATAGTATGGGCATACCAGGGCCTCTTGCTGCTGCTAATGGACTCCAGATACATGCGCCATTTTGTGTGTCTGACTTTACGTGGGGACTGGGGCATTGAACCTGAGCTGGCAGGCTTTGCAAGCAAGTATGTTCAACTACTGAGCAATATCTCAGCCTCTTAAGCATAGTCTCTATCTGGGTCAGCCCAAAGAGGGTGAGGGTTGTTCACCAGTGCTATGAGGGACTGGAACAATGACCTGGTCAACATTAATTACCAGTAAGCATAGCTGCTCCTTTTCATCAATATTTGGGTGACAGATTTTTAGTTAAAATGTGACCTTTAGGGATTGGCAAGATAGTTCAGAGGTTAAAAATATTTGCTTAGCGAACAACATGGTACAAGAGGCTCTGGTATGCCCATTCTCTCTCTCTCCTCCCAAACTCTCTCAAATTAATAAATAAGAATACATTTGAGGGGCTGGAGAGATGGCTTAGAGTTTAAGGCATTTTCCTGTAAACCTAAGAATTCATGTTCGAATCTTCAGGTCCCACGTAGCCAGATACACAGTGACACAAGCATGCAATGTCACACATGCACCACAAGGAGACACATGCATATGGAACTTGTTTGCAGTGGCTGAAGGCCCTGGCATGCTTGCTCTCTCTCTCTTTCTCTCTCTCTCTCTCTCTCTCAATAAACTAAAACGTTTTAGGGGGGGTTGGAGAGATGGTTCAACAGTTAAAGGTACTTGTTTGCAAAGCCTGACAGCCCAGGGTCCAATTCCCCAATGTTCACAGAAAGCCAGATGCACAAAGTGGCACATGTATCTGAAGCTCATTGGAAGCAGCCAGAGGCCCTGGGATGCCCATTCGTTTCTCTCTTTCTCTCCCTCCCTGCAAATAAAGAAAAATACAATTTTAAAATACTTCTTCTTTTTTTTCTTTTTCCTGAGGTAGGGTCTCACTCTGGCCCAGGCTGACCTGGAATTCACTATGGAGTCTCAGGGTGGCCTCGAACTCATGGTGATCCTCCTACCTCTGCCTCCTGAGTACTGGGATTAAAGGCATGCACCACCATACCCGGCTTGCTCTCTCTCTTTTTTTTTTTGTAAGATGTAACTTTTGGTCGCTTGAAAGGATACTCTGCTTGACAAGCGACTTCAATTCTAAAGGTCCCCAGATCCTATGCAGTATAGTCAGGAGATTAAGCCCTTGCCAAGTCAATAAATTAGCTCCCTTAGCCTGGATGTTAGGAAGTTTTTTTTCACCCCACATTTGCAGCGCTTTCAACCTCCTTCATCAGCCTCCTGCTGGCTACTACCAGCTATCTCCCTCTTTTGGGCACATACCCTAAAGACTCTATTATGTACCATAGAGACATCTGCTCAACCTTTTTTGTTTGTTTTTTCGAGGTAGGCTCTCACCCTAGTCCAGGCTGACCTGGAACTCACTATGTAGTCTCAGGGTGTCCTCGAACTCACGGCGATCTACCTACCTCTGCCTCCCAAGTGCTGGGATTAAAGGCATGCACCACCACGCCCGGCTGCTCAACCATTTTTATTGCTGCTCTGTTTACAATGGCCAGGAACTGGAATCAGCCCAGATGTCCATCAACAAATGAATGGTTAATGAAGGCGTGGGGCACATACACAATGGAATTCTACTCAGTGGCAAGGAAAAATAAAATAATCAGATTTGCAGGAAAATGGAGGGACTTGGAAAATAATCATGCTATGTGAGGTCACTCAGACTCAGAAATACAAATGTCACATGACCTGTCTCATATGCAGCTCCTAACCTGGACCAGTGTCAGTTAATTGTAAGACATAATAGATATCAACAATATGGACAGGATACTAGAATGAAGATAGGCTCTTAAAAATCTCTTTTAGAATAAACATATTGAAACAAAGTTGTGAACATTTAAAAATAAATGTAAAGTTTGAGGAAAATAATAGTATTATATGGAATATGTGAATGTCCTTGACTAAAGTTTGAGTAATGTTGACCTGGGCTTCACATCTCCTAGTAATGATTTTTCTTGTTACAGTGACCAATATCTGACCAAAAGCAACTTCAGAGAGGCAGGATTTGTTTGGGCTCATGATTTGAGAGCGCAGTCCATGATGGTGGGGAAGGCATGATGACCAAGTCTGGTCACATCTGTGTGGATCAGGAAGCAGAGATAGGGGAATTCCTGTACTCTGCTGGTTTCCCCCTTTCCCCTTTTAGTTTCAAAGAAAGTATTTTATTTATTAGAGATAGAGGGAAGGAGGAAGAGGGAAAGTGAAAGAGGCAGATAGAGGTAGAATGAGCACACTAGGGCCTCTAGCCACTTCAAAGGAACTCCAAACATATGTGTCACCTTGTGCATCTGGCTTACGTGGGTTCTGAGGAATTGAATCTGAGTCATTTTGGCTTTGCTAGAAAATGTCTTAACCCCTAGACAATCTCTCTAGCCCTCCTTTAACTTTTTATTCAGTCTTTTTTCCCCTTTTAATCCCCCAGCCAGATGCACAAGGGGGCACACACATCTGGAGTTCATTTGCAGCAGCTGGAGGCCCTGGCACACCCATTCTCTCTCTTAAATAAATAAAGAAAAGAAAAGCCAAAAGCTGTGGCATGCTTCTGTAATCCCAGCTCTTCAAGGGGAGGCAAAGGCAGGAGAATTTCCCAGAAGCCTGAAGTGGGTGCTGCAAAGAACAGCAGAGTGAGATTGAAAGACACCCTGCCTCAAACAAGGCGGAACAGTGGGGGCCAGCCCAGATTTTGTCCCCTGACCTCCAAACATGTCCACGCACACTGAACTGACACACATGTACACATAGACTTTTAAAAATGAGCAATAAAAACTTACTATTAGATTTTATCATAACAATACTAAAGAAAAATCTGATCAAGAAGCTTATAGGGTAGTTAGTGAAAGTTTTTGAATATTAAAAAAGTCCTAGGGCTGGAGGGATTTGCCAGCAAAGCCGAAGGACCCATGTTGGGCTCTCCAGATGTCATATAAGCCAAATGCACAAAGGTGAGGCAAGTGCAAGGCCACACATGCCCACTAGGTGGTGCAAGTGTCTGGAGCTAGATTGCAGTGGCTGAGGCCTGGCACGCCAATTCTCTCTCCCTCCCTCTCTTTCTTCAAAATAAAAATAAATAAATAAAAATTTAAAAAATAATTTTAAAGTCCTAAGTTAAAGGATACTCCAGAAGCTCTGAGGTCATGAAGAATGAAGAACAACTGGGGAGTTGCCCCAGGTTAGGGGACAGCTAAACACAGTGCATTAGCTGGACTGGATTCCAGACTACATAGAGGATGGGCAAGATGGAGAGAGAGAGAGAGGGAGAGAGAGAGAGAGAGAGAGAGAGAGAGAGAGAGAGAGAGAGAGAGAGAGGGAGGGAGAGGGCTAATAAAGTTGGAATATGTTCTCACTCAGATATGGATCCTGACTTAATGTTTGCAAGCATGTATGTAAATAAGGAGATGTGACACTGAGTACAGGCTATAATTCAAGACAGGAGAGACCGTGAGAAAGGAACAAGTGGTGATGCGAAGGGGCAAAAGGACAAAAGGAAGCATGTACTACAAGAGCAGAAGGCTGGGGGTGATGGCACACACCTTTCATCCGAGCATTCTGGAGGCTGAGGTAGGAAGATCACATGAGTGCAAGGCCAACTTGGCTATAGAGTGAGGTTATGGTCAGCCTGGGCTACACTGAGGCCCTGCTTCAATGCCCCTCTCCCCACAAATAGTATAAAGTAATAAATATAGTATACATTTATTATTAATATTATTTGTTATAATATATAATTATATAATACATATTATATGTATATAATAAACATTAAGTAAAAGTAGTAAAAAGTATAAATGAGGCTAAGTTGGGGAAAAGAATACAAGAGGGGAAGGGAGGGCTGGAGAAATGGCTCAGTCATTAAGACACTTGTCTGCAAGACCTAAAATCCTAGGTTTGATTCCCCCCAGTACCTATATAAAACCAGATGCACAGAGTGGCACATGCGTCTGGAGTTTATTTGCAGGGGTTGGAGCCCCTGGTTCTCTCTCTCTCCTTGAAAATAAATAAATAAAATATTCTTTTTAGAAGGGAAGAGAAAAAAATAGTTAGGCTGGGTGTGGTGGTACACATCTTTAATCCTAGCACTCTTGGGAGGCAGAGGTAGGAGGATCGCTGTGAGTTCAAGGCCAGCCTGAGACTACAAAGTGAATTCCAGGTCAGTCTGGGCTAGAGTGAGACCCTACCTCAACAACAACAACAACAACAAAGTACAGACATTCAATAATGGTCTCTAATGAAGTTCTATTCCTAGTTTTGGTTGTATTGTGGTGACAGAAGATGCTGATAGTTGAAGAAGTTGGATGATGACTACATGGGAACTTTGTGCTGTTTGTGTGTGTGTGGCTTTTTTTATTTATATAAGTGTAACGATTTTAATTAGTAAAATGTAATGGATTAAACAATACAAAGTGAATACAAACTACAAAATTAATTTATTGTTGAGGGGGTCAAAACCCATTTTCAAAGCATTCCAAAAAGGTAGGGTCTCACTGTGTTGCCCAGGCTGGAGTGCAGTGGCTATTCACGGGCGCGATCTCACTACTGATCAGCACGGGAGTTTTGACCTGCTCCGTTTCCGACCTGGGCCGGTTCACCCCTCCTTAGGCAACCTGGTGGTCCCCCGCTCCTGGGAGGTCACCATATTGATGCCGAACTTAGTGCAGACACCTGATCGGCATAGCTCACTGCAGCCCAGAACTCCTGGACTCAAGCGATCCTCCCACCTCAGCCTCCCGAGTAGCTGGGACTACAGGCACACGCCACCGTGCCCGGCGGTTGGGCAGCGCGGCAGCTGTATGTGTTTTTAACAACTAAGTTTAAGGGCTGGAGGGATGGCTTAGTGGTTAAGGCGTTTGCCTGCAAAGCCAAAGGACCCAGGTTCAGTTCCCCAGGACCCGCGTTAGCCAGATCCACAAGGGGGTGCACCTGTCTGGAGTTTGTTTGCAGTGGCTGGAGACCCTGGTGCACCCATTCTCTCTCTCTCTCTCTCTCTCTCTCTCTCTCTCTCTCTCTCTCTCTTTCCCTCTTTGTCAAATAAAAAAAAATTAAGTTTAAAATTTCAAAAGTAAAAGCAAAGTGGGAAAAGTTTGTCAAACTTGAGAAAAAATGGGAATTTCTAGTATGCAGAAATGGATTTGGTGGCTCTGGTATTTAGTAGCTCTATGACTTTGGGACAATCAACTAATTCTCCTGAACTAAAAGTCTACTATCTGTAACAGGAAGCTAGTGGAAACAAAGCCTAGAATTGCTCTGGGAAATGAAGTAGCCAAGAGCTAGCACCGTCATGAAGGGGCGGTGGGGAAGACTTAGCTCTCTTCCTGGTCTCTCCTCCCGGCTCAGTTCAAAGCAGAGGACAGACAGGCTTCCCTTACTTCCCCAGATGTAAGTACGTGGGCTGAGCGCTCTGATAAGATGGCACCAGAACAAGGCAAGGTGTTGTGTGGGCAGCAAAGTTTTCTCATTACGGGCTCTTAAACATGTAAACAGAGTTAATGATCACCAGTGTAAACAGCACTGGCTGGGATATGGGTGTCCTTTAACACTCTTTAACCTGACGCCCGGAAAAAAGAGCGCTTCAGTACACAGAGTGAGCGTGGGCTGCGTGTTTTGGTTCAGCCTGTGGAGATCCCTCCAGGAGCCACAGATGCCAGCCTCCGCCGAGCGAGATGCTGCTCTGGAAAGGAGAGCTTCCCAGGCCCGGGGCTCTGAGTTCTCTCAAGTGTTTGGAAAGCAACTCGCCAGAATCAGAGCAGCAGGTGAATGGGAACAGGTGAGTGGGTGGGTAGAGGTGTCACTCCCATTGTGTGCTTGCTGCGGAGGGAGCGAGTGAGAGGCGTGGGTGGACGTGTGTCTGGGTGTGGAATATGGAATCTAACGCAGGAGAAAAAGCCCCAGAGGACGCTATTCTGCTTGGCAGCTCCAAACTTGGTGCATCTTTGTTCCAAAGAGAGCTCAGGGTAAACACCATGCATGGTTCTTGCTTCGAAGGAGTATATAGTATGATTTTAAAGCCCCCCAACTCCCTTTATTAGGAAGAAGCCATAAAAAGGGCTTTCTCGTAATTTAAATTATTTGCCATCCTTCCTATGAATCAATAAGCATTTGTTCACCATGATGCCTGGAATTTGATTTAAAATCACTTAGTGACTACAGATCAAACATGTCCAGCCATGTCTATAACTGCTGGGTCCTGGTGATGGGAATGTGGGGTTTATCTACTATTCTTACTGCTTTTATATGTGGCTGAACTTTTCCTAATAAAAGTATAACCTATTGTTTGGTTAGTAAAATGTCAGGGAGTTGAAGAGATGGCACAATAGTTAAGGCACTTGCCTGCAAAGCCTGACAACCTGGGTATTCACCAGTACCCACATAAAGCCAGATGTACAAGGGGTGCATGTATCTAGAGTTTGTTTGCAGTGGCTAAAGACCCTGACATGCCCATTTTTTCCTCTCTCCCTCTGTCTCTATTTCTTTCTCTGCTTGCAAATAAATAAATAGAATATTTTTAAAAAATATTATGAAAAGGTTTTCAGAAAGGCAGGTGGAGCTGGCTGAGAGTAGAAAACACGTCCAGCCATCATGCAGAGTACCAGAATCAAAGACAGACAATACCAAGCAAATTCCATTGATATTTTGTGAGTTCCACTCTATGTGGAAAATAAATTTGTTAACCTCTTAAGGGATATTTCACCTTATCTATTTCCTTTCTGGTAACTGGGTCTGGTGGTAATGAAAGAATCAAGCGGCCATTCAGTCTGCAGACACTGAGTGGTCACAACTTATGTCAGGCCCTGGAAATGCAGAAGCAAGATGGAGCTGCAGTCTAGGGCAGGAGGCTGGTGTGCTAAGACACTATCACAAGACATGCATTGTGCTCTGCACTGAAAGGGTGACTAACACTGCCTGAGATTGCTGGAAAGGCCCCAGAGGAAGCTAAGCATCGAGTGACCAAGCAGACATAAGTGCGTGGAAAGATAGCTGAGGAAGTTCTCCACGTGGATATGGGTGCCAAAGTATAGCCATGAGAGATGGACCCTGATCCATGTCACCAGAAGCATATTCCTTCACTGTTGGCTGAATCCGGCATCTTTCTCATTGTTCTTAATTGTCTTGGGTAGAGTTTCAGACCCACAATAGTTTCCTCTAGAGAGCTGGATGATTAAAGTTTGGACAGCGCAAAGATGGGAAGGTTTGTTTTCTTGCTGCTAGTGATCTTTTCTTGCTCTCAGTTCCTGCTTTTGTTTTTTTGTTTGTTTGTTTTGGTAGGTGTGAGTAATTTTTTTTTGATTATTTTTATTTATTTGAGAGTGACAGAGAGAGAAAGAGGCAGGCAGATTTAGATAGAGAGAGAATGGACGCGCCAGGGCCTCCAGCCACTGCAAATGAACTCCAGACGCGTGCGCCCCCTTGTGCATCTAGCTAACGTGAGTCCTGGGGAATTGAGCCTCGAACTGGGGTCCTTAGGCTTCACAGGCAAGCGCTTAACCGCTAAACCATCTCTCCAGCCCATTTTTTTTATTTTTAAAATTTTTATTGTTATTTATTTTTGAGAGAGAGAGAGGAGAGAATGGGAACGTCAGGGCCTCTAGCCACTGTGAACAAACTCCAGATGTATGTGCTGCCATGTGCATCTGGCTTCCATGGGCACCAGGAAATCAAATTTGGGTCCTTAGGCTTCTCAGGCCTTAACTGCTAAGCAATCTCTCCAACCCAGGTGTAATTTTACTTAGCAGGGAGAATGGCATACATGTAACCACAATGCATAGAAGCCAGGCTTTCTGGCACACACCTGTAATCTCCAGTGCCTGATTTTCAAGGCTCTGTCCTAATGGCCTTTTGGTAATACGAGCCTTGTGGTGTGGCTGTACCTGGAGCCACCTATCTAGGAGTATTAACCTCACAAAGTCCTTTTAGTTCATTGGATGGTGTTTTCATCTGGAAGATTCCAAAGGGTCTGAAAGAACTCTGTGGGTATAGAAGTTTCCTTATTCTCTAATGCAGTTCTCTAATACTAGTTTATGTTTCTGTAGACAGAAATTCTTTTTATTTTTTTTTATTTTTTTTTTTTGGTTTTCAAGGTAGGGTCTCACTCTAGCCCAGGCTGACCTGGAATTCACTATGGAGTCTCAGGGTGGCCTCGAACTCACAGCGATCCTCCTACCTCTGCCTCCCGAGTGCTGGGATTAAAAGCGTGCACCAATAAATTATTTTCTTAATCTCTACAAGTGAGGAACCAGGATCCAAAGAGGTAAGGTGACATGTTCAAGATGGAGTGCACGTCATGAGGATGGGGCAGAACACCCAACCGGAGCAGCTGGTGGGAGGAACTTATTTCAGCTTGTGGCTTTGAGTGGAAGTTTCTTCATAGTGGGGAAAACATGGCAGACCAGAGACTAGGCATCACGTTTGTACTCATCTTCTGGGAGAAGGCAGCAAGAACGACCCAACTAGCTAACACCCAGAATAGGGCTGGGCAAAGCAGCCTCAAGGGGAGCCAGTGGAACACCTCTTCCACCAGACTCCGCCTCCCAAAGTCTCTAGTGCCTGGGGATTGAACTTAATCACAAACACGGGTGGCAGTAGGGGACCTTTCACATTCAAACTATCACAGACTCAGAAATATCAGTGAAGACAAGTCCATCTGCAGCAGGGGGAAACTCGTCCTTCTTCCTCATCTTTTCCCGCTTCAGACCTACTCATCCATTTACTTCCTAACACATTAGCACAGCATCATAAAGAGGGGAGAGTGGGTGAAAGGAATGGAGTAGGGAGAGGAAGTGGCCAGGCGCAGGGTAAGAATGAGGTTGATTTTAGCAGTTTCAGGTTTACCTATAGCTTTCAGAATTCAATGTTGATTGTTGGAAGACTTTATCGGAGCTCCAATGACACAATCAGTTAGTGTGGTACTTAAATGAAAGACTTTACAAAAGGAATCCACTTTGCAGCATTTAGTTATTGGCCAAACCATCTTTAATGCTGAAGGACTGTTGTTAAAGGCTGGGCTCTGTGGCTGTAGAAAGCACAAGACATGAGGTTCTGGCCTCGGAGACCACAAGATACCTTGTAGAGAAGCCGGTGGTTAGATTTTACTTAAATCATATTATCAACTTGTTTTATCTCTTTCCCACATGAGTAGAACACAACTTCTCATTCATTCATAGGAAACATTATTGAACAACGGGTTTGTGTAGGACAATGCAGAGAGCTTGGGGGGGGTCATGGTGAAGCAGAACAATGGTGAAGCAGAACATAGTTCCTCTCCTCTTGAGCTTTGTGGGCCATGTGGCTGTGCACAGAATGGTCAGGACTAAGGATTGTGCAAAGTCCTATGGGAATAGGGGCTAGAGAACCCAGAAGGCCTTCTCCCTAGAGGAGATACCTAGGGCGGGCCTGATGTTGGCCAATGTAAGAGGGTGGAAGGCATTCTGGGAAGAAGGAAGAGCTATCTTCGTGTCGTCACACAGGGGCGGAAGGAGCATCACCCTGGGAAGAAAGGAAAGGCCAGGGGTGCTCCATACGCAAGCTGCTCTCATCCTGCTCCTCAGGGTGCTGTGGCCCGCCTTTTCCCTCCTGCATCATCAGCTGTGTGGCTGTGGTTTCCTCTCACTTAGGGAGCTCCTCAGAGACAGGGAGACACTGGAGTCTCCCATTTGGGATGTGCACCATAGCAACAGCCATTTCAGATTGATGGTTAGATTGAGGGAGTTCCTCAGGTTGACAAAAGGAAGGACAGGAGCCTGGGAACTCTAACCACACCAGTGTTCTTCCAATGCTGATGGAAAATGTCTCTTTCAAGACTGGGGCACATATAATTTCAGTTCTCTTACCTAGCTGCCAGCTTTCTTTTCTTTTCTTTTCTTTTCTTTTCTTTTCTTTTCTTTTCTTTTCTTTTCTTTTTGACAAAAAAAAAAGAAAAGAAAAATGTCTGCTGGGTTGCACCAGCCCTTCAGTTCTCCCAGATCTTTAGCCTGCTTGGTCTCCCCATCCCTCGGAGCTCGCTCCTTCACATCTGCGGGGCTCTGGTAAACACAGAACCAAGGTCCTGTTTGCCTTGCTTTTTGTTCCCTCTTAATATCAGCATCCCAAGTTGCTTATAGAATGAGAACTTTCTTCATTTTAAAACAAAGGGATTTGAGGTCCAAAGAGGGGGAATGTTGTGTCCATGTTACTGTTCCCCACGTGTGCTTGGTTAGCAGAGGTGACATCGGCCTTACAGTGGTCCTGATAGAGCTCACGGTGGTCCTGACGGAGTCTTGGCAGCCATGACTACAAGGAGACCTGTTCAGCTTCCTGGGGTTCTGCGTAGCTCTTGCCATCTCTCTATTGGCTTTCATTCTCTTGGACAATCAAATGTTCAAATCCACTGTATTCTGTTCCAAACATGCAAAGATATTCTTTGACTTGCACTTGAACTCTGAATAAGTTAGCCTGGGTGAAGTAAGTGTGCTGGAAAGAAGAAAACCATGAGGCTCTAGGGATATAATACGGTCTTCCAGGACAAATTTATTAAGCGTGTGGATGAAAGGCCCTTTAAGGTGAGTCAAACAGCTTATATGACGGTTGTAGGGCAGGGACTTAGGTTCAGGACTCCTGAGTCCAAGTCCAGTTCTGTATTGTTTCATTATATGTAATTGAATCTGGGCTGGAGAGATTGCTCAGTGGTTAAAGCTCTTGCTTGCAAAGCTTAATGGCTCTGGTTCGATTCCCCATAAAGCCAGGTACAAAAAGTGGTACACAAGTCTGGAGTTCGTTTGCAGTGGCTTGGCATGCCCTTTCTCTGTCTCTCTCTCTCTCTGCTTGAAAATAAATGAATTTTAAGCTGGGCGTGGTGGCACACGCCTTTAATCCCAGCTCTTAGAAGGCAGAGGTAGAAGAATCACCCTGAGTTTGAGGCCACCCTGAAACTACATAGTGAATTCCAGGTTAGTCTGGGCCAGAGTGAAACCCTACTTGGAAAATAATAATAATAATAATAATAATAATAATAATAATAATAATAAATTTTAAGAGCATATTTAAATCCAGCAGTCATTTTCAACACTTACAATGTGTCAAGCATGGTGCTGGCTTTAGGATTGCAGGTAAGTTAATACAGTTTCTTCTCCAGTGATGATTCAGGCTAGCAAGAGAGACAAGTATGTGAACACTAACTGTCAAAAAGATCATGATGGAAAGATGTCTGTGGTGGTTTGATTTAGGTGTTCCCCCCGAATTTCTGTGTTCTGAATGCTAGGTCCCCAGCTGATGGCAATTCGGGAATTGAAGCCTCCTGGAGGCAGTGCATTCCTGGGGGCGGGCTTGGGGGTGTTATAGCCAGCTTCCCCTTGCCAGTGTTCAGCATACTCTCCTGTTGCTGCTGTCCCCCTGATGTCAGCGAAGAGAGGTGATGTCCACCCTCTGCTCATGCCATTATTTTTCATGGAGCTTCCCCACAAGTCTGTAAGCCAAAATAAACCCCTTTCTTCCCAAAAGCTGCTCTTGGTCAATGCTTTCTGCCAGCAACATGAAGGCAACTACAACAATGCTCCTTTTTGGAGCATGGGCAGGAAGGAGGGAGGGGCTGACATGAGTGAGGCCCAGGCAGGCGGCTTCACAGAAGACCCAAACCACCCAAACCTCCAGCCCATAGCAGAGACAGCGGGAGCGCAGCGGAGGCCAGAGGGAAGGGGGCACTCCGGCGCTTGCAAAGGTGGGTTGGCATAACATGGTGGTTTGTAACAGCAAGGTGGTATGTCACGGTATGTTAATATGGCATAGCATGGTGTTAAGGTGTGATAGTGTGTGGTATGACGTGATGGTATGTTATAGTGTGGTAGTGTGTCACAGGTGGTAATGTAACATTGTATGATTGTGTGTATCATCACGCATTAGCATAGCATGGTATGTTATGGCATGGTCGTGTGGCCTAATGTGACGGTATGTCACGTTATGGTGGTGTGTCATAGGATGTTGGTGTAACGTGCCTTGGAGGGATGTTATGGCATGGGGATGGGACCTGATGTATGCCATAGGTGCTGGTATGGCATGGCGTATATGCTGGTGTAGTACCGTGGCATGGCATAGGGGTATAGAATATGAAAGAAATCCACATGAGGAGTGCCAGGAGACAACTGTGCCCAGAGCAGACTCCATTCCCCGCCATTCATATCCATTCTGCCTCGTCTCCCAAGCTGTCCCTTATCGCAAGGAGGCTGAAGAAAACCTCTGCCCAGTGACCTCCTCTCACAGAGGATTTTGAGCAGTTTGCTCTCAGGTGTTTCAGCGTCGCGGAAGAAAGTTGAATGACCTCTGCACAGTGAGAAGCAGAGCGCTGGGGTTTGGGCCTGAGTTCTCGGTTCCATCTCCAGCGTCATCATCCCAGCTTCCCATCAGATGCGCTGGCCCGTCTCTGCTGCTTGGCATTTCCCGTGTGTGCCCCAGAGTTCTCTGCCTGTGGGTTCCCCAGGCTTCCTTTCCCTTCAACTTCCATTCCCTCTTCTAGCTCACACCCAAGCCCTCCCAGCCCAACCTGAGGCATCACCTCCCCCATCCTCCCTCCTGCCCTGCATCTCCTCCCTGGCCTGAGCATCTACATACCACAAGTTGCCCACCTCCCTGTTATCACATGGTCCTCTGTCTTCCTCTTCCTGGAGACAGGTTCCAGAAAGCGTCCTCCACATCTCCAGTTCACTGACTGTTGTGCCTGGAAATTGCAAGAACTCAAAGCGGTAATGCAAGGAGCCCAATCCAAGCAATTGGGTATTTGAGCAGTTTTGTAGGTCTGTTTATGAAAAGCACTTTCCCCCTATCCAGCACTTTCCCTTTTATGCTAACTTGTGTGTGTGGGGGGGGAGGAGCTTTGAAACATGTCCCTCATGGCTGGTATAACACTCTCTCATTCATTCTATTGGCACAGTGAGCTGTACACCAATGCCCATTCTGAGGATCAGTCAGGGAACAATTCCACAAGTCCCTGCCCTCAGGGACCTTTCCCTCCCCCTGTCAGAAGCCAAAACCTAAGCATAACAGGCAGGTACCAGTTGAGAGAATTTGCAAAGTAACTGATCAACTGTCTTCCATGGTATCAAAGTCCTGAAGATGAGAAGGAATTTCTGCAGACTAGTGGTGGCCAGAGATAAATAACAATGTAATGCAAGATGGGATCATAGAAACCAGCACGCACACATGCGCCATCAGCGGATGACTGGTGAAGATGGGAAGGAGTCATTGGTTTGTACCATGATTTCCTGGGTCTAATACCCTGAAAATGTTTGTTAATAACATGGGGACAAACTTGATGCCAGATATATGAAAGCCATACTACTTATTTTTCTTTTTGCAATTTTTCCATAAGTCTAGAAACATTTAAGTGAAAAACACAAAGATCTTGGGCATAATTCTCAGTCTTTTTCCTTACCTTCACCCTTTCTCCACTGAAGACACTTATGAATGAACATGCTTGTCTGTGGTTCTATTCTCCACCCATTTCTCTGTATCTAAACTGCTACCAGCTCACCCTGAGCTGCCCCGTCTCCCTCCTGGATCACTGAACCTCTATTCTGACCCTCGACTTCACTTATTTTCCTTATTCCAATCCCTACAGAACGGTGTGTAGAGTGGGTAGTCATTCTTATCTTAAATTTCATCTAAGGAGCCCCTCCTCTGAAGACCACACCCAGGACACCCTCAGACTTGTTTTACGGGGTTCACTCAGAAGCCAGCCTTCACCTGCTGCTCCAGGCTCGGGTTCTGCCTGCCCCCACCTCCCATCCTCCATTGCATTTTCCCTAGAGATAAGGGCCTTCTCTCAGGATCAGAGGAGCCGTGCTCTTTTTTGTCCCACCCTGTGGGTCCATATTCCCTGAGCTATGAAGCTGTCTGTCCCTCACACACAATCTCTGCCTCTTATGGGTTAATTTCTCTCATCCTTCAGAAGTTCCCAGACCCCATGTAAAGACTGAAATCTGTAAACTTCTGCAGGTAACTACACTCTCTGCTGATTACAGCACTCCATCACTGCATGCCATCGGTTTTGTATTCTTCTCTAGATTATATCCCCATGGGTCCATCTTGGGACTGTTGCTTCCCAGCACTTTGCATGGAGGCTGAGGGCGCTTAAATGAGTTTTTGCTCAATGAATGAACCACTGTGTTTAACCATTAGCGACAGAACAAGCACTGAAGTTCCCAGTTACGTGTGTCCCCAAGTGGGTAGGGGGCCACCAAGGAAGCATAAGGTCTTTTTGTGTGTGTGTGTGTGTGTGGTGTGTATGTGTGCAAAACACCAGGTCAAAGTGTTATTTCGCAGTGAACAAGGACTGACAAGCAGTGCAAGATGTGGCGCTTACTGTGCTAAAGCTGGGATGGCCTCAGATTCACCTAGGTTGTTGGTCACTCTGTAAGAATACTCTGTGCAGTAGATGGCACACACAAGAGCTAGCGCGCAGCTACGCAGTGTCTGCTTGCCCCTAGCCTGGAGCCCTTGATCATTGTTGATTGGTGCCTGTTTGAAATCCCACACGGCAGTCATCAGCTCTTTGCCAGGCAGCTTAAGGATCAGGAAATGTGGGCTCTTTTACACAGGGCAGGCCAGAGAGCTCAAGCAGTTACAGCTCTGGCACGGAGTTCCTCTGACTTCAGTGAGTCTATCAATGGCTGGGGTCTTGGCTCAGCTGTGAACTCTGATTCTGCAGGGGCAGGGAGAGCCCATGACTGTATTTCTTCAAGTACTCATGCCAAAGTGGATATTTCTGGTTCCTATGATACACTTGGAATAGCAAAGGGGCCAGAGGTTTGCGTTCTGAGATAGTAGAATCATCTGGGAGTATTTCACCACTGCCCAGCCATAAACCCAGACCAGGGTTGGAAAGGGGCATCAGTATTTTTAACTTTCCCCAGGCATTTCCATTGTGTGGCAGGGCTTCAAATCCCAGAAAGAGAAAGTGAAGAAAACATCACTTGATAATAACAGCTGATTGACTGGCCCAGATGGGCTGGGCTTTGCTGTCAAGAGTTTTGTTGGAAGTAGAATCGAGGTTTAAAAGAAGGGGCTTATTTTAGAAAGCCTAGAGGTAAGGTTCTAAAAAAAAAAAAATTGAAAGCAAAGTGTATTGTCTTATTGGGCAATTTAGAAGACACTCAACATTTCCTGGCTCTTGGCATGATGGAGTGCCATCTTAGGGTAAGAGGGGACGAGGCTCTGACAATAGCTAGTGAGACAGAAAAGAGCCTCCAAGACAAACCAAGCACAGGTTTTCTAGGTGGACACCTCCATGCTGAACCTCTGTGTATTCAATATTCCTTTTTTCCTTTCTCACTGATGCTGTCTTTCGAGAAGCTGCCTCAAACATTTCCCATTCACATAAGTTACCAGGCGTATGACCTTACCTCTCACTTGACTGAGAAAGTTGGGGGCCAGCAGTATGCATTCCCTCATCTCCCACTTGTGATTACTCCCGGTCTATCTCTGCAAAGGCCCGTCTTTATCACCCTGTCCCCTTCTCCTTGACAGGCAGCACTGAGCTTCCCTGCCAAGGTGACCACCTCCGTGCTCTTCATCCCACCAGCTTCTGTCTCCACATAGACTTGGCTCCTTCCAATACCACCCGCAGCTTCAATCCCTTTCCTCCCATGGGTGTCTTCTCATCCACACACTGGAATGTTCTGCAGTTCTCCCATCAAATCATTTTCTTTTTTCAGTTTAGTTGCCACCTCTGACACTGACAAGTAGTCTTAGGAAGGTTTCTGATGACCTCATGGGAAGACAAAGTGGCCTTGCGGAGGCGTTCCCCTCCTTGCTTCCTCTCTGTTAGGCACTTGAGATGCCCTCTCTCCCTCTCCTTTCCAATGTCAGTAGCACTGGAGGACCGGCTGCTCCATTCCACTCTGCTTTTGGCAACATCTTGTGCCAGCTTCAGGCCATCCTTTACTGTGAGTGATAAAATCAACTAAATGATTGGACTCCGACCAGCATTTCCCTTCTACATCTTGCAATGTACTATGCAATGCAGTAGATGGGATAGGGGAAAAGCCAGAATGCATTGCACGTAGGAAGGGTTCAGACAGTCACACGGCACATATGCCAAGAACAGAGCACATAGACATCAGGGTCTGGTGAGATTATATCCCATAGTGAAGCCATGGGCATCTTGGTCTGTGCAAATACACTCTGTGATGTTCACACAATGATTAACTTGCCTAATGACACATTTCTTGGGACAAATCTCCACGGATAATCAGTACATGACTGTATTGTTAAATGTGTACTTCAGCTATGGATTACCTAAAACCCTGGGAAGTTTCTGTTCTAGTTTGCCTGTCTGTACTGCCACTCTGGGAAGTAAAAAAAGACTCTTCTGAGGCCTCTGAAGTAATACCCCATTTCTAAAAGCAAAGACTGTCTTCTGAAAACCGAGCCCTCTCCCAAGTTTCCTATATTGCTAATGTTTTCTCTAGGCTTCCCATGGCTCAGTTGTTCTGTGACTTGCTCTCCCGTGTCCCCACCATGTCCCTCCTCCTTCCTTCATCCAGTCACCCCAGATGCCCCGTTCCCAGAACCCAGCATTCCTTACCCTAGCACTTTCCTGTTCTGCTACAGTAACAGACATTACTAATCACACCCAGGTAGTGCTCCCAGCATCTCTCCCTAGCACTTTCCTATTCTACTGCAGTAATAGACATTACTAATCATACTCAGATAGTGCTTCTAACTGCTCTCCCCTAGCATTTTTCTGCCCTACTGTAGTAACAGACATTACTAATCACATCAGGTACTGTGCCTAGTTATTCTCTCTGCCTCTAGTTTCTCAAAGTCTCCATGCCCCAATTAGGATCCTGAAATGCTGTTTACTAGCTGCTATATGACATCATGAACATTGTGGGTCATTCTGAGGTTCAGTATCCTTGCCTACAAGTAGGAATATAGACAGAAAACTATATAAGGGTCCACACCAGTGTCTGATCCAAGTTAGGAACTAGGATAATAGCTTCCAGCTTTTCCATTCACCAGACACAGCTAGAGGCTAGGTGTATTTGTGACCCTTTGCCAACCTTCAGTGTGAGGGTATTAGGTAGCAGGGCCTCTAAGGACGAACTAGATCTAGATGAGGTCTTGAGGGAATCCTTATCATGGGAAGAGTGTATTCATTAGCAGGGGAAGAGGATGCAGCAGGAAGGCAGTCTGCTGAAGGCCAGGCAAAGAGGTCTTACCAGAACTTAACCACACTGGTTCTCTGATCTGAGAGCTTCCAGACCCCAGGACTATGAGAAATAAATCCCTGTTATGTAAGCCATGCAATGCATGCTATTTTGTTATAGCAAGCCAAACGGGCTATGACTGATTCTGTTACCAAACCTTCCATGGCTTCCTGTTTCCTACTAAATAAAATGTCTCAACTCTGGTCTAGCTCTTAAGAGCCCCTCAGTTTAGTCACAGCCTCCCCTCCTGGCTAAGCCTTCGCTCCACTAGTCCACAAACACGCACGCTCCTGGCCCCAGGCACTTCTTTCTGCTGCCCTGTCCTTCTCTCTGCTCCACCTCTCTCCTACAGTTGTCACTATAGTAGAATCCTGCAGGAGGTGATCACAAGGCCCCAGCGAGGACATACAGAGCAGCCTTAACCTGGAGCTAAGACACAGCAGGCAACATCAAAGAGGTGGACTGCCATACACAGAAGCCAGCTTCCTGAGACCCAGCACGGAGAAGATGGTGTGCAAACATTTTGCAGATATGTGGGGGAAAGACCTCAGCCTGTCCTTCAAATTTGATTCCTCCATTATGGCCCAAGTTCAAATATTCTTCAAGCTGGAATAAACTCCAGAATCTCTTGGGTACCTCACCCATTCCCATTTCTACATAGGGACTGTTACCCCTTTCCTCCCAATCTCATCACATTCTAGGGATGGTCATATCCATGCCCAGTGAGCTTGCTGGTCCCCAGGTCTGCCCTAGCCCCAGCCCATCCATCAACAGCACAGGTGACAAAGTAAAGGAGCATGGGGACATTTTTGTACCTGAGAGGGTCCTTTCTCCTCTTTGCAGACAGGACCATGTAGGCTTTACAAGCTGCCTTGCCTGTTGGGTGGGTGTCCTGTCACCTCATAGAAGACTGACCTTGGGAGCTGGAGAAATGGCTCAGTGGTTAAGTGTGCTTCCTGCACAAGCATGAGGGCCCTGGGGGACCGGAAACTGCCTGTGTCTGAATCTCCAGATCCCATGTTAATAGCTGGGTGAGGCCCATGGGCTCCCAAGCCTGCAAAAGGGAGCAGAGCCCAGCCAGCTCTGTTTTGTTTTTGAATCAGTAAAAGAATCAGCTCAAATAAGAAAGGGTAGAAGAGCAACGGAGCCAGGCATCTGTGCTCTGGCCACAGCAGGCAACTCCTCCCCCACAGCCCCACGCCACCTTGCTGCAGGAGAGTGCATGGGGCATTGAAAGGGCACATAAACATACCTATACCACACAACCCATCACACACACACACAGAGAGAGAGAGAGAGGGAGAGAGAGAGATCTTGGTTTTCTCATCTTTCAAATGGTTGTGAGGATTGGCTATAATTGTAACTTGCAAAGTTCAGTATAATTCCTGGTATTAGGGACACTCCAGGATTTCTAGACAAAGATACATTTTGTTTGACCTAGGCTTAATATGTATTTTTTATATTTTATTTTTATATTTATTAGAGTGAGAAAGAGAGAGAGAGAGAGTGAGAAAATAGGTGTGCCAGGGTCTCTAGCCACTGCAAACAAATGCTAGACATTGTGTGCCACTATTTGCATCTGGTTTATGGGGGTCCTGGGGAATCAAACCTGGATCCTTAGGCTTCAGAGGCAAGCTTCTTAACTGCTAAGCCATTTCTCCAGTCCTGTATTTATTTTCGTAATCTAGAGTCTATACACACACACACACACACACACACACACACACACACTAACTGATTTGTCTTGCAAACTTGCAAACTGGAAGATGAAGAATCAGTGGGCTTCTATTGAGAAGTGGCTGCCACTGACTATAGGCAGGTGGCTAGAGTCATCCCCAGTCCCCTTGCCTGAGCCTGCGTGTATGTGGCTGGTATCGTGGCATTGCCTTCCGTGCTGGTTGGTGAGCAGCTGCTGGGGGCGGGGGAAGAGCTCCACCATCCTGGCCACTCCAGCTCTTGCCCTTGGGATCCCACATATACACAACAGCCTGAATTAACCAAGACCCAACAACTAAGAGCTAATGCCTGTACTGCAGGTGGATTCTGAGACCCTTCTCAGGATGCATTGCAACTGATTGGTGTCTATTGTGGTCTGGTCGTTAAACTGTTTGCATAACAGCCATACTCTAGATGCATTGGAATCGCCCCTGGTTTCATAGCTAAGTTATCATTAAGCACAGGATACCCAAGCGTTGGTAAAATTGCTCAGTGGTTAAAGGCACTCGCTCCAGAAGTCTGCCAACCAAAGTTTGAGTCTTAGCACATATGTAAAACCCATGTATCTATAATTCCAAAGTGCAAATAGCAATAGATGGTGGAGCCAGGAGAATCCTAAAGCTTGCCAGCTAGTCTGGCCTTCCCAGTGGCAAAACAAGAGAGTCTCCATCTCACAACAAGGGAGAGGACAAACACCCTGAAGTTGTCGCTGGACTGCCACATGCAGTGGCACACGCGTGCACACACACTCAAAGAACAGGGACCCCCTCAGTCCTGCCAGGATCCTCACAATGTCAGTGTCCTCTCTCCTTAAAAATTTTTTTAATATATTTATTATACAGAGAGAAAGAGAATGGATTTGCCAGGGCTTCTAGCCGCTACAAACTCCAGATGCATGTGCCACCATGTGCATCTGGTTTACGTGGGACCTGGAGAATTGAACCTGGGTCCTTAGGCTTCATAGGCAACTGCCTTAACCGCTAAGCCATCCCTTCAGCCCAGTGTTCCCTCTCCTTTGATGCTAACACAACACCCACTCCCCACCTGGACCCTGGCTCCCAGCTCCCTACATACGCCCCATGTGGTGGTTTGATTCAGGTATCACCCATAAATTTAGGTGTTCTGAATGCTAGGTTCCCAGCTGATGGAGATCTGGGAATTAACACCTCCTGGGGGTCGGCTTATGGGTGTTATAGCCAGTCTCCCCATGCCAGTGTTTGGCATACTCTCCTGTTGCTATTGTCCACCTTATATTGGGCAGGGTTGACGTCCACCCTCTGCGCATGCCATCATTGTCTCCTGCCATCATGGAGCTTCCCCTCGAGCCTGTCAGCCAAAATAAACCATTTTTTCCCAAAAGCTGCTCTTGGTCAGGTGATTTCTGCCAGCAATGAGAACCTGACTGCAACATCCTGTTCCCACCAAAGCCATAGAGTGGGGTGGTTCCTTCAACCCAAGCCCCTAAATAGGAAACAGCCCACTTTCAGAACCAAGGTAGGGATGCAGAAGGCGCCTTCTGCCTGTGGGCAGCCAGAACAGTAATCCACGAGGGAGAGACTGTGGGTGTAATCAAACCCATGTTAGTTCTCAGACAATGGAAACAAACAGAAGCGCTATCTCAGTTGGGGGGAGGGGGTGCCAGCAGGGAGCAGGCCCACAGCAGGAGTCGCAAAATGGTATAAATTAACGAAAATGACTGCGTGAGCTTCACACAGGACGCCTGCCTCTGTGGAGTGGTTCCAGCAACTGCTTTCCTGGTACCCTCACCCGTGGGGGACGGGCACTTGGGGAAGGGCATGCGATTGTCAGAGGAGCAGAGGGGGAGACGAAGGGGGGGGGACTGATTGACACCTGCCCAGCAGTACATACGGAGGGAAACAGAAGGCAAGCGAACGTGCGAGGCCAGGGCCATTCGAAGTGAGCCCTGAGCAGCCCTGGCTAGCTGAGCCTCACTTCTCTAGGCTCTGGTGTTGGTATCAATGAGCAAATGGTCCTAATGGAGCATCCAAGCCATTGCCAGTCTCCAGGGTGCTGTGCTCCCCCCTGCCTTTCCATATGCCCTCCAGCACTGTTCTATTAAAATCATTTCAGGGCTTTTTTCAAGGTGCTTGCCCGCAAAGCCTAAGGACTCAGGCGCGATGCTCCAGGTCCCATGTAAGCCAGATGCACAAGGTGGCGCTCGGCATCTGGAGTTCGTTTGCAGTGGGTAGAGGCCCTGGCATGCCCATTTTTCTCTCTCCCTCTTTCTCTCCCTTGCTCTGTCTCTAATAAATAAAATATTTAAAATCATTTCATTTAGTGTCACCCCAACTCTCTTCCTTTCCTTTATTGCTCACGGGGGTCCTATGAGCCCAGAAGATAAGGTTAGTGTGTGTTAAGATGTTGGCTGGCCAAAGGGTGTGGGCACTCCTGCAGTATAGAAGCCATGAGGGACTCCTTACAAAGGAAGGATGGGGTGGGCAGAATTACAAGTGATCAGACTCCACTGGTTTAGTGGACTCTTACTGAGTCTGCATTGAGACAAGCCTGGAAAACCACCTGCTCCCCAAACATCCTCCAGTCAAGCCTCTGGGCGGGGGTCATAAGAGGCAGAGCTGGGAAGGGCTATGAGTTCCTCTTTGAACTGAACTGCCCTTCAAAGCCAGCGGGGTCATTTTCACCTACAGACTCCGCTCAGATTGGAAAGCTCCCCTTGTCCCACTCACAGTTGCCTCATTTAGGCCAGGAGACCTAAGGACACTTGCAGAGCCCAGACTCTGCACATCTGGCAGCAGCTGTGGAGGCCTCCCTCTGTTTCCTTTGTTCTGGTAGGAAGGAGAGAGGACTCTGCTTGTCGATGGCATCTCCACCCTGGCGACTAGGAGGAAAAGAGGGGGCGCTGGAGAACCTCTCTGCAGGGAGCGAG
The DNA here is from genome assembly GCF_020740685.1 of Jaculus jaculus. Lineage (NCBI taxonomy): Eukaryota > Metazoa > Chordata > Mammalia > Rodentia > Dipodidae > Jaculus > Jaculus jaculus. The sequence goes on from NC_059105.1 coordinate 16,872,888, forward strand.
CATGCTGCGGCTTGATTTAAGAAGTTGTTTTCAAATCTTCCCCACAGGAGCCCAGAAAGATGGCAGAAATGTAACTCTCGAGGCTCCCTGGTACCCTGTTGGCTTGGCTGAGTCCTGGGTGATAATGGGAATCCCTGGTGATGTCACTTTATACTTCACAGACCCTAGTGAAACCCAGAGCCCTAAGTCGGCAGTGACCTCATAGTGCAAAGGGATGAATGAAAGAGCAGATGAGAGAAGGACCAGGAAGGAAGATGAGGATTTGGAAAAGGAATGCCAGCCTCCTCGTGATGATGCCACCTTCCCTCTTGCTGAAGAAAAACACTTCTTGGCTGAACTGCTAAGAGAGAACGGCATATTTCACAAGATGAAGGGAAAGGCGGGTGGAGAGGAATGAATGGATTTTGTGTTTTGACATATTTACTAAGAACTGTGGAAACTGCTGAGCACCTGCTAATTAGAGTCAGAGCAACCTGAATTCCCTGCAATGTGCAGATGCCATGGGAGATGGAGCCTGAAGATGGGTGAATTTTCCAAAGAGGATTATGGGCTTTGCCTGATTGAGGAAGGAGTACTCTGCAAAGTGAGAGGGAGGAGACAGGGACTAAGGGCTGAGAAAACAACCAAGCCATGTCACACTATAGCTTGATTTCTCTGTGTCTTTTTTTCCCCCACTAGAGGCCAGGTGTTTTTTTCTCACACAGATGCCCAGAATGATGAAGTGACTACTGGAGGAGGAAAGTCCTCTGGGAAGGAGTTTGGTGGTGGGGTTTATGCTGTCAAGAAAAGGTCAAAAGATTGGTCAAAAGTCCTCCTTGGGTTCTTCCTCTGTTCCTTCATCTAATGCCCACCCCTCTTGCAGCTCTCCCCATTCTTCTTCCTTGCCCAACTGGGGGCCAGCCTAGTGGTTAGGAACATGGGCTCTGGAATCAAACTGTTGGGGCCCTGTTCCTCCTTCCCACATTTTCTTGCTGTGTTCTTGGGGAAATTTTCTGGGCCTAAGAGATGATGGTAGCACTCTTTTGTTCAGGTCTTTGTGAGAATTAAATGAGATGATCCATCTAAAGACATGGGTACTTGGTAAATACTCGGTGAATATGGGCTATCATCTCTGTAGATGTTGGAGTCCAAGCGCCATGAGCATGCTCGTCCAGCCGAGGGTTAGCTATGGGAGGACCTGGGTCAGAGCTGTTCAAGAAGGCTGTTACTACAGGGAACTAGCCGCAAAGGTGCTGGTAGATCGTAAGTGCAAGTGGATATTAAGACAGAGCAGAGATACAGCGTAGGAGGAAGGTGTCATCCCTCAGCTGGAAGGATGAGAGGATGTGACTGACTAGGGCGTGGAAACCCATGCTTCCCGGTGAAAGCTGGGACCATAGGTGAGGGGGGCATTTTAGGTGGTCGTTCTGGACCCAAAGGGACAAGTCGCCCCCGGGAAAGCCATGCCCCACAGTGGGGAGGAGCTGCTGAGCTTCTCTGCAACGCCCATCCGTCCACTTGGCAATGACTTGGGGAAGGTGCAGATTACAGGAGTCAGTGCTCTGCTACGTTGACAAAAGGCAAGGCACAAAGTGACAGTGAGGTGCCCTGCTGTGCCAGCACCTCGTCCTCCTGCTCTTCTGTGTTTTAAATTGCTTAAGAGAATGTGAGGAGAGGAAAGCGATGCCAGGCATGGTTGCTGGGAAGGTTGGAGGTAACAGGCATACAAAGTCTGCAGCATAGGTCTAGACATCTTTTGTTTATTTGTTTGTTTGTTTTCACTTATTTATTTGAGAGAGAGAGAGAGAGAATGGGCACGCCAGGGCCTCTAGCCACTGCAGACAGACTCCAGACGCTTGCACCCCCTTGTACATCTGGCTAACGTGGGTCCTGGGGAATCGAACTTGGGTCCTTTAGCTTTGCAGGCAAATGCCTTAACCTCTAAGCCATTCCTCCAGCCCAGGTCTAGACATCTTTAACAGAAGGTCCATGCTGTTCCTGCTTTCCTGACCCAACCCCACCATTACCTTCTCAGAACATCTTCGCCGACCCTGTGAGCTTCTGCCACACTGTTCATACTTGGTTACAGAATTCCTTTAGGACAATTCTGTTTCTGGGCCAGTGTCCATCTCTTCTAGTGGAGTTCAGGCTCCTAAGAGCCTCTTTCCTTTCCTGGTATCCTTTGTTCCTTGAATGCTGGCCTCACAATACTTAATTGGATGTGACTGTTCAGAGCCTCACACCAATGCTGACATTTGCGGGATATATGAATTTCTAGAAGCACTAAGTCACTAACAGAATTTTAAGGGAGGGGAAAGAAGGAGAAGTGAAGGTCAAGGAAGATGAGAAGGTTTGGAGAGATCCAGAAGGGCTTACTGCCATTTAAGGTCATGTACTTAGGGTTGTCTGGTCTCCTGGGTTCTAAGCCAATGAATGATTTATAATGAATGGATATTTATATGACTTTTATGGGATGGCTCAGCAGTTAAAGGTGCTTGCTTGCAAAGGCTGTAGGCCCTGGTTTGTTTCCCTAGTGCCCACATAAAGCCAGATGCACAGCGACACATGCATCTGGAGTTCATTTGCAGTGGTAAGAGGCCTTGACACACTCATACTCTCTCGCCTCAGAAATAAATAAAAATACTTAAAAAAATCTTTTTAAAATTTTTATAAAAGCATTAAATACTCAGTGTGGAAATTTTAGAAAACTTGGGTAAATAAAAAGTATTCATAGCTGGGTGTGGTGGCTCACGCCTTTAATCCCAGCACTCAGGAAGCAGAGATAGGAAGATCACTGTGAGTTCGAGGCCAGCCTGAAACTACATAGTGAATTCCAGGTCAGCCTGGGCTAGAGTGAGACCCTACCTCGGAAAAAAAAGTATTCATAATGTCAGTCTACAAAATATCAATTAATGTTTGGGAGTTATGCACTCAGTCATACACATATGGCACTTTATTCTTACTACAGAAGTTTCAGTCTGTTTTACAACTTGTTTTTTAACTTAATAATAATGTTTGAACAACTTTCCAAAACATTAACTATTTTTTCACAGCATAAATTTTAAAGTTTCCCACTAGCCTATGCACACACTGAGGCTCTAACCAATGTCCTATTACTGAAAACTTGTCAAATCCATGCAACCTAATCTCTTTGTTTACTGTCATGGTTTCACTAGGATAATTTCCTAGAAATGGAATTATTGGTCAATGAACATGCACATTTTTGCAGCCTAGTCTAAGAAAGATTGCCAAGTTGCTTTCCAGAAATCTTTTTTAAATTTGTATTCCATTTTTATAAAGGAAATGGTTTTGAATAAATTTATCAACACTGAATTGATCTAAAGCCATTTTTCCAAAATCAATTCATCAAATGATTAATGCATAAAAGCAAAAGCTTACTATTGCCCTTGTAACCAATTCTATTGCTTCTGTAACAAAAAATGGTCAGTTAGGAAAACAGATAGATGATAAATGATAGATAGATAGATACATATATACATACATACATACATGATAGAGATAAATGATAATGATAGATTTATAGATAATAATTAGATGTTAGAAAGAACAACTCAAAGCCAATTCACTAAATAACCAGTTAACAGCATAGTGTCCTAACATAGTCACACAGCAATTCTTACTGCGTAGGAAGGCTCTCCATGTGGTTGTTGGAAATTGCTGTCAATCTTGAGTGGACTGGTTTTTCTTTTGTTCTTATGACAACTGCTTAAGGATTGCTCAGTTTGTCAAGATGATGGGAATTTTCTGTGAACGTCTTTAACATCTGAAAAGTGAGTTTCCTCATTCGAATCCAGAATGTTGTCACTGGAAATGGAATCTTTCAGTGTGTGCAGATTTCTTTTGAAGTCTTTTTTTTTTTCAATGTCATTTTCTGTTCACACACACACACACACACACACACATATATATAATTTGTGAGTCCAGCTAATTTCTCAATAGTGCCTTAGCTTCTTGCTGCCACTTTTTAGTTCCCCTCTTAGCTCACCAATCTTCTAGCATGCTGGGGATTACTAATCAGTTTACTTTTTATCTTTCCTCAACAAAATCACATTGATGACTAATGTCCACCCCCTGCTGCCTATTAATGATCTTTCTTGTGCTCCTTCTGAGATTTTGCATACGTCCTCTTTCATGTCAGCCCTTCTCCAAACTGTTTCCAAGTCTTCGTATCCCAATTACTCCTCTCAACAAACCAAAATGTCAGTTTCCTATTTGATGGGACAGTTTCCACAGATATCTTTAGGACACTGGTGAATGTCTTTTAAGTTTTTCAATGCTCTGTATTTGTAATGTGCATTTGCTAATTCCTCACATTACACATCAGCTTTAATGCAGTGCTTGTTTCTGAACTTCCCCTGTGGAAGGGTTGTTTTGGATACACCCACATGCCATTTCCCAGATTCCCATCTTACTCATTTGTGACATTTTTTTTTTTCCATCAGCTCCTCAAATCACATAGAAGCTTTAATTTTGAATTTCTCGAATGAAATGGATATAATTGTTTCTGCTTTTTTTTCTTGTGTTAGCCTACCTCCTGAGGCTTCTAAGTGTTAAGACCAATTACTTTTGGTTTTCTCCTTCAATTTTACTTTTATAATTAATCTATAACACAGATTTTATGTAAGCTGCTACCAAGGTGACCTTACTGTATGTTTATTAGTTTGTTTTTACAGCATAGACATAATATCTGATTACTAGACCTACCAAGGTAGCCATCAGAACAGTGGCAGTCATCTAGAAGTTTCCAGACCTACCCTAGTCCTTCCCGGCACTTGATTTTGTAAACCAGCACATTTGCTACATTTACTGACTTTCTCAACTAGTGATTCAGAAGCTCTGTGTTTTGGTGTTTTCTGCTCCAACAGGACACTATCTTGGAAAAGGCCTATTCCTTGCCTCTTGGCTAACTATATGAGGTTTCTGTTGCTGCTGTACCAAATTGCTACAAACTGAACAGCTTTAAACTCCAGAAATTTATTTTCTGACAGTTCTCTAGATCCAAAGTCTGGTATTGGTTTCGTGGGACTAGAATCTAGGACTTGGCATACTGTGTCACTTCCTAGAGGCACCAGAGGGACTTTTATTTTCTGTTTGTTTTGGGTTGCTGGCAGAAACCCCTTTCTTGAGATTGGAGAATGAGGTCTCTTTTAGGTTGCTACCTGCAGGCTGAGGGTCATTTCTGGCTTCCTAAAGCCACCAAATTCCTTGACCCATGGTCTCTCTCTCTCCCTCTTCATACCTATCAGCTATTGTCAATTCTTCTTGCACTGAGGGTTTTGTTGCTGTTTTTCAGTTTTTTTTTTTTAAATTTAAGGTACAAACATCGTTTATTTGTTGCAAGAGTAGCTGAAGAAAGGAGGGAACACATCAGTAGTCGTTCCTGGGTTGGTGTCCCCAGACACTGCAACCATGCTGTGAAAGCAAATATATTTTATTTATTTGAGAGAGAGAAAGGAAGAGGCAGATACAGAAGCACACCAGGGCCTCTAGCCACTGCAAATGAGCTCCAAATGCATGCACCTCCTTGTGCATCTGGCTTACGTGGGTCCTGGGGGAATTAAACCTGGGTCCTTAGGCTTCACAGGCAAGTACTTTAACTGTTAAGCCATCTCTCCAGCCCTTTGGTGGTTTGTTTGCTTATTTATTTATGAGAGAAAGAGGCAGAGAGAGGGAAAGGGTGAAAGGGCACACCAGGGCATCCAGCCACTGCAAACGAACTCCAGATGCATGTGCCACCTTGTGCATCTGGCCTATGTGGGTCCTAGGGAATCGAACCTAGGCCCCTCGGCTTTGCAAGCAAGTGCCTTAACTGCTAAGCCATCGATTCAGTCCCCCTTTTTTGAGATAGGGTTTCATGTAGCTCAGACTGGCCTGAAACTCACTGTGTAGTCAGGCTGGCTAGAACTCTTAATTCTCCTGTCTCCACCTCCCAAGTGCTGGGATCACAAGCATGTACCACAATGCCTGGGTTACAATGAGTCTTCTGGATCCTTTCCTCTTTCACTTTAAAGTACCCATAAATTAGTTTAGACCTATCTGAATAATCTTGCTTCTCATTTTAAGGTCAGCTGATTCACAGCCTTAATTCCTTTTCCTTATGAAGTATATCCCATTCACAGGTATGTCACAGATATGTCATATTCTATTCTGCCTATCAAGACAGCATTACTTTTTAAAATATTTTTTGTTTTATTTTTTATTTATTTTATTTGAGAGCGATAGACAGAGAGAGAAAGAGGCAGCGAGGCAGAGAGAGAATGGGCGCACCAGGGCCTGCAGTCACTGAAAAAGGACTCAGACGCGTGCACCACCTTGTGCATCTGGCTGACGTGGGTCCTGGGGAATCAAGCCTTGAGCAGGGGTCCTTAGGCTTCATAGGCAAGCACTTAACCACTAAGCCATCTCTCCAGCCCCAAGCCAACATTATTATGAAAAGAGAGAGGAGGGAGAAACTTCAGGTAGGCTACATGGTGGTTTGATCTGGGAGAATGACAAGAGACCTAATAGTTGGCTTCATACTAGTATAAAAATTTATCCCAGGAGAGAGAGAGAGATTGGTCAGTAGTTAAAGTGAGTTAAAGTGCACTTCCTGAGCAAATACGAGAGCCTGAGGGAGCCCAAGACCACCCCAGTTTGAATATCCATAAACTGACATAAACAGTTGGGTGAACACTTATGTCTGGATCCTTAGTCCTGGGTGGAGACAGTGGCAAGCTCCAGAATTATTAAGAGTCTGCCACAAGGAACCACAGGTGGGTGAGTGTTGAAGGGAAACGCCTGGTGTTTTCTTCTGGCTGCTGCGGACAAGCCCACAGGGAGCCACACACACACACACACACACACACACACACACACACACACACACACACACGTCCCCTCCCTCCACTACTGGGCGAGGGTGATTGCAGCTGTAGTCTCTTTCTGAGAGTGTTGAGGGGTCATGTGTCCCAGGAACAGGTGTCCCTTGAAGGGCAACAAGAACTAAATATAGCATAACTCTCCCATCGTCACCCAGGGGAAAAATAGGTGAGAAGAAACTTGGAAGATTTTTAAGAAATGAGGTCAAAAGAAATTATTTTAGAACAGAGAGAAATGAGTAAAGCCGCAGTGGCTGAGGGGCTGGTTCTCGTGCTTGCCGGGGTGGGGTGTGGATGTTCAACCTCAGGGAAGGCTGCCAATCCTTTCCTCGTGTGGCAGTTTACACTCCTTCCAGCAATGAAGGTGCTGCACCCGTGGTACCAAGCGTGGGACTTCGTAGAAGTTTAATTTTCCCCAACCTGACAGGGTTATGTGCAATCTCATTGTGGTTTTGCACTCTTTTTCTTTGCTTGGTTGCCATTGAGGCTGGGCATTCTTCCATCGTTTCACTGGTCCCATGGCCATCTTGGTTTGTCAAGTGCCACCTCAAGCCTCGTGCCCATTCTTCTGCTTAATGTCTCTTTTGGTCCCCAGAACTCTTCGTGCGCTTTGGATTTCGGTTCTTTGTCATGCGTACATTCTACAGTTCATTCCAAAGCATGCCCTTTACTTTTAAGTTATTTGGATAAACGGAATTTCTTAATTTTACCATTTTTTTCCCTCAGTACATGGTTAATGCTGTTTGTGTGCTGTATAAAATCTATCTCCCAAATCATGAAACCATTCTTCATTGTTTATTTCTAGAAGCTTTATGAATGTGTGTGTGTGTGTGTGTGTGTGTGTGTGTGTGTGTATGTGTGGTGAGATGGGATCTAGATCCACCTTCTCTTCACATGAATGTGTTACGTTAATTTCTAATGGTTATATGTGAGCAAACGTCTAGTCAGAGGCTGGACAGATGGCTCAGAGGTTAAGATGCTTCCCTGAAAAGGCTAACGACCAGCATTCAATTCCCCATTACCCATGTAAAGCCATATGCACAAGATGGCACATGCATCTGGAGTTTGTTTGCAGTGGCTGGAGGCCCTGGCATGCCCATTCTCTCCTCTCTCTCTCTCTCCTTGCAAATAAGTAAATGAATGAAATATTTTTTTTAAAAAACTGTCTAGTCACCTCAGATATACCACCAGAAATAGACCAAAGAAATGAGTTTTCCCCAGTCCAGCTAGGTGAATCACTGAGTTTAATTGGGGTTATTTCCAGGAGCAAGAATGAAAGGTTAGCTATAAGAGCTGGGGGAACCACCAGGGGATAAAGTCCCCTTTCCCAGCAATCATTAAAGGGCTCATATGCCCTCGGGGAGGGGCAGGGCATCCTGCACACCTGCTGGGGTACCTCCTGAGGCCCTTTTCGTGCTGACCTTGTGAACCCTCCCTCTCCTCTGGGTGCTCAGTCTTACGAGGATATTGTGTGGGCAGCTGACAACCCGCCATTTATCGGGAAAATTAGTTTCCCTGCTGCCCTACGATGTCAGGTTTGTTACAAATAGAATCATTGTGTGTCTGTGGATCCAGGTCTGGGTACGGCTCGGCCCTGGTGGTCTCTTTTCATTCAACACCTCACTGAGTTCATTGCTGTGGCTCTGTCATTGGTCATGATATCGAATCCAAACAGCTCTGTTCTTCAAGACTGCACTGTTTACCCAGCCCTTCGCTTGACCACATCTAAAATTGCCGATCTCCACAGGAACGGTGGGATTTTGATTGACATTGTATTGAAACCACAGATACGCTGGAGAAGATGAATTTTATTTTATTTTATTTTTTTCGAGGTAGGGTCTCATTCTAGTCAGGCTGACCTGGAATTCACTGTGTAGTCTCAGGTGGCCTCGAACTCACAGCGACCCTCTACCTCTGCCTTACAAGTGCTGGGGTTAAAGGCGTGTGCCACCATGCCTGGTGGAGATGAATATTTTTATATGTCATTAAATTCTCTCAGCAAAATTTTATTATTTTCAATATGAAGATCTATATCTTTCATGATTTAAATATTTGAAAATGTTGTGCAATTGATAAAATAACTAATTTTTTACTTTCTCTTTCCACTGATAATATAAATTGATTCATATAGTGACCTTAAAATTTCTTAAAAGCCAAATCCACCTCTTAAGTATTATTTATAGATTATTGTTTTTTCCTACGTACCCAACAAATTTGCTACAAAGAATGCTTTATTTCTTTCCAGTTATAATAATCTATTTTTATTGTCTTATTGAACTATCATAGACTTTCAGCAGAGATCACTAGAAATCTGCCTCATTGCTAATTACAGAGTGAACTATTTTGATATTGCTCCAGTATTATTGTATGTGTTAGCGAAAGTGTGTGTGTGTGTGTGTGTGTGTGTGTGTGTACACACATCCATATGGAAGGCAGAGGACAACCTTGAATGCCATTCCTCAGGCATTGCCCTCATTTGCTGTGGTGGTTTGTTAGAAACAGGATCTCTCACTGGCCTGAACCTCACCAAGTAGGCTTGACTGGCTGGCCACAGAATCCCAGGGATCCACCTGTCTCCGCCTCCCCAGGGCTGAAGTTAAAAGTGCACGTCACCAAGTCTGTCTCTTTTTAAAATGCAAGTTCTGGAGATCAACCTCAGCTACTCACACTTGTAAAGCAAGTACTTTACCAGCTGAGCTATTTCCTATCACCCTCAGATCTTACTTTTGCATTAGGATTGTTGTAGATAGTCTTTAAGAGAAATTCTTTTTTCTAGTGCACTAGGAAATGTTTATCATGTGTATTAAATTATGGAATCTTTTCCCTTCATCTACTGAGACATTATATGATTATTTGCCTTTTTTTCTGTTTAGACATGAACTACATTGACGGGTTTTTATCTGTTAAGTAACGCCTGCCTTTCTGTAAAAACTCACTTGGCTCTGAAATACTGTTGGTTTTACGTAGCACTGAGTTCAACCTACTGAGGTTGTATTTAGGAGTTTTGAGTCATGTTGGAAGACAATGGTCAGCAATTTTCTTTTCTCTTAAGGTTTTTGCTTTACAGAAAAAATAGTCTCCTTTTTTTACTTTGAATATTACTTACGACTTAAATATTTGGAATAATTTACCAGTGAAGCCACTGGGTTTAGAGTTTTCTTTGTGTGAGCTTTTAACTTCTAGATTTAATTTATTTAGAAGATACAGAAATATGACCTGAGTCACACTTTCTAGTTCCTTCATGTTTGTTGTATAAATTTTGTGCTTTTCAAGAAATTTGTTTGTTGCAGTCCGGTTCACATTGCTGGTAGAAATCACCCAACTAAGAGCAGCTTGTGGGAAAAAGAGGTTTATTTTGGCTTACAGGCTTGAGGGGAAGCTCCATGATGTAAAGGGGGAACAATGGCATGAGTAGAGGGTGGACATCACCCCCTGACCAACATAAGGTGGACCATAGCAACAGGAGAGTGTGCCAAATACTGGCATGGTAAAACTGGTTATAACCCCCATAAGCCTGCCCCCAACAATACACTGCCCCCAGGAGCTATTAATTCCCAAATCTCCATCAGCTGGGAACCTAGCATTCAGAACACCTCAGTTTATGGGGGACACCTGAATCAAACCACTACATTGTCCATCTCACCTAATTTTCTATAATTTTTGATATAAAATTTTAATTTTATTTTAATTTGTCCATTTCACCTGAATTTTCTAAAATGCTGGGTATAGATTATTCTGGGCTAGGAAGATGACTCAGCAGTTAAAAGGTTTTGTTTGCAATGCCTGTCAGCCCAAGTTCAGTTCTCCAAAACCCATGTAAATCCAAATCCAAAACTTGGTGCAAGCATGTGGTGTTCATTTACAGTGACAAGAGACCCTGGTATGTCCATACGCATACAAACACATGTATGTACAAATAATAAATGCATTTTTTTTTTTTTTGGTTTTTTGAGGTAGGGTTTCACTCTGGTCCAGGCCATTTTTTTAATAAAAGATTATTCTGGGGCTAGGGAGATGGCTCAGCTGTTAAAGACACTTGTTTGCAAAGCCTGCCAGCCCAGTTTGATTCCCCAGTACCCACATAAAGCCAGATGCACAACATAGCACATGCATCTGGCATTTATTTGCAGCAAGAAGCCCTGGCTCACTCTGTCATTCTGCTCTCCATCTTCCTTGCAAATAAATGAATAAAAACCTTTAAGTAAAAAGATTATTCTGCTGGGTGTGGTGGAGCATGCCTTTGATCCCAGCACTTAGGAAGCAGAGGTAGGAGGATCACCATGAGTTCAAGGACACCCTGAGAATATGGAGTGAATTCCAGGTCAGCCTGGGCTAGACTGAGACCCTACTTCAAAACAACAACAACAAAAGATTATTCTGTTGTTACCATTTTAATGTCTGGCAGGTTTTTAGTAAACTTATTTTTGATGTAGGTAATTTGTGTTCCTCTTTTAATCTTGACAAATCTTATTGATATATCTATTTTTTACATTATTTTTTTATTTTACTCTATGTTTTCTCTCTGACAATTTCATATATGAATATAATGTATTTTGATTATATTCATTCCCCTATTACTCCTTCTTATCTCCCTCTGACTCCTGCTAACCCTTCATCTTCCCAACCAGGCCTTTCACCTTGGCGGGGGAGTGTGCGTGTGCATGCGTGACGTAGCCCATGGGGATTAATGAGGGTTGCATGGGTGAGCATGCATGGGGAATTACTCTCTGGGGCATTGGCATCTGCCAGTGGTTAAGCCACCATGAAGAACATGACTTCTTCTCCCCAACAACCATTAATTTTCAACAGCTTCTCTAGGAGGAATGGGTCCTGTGACACCCCCATTTCCGTTTATGATGGAATGTTGCTGGGCTCAATCTTGTGCAGGAAACTACAGCTGCTGTGAGTTCATGAGAGGAGCGGCCATGTAGTATGCAGAAGACAGAATTCCACAGCACTCCTCCCCATCCTCTGGCTCCTAAATTCTTTCCACCTCCTCTTTTGTAATGTTCCTGAGTCTTAGAAGGGGTGACATAGATGAACCCTTCAGGGATGAGCACATAATAGTCATTTAGTCTTAGCACTTTGGCCAGGTATATGTCTCTGCATTAGCCTCTGCCTACTGCAAAAAGAAACTTCTTTTGTCAAGAGGAACAGTAGCATTAATCTATGATGTAAGCATAAATGTTTATAAGATTTTATTTTATATGTATTTGTTTATTTTTGAGACAGGGTGTCTCCATAGATGCCAGGTTAGCCTAGAGCCAGATATGTAGCTCAGGGTGGCCTCAAATTCATCATCCCCTACCTCAGCCTCCTGAGTCCCAGGATTACAGGCATGCATTTCCTGCTTGGCTCTCTATGTTATTTCTATTGGTCTTTTAGAGAACATATTTTTTTGGCTTTGTTGATTTTCTCTTATATGAATTCGTTTTCCATTTCTGATCTTGTTTTTGATTCTCTTCTCTCTACTTTGGGTATAGTTTTCTGTTCTAAATAATTCAGATGAATACTCAAATTCTTGATTTTTCAGCCTTTCTTTTCAAATATGAGTGCAGAAAGACATGAGCAAAACTTTAATTGCATCACACATTTTAAAATTTTATTTATTTGAAAGGAGAGAGAGAGAGAGAAAAAAAAAAAAAAAGAAAGAATGGGCACACCAGGGTCTCCAGCTGCTACAAACAACCTCCAGATGCATGTGCCACCTTGCGCATCTGGCTGTACGGTACTGGGGAATTGAACCTGGGTCCTTGGGTTTTACAAGCAAACACTGATGAGCCATCTCTCCAGCCCACATAACACATTTTTGACGTGTCATTTTTTTTTCTTAATGATGGAAATTTTCTTCTGATTTCTTCTTTGCTACGTGGATTATTTAAGTGCTTATGCTAGCCAGTAGTATGACAAAAATACTTGAGATTATCAATTTAAAAGAAGGAAAGGAACTTTTGGCTCTGCATTTCAGAGGTTTCAATCCATGGTCACTGGACTCACTGGGCTATGTAACAAAGCAGTGTATTTGGCAGGGTATGTGACAAGAACCGTTCATGTCATGAAGCTAGGAAGCAGAGAGAGGGAAGGGGGTGGAATCCTGTTATTCTCTTCAGGGCATGTCCCCAGTGACCTTACTTACTCCCACTGGGCCCCACCTGTTAAAGGTTCCACCACCTCTCAATAGGGCAACAGGCCAGGGCTCACCCTTTAGCATATGGGCCATAGTGGTGCCTAGTACTCAGTACCCTAGTCTAATTTGACATGGTTAGAGGAAATTCTTCATGATTTTAGTTCTTTTTGTTTTGGGGGATTTTTTTAAGATTTTTTTGAGGTAGGGTCTCACCCTAGCCCAGGCTGACCTGGAATTCACTATGTAGTCTCAGGGTGGCCTCGAACTCACAGCGATCCTCCTACCTCTGCCTACCGAGTGCTGGGATTAAAGGCGTGCGCCATCACGCCCGGCTGATTTTAGTTCTTGAAATTTTCTTAAAACTTGCTTTTGGAGCACAATGCATGATAAAATTTTGAAGACATTCCATGGGTTCTTGGAAAGAGTGCACATTTTATCATCATTGTGGACACAATCACATATGTCTGTATGTCAGTAGTTAGTTTGGTTTCTCAGATCTTTCATATGCTTACTTGGTTTTTGTCTGGTTAATCTACAATGATCAAAGCAATTATAAGTTTCTCTCAGCAATTGTGGTCTTGTCTATTTCTCTTTTCAGTTCTATCCATCTTTGCTTCATAGTCATATGGAAGTTGCTTTTTTATTTTATTGATATGTGAGCATTTATGTGTGGATGTGCATGGTGGGAGTATGTGTTTGGGCAGACACATGTCACAGTGCCTATGTGGAGGTCTGAAGACAACCTTGGGGTGTTTCTCTCCTCCTTTCACTTTCTCTTTCTCTCTCTCTTTCGAGGTAGGGTCTCACTTTAGCTCAGGCTGACCTGGAATTCTCTATGTAGTCTCAGGGTGGCCTCGAACTCATGGTGATCCTCCTACCTCTGCCTCCTGAGCGCCGGGATTAAAGGTGTACGCCACCACGCCTGGCTCTTTCTCTTTTCTTGAGACAGGATCTCTTGTTATTTTGCCACTACATGTGCCAGTCTAGCTGGCCCCTACGCTTCTGGATTTTCCTGGCTCTGCCTCCCATTGCCATTGCATTTTGAGGTGGATGGGGGGTTCAAGGTAAGATTTCACTCTAGCCCAGGCTGACCTGGCATTCACTCTGTAGTTCCAGGCTGGCTTCAAACTGATAGCAATTCTCCTACCTCTGCTTCCTGAGTGCTGGGATTAAAGGCATGCATCCCCACACCTGGCATCTATTAGCTTGCTTTTAAAACAATATTTTATTTATTTGTTTATTTATTTCGGAGAGAGAGAGAATGAGTGTGCCAGGGAAAATAAACTCAAGACCCATGAGCTACTTTGTTCATTTGGCTTTACATGGATTCTGGGAAATGAATCCCAGCCAGCAGGCTTTGCAACAAGCACCTTTAACAACTCAGCCATTTCCCCAGCCCCACTGTCAGGTCTTTAGTTATACATTATTTTATTTTTCCTATGGCCATATTTTTGTTCATTTTTATTTAGTTATTTGAGAGTGACAGAGAAAGAGAGAGAGAATAGACATGCCAGGGCTTCCAGCCACTGCAAATGGACTCCAGACATGTGTGCCCCCTTGTGCATCTGGCTAACATGGGTCCTGGGGAATTGAGCCTCAAACTAGGGTCCTTAGGCTTCACAGGCAAGTGCTTAACTGCTAAGCCATCTCTCCAGCCCCCTATGGCCAATTTTGCTTAGTACAGTCTAATGGAAGCTGAGCCCTTCCTTGTTTCTGAGATAATATAAAAACCTTAGAATATTTAAATGTGTCACTTCTGGTGGTTTTTGTTATCTTTGTAATAGATTTTAATTTTTCTACTATTTAAAAGGCAATGTCAGCATTATTATGCAGTGTATGTTCTATTGTATTTATCCGTATATCTTTTGTTTTACTTGCTCTTCATTTATTTCTGAATTTTCCACAAACAACTGGTAACCAGTGTGTGGTGACTCCCTTCACTGAGATGTGACAAGGGCTCTCCTGGCCTCTAGAGGACAAATCTGGGATGTAGCAGAAAGAACAGCGACCCAGAATCACAGTCCTTGGTCTGCCAGCTGTTTAGCTGGAGCAAGTCACTGAGTGTTTTCAAGCCTTAGCTTCCTTACCTCTTAAAAGTCAGAATTGTGGTGCTGGGGAGATGGCTTAATGGTTAAAGGCACTTGCTTATAAAACCTGCTGGCCTCAATTTCTTTTTTTTTTTGTTTGTTTTGTTTTGTTGAGGTAGGGTCTCGCACTAGCCTAGGCTGACCTGGAATTCACTATGTAGTCTCAGGGTAGCCTTGAACTCGCAAGATCCTCCTACCTCTGCCTCCCAAGTGCTGGGATTAAAAGCGTGCGCCACCACACTCAACTGGATTCAGTGTCTTAACACTCACATAAAGTCACATGCAAGGTGGTGCATGCATCTGTGGACCCAGTGGGCCTAGACCAAGGGGAGGTGGATCTGTGAGAACAGGAAGGATGTTGTCTGGAAGAAGGTGGAGCACAGATGCCTCAACGTTGTCCCCTGCCCTCCACACATGCATGCACACATAAACAAATGGACAGGGCTGGAGAGATGGCTTGGTGGTTAAGCACTTGCCTGTGAAGCCTAAGGACCCCAGTTCAAGGCTCGATTTCCCAGGACCCACGTTAGCCAGATGCACAAGGGGGTGCACGCGTCTGGAGTTCGTTTGCAGTGGCTGGAGACCCTGGAGCGCCCATTCTCTCTCTCTCTCTCTCTCTCTCTCTCTCTCTCTCTCTCTCTCTCTCTCTCTCTCTCTGTCACTCTCAAGTAAATAAATAAAAATGTAAAAAAAAAAAACAAAAAACAAATGAACAAAATCAGAATCATATACCTGAGATGGTAAACCCACTGTGGGCTGCATTTTGACAGAAGTTCTTGTTCAGTTTGGAGAACATTTTCCTCTTTAAATGTAGCCACTGTTTTTTTTTTTAAAAAAATCATATTTCTCTAGGGAGAGAAAAGTCTGAAGACCTGGCCACTGTTGAGTTTGCTTCCCACTGGTGGCCGTGGGCTGGGGGCTGAGTCCATTTCCTTCTACCTGGCATCTGGATGTGTCCAAGCACAATGGTGTCAAAGCTCGTGTTCTCAGCACCTTCTCACCTGCGCTGGCGTTGCCAGGTTTGCTCTGCTCAGCCTCCTTATCTCACATGGGGTCCCGCTAACGCATCGTATCAATATTAGCTGCTGGTCCTCATTTGAAACCAGGGACACACAGGGGCAGAGCTTTCTAGTGTTCGGGGTTGCTAAGCACTAAGACAGGTGACTGAGGGAGGTTGTAGAAACACTCTCCCTGGAGACCTAAAAATAAAGCAGATCATCTCCAGGATGCAAAAAGGGAGGGAGGGAAAGCAGATGAGCTCACGTTTCTTCCAGGTTTTTAATTGGCTAGAGGGAGGCAGGAGCTGTTTTAGAGTCTGCTGGAGAAGATGGAAATACTATTATAGATAGATTATATATTGCATGCATTATATATATTGTAATATAATCTAATCCAGATAGGGTTTTCGGTGCAATCTCTTTTCTCGTCCCATATATCCCATACTGAGCCTCCTTCCTCCATCCCCAAGTACTGGGATATAGTCATGGACCACTCTGCGTGGCTATGATCCAATATTTTCAGGGGGGGGGGGAGTATCATAATTCATATAATAGAAGGTGCATGGGCTTTTACTCAGAACAGAGTTCATCAAAACTTGTTGACTGGAGGGGCTGCTGTGTAGATTGCTCAATGGTTAAATGTGCTTATCTGAAAAGCCTGTCTGCCTGGGCTCTATTCCTCAGTATTCATAAAAAGCCAGATGCACCAGGCATGGTGGTGCACGTCTTTAATCCCAGCACTCGGGAGGCAGAGATATGAGGAACGCTGTTAGTTTGAAGCCACCCTGAGAATACAGAGTGAATTCCAGGTCAGCCTGGACTAGAGTGAGACCCTACCTCGAAAAACCAAAAAAAAAAAAAAAAAAAAAAAAAAAAAAAAAAAACTTGTTGAACTGCCCACTTAAAATCTATGAACTTGGGCTGGAGAGATGGCTTAGTGGTTAAGCACTTGCCTGTGAAGCCTAAGGAACCCGGTTCAAGGCTTGGTTCCCCAGGACTCACATTAGCCAGATGCATAAGGGGGCGCACGCGTCTGGAATCCGTTTGCAGTGGCTGGAGGCCCTGGCGTGCCCATTCTCTCTCTCTCTCTCTGCCTCTTGCTCTCTGTCTGTTGCTCTGAAATAAAATAAACAACAAAAATCTATGAACTTCACTGTATTTAAATTACATCTCAATGGGAAAGGGTGGTCTCAAACATGCGACCTTCTACCTCTCCAGTGCTGAGATTACTGGGGCTCATCACCATGCCAGCTGGACCTGAATTTTTTAAGTTGAAAATAGAAATAAAATGTTAAAAGGGGCACAGGGAATAAACTATAATTGTTGGCTGTGCCAGGCACTATGTGATGTGAAACATCAGACATAAATTGATATTATTTTATCCACATGGTATCTCACAAAGTAGGTTCTGTTAATAGCCCATTTTTTCCTATGTGTTGAAACTGAAATTCAGGTAATAAAGTATTGATTTCTGCAACTGGTAAAGGGAGAGCTAGGCATGGAACTCCAGATCGAAGGATTCCCACACCCAGGGACTCACTCCACTCCACTCTGTGTTCTAGTTATTTGACTGGTTTCTACAATGGAGAAGTCTGTTATAAGCCTGAAGAAGGAAAGATGAGCAGCTGTAACTTCCTGTGGCATCGGCTTGGAAATCTGTCCACGAACACACTTTGCTAATCCAGTGCTAGATGCCATCATTCAGAAAACCCCAGCAACTCACAGAGTTACCACGGGCTCCTTCAGCAGGGTCTTCAGACCCCGTACAAGAGAGAAAGGGTTCATCTGAGGCACTGATTTCTCCTTCCTAAGGAGTGGGTTAAAACTTTCCCAGCCTCTGCGGTCAAAGGTCCCGTTTGATAACAGGACATCTCTGATAAATGTTGATGGAGGAAGAACAGCCTGGTGGTCCCAGAGACCGCAGTATGCATGGATGTGCAGGTCATTTTCTGCATTTGGAGAGCTAGTCGCTGAAATAAGAAACCTAGTCCATGCTTTGCTCCACCACCTACACAGGTCAAGACTGATCCAGGGGGCTGGAGGTTGTGGCTCAGTAGTTAAGGTGCTTGACTGCAAAGCCAAAGGACCCAGGTTCGATTCCCCAGGACCCACGTAAGCCAGATACACAAGGGGGCAAATGCTTCTGGAGTTTGTTTGCAGTGGCTGGAGGCCCTGGCATGCCCATTCTCTCTCTCTCTCTCAAATAAATAAAATAAATAAAAAATATTTTTAGAAAAGACTGACCCAGGGCCAACAGGTTATTGTTTTGAGCTCATACAAATAGAGCGGATCATATAGGCAGGCCCACCTGATGAGCACCATTACCAAGGAGCCTAGAGAACTGACAGAGCAGAAGATCAAGGCTAATGTCTCCATTCTAGTTTTGTATCAATAATTGCCTTCTTGCTCTTCAATGGATAAAACTTTCAGTGTCCCCAGTTTGAGCTGGGAGGGCAAGACCTGCGGGACCCATGCCCTGCATTGCCTCGACTCTGTCTCATAGGACTTGGGTTTCTGAGGTCTAGGGAGACAAGAAGTAATGACTAGAAAGCTCAAAGCCTTGTTCTCCTTCTCTTTGCCAACTTAATTCTTAGTCGTCATTCATATCTTCACTTCAGCATCACTTCTTCAAGGATAGACCAGTCCCCTGTGGTTGCTCTCAGAGTACCCTAGTTTCCTCCTGCATGGGACCTGCCACCATTGCAAGTTAATATTTATTTTGAATATCATAAAATCTCACTTGCAAATATCTATCTCCCACAAAACCATAAGCATCATGATAATAAGGACCACTCTATTTTTATTTACCATTGCATTTCTTATTGTCTAGCACATAGAAGATATTTAAATATTTTTTCAAATGAGTGGATGGATATGAAGTAATGCATCCTCATTGGAGGAATGTTTGCAGTTATGATTGAAGAGAAAATAACTTTCCTGAAGATAGTAGGAGGTCTTTCGCCTAAGTGCAATGACCTAGTCTCATCCTGATCTTCTCAGGGATTTGTTTTACTTCTGAGACAAGGTCTCACGTAGCCCAGGCTGGCCTCAAACTCACTATGTAGGTAAGGATGACCTTGAACTTCTGATCCTTCTGCCTCTACCTTGAGAGTGTTGGGTATGCATGCACTATCACATCTGATTGTAGGTTTAAAAAAATATTTACTTACAAACAGAAAAAGAGAGAAACAGAGAATGGGTATGCCAGGGCCTCCCACCACTACAAAAGAATTCAAGATTTGTGCACCACTTTTTCCATCTGGCTTTACATGGGTACTGGGGAATTGAACCCAGGCCATCAGACTTTGCAACCAGGCCCTTTGACCACTGGGCTGTCTCTCCAGCTCACTAGCTGGTTTTATGCGGTGCTTCAGATTGAACCTAGAGCTCTGCACATGCTAGGCAAGCCCTGTACCAGCTGAGTTACCTCTAGATGGCGTAGTTGCCTTCACATGGCTGGGACAAAACACCTGACCAGAAGCAGCTGATGGGAGGGAAGGGGAAACAACTTGATGGCAGGGGTAAGCACGTATGAGCAGGGGCTAGAAATCACTTCTTGCCACAGCAGGTGGAAAACAGCAGCAAGAGAGCAAGCTGAGCTCTGGCAAGGGGGAGTCCACCCCCAGCAAAACACCTCCACTAACAAGGCTCTATCTCCCAAACTGCCCCAGCTGGGGACCAAAGCAAGCATTCAGAACGTAAGTTTATGGGGGTCATTGGATTCAAACCACCACGCTAGACCTTCTAGTTTTGAGTTGTGTCTTACAGCCGTGGCGGTCCAAGGTTATCATTCTCTTCACACCTATTTAACTCCAAAGGAATTCTCTAAAACCTTGCTTAAAAGAACAGAGATTGCTACTCTACATCATCTGTGGTTTAAAACATGAACTTTAAAAAAATCAGGTAGACGTGGATTTTAAACCCACGTTACCTACTTATAATCACTGTGATTTTGTGGGGTGGGGGGAGAGAAAATCTCACTATGTGGTGGACCTCAAATTTGAGATCTTCCTATTTTAGCCTCCTGAATACTGGGATGACAGGCATGTGGCACTGGCTCTGTGGATTTAAGAAAATGGCATAATGCCTCTGATCTTTAGTCACTTTGTTCTATAAAATGGAGGCAATAATGTCTTCCTCATAGGACTAAGTATGCAAAATGTTTATTGCAAAGCCCGACCCATACCAGATGTCTAATCAGTAGAAGTTTCTATGATTATCTACATTAGATCCTTATAAAAGGAGGAGAATTAACCACCCATAGAAATAGATCCCTGAACAAGTCAGCACATGACACATTCCTTCCTGATTTCCCAGAATGTATGGAGGAAAGAATTCCTTAAGTGCCAATGTACTTTATAGATGCACTTAATACCAAATTCTTTGTGTTCCCTGAATATATCTTGAGGTTTTGCCACGGGCCTACATCCTTAGCAGATTTTCCATCCTCTTTTTGATACCATCCAGCACACTGGGGAGATACAACTTAACCAAGGAATTGGCTTATAAACCCAGAGAGGCTTCCAGAAGGATTTGTCCTTAGAGGGACATGTCAGGAAAGGTTTTGGTAAGGAGTGTAACTTTCCAGATTAACAGTGGTGAGTGCTGCCGATGTGATTAGGCCAAGCAATGGGAAGTGATAGTTGTGTTATCCTGAGAGGTGAGCCTGGGAAAGGGGGCCTCTCAGAGCTGAGGAAGGAAGCAGCGTGAGGTGCCCAGAGCAGTTAATCCTAACATGGAGTGGAAGTTTCCTAACCCAACTCCCTTTCTACCCAGTTCTAGCAGAGAGTTCAGTTGCCTGCTTTTCCCACCATGTTTTCAGTATAGCGCTCAGCAGCCAAAAGTGAGGAGGAAGTTTACTGTGTTTTCCAAGAGGTTAACAGAAGTTAACAGATAGCCTCTTTGCTCCAAATCACAGCGTTTCTCAAGTCACCAACTCCCACCGCCCCCCCCCACCAACAAAAAGAAAAAAAGCCAAATTCTCAAACTCTGAGAATGAGGTAAAGAAGCTAAGATTAGCTGGGTATGGTGGTGACACATGCCTTTAATCCCAGCACTCAGGAGGCAGATGTAGGAGGATTGCAGTGAGTATGAGAACTATCTGAAGCTACATACTAAATTCCAGGCCAGTTTGGGCTAGAGTGAGACCCTACCTCAAAAAAACAAAACAAAATGAAAGAAAGAAAAGAAGAGAAGAAGAAGCTAGGATTGTATCAGCCTGCTTCAGCTAGGGCCTTAAGAAAGTCGCATTCTCTTGCTCTGGGAGAATGTGTAACCCATCTCTAAAGGGTCACTTCATGACCCACCAGCACTCATGAATCTCTCCGTTGTACATTTCTGATCACTGGATATATAGAACCATCACCCTGTCCCTTGGGTAGGATTTGCTTTAAGGATAGATAATGTGCTCCAAAAGTTAGAAACAGGTTTTGCAGCCACCACAAATTTACCTTTGAACGGAAATAGATTCCAGAATCCCACCTCCCTAACCGAGATGATTTTATTCCAGAATCCTGCCTCCCTAACAGAGGTGATTTTATTCCAGAATCCCACCTCCCTAACAGAGATGATTTTATTCCAGAATCCCACCTCCCTAACAGAGATGATTTTATTTCCACATGTCCCTCTTATACCAGCTTTATTGTTAATAGTTCCTAAAGTAGTGCTTTTGTTTTTCAGTTTATTTGTATTGTGCGCACACACACATACAGGCACACAAGTACTACATTGTGCATGTGGAGGTCAGAAGACTAACTAGCACTTGTCTTCAGGCACGATTTCTCATTGTATACCTCTGCGTTCACCAGGCCCAGTGGACCATGAGCTTCTGGGAGTGTCCTGTTTCCCTTCCCCCCACAGGGACCCTGGACTTGCAGATTCCTGCCGCGGTGGCTGGCTTTCACATAGGTTCTTCCTCGGTACTGTGAACTTGAACTCCTCTGATGGGAGCACTGCACACACTCACACTCACACTCACATGCGCACACCAATAGTCACCACTTCAATCCTGTCTCTGACCACCTGCTAGGTTTTTCTATTGATCTCTGCTTTTTTATCCACGTGTAATTATCTTCACGGCACCTATGGCACCCCTGACATTTTACTTTTTTTTAATGTTTATTATTATTATTAACAAGGCATTTTGTATACATCATGTGAAAGTACCCTCTTTCCCCTCATCCTTGCCCCCATTCTGTCAGGGATGCTTCTCAGTGGGGTTGCAGGTATTCTTCGTGGGGTTGTGGTTTATGCATTGTGGGAGCAGTAGTCAGTTATTGTGCGGGGGGGCTATTTATTTTTTAAATATACTTATTTCATTTCTTCAAGAAAGGGAGGAGGGAAGGAGGCAGAGGAAGAGTGAGAAAGGGAGAGAAAATGGAGGTCAAGGCCTCTTGTTGCTGCAAACAAACTCCAGACACTTGCACTTCTTTGTGCATCTGGCTTTGTGGTGATACTGGAGAACCGAACCCAGACTGTCGGGCTTTAAGCACTGAGCCATCTCCCTAAAACTCCTGACCTCACTTTGGCTACTTGTCTGTAGTCTGTCTCCTCCCATTGGGTAAAGGAAAGGCTTTACCTAATCTCTTCAACCCTTGTCCCCTGAGCAGCAGATAGTCTAAGAGGATGCCCCTCTGCCTGTAGAATGAGGCTTCTGCTTTGACAGAGCTGGTGAAGATCTTTCTGCCTCCTCCCTTGTCTGTATTTTCAGAAAGAGCTGTGCCCGGGCAGGGAAACCTCAGTTATCTACGTGAACTTGAAATTAAATTGAGCCTTGAAATTAAAGCCGGGATACTGGCCCGCTTTCTTTCTGTGGGAGTCCTGAAGCCAGCTTCTCGCAGCAAGAAGGAAGGATATATATTTTTTTTAATATTTTTTGTTCATTTTTTATTTATTTATTTGAGAGCAACAGACACAGAGAGAAAGACAGATAGAGGGAGAGAGAGAGAATGGGCGCGCCAGGGCTTCCAGCCTCTGCAAACGAACTCCAGACGCGTGAGCCCCCTTGTGCATCTGGCTAACGTGGGACCTGGAGAACCGAGCCTCGAACCGGGGTCCTTAGGCTTCACAGGCAAGTGCTTAACCGCTAAGCCATCTCTCCAGCCCAGGAAGGATGTTTTGACCAGTGGCACATTGCCATTTCTGCAGCGCGCATGTGAGGTCCAATGAGAATGGCTGGCCGCATCGGCTCTTCCTGGTGACTGTTGCATGTGTTTCCTTAGCCGACTCAGTGCCACAGCTGAGTCCCCACCGCCTTCCATCAGCACAAACTGCCCTGGAGTTATGGAATTCCTGAGCCAGTGTGTCTGCTTTTATTCCTTTACTATTATTCTTTCCATACTGTCATATTGTGACTGGTCATACCCTCTCTCTCTCTCTCCCTCTCCTTCTCCCTTCCCCTCTCCCTCTTGCACTCTCTGCTTGCTCTCTGACCTGCCTGGGGAGAGGTGTGAAGAGATTGCTTTTCAAAGAACAAGAAACTGATGTATGTAGATCTGCAAACAGCAAACAGACACCTCATGGTAGGACAGGGAGATTAGTGAACAGTAAAAGTGGATTTGAGGGCTGGAGAGATGGCTTAGTGGTTAAGCGCTTGCCTGTGAAGCCTAAGGACCCCGGTTCGAGGCTCGGTTCCCCAGGTCCCGTGTTTTTAAAAAGTGGATTTGAAGTTTGAGTCTAACCTCTCTACTTCCTCAACAACCAGGATAAGAGCTAAAGACACACAGAAATACTCCAATTACCCTAGAAGTTTCTGTCGCAATTACACCACCAAACAACCTCTCTGCTGTAGATAAGTGTCTGGCCAATGTGTCCCCAGAGGGCAGGTCTTCCATAGTAACATTAATTGAAGATTACAGCTTTGTATGCCACATGGCTTGAATAAGGTTTGTCCCCTGAAACTCTTGCTGGAGCTTAATCTGACTACGTGTTTAAAGATAAGGCCTCTAATATTAGAAAAACTCAGTAGGGTCGAGCTCCAGTGAATCCTGATGGCTTCATAAGAAGAGGGAGAGTGGGCTCGAGAGATTGCTTAGTGATTAAGGCTCTTGCCTGCAAAGCCTAAGGACCCAGGTTCAATTCCCCAGAACCCATGTCAGACAGATGCACATAGTGGTGCCTACGTTTGGAGTTTGGCTGCAGTGGCTAGAGGCCCTGGCACACCCATTCTCCCCCACCCCTCTCCCTCTCTCTGTCTAATAAGTAAATAACAAATAAATAGAAGAGGGAGAGAGACAAATGACAGATACACACATGCAAACACACACACACACACACACACACACACACTCTGCATCTGTTGCCTCATCATGCCCTGGGCCCCCGTGATACTCAGGCAGAAAGACGGCCATCACCAACTATAGATCCGCAATCTTCCACCTGCAGAATTGTAAACCAAAGTCAGTGTCTGTCTTTATTAAGTAACCCACCTCATATGTTTTACTATTAAAAAAAAAAAAAAAAAGACCACAACAGGGAAGCGCTCACAGCAGGCTTGGACTGGCCAGGCTCAGAAGCCCTTCCTGCCTGGCCTGCTACCAAGAAGTTAGCAGGTCGTCTATCCTCCCTTTCCCTCTCCTTGTGCACCCAGATATCCTGCTCTCCACCCTCTGCTTGGGTTCCTGTGATGTTTCCAGCAACAAGTTTCTTAAACATGTTCATCCTTGACCTTTGGGATGAGATTCTGGAAGCAGAGTGCCCAGGTTACCTGCTTCCGGGTTGCTGTGGGTGGTTCTTTTACTTTTTTTCATAAAAGTCCCATACATGTATATAATATATTTTGATTTTTTAAAAATATTTGTTTGGTTTTATTTATTTATTTGAGAGAAACAGACAGAGAAAGAGGCAGAGAGAGAGAATGGACTCATCAGAGCCTCCAACCACTGCACCTTGGGTATCTGGCTTACATGGGTACTGGGGAATCGAGCCTTGAACCTGGGTCCTTAGACTTCACAGGCAAGCGCTTAACTGCTAAGCCATCTCTCCAACCCCTGATTATTATTTTTTTCATGCAGCATCCCTGACCTGCAGATGGGAGGTTCTGGGTGAGGCCAGGAGTGCAGTACCTCAGCCTGTGGAGTTTATCTCAGGTGCTTTAGGAAAAACTCTTAGTTACTTGATATGCTATTCCTTCTGCACTCCCCAGAAGAATGGCTAGCTTTCCTCTAAATTGTGGTTTCTTTTTTGTGCCACATAATAGTTCCTAGAAAGTCAACACTCTTGTTGAATCTGGGAGCTGCCCAATTTTTACAGGGTTTTGTAATCCACGGTTTCTTTTGTTTCTCATGTTGGAGGAGGATGGGAGGAAGGAATTGAGCAGACAGGCACCCGCGGGGGCAAGCACAATTAAAAATGTTCCCAGCAGGAAGACCACTCTCCGGGAAGCACAGAGAGCTGTCGGGACAAGTGACCTTTCTAATCACATCTGACATTTCACAGCCTTGGAAGCGGAAGAACTGCCCTTATCACTGAGGTGTGCTGTCTCACTGTGTCACCCCAGACACCCGCGTCTGAGGCTGTGGTGACTTGGCCTCCAGGCGGGGGATGAATCAGAGATGCAAAAGATTTTATTCCCCAGGAAAAGAGAAAACACTGAGCAGGGGGCTTATGTGGACAGTGACTGTGTAAACCAGGGACATGAGGGTTGGAGAAGGACGTGGCCTCCTGGGAGGATTTGCCTGACCCCGAGGGCGCAGGTGCAGCGGCGGATCAAACAGGACTACAGAGGAAATGAATTAGACAGGGTCACCTTCCCATCCCTCTAGCCTAAAGGAACTGCTGTGACTCACTTTGTACCCATCTGAATATAAAAACAGCTTTATTTTTTTTCTTACCCATTAAAAATAAACATGCTTATTCTTCTAGAAAAGGTCACACAACATATAAAAGTATAAGGAAGAAAATCCAAATTACATACCGTCAGCCAAGAGAACTGTTGGTACGGTGGCTCCCATCCATAATTCCAGCACTCCAGGGGCTGGGGTAAGCTTCAAATTTCAGGCCAACCTGATCTACAGTGTGAGATCCTGTCTCAAAACAACCAAAAAGTGAGACAGAAGAAAAAGAAAGGGTCAGAAGAGATGGCTTAGCAGTCAAGGCACTTGCCTGCAAAGGCTAAGGATCCAGGTTCAAATCCCCAGAACCCACATAAGTCAGATGCACAACGTGGCCCATGCATCTGGAGTTCATTTGCAGTGGTTGGAGGCTCTGGCGTGCCCATTCTTTCTATCTATCTGCCTCTTTCTGTCTATCTGCAATAAATCAATTGGAAAAAAGAAAGAAAGAAAAAGAAATATTTTGAGGGCTGGAGAGATGGCTTAGCAGTTAAGCGCTTGCCTGTGAAGCCTAAGGACCCCGGTTCGAGGCTCGGTTCTCCAGGTCCCATGTTAGCCAGATGCACAAGGGGGCGCACGCGTCTGGAGTTCGTTTGCAGAGGCTGGAGGCCCTGGCGCGCCCATTCTCTCTCTCTCCCTCTATCTGTCTTTCTCTCTGTGTCTGTCACTCTCAAATAAATAAATAAAAAATTTAAAAAAAAAGAAATATTTTGAGCACATTTCTTAGTATATGTACAATATTTTAAAAACAAAATCGAATCCTGTTATGAATAGCTTTGAAAGGTGCATATTTTAGGTGAACACACCTCCATTTCAATTAAATTTAAATCAAACAAGCCATTCCTTATTTCACTATACTCCACCACATGACTATAACTTCCTGAGTGATCTCTGATTTTTTTTTAAAGCTTCCCCCCTCCCAAGGTAGGTACCCTGCTCCTGGAAGTAACAGGGATATACTGTGTGGAGCGGATGCAGCTACTTCCTATTCCCTCTTCCCTCTCTGAAAATTCATTTACTCTACTGTCCTTGGATAGAGGACATATCAGATAGTCAGCTGATAACAGATGCTACCGTTGGTCTTAACCAAAGGGCAAGAAGCACTCTCTCTGAATTTCAGCCATGGTAGAATGTGCCTGGTGGGCATCTTCATAGCCAAATCTTCAGAACTTTGAGTACTTTCTTACAGTGGAGTCCTAGAAGTGGACTTGCTGAGCTGAAAAATATCCATGCTTTTATTTTCCCTATCTGCCTCTGGAAGGAGGGGGCGAGTGTCCGCGGCTCCCTCATTGCTGAGGGTCACCACGCTTTTCAATCTTTGCTAGTCTCAAGAGGGAAAAATGGTACTCCCTGACTGCTTTAATGTGCGTTTCTCCGTTCCAAATAAAATTTTCTTGGGGAGGGGCACAGGCTGGGACCATGGTTCAGTGGGTAAGAGTGTGTGCACCAGCAAGAGGGCCTGGCAGGGCTTCAGCTCAGTCCCCAGCCCCCACAGGACAAGCCGAATGCAGTGCTACGTGCCTATCACCTGAGTCCTGTGGGACAGGAGACAGAAGGACCTCTGGGCTCCCTGGTTAGCCAGTGTGAAAGCAACTCCAGGTCCACAGAGATGACATAGTGGGCTGGTGAGAATGGCTCAGCAGTTAAAGGTGTTTGTTTGCAAAGCCTGGTAACCCAGAGTTCAATTCCCCAGTACCCACATAAAGCCAGATGCACAAAATGCACATGGATTTGGAGTTTGTTAGAAGCAGCAAGAGGCCTTGTAGGGCCCATTTCTCTCTCCTCTCAAATAAATAAAAATAATTTTTTAAAAAGAGAAATGAAACCGGGCATGGTGGTGCATGCCTGCAATTTCAGCACTCAGGAGGCAGAGGTAGGAGGATCGCCATGAGTTCAAGGCCACCCTGAGACTACATAGTGAATTCCAGGTCAGCCTGAGCTAGAGTGAGACCCTACCTCAAAAAAGAGAGAGAGACAAAGACAGTGTGAGAGAGAAATAATATGAACAAGTGAGAAGGACCCCAGCATCCTGCTCTGGCCTCCACACATGTGCACATGGGATGCACACTCATGTGCATACATTATACACACACACCACACAATACATCCTAATGCACACCTAAATGCAAAAAAGAAAAACACTGTTTTCCTGTGTTATTGACCATTTGTGTTTCTTGCTTTGTGAATTCACCTACTTTCCTTATGATATTTTTGGGGTGTCAACCTTTCTGAGATTTGGCGTTGAGTATTTTCTGAATGGGAAGGATAACTATTTCTTGTGATCGAAGTTATAATATTTTATCTAATTTGCAACTGTCTTCAACTATCTGTGGATATTGTAGTATGCTTGGTGTGGTGTATGTGGTGTGTGTGTGTGTGTGTGTGTGTGTGTGTGTAAATGCTCACATTCGGGGGCCGGAAGAGAGCATGGGGCGTCCTCCTCTATGGCTTCTCAATGGGCTGTCTTGAGATGGCGTCGCTAGCTGAACCCAGAGCTGATGCTTTCTGTCAGACTGGCTGAGAAGTAGCCCCAGTGATGCCCAGTCTTCACCCCCATGTGTGGCCACTCCCAGCTGTTTACATGGTGAAAGCCCGCTGAGTCCCACACGCTTATGCGAGCACTCTTTCCTGCTGGGCCATCTTTCCAGCGCCCTGTCTTCAATTTAATGTTGTTTTGCCAAGAAGTTAAAATTTCTGATGTTGTCGAAACAACATATGGTTCCAGCTTTTTAAACAAAATCATCTTTAAGCCAGGCACAGTGGTGCGCGCTTTAATCCCAGCACTAGGGAGGCAGAAGTAGGAGGATCGCCACGAGTTCAAGGCCACCCTGAGACTACATAGTGAATTCCAGGTCAGCTTGAGCTAGAGTGAGACCCTACCTCAAAAAAACAGGAAAAAAACCCTCTTCTTTAGCATGGGGCCTTCTTTATTCTGGGGTCATACAAATATTTATCTCTTTTCTTCTTTTATGTTCTCATTTTCTCAATTCTCATGTCCCTTTGGCCAATTCTCCCCACTGTCTGGAATGATTTTCCTCCATACTTCAACTGTGAGGACCCGCATTGCTCAAGTCTCAGATGAAGTGTTCTCTCTTCAGAGAATCACTCCTTGCCATGTAACCTGAAGGAGGTTCCACTGATGCCCCCATTCTTCCCTTAGTTAGCACTTTTGTTTTTCCTCAGAGCCTTTATAAAGACAGTCACCGTTTGTCTGTGTATTCAATAGTGCGTCCCCAACTCCGCTGCAAGCTCTATGGACAGCCGTGGAGACCTAAGTGCCTGAACCACCATCTGGCCCATGGTAGATACACAAAAGATACTCGTTAAAAGCCATTGAGTGTTAAATCCATTCAAAATTCCTTTTAGTACAACATATTATTGTGGGATTGGGAGCTCTAGTTTCTGGATAGACCTAAAACTCCCCAAACCAATGGCTCTCAAGTTATCTGTGATTAACAAAGAATGGAAAAATGCAGACATGAAGAAGGGTGAGTTATGACAGATTTATTTTCAGAGTGAGCAGAGATAAGACAAGAAAAGCTAAGATGGGTCCCCCCTCCCAGCTGGGCGGGGTGCTGGGAGGCACAGGGAGAAACCAGGAAATATCCTTGCAGCTCCGTGGTTCAGGTCTTTTTGTAAATTAGGCATCTAGTTAGGATGAGTCTCATTGCCAAGTTCAAATGAGCAAGAAGGACCTCGGTGAGTTGGTGGTTCCGGAGGGCAGGCAGACTCAGAAAGGGCCTGCCAAGGATGGGAACAAGCCAGGGAAAAGGTTCAGGAAGATAATTTCAGAAAGAGCCAGGAATGATGCTGCTCCTTATTGCCACCTTGGATCAGACTCGAGTTCTAGTCTCCCCAGGGTGGGGTGGCATCCATGTTCTTTTGGGTCTGGGCCCCAAGCTGACTTCCCGCAAGAGAAGCATACCTTGCTCCTAACTCATATCACTGCGAGTTGAAGATCTCATTTAATTTTTTTTTCCAGATGTTATCTTGTGGCTACAGTGTACAGCTGCTACGCAACTGGCTCTCTGAGAATCCCTGTCTCCCCTGACGCTAAGAGGCAAAACACAGGATGTGGGAAGGGGAGAGAGTCGAGTGTTCTCCTTGCTCTCCAGCCCCTTTGGCTCCTCTCGGCACATCACAATGACTTCCCTTTCTCCATTACTGTCTGAGCCCTAAGTGCTTCCCATAATGCTTGTATCAGAGCTTAGCCTAGAGTGGATCCTTAATTAATGGTATTTACTGACTGATTCAAATCACTTAAATGGCAGGGAAGTCAGATACCTTTGATGTGCTTCATTCACGTTAGCCTTTGGAAGCCCTGAGAAATCGCTGGTCCCTCCACAGCACTAAGAAGCTAGACGGTTCTGCACCCCTCACTTATCCAGGAATCACCTCTCATGGTTGTGAACTTGATGCCAGACCTAGAGAGCTGTCTGAGATGAGAAAAAATGAAGATGGTGACACTCACATGTGCTTTGAAGGTTTCAGGTGTCCCCTCATGTCACATGCCATTTATGCCTTCAGAAATCACCTGCAAAGTAGCGTCGGCAGCTCTACGATCAGGCCTCGGAAGGCTGCAGCCTTTAGTCTTTAAGGTTTAATGTCAGGAAGCTGTTTTCTGTTTTGTTTTGTTTTTTGTTTTACAAGGTAGTGTTTCGCTCTGGAATTCACTATGTAGTCTCAGGGTGGCCTCGAACTCACAGCAATCCTTCTACCTCTGCCTCCCAAGAGCTGGGATTAAAGACGTGAGCCACCAAGCTCAGCTTCAGTAAGCTTTTTCTAATTTATGCAAGTAATACCCTAGGCATAAAATAGTGGAGTAAATAACAAAATAATCAATTTTATTCCATTTCAAACTTTATTTATTTATTTATTTATTTGCAGGCAGAGAGAGAGGTAGAGAGAGTGAGAAAACAAATATGGGCATGTCAGGGCCTCCAGCCACTGCAAACAAACTCCAAATGCATGTGCCACTTTGTGTTTTGGGCTTTACATGGGTACTGGGGAATCGAATATGGGTCCTTGGGCTTTGCAGGCAAGTGCCTTAACCACTAAGTTATCTCTCCAGCACTGAAACTTTTTTTTAAAATATAGTTTATTTATTTGCAAGGAGAGAAGGAGTGATTGGGCATGCCAGGGCCTCCTGCCACTGCAAGTGAACTCCAGATGCGTGCACCACTTTGTGCACCTGGCTTTACATGGCACTGAGCATTGGAACCTGGACTGGCAGGCTTTGCAAGCAAGCACCTTTAACCACTGAGAAATCTCCTCAGCCCCAACAACTGTTTTAATGAGCTAATAATCAATGGGATTATTACCTAATACTGATACCAATGCTGATCCTCAAGGAAATGCAGCTGAAAGGAGACATCAGATATCACTTACCTTGAAACAAACTCCAGATGCATGCACTACCTTGTGCAGCTGGCTTACCTGGGTACCGGGGAATTGAACCTGGGTCCTTGGACTTTGCAAGCAAGTATCTAAACCACTGAGACATCTCTCCAGCCCTCTAAATTCTTTACAATCCAATATAACCTCCTTCTCATCCCCCAGCTCTTCCTTTAATAATGTTTAATGTGGTCTTGAGCTACATTCATTGAAACCCAGAAACAAGAGGTAAGAGCAGTCCCCTGTCTCTCCTGGAAGCTTAGCACCTGCTATGTGCAAGATGAAGCCCTTGGGCACGTAGATCTCCAGAGGCGAGTGAATAATAGGAGGGGTCATGGAGAAGGGACTTCAAACCAAGGGATGTGAAGAACAGCTACATTACATAGGCAAAATCTTGGAGTTAGACTGGCTGCCCTTATGTAAAGAAGACTTACTCTGTCCCACCCCAGAAGTAAAGGCTGAAAACATAAATAGGTAGAATTCCCATTCCGTATGAGAAAGAGCTATGTCGTGGTTTTAAGTGTCCCCTCCCCCTGCCCTATGAAAGAGCAGCCTCAGGGGCTGGAGAGATGGCTTCGTGGTTAAGCGCTTGCCTGTGAAACCTAAGGATCCCAGTTCGAGGCTCGATTCCCCAGGACCCACGTTAGCCAGATAAACAAGGGGTGCACACATCTGGAGTTCGTTTGCAGTGGCTGGAGGCCCTGGTGTACCCATTCTCTCTCTCCCTCTCTGCCTCTTTCTCTCTGTCTGTCGTTCTCAAATAAATAAATAAAAATAAAATTTGTAAAAAAAAAAAAAAAAAAAAAAAAAAGAGCAACCCCAGAGAGCAGGGCACTCACCTCTGGGGCCAAGGCTGAATAACCAGTCAGTAGCTATTCTGAAAAAAAGACCTAGCTACCACCGAGTGACTGGATTGGCAGATGCCTCCCCCCACACACATACCCAGCTTCATCCAGGCTAGTAATTTATGCTTTATCCATCATAAAATGGGGAGGACAGTCTTGGATATATCACTATAATTTTCCTCTCTTCCAGCCAGTTCCTCTGTTGCAAACAGAGAGACACCAATGCCATTTGAGACAGGTGATATTTGTTTGTGGATGAGATGGGACGGGGTCAAGGAAGCAGCTACATCAGTTAGAGCTTTTTTGGTTGTGACAGAAAACCAACTGAAACCTTATGCAAAATGGGAACTGAATTAGCCAACACTCAGGGGAGCCAAAGTGAAGCAACTGTGCGCAGCATGGGTGTAGCCAAGAGCCACGTTTCTGTTTCCATCCCTTAGTCTATGCTTGTTCCCATGGAAGCAAGATGGTGCCGGCAGCCTGGAGTTTGCATTGCACTTACGGCTCCTGCCCTTGCCTCAGACTGTCCTCCTACACAGTTCAGGCGATCTACTCCAAGAAGACCTACTTCAATGGCTTGGGTCATTCATAAACCAGTCACTGTGTCTTAGGATGGGATGATTTGGATTACTTAAACGGGGTTCTGTGTGCACACTCAGAACCAGATTGTGGAGCAGATCAGCCTCCTGAGGACCAGGCGGGCTGAGCAAGCTGTAGGAAGGACGCGCTCTGTGCTCACAATAGAGAGCTATTACCCGTGTTAAAAATGTGTAGAGGAGCCACGCGCGGTGGTGCACGCCTTTGATCTCAGCACTCGGGAAGCAGAGGTAGGAGCACTGTGAGTTCGAGGCCACCTTAAGACTACATAGTGAATTCCAGGTCAGCCTGAGCTACGGCAAGACCCTACCTCAAAAACAAAAAAAAAAAAAAAAAAAAAATGCGTAGAGGCCAGGCGTGGCGGCGCGGGCCTTTAATCCCAGAACTTGGGAGGCAGAGTAGGAGGATCGCCGTGAGTTCGAGGCCAGTCTAAGACTACATAGTAAATTCCAGGCCAGCCTGGACTAGAGTGAAACCCTATCTCGAAAAATAAAAAATAGAAATGTGTAGAGGAGCTGGAGAGAGGCCTCAGAGTTAGGTCAAGCGCATGCAGTGCAAGCACAGGGACCTGACTTTGGGTCGCCAGCACCCACGTACAATGCCACATTTCCGCGTGGGCCTGTAACCCAGCGAGGAGAAGACAGAGAGCAGGCTCCCAGGGCCTGGCCGGTGAGCTTGCGTGTGAAACTGGTGAGCTCCAGGTTTGTCTCAAACTAAGGTGAAGAGAAAGACACCTGGAGTCAACCTCTGGTCTACATACACACACACACACACACACACACAGAGACACACACACACGCACATCTTCTCTGACACATGTAAACATGCATGCTCTCACATGCAAACATACACACATATGTGCTCTCACACACAAACATGCAAATACATGTATATGCTCTCACACATACAAACATGCATTCACACACCACACACTTACACATGCAGAGAATTTTAGAAAAAGAGATATGACTGCTCCATATCCGTTCCTGGTAAGTCCATCTCCCTTCTAGCTTAAATCCCTCCTGCTGTACTTTCACTCGCGGTGTTCTGTTCCATCTTCAGGGTAGATTTCAGTCAAAACCTCTTTCCTAACAGACACACTGTGAGGTTAATTAGGTTTTCCAGAAGCCATCTGTAAAGTGCCATGGGGTCTTCAGGACCAGATGCTTTGTAAAGACATGTTGTCATTAGAATCAACTCTTTGTTTTTTTACACTTATGAGGAGTGGAGGTAGGGGAAAGGATAGATCAAAAGATAAGGAGAAGGAAATCTACATATTATCCCAAGACTTCATTTGGTCCATGCTAACCATTCTCACTTTCTTTCTTTCTTTCTTTTTTCTCTCCAATTCCTTTACATCTGCCATTCACAAGAACTGAACATGAAAGCCATGAATGGACCAGTGTGTCCATACCCTTCTGAGAAAAGAATACTAAGTTTGGGAACAGGGCATGGGGACCAGCTAAACAGGTTTTATAATCTGAACCTAACTAGGATCTGCACCCCAGAGGGTTAGCAGCTGGCTCTGTCAAGTAGCTTTCGTTCTTTTTTATTTTTAATTTTTTTTTTAGCTCAGGTTAATGAGCTATGAATGATATGTAACTGTCTGGACAGTCTGTGAACATCATAGTCCGGACTCCTCTGTCAGCCTGCAAGAGGCCTTTTAGGGGACTGTCAGGGACAAGCCCTGGGAGGCATAGGGGGCTACTGAGAGCATCACAACTCAGGGTTCAGGAAGTACAGGCTGGTACACAAGTCACCCCTCAGGCAGGACATGGCACACAGCAGGGCTCTGCTGCTTGCCCAGGCCATGGGCACCGACCACTAGCTCAGGGTGGGTGACCCAGGACACAGACTCCTGCAGCTGTTCCTAATGAGACTGGAAGCACAGCATAAAGCCCTCCATGCCTGACTTAAAAAAGAAATTCCCCCAACTTTTATTTATTTGCTTATTTGTCGCCTATTTTATTTTTAAAAATATTTTATATTTATTTATTTATTTCGGAGGGGGAAAGACAGAGAGAGAGAATAAGAATGAGCATATCAGGGCCTCCAACCACTGCAAACAAACCCAGATGCCAGATGTATGTGCCACCTTGTGCATCTGGCTTACGGGGGTACTGGGGAATCCAACCTGGGTCCTTGGCTTTGACGGCAATGGCGTTAACCACTAAACCACCTCTCCAGGCCTAGTTGTCATCTATTTTTTTTTTAATTTTTCTATTTATTTATTTATTTGAGAGCGACAGACACAGAAAGAAAGACAGATAGAGAGAGAGAGAAAGAATGGGCGCACCAGGGCTTCCAGCCTCTGCAAACGAACTCCAGACGCGTGCGCCCCCTTGTGCATCTGGCTAACGTGGGACCTGGGGAACCGAGCCTCGAACCAGGGTCCTTGGGCTTCACAGGCAAGCGCTTAACCGCTAAGCCATCTCCCCAGCCCCTTGTCATTTATTTTTAATGTGTGTGCACATGTGCATGGATGTTCATGTGTGTGCATATGTGTGTGCATCTAGGGGACATCCTTGGATGCCATTCTTTGGGAATACTGGCTACCTTTTTAGAGATAGGCCCCCTCACTGACCTGGAGCATATCAACCTGGCTAGTTTGGCTGACCAACAAGCCCCTGGGATCTGCCTGTCTGCGCCCCTCCACCGCTAGGGTGATAAGCATGTACCACTGCACAAAGCTTCCCCCCCCAAAGTTCTAGCTTTTAAAGTATTCAAAACATTAAAGGCCTTTGGGTTACATTTGTTAAAACAAGTTAAAGTTATATCTCACCCAAATTAAGCATTTAAGATATACTGCATGTTGGTATAATTTTAACATGGAAGGAGAATGAAAGGCATATTTTGCTGTTATGCTAACATCCATATTGACCTCTCCCACCTTATTCCAGCCTACAGGACACAAAGGTTAATCCTGCAAAATCAGGTAATGTGGCAGAAATGTTTCCCTAGAAATTCCTTTCTCCAGAGGCCGTAACCCTCCAATAACATGGAAAACATTGTTTCTGAAAGTTATCTTGCATTACTGGGATTTTATGATGGCTAAGATAAAAACAATGTGGTTCGGATAATAAAAAAAACAACTAAGGTCGCTCAAAGACCAAAAAGTTGGAAGAATGGCACCATGGACACTCTTGTGTCCATCATTTTAAAAATATTCATTTATTTATTTGTGTCCATCATTTAAAAAAATATTCATTTATTTATTTGCAAGCAGAGAGAGATAGAGCAAAGAGAAATGAAGAGAATGGGCACACCAGGGCCTCCAGCTGTTGAAAACGAACTCCAGATGCGTGCGCCACTCTGCACATATGGGTCTACCTGGGCACGGGGGAAATGAACCACAGTCATTAGGACTTGCCTGCAAAGCACCTCAACCGTTTAGCCATTTCTCCAACTCCCCTTCGTTATTGTGACATGATGTTCTCTGCCTGCCTCTCCTATCTCCTCTTGTTGTATGTATGTGTACATAGGTTTGTGGGTGCACACATAGACATGCTTACATATCTATGTTTATACATCTATGTTTTCTGTAAGCCATTTGAGAAAAAGTTTCAGACTATGACTTTGCCTGTGAATATTTCTCTATGGTTCCCTTAAGAACAAGCATTTACTCTTGAATAAGCACAATGCAAATTTAGCACTGATACTATGCTAAAAGCTAATATAAAAAGCCATATTCAAGCTGGAGAGATTGCTTAGTGCTTTAGGAACTTGCCTACGAACCTAAGAACTCAGGTTCAATTCCCCCAGTACCCATGTAAGCCAGATGCACAAGATGGCACATGCATCTGGAGTTCATTTGCAGTGGCTAGAGGCCCTGTTGTTCTCTCTCTCTCTCTCTCTCTCTCTCTCTCTCTCCCTCTTTCTCTCTCCATTTGCAAATAAATGAATAAAACACAACAAAATTTTAAAAATATCTATACTCACCATGGGGTTATGTGTTGTGAGAACAGTAGTCAGTCATGGGGGTGGGGACCCAATGCCTTTGGATATTCCTCTCCACCCTGTGGCTCCTAAAATCGTTTCACACCCTCTTCCACCAAATTCCCTGAGCTTTGGAGAGTGTGTTTTAAGCCTACCTTAGTGCTGAGCTCTCGGCAGCTTCTGGATCTCTGCTTTGGTAGGTTTTGAGTCTCCTCAGTGTCTGTCACCATCACCCTGGGCAGGTTGTCAGGCTCCCTGTGAGACGAGCAGTCTTTCCCAAGTCTCCAGCCCCTCTGTGGTTTCACCTGGACCCTACTGATATGTTGGAGGTAGTTCATGTTATGGTAGGGGTCAGCTACCTTTTCCTGTTACGTTGATAGATTTCGGTTCTTCTCGTGCCCTCAGTGGAATAGGGACAGGTAGGATGGATATGGTGCTAACACATGATTTGTCTATACCAAGTTTCTACTTAATTAAAAAAAAACTATATTCAATAGATTTGATTGTACCCGTTATGTCCTTTAAGTTGATTTTCTTCCTATCACTTGAGATACTGGTATTTTTGGAGAGGGAAGAGTCCAGCCCAGTTATTTTAGAGGCAATACCTCAATCTGGATATATCTGAGCATTTCCTCATGGTCACGTCCAAGTTAAATAAATTCTTAGCTGTGTGACCTTGAGCAAGTCACTGGATGAACCAGAATCTCAATTTATCCATAGCGCCATATACCTCCTAGGGTTGTTGTGACAGCCAACAGAGATAATCACTAAAGTTCTCAGCGTGGGAATAGGTAAAAATAAACACCTGAAAATTGTTTGTTCTGCTTTCAGCATTTGCATTGTTGTCACCACCCAGAGCCTGATAAATCCTGTCCCCAAATAGGTTTTCATCTTCCTGGGAAATTTCCATGGTCCCCAACTCCAGTCTCTTCATCTGCAGACAGGGAGTAACTCCCATCCTGAATAGCGTCCTGGGCTGTCAAGAGAATACATCAAGTTTAAAATAAAATGTGATCCATAGCACAGTACAAACTAAAACATATAATTTTTTTCAGTACCAAAATGGGGGTTAAAATGAAATCAGCACCCAACCAAAAAAAAAAAAATCTTGCTTCTAATCGTGCTTAACACATTAACTTTCAGATATTTTTAATATCGGCAAAACAATTTTCAAATGAAACTCATAGAGCCCCAAATGATCAGCTTAAAAAAGAGGCACTCTACGTGAAGGTTGGGGTGAAGATGGAGCACCTGAGACTACCCCTGGGATAGTCCCAGCACAGACCCCGGGTACTGGGATGGGAAGGACCTGGGGCTGCCTGGGTCTCCCCTGGCTTCTGTTCAGATCCATGCCACTGTTTGTTTTCTACTTCTTATTCCCGTTTCTCTGGAGAAATGGTAATAACTATAAACCCCGAGATAACTTACTCAGTTATTATTAATGATTATTAATTGCTTATAAACATCCTTTCCTGGAAATAGCATTAAATGACTTGCGTTCAGTAAGGGCGACGCTGACAGATCCCATGATGAGACATAGGTGCTGTCTCTGGCAGAGCAGCAGATGCTGGGAGCTGTCTAGCTAAGTGTCACTGCACCAGCATGACACACGTCCCAAGCTGGAGGAGGGGCCTTGCTCTATCCCCCCACCCCCACACTTAGTCTGCAAGCCAGACAGCCTTACTCTTTTTGTTGTTGTTGTTGTTTCTGAGGTAGGGTCTCACTCTAGCTCAGGCTGACCTGAAATTCACTCTGTAGTCTCAGGGTGGCCTCGAACTCACAGAGATCCTCCTACCTCTGCCTCCCAAGTGCTGGGATTAAAGGCAGGCGCCACCACGCCCTACTGACAGCCTTACTCTTGAGAGGTAGCGCTCTGTCTAGCAACACAATCACATGTTGTTCACACGAGAGCAAGGCTACAGGGCATGACAGAAAACTGACAAAAACTTAGTTCCTACTATGTGAGCCCCTGGCTTCTCACTCACCCTTCACAATCAACAAATCAACACAATCAAGAAAACTACCACCGAGGCAAATTGTTCAAAGTCCCCCAATCACAGCAGAGCATCATTCAAAGCAAAATCTTCTAGGCACCGAAGACTAGCGTCCCCTGATGGCGGGTCACGGACCGACCTATTTTCTTAGGATTCTCTTGACACTAGCGGTGCCACGTGGCATCCGTGGATGACTGCCCCCACCCCATCATCTGCTGTGGTCTCTCCAACAACCGCGTGAGCAGAAGTGCTCATATTAGCGAATGCCTGCATGTCCCCCCTCGAGGGCTGTACATCAACGCGCGTAGTCCTGCCTGTGACCGTGTGAGCAGCTGCGGTTCCTCAAACTGCCGAGGATGAGGAGGAACCAAGAGCTGCGGTGACACGGGCGGAGGTCTGTCGCGCAGTGGTCCCTGGCAGAGCTGTGATCCAGACCCAGGCAGTCTAGCTCTAAGCAAGCCTTAGACTCTTGATGACTTCTAAATCTGAGCAAGGTCTGTTATTTGTCCACTTTACAGCAAAGGGACGGAAAGGTTCAGAGGGGTGGGGGAACCTGCCCAGAACCCTATTGTGTTCTCAAGGGGCTGCCCCAGTGTGGTGCTTAGAGTAGCTGGACTGCCCACTTGATGACTCAAGGCTCTCAGGGAGCATGATTTCTTCATGGCTGGAGAGATGGCCTAGCAACCGAAGCACTTGCCTGCGAAGCCTGAGGACCCATGTTTAACTCTCCAGATCCCATGTAAGCCAGGTGCACAGGTGACGCAAATGCACAAGGCCGCACATGTGCACAGGATGGCGCACGCATCCGGAGTTCAATTGCAGTAGCTGAAGGCCCTGGCACACCAATTCCCTCCCTCTCTCTCTCTCTCTCTCTCTCTCTCTCTCTCATAAAAAAACTGCTAACAAAAGGAGAGTGTCAAAACCATGGAATAACTATTTCAGGCTTTGTGCTCTCATCAACTGTTCATTATTTCAACTTCAGAAGTGCCTCCAGAATTCAGCCTTGGCACATACCCTGCTATGTTTTGGCAGTGCCAAACAGTAGGAGAGGGTTGCAATTTAAATTCATCTCGTATTTTAAATGTGGCTTCTTGTCCACACTATTCTGTGATCTTCTCTCCTTGAGCTTATTTTCCCCAACTGAGCCCAGCCTTCATTCCACCCATACCAGGCATGTGAGCCGAGCCAGGTAGGACCCTCCAGACCAGCTCACCTGCCAGCTGATGTCATAGGAAACAGGTGCCCTGGCAACCAGTAACCCGCGGCACTGTAAGATGAACGAGCTGGTGGTTGTTTTTTGTTTTTTTTTTTTTTAAATTTATTTATTGGAGAGCGACAGACACAGAGAGAAAGACAGATAGAGGGAGAGAGAGAGAGTGGGCGCGCCAGGGCTTCCAGCCTCTGCAAACGAACTCCAGACGCGTGTGCCCCCTTGTGCATCTGGCTAACGTGGGTTCTGGGGAACCGAGCCTCGAACCGGGGTCCTTAGGCTTCACAGGCAAGCGTTTAACCGCTAAGCCATCTCTCCAGCCCTGGTGGTTGTTTTTAACCACCGAGTCTTAGCAGGGCTGCTAGGCAAGAACGGGTTATGTCAGTACCAGCAGCGCCTTCCTGCCTTACTGTTCCCTTGTATCTGAACGCCATTCCCTCTTCTCTCTACCTACTTGGTGCCCGTCTTTCAGCTCTCAGCCCACACATGGCTCCCTCAGGACAGCCTTCTGTGGAAAGCACTTCTGGCTTTATCCTCTTTCCATAGTGCGTCTTAAAGCCGCACTTTGTATGTGTTTGTGTAATTACATCACACTTGTCTGTTTCCTTACTAGATGGTGAACAGGGACCACAGCTTCCGGGTCCCCCAGTTGGTATCTGGCGCAGAGGATGCACCAAATCTTTCATGAATGAATGAATGAGCAAACAAGTGCGTATGGGCATGAGATCCAAGCCTTCTGGCGTCTTTTCAGTAACACTGTTGCGGGGGTTCTCCATGCCCAGGGAAAAGGTGAAGAGGATGGGGCTCTACAAACCACCATCTTCACACAATAAGCCACATTCCCTTTATCCATTTCATATGTTGGCATTCCTCATTTGAGGAAAAGCTTTCAGCTAAAGTGTGTTTGACAACCACTCTCTAATGCCTTACCCTTCCTCACTAACCCTTGCTTTCTACCATCTTTTCTTCCTTCTTCCTTCCTCCCAGAAATAAGGCCTGGCAAGGGTTTAAAAATAGAAACCCCTCACCCTCCTTCTCTCCCTCTACTTCCTTTCCTTCCCACCACCCTGTAATTTGTTTTTAAAAAAGGAAACCGTCTGGATGTGCTCTATTGAAAAGACAACTTTTCCTGGCTAAATAAAACAGCCCGCTGATACAGTCCCCTCCCCGGCTGCCTGGCCAAGGCCCCGAGGGTCAGTGCCAGTAGTGGGCTGGATCTGGGCTCCTGGGCAAAAACTGAGTGGAGCCCAATTGTGTATATGTTTCTATGCATTTATGCCAGGGCATGCACATGCGCGCGCGCGCGCGCACACACACACACACACACACACACACACACACACACACACCCCTCATGCCCACTCCTTCAGATTTTTCAGCTGGAATTCAGAATACACATGGCTGTGAACCTGGGAAAGCTCACCTAATGTATGACCATAGGATTTCTTTTTAGGTGGCCCCCTGGGGCCTCATCTTCTAGGGAGGGAGAAGAGTGTGGTGGCCGTCTTATGTGTTTGATCAGAATCACAGGGTGTGGGGTGTGTGTGTGAGAGAGAGGGAAGGAGGGAAGGAGGAAAGGAAGGAGGGAAGGAAGGAAGGAAGGAAGGAAGGAAGGAAGGAAGGAAGGAAGGAAGGAAGGAAGGAAGGGGAAAAGGAGAGGAAGAGGGGAAGGAGAGAATAGGAGGTAGGCAAAAGCAAAAAGTTGTGTTATGAGATGTAGGAGATGTGTGTGCAACTAGAAAACATATTTGTGAATGAAATAAGAGGCACTGTGGTATGAGAAAAAAATCACAAACTTTAAAAAAAAAATGCTTGAGTTTGTGTGTAAAAGTGCACACGACTGCATGGGTGCACATGCTCACGTGTGCATTGCGTGTGGAGGCCAGAAGACGACCTCTGGGACCAGCCACCTTGTCTGAGACAGGGTCTCCCATTGGCCTGGAGCTTGTCAAGTCAGCTGGACTGGATGATCGGTGACTCCTGGGATTCACCTGTCTCCGCCTCCCCAGGGCTGGGGTTATAAGCATGTGCCGCTGTGCTCCGACTTTTCACATGGGTTCTCAGGATTGAACTCAGGTCCTCGTGCTTTAGAGAAAGCACTCTCCAGACTGAGCTATCTCCCCAGCTCCAAACACAAGCTTGTAGCATGTACAGAACTAGCTTTCAGTAGCCAAGTCTATCACATAATTGCTGCATCACCCTGGGCAGGTGACCTCTCTCTCCTGCTCCCTCTCCCCCGTTCTGTGAGACGGGGATAATGAGAGTCACCTCTTGGCACTTGCACTGGATTAAATGTGAAAAAAAATGCACTTATAATCAATGGTTAATAAGGGACACTTGCTATTATGTGATAGACATCTTTACTTTGCTGGTGTTTAAAAGCATTCAGTACAAAATTGATAATGGCTTAAACTGCCAGCAACAAGTTATGGCATTAAACCTGACAGATTACAACTCTTGACTAAATTCAGATCTGCAAACTTTTTTAAAATTTGGTTTTGGTTTTGGTTTTTTGAAGTAGTATCTCACTCTAGCCCAGGTTAACCTAGAATTCACTATGTAGTCACAAGCTGGCATCAAACTCACAGCGATCCTACCTCTTCCTCCTGAGTGCTGGGATTAAAGGCATATGTCACCACACCTGGCCAGATCTGCAAACTTTAACTGAGGGAAAAAATAGATTTGGGGGCTGGAGGGATAGCTTAGCGGTTAAGGCTTTTGCCTGCAAAGCCAAAGAACCCAGGTTTGATTCCCCAAGACCCATATTAGTCAAATGCACAAGGGGGCGTACACATTTGGAGTTCATTTGCAGTGACTAGAGGCCCTGGTGCCCCTGTTTTCTCCCTCTCTCTCACTCCCTCCCTCCCTCCCTCCTCTGTCAAATAAATGTAATAAAAAATAGATTTTTAAGAATAATAAAGCCATAAAATAAAGTCTTCCATGACAGAGCTGTAATTAGTATATTTTAACATGGCTCAAAACACTGATGAACTCATCAAACATATTAGTGAATGCTTGTTTTGCTTGTAACATGAGTTACCTCAACAAAACGTTTCAATAACGTTCAGTGAAAAAAATGGGAAACATGGAAACAGTATAAACCACTCTATATGAAAAGAAGATTGATCACCAATTAAATTGATGTAAGAGAAGTCTCATTGGAAAAAGACATTGTCGATGAGAGTTTCTCAGTATAATTATAGCTCTGATTAAAACTCTGCACATGTCAATACAGAATCAGAAAGCCCTGGGAGCCCAGATGGAGAGATCAAACTGCTTGCTTGGTGGTGATGTGGAAATGGACATTGACCACAGTGACAGGAATGAAAAGTGTGA
Source organism: Jaculus jaculus (assembly GCF_020740685.1). Lineage (NCBI taxonomy): Eukaryota > Metazoa > Chordata > Mammalia > Rodentia > Dipodidae > Jaculus > Jaculus jaculus. The sequence continues at coordinate 16,916,099 of NC_059105.1, forward strand.
GGTGTGACTCAGTAGATATGTTGGGATGTCCCAGTGAGATCAGAGAATGTTTAATTACGGAGAGTCACAACAGAAGGTGTGTGGCTCTTTATTTGGGCTTTGCTCTGTGTCACTCTCTTCCGTGGGCCTCAGGCACAAAGGTACAAAAGTACAAGAAAATGAGCCGGGCTTGGTGGCGCACGCATTTAATCCCAGCGCTCGGGAGGCAGAGGTAGGAGGATCGCCGTGAGTTCAAGGCCACCCTGAGACTACAGAGTTAATTCCAGGTCAGCCTGGACCAGAGTGAGACCCTATCTCGAAAAACAACAACAACAAAAAAGTACAAGAAAACGGTTGACAATGACATCCCACTCCCAATTCCTTTTACATGAGACCACGCAGCACAGCCTCTAGCAGAAGTGTGAACTTTCCCCAGGGTCCCGTGCTCACCCCAGGCTGAGAGGTGGGAGGTCAAAGCGCACAGTTCAGAGGTCTTTACCACACCGCCTGCGCATATGTGTGCCCATGTGCCAGTGCTGCTGGGGCACAGTCATCCCACCACTTTCCTTAGTGTCTTTTAGCAGATCCAAAGCATCCCAGGCTGCTTCTTTAGTCTGCTGTACCTCTCCCTCTCCTTCCTTCTTCCTGTCTCTTGTTTTGTTTGTTTGGTTGGTGTCTTTTGTTTGTTTGTTTGTTTTGTTTTGTTTTTGCTTTGCTTTTTGTCTTTTGAGGTAAGATCTCACTCTAGCCCAGGCTGACCTGGAACTCACTGTGTAGTCTCAGTGTGGCCTCGAACTCACAGCGATCCTCCTACCTCTGCCTCCCGAGTGCTGGGATTAAAGGCGTGTGCCACTACACCCTGCTTAGTATTTTTTAAAATTTATTTGTTATTTGAGAGAGAGAGAGAGAGTCAGATAGAGAGAGAGAAAATGGGTGCACCAAGGCTTCTAGCCACCGCCAATGAACTCCAGACACATATGCCACCTTGTGCATCTGGTTTATGTGGGTACTCAGGAATCGAACCTAGGTCCTTAGGCTTCTCAGGCAAGTACCTTAACCACTAAGCCATCTCTCCAGCCTACCTCTGGTATTGTTGTGTGGGGATTAAAGTCAGTACAGGAATTTATCCCAGTAAACAGCTTTGGGACAGGTGATCCGAGAAACTGTTGTGAAAGCAACAAGGAACATGCACATGCCATGTGTCATAACTGTGTACACATTCCGACAGGCCCAATACACAACCTTGAACTTATATTTACCTGCGCCCTTGCCATCCAAATGTACACCAGTCTCAATAAAATAAAGCTTGCCTCATAATCTGATGACCATCTTCAAATCTTAAATAATGCCTCCTACCTCTTATAACCCAATAAGAGTCCATCCCTCCAGCAAACATTTGATGGCTGGAACTGTTTTGAAAAATGCGTTTTGGGTCACCTTGTAAGGCAGGAAATTCTCCGTCCCCAAGGCAAGTGACGGGACGCTCACCCAAGGGACTTGCATGCTGCCCTGTTTGATTTGCCTAGAGTCCATCAGTGAGTGCTAAACTGTCCTAAGAGCTGAGACAACCCTTATTGCTGGAGACTTACAGAGTGAGAGAAATAGAGAATGAAAACAAAACAAAAAAAAAAATATCTGGGCACACATCATATACATCTCCTCTGTTAGCTGAGGGTTAGGGGTGGGTGGGAAGACAGCCAGTTTTAGGAGGAATTTTGTCCCCCAACTCTACAAGGTTGACTGAGAGAAGCCATTGTATTTGCTCTTTCCCATGCCCAACTTTTCTTCACAGGGGGGATGCTGGTAATACTTTTGCAAGCCTGGAACCTTGACTTAATAACTTTTTGCCATAAGTGGTCGTACTTGGGCCAAGGGAACCACGAGAAAATGAGTTTTGCGTACAGTACAGATGTCCCTTCTCACTGTCTAGAGTGCTAATGTCCCCTCCCGTGGCAGAGGAGCTCAGGTTAGGGTCCAGTGCAGCAGGGAAGCCACACAAAGGACAGGAAGCATGTTTAGTGACCTGGCTCATGAGCAAGTGAGCCACATGCTTTCAAAAGTGGTTTGGAGAGAGCAACAGAAATGGCCCTTTCCATTCCAGTGCTGTAGGAATAGGCTCTTGGCCTCAAGCATTCCCACGGCTCGCTCTCTCTTCCTGTCTCTCCTTCCCTTTCCCTCCTCTCCCCTCCCCTCCCTCCTTCCTCCTCTTCTGCTCTGTTACATTTGCACCATCCTAAGATGTCTCTAAGTCCTCTAAGCTAGGGCTCTTAGATGGGCACCAGTGACTTGTGATGTCATTTCCAGGTGTCCACTAGAGCTGCCCATGAAGTCATTCATTTCAATCACAGAAAGCTCTCGCTTCTATTTTTTGGGCCTAGCAATTCCTAGAATATATTATTGTGCCATTTTTTCATTTATGAAATTTTTGTATAATTTATAGATTCTTTTTTTATTTTGAGAGAGAGAAAGGAAGAGAGGGAGAGAGAGAGAGAGAGAGAATGGGTACATCGGGGCCTTCAGCCACTGCAAACAAACTCCAGACACATGCGCCCTCTGTGTCCATGTACAACATTGCATGTTTACATCACTGCGTCTGGCTTATGTGGGACCTGGAGATTTGAACATGAGTTCTTAGGCTTCTCAAGCAAGCGCCTTAACCACTAGGCAATCTCTCCAGCCCTAGATTCTTATTTATTTATTTAAGAGAGAGAGAGGGACAGATAGAAAATAGGCACACCAGGGCCGCCAGCCACTGTGAATGAATTTCAGATGCATGTGCCCCCTTTTACATTTGGCTTATGTGGGTACTAGGGAATCGAACCTGGATCTTTAGGCTTCTCAGGAAAGCACCTTAACCACTAAGCAATCTCTCCAGCTCAATTATATATTCTTTTGAAAAAAATCATAAACTGCCAGAGACTCATAGAGATGAACAATACCAACACCATATATATGTGTATATTTAACATAGATTATGATCTGGTATCCCCTCACCCCCAGTCCCCATTTCCCTAAAGCCCCTCCTCAGTAGGGTCATTGGTGTTCACTGTGGAGTAATAAGGGCCTCTGTCTGTTCCTTGGGGGTGGCTGTGTCTCAGGATATTTTTGCCCACTCTGTGGCTCTTAATAATCTTCCCACTCCCTCTTCTCAACAATCCCTAAGCCTTGGTGGGTCTAACACTCTTTTAAACCAATGAATAAATAGCAGTCCCAGAGGAAAAAAAAACTAGCTCTGCCTCAGTGGCAGGAGAAGACTGAAAGCCAGACATCCACCCAACTGCTCTACATTAGTTACTTATCTTTTTTTTTTTTTTTTTAGGTACGGTTTCACTCTAGCACAGGCTGACCTGGAATTCACTATGTAGTCTCAGGGTGGCCTTGAACTCACAGTGATCCTCCTACCTCTGCCTCCCGAGCGCTGGGATTAAAGCTGTGTGCCATCACGTCCAGCTTTATTACTCATCTTTAAAAAGAATATATGTCTGTATATCCAGCTTTATTATTCATCTTTAAAAAATATATATATCTGTATATGGAGCACCAGGGCTTCTAGCCACTGCAGACAAACACCAGACGCTTGCATCTGACACTTTTTGCAACTGGCTTAAGTGGACACGTTAGGAATTGAACCCCAGCCAGCAGACTTTGCAAGCAAACACCCTTAACCTCTGACGCATCTTCCTAGTCCTGTAGTGACTTATCTTGTTGCTGTTTTGGCTTACAGTTCAAGGGGATGTAGGCAGGGGAGGCATGGTGGCAGGGGCAGGAGGCCACGGGCCACATTGGGTCCACAGCCAGGAAACAGAGACACATGCCAAGGCTTAGTTTGTGGTGATTTGGTGAGATGTCCCCGCGGGGATGTCTCATGTGTTTTGAATATTTGATCAACAGCTGGTAGCAATTTGGGAGGCGGAGTCTTGCTGAAGAAAGTGTGCTCCTGGGAGCAGGCCTTGGGGTGCTTATACCCAGCTCTTCCTCGCCAGAGGCTGTCCACCCAGACTACTTGCACCCCAATATGAGGCAGCGTTCTGCTTTGCCATGCTTTCCCTGCCTTGGTGAAACTTCCCCTTGAGCCCATAAACCCCAAATAAACCCTTTCCTCTCATAAGCTGCTTTTGGTTGGGTGTTTTGTCCCAGCAACAAGAGGTAACTGTTGCAGTCAGGTTCGCATTGCTGGTAGAAATCACCCAACCAAGAGCAGCTTGTGGAAAAAGAGGGTTATTTTGGCTTACAGGCTTGAGGGGAAGCTCCATGACAGCAGGGGAGAGCGATGGCATGAGCAGAGGGTGGACATCACCCCCTGGCCAACATAAGGTGGACAATAGCAACAGGAGAGTGTGCCAAACACTGGCAAGGGGAAACTGGCTATAACACCCATAAGCCCGCCCCCAACAATACACTGCCTCCAGGAGGCGCTAATTCCCAAATCTCTATCAGCTGGTGACCTAGCTTTCAGAACACCTCAGTTTCTGGGGGACACCTGAATCAAACAGCCACGGAAACTACAATACCTTTCTATTCAGTCTGCGAACCCATCACCCAATATTCAAGGGTGGGTCCTTTCACTTCACTTAAACCTTTCTGGAAACACCCTCCTAGATGTACCTAGAGCTGAGTTTCCATGGTAATTCTAAAACAAGCTAGCAAGGAGAATTAGTCAATCCTGTGCTCCCAGAGTTTCTTCTTCCTCCGTTATCCTATGAGGGCTGTGCCCACTTTGGGCATCAGTACTCAAAGCGGCCCCAGTGTTGCTGCTCAGTGCCTCGTTCTCATCCAAGCGCTCCAGCCAGATTTTATTCCAGGACCTCAGACAGCACAGAAGGCCCCGACTTCACAGAGCCCCTTACCCCCAGCCTACTGTTGAACCAGGGTGTGTGAAGAAGGTCATTCCTCCAAGGGCTGAACTGACTTGTGCCAGGTGCCACTTCTTTAAATGACCGTCCTGCTCATTCCCCAAGCCATGGTGGTTCCACTTGGCATAGATCTGGCATGCGAGCCTGAGCACTCAAACATGATCTCCTCTCTCCTTCCCTCTCCCCGTCTTGCTTTTTCCTGCTGCTTCTTCCTCTCCAGTATCTGGAGACAGGATCTCACTACACAGGCCAGGGTGGCCTCGAACTTACGGTCCTCCTGTCTTGCCTCACAAGTGCAGGATTGCAGGTATGTGTTACCACACCTGAACTGGAAAGGGCTGCTTCTAGTAGGAAAAGGCCCATTTTGTATTCATTGAGCACGAAACAGTGCCATGTTTTTCAGGCGCTTTCTCCAAAAGGTCAAGGACCTTCTTCTGCTTTCCTGGAGGTGAACTTCTTACCATAATGGAGAAGGTGCTACGCTGGGCTATTTCCTTCATTCTGACTATTCTATTTTCACTTCTGCATTCTGAGTATATGTCAGGTGAAAGATGTCTTAAGCCTCATGAAGAATAAACAGGGAGAAGGGACACTGAAATGGAAAGTGAAATGAATTGCGCTTTCCTTTTCTTTCTATTTTTGGTTACAAATTAGAAGCTTGTCATGTCTTTATAAATTATAAAATACCATCTTAATGGTCCCCTTCCTAACTGAATTTATGATGAACTTCCAATAAAAATTGACAATAAAAATCAAAATGCACAATGAAAAATAAAACCGCTTAGTAGTTATAGATGATGGTTCGTTGCTTTGAATTTTAAAGTATTAATGAAGTAGAGTCTCCTGGAAAATTCTGAATTTTTGTAAAGATTTCATCCCATAAATGCAGTTGTCTGAGGAACCAGGGAACAGTCCAGTGGTTAAAGACACTTGCTTGCAAAGCCTGTGGTCCTGAGTTCAGTCTTCCTCAGGACTGAACAACCCGAAACAAGGCGGTGGACGCACCTTGAATCCCAATGGGCCTGTGACAGCGGGAGGCGGAGCCGGGAGAATCCAGAAGCCCCCAGGCAGCAAGAGAAATCATTCTGTCTACAGTGGAAGGAGAGGGGAAACACCCTGGGGCTTTCCTCTGATGTCCACATGCACACCATGGTGTGTGTGTGTACACACCCACACTATACACATACACCCAGAACACAAATGAATAATAAAATAGAGGGCTGGAGAGATGATTTAGAGGTTAGGGTGCTTGCCTGCAAAGCCAAAGGACCCAGGTTTAATTCTCCAAGACCCACGTAAGCCAGACGCACAAGGTGGTACATGCACTTGGAGTTCATTTGCAGCGGCTGGAAGCCCTGGCATGCCCATTGTCTCTCTCTCTCTTTCTCTTTCCCTCCCTCTCTGTCTCTCAGATAAATAAATAAGTAAAATATTTTCACTGGGTATGGTGGCGCATTGCTTTAATTGCAGCATTAGGGAGGCAGAGGTAGGAGGATCATGGTGAGTTTGAGGCCACCCTGAGACGACAAGTGAATTCCAGGTCAGCCTGGGCTAAAGTAAGACCATAACTCAAAAAACCAACAAACATGATAAGACATAGAAAGAAATATCAAAACGGTGTCTGAAAGCCTTATTTGTACCTACGTGTTGTTAATGGTTCTACCTTGCTTTTGCCAAAAGGTTCACTACACATTAGGTCAGCGGGTTGTGAGCGGGTCCACTAGGAGTTTTGTTCTCTCCCTCTTCACCAAACTAAGCGTGAAAACACAGTTATCAAGTCTCTGCTGTTTTCCACGCTTACACTGTGTCACTCTTTCCAACAGTTCTATTACATAACTATTACCATCCTCCTCGTTTTATTGATGAGGAAGCCAAGGCACACCAAGGTTAGATAACTTGCCTCGCAGTCTATGAAAATCACACATATCACTGTTCATGCTAGAAAGCTTGCATAGTTCTGTTTTCCATAGCCACATCTAATGACCTTCACATGCCATCTTTTATTAGACGTGTTCCAGGAATCGCCATGACAGAAAGAACACACGTTATCGTGAGACGTTACGAGTTGTCTCCAGATATTATCAGTTCACTTATTTGAGTGAGAAAATCTTAACATCCCCCTGAAATAAATGTATAGAGATGCTGTGCTATTTCTCCAAACCACACGAACAAGACACACACACACACACACACACGTGCACACACATGCTGGGAAGTTGAGCTTACGGTAGGAGAGCTCTCTGAAGTAGAAGGCTAGTTATACAGGTAATAGTAATTGTCTCGTGGGAGGCAGAAGAGGCACGGGGACAAAGTTTAGGCTTGGTGCTCCCGCCATGACAACTCCAAGCACACTGAGAGAGAGAGTGGGTCAGGCCGGAGTCCACCTATGGACCTGGAGCTGTAGCATTGCATCCAAGATGGCCTCTAAGTATAAATGTGACAGTTCCTTGCTACCATGTACCTCCCTGCCTTTGGGGGTAAAGACCACCCCTTCTCTGCACCTCCTGCCATGATGCCTTCACAGCCAGTTACAATTCTATTCCACTCCCAGCAAGGGAGCTGGCAGCTTTGGGTCTCCCCAGCAGGACTGGCTGGCTACAATTAATGTCTCTTCTAGAGTCTGATTAGCTAAGGAGAGGCCAGACCACTTATGCTAGCCCCAAGCCCACATTTAAGTTGGGAAATGTTGTTTCCCTTCTTCCCACTTCTATTCTATTTTGAGTCCTCAGTTAATTCAGTTAAGCCTTTGTATCTGGCTCTTAGTAGCAGACCCAGATCAGAGAGCCAAGAGACGATCTCTGGGCTGGATGGTCCAGGAATAAAGAAGGAGAGGCTCCTTGGCAGTTTTATTATCCCAACTCCATATGAATGGGATGGAGCAAGAGCCTGTAAGCCACAAACTAAGAGGTGAGGATTCAACAGAAGTGATAGACATAATGTTCAGTGCCAAGTTGCTGCTGTAAGTGTTTAAAGTAACGGATAAGAATGATTTGCTTAAGGTAAGCCAGAAAGTTCAAATGAGGAAAAAGGTGGAGAGAAAGAAATCAATAGAAATGGAATTTTATTGTGTGGCAGACATCTTGTATTTATATTATAACAAGCAATTTTTACAAAAACTCTGCCCTGTTACAGATAATGGCACCAAGTAAAGCTCAGGTTAAAGAAATTGTCTAAGGCCATGTAGCCAGTGTGGTAGAATGATTATGCCAACAGCCCTATATCTGATGTCATTTCTTCCATGATGAATTCAGTTGCATTGCTAATATTCCCTACTGATCTCTGCCTCAGTCCTGTACCTGTGTCCTCCTCCTTCCCTACAGTGCTAAGAAAGATGGCAAGGTGTAGATTATCCACGTTTTCTGAGTGTGTCTTCTCGGGTCACAGCTGTGAAACCACTGGCAGTTGATCTCGGAGAATATGGAGAAAGAGCCGGACTTTGAATATGGGGCAGTAACAGCAAACACTGACCAATGATGTGGATGAAACACCAGCTTGACAACATGTATCCACCACCTTAAAAATGTCCATGAATTCAGGATTCTCTCAGGACTGCCTGCTAAGGACACTCATGGATATGATCTGTGAAAATCACAACTTAATGAGTGAAATTTTTCATAGCATAGTATGAATGGACAGCAAGTTAAAATAGGCTATTAGTATACTTCCAATTTGGGGCAATTTATTATGGGTGAAGGGGATGTAGTTATGATGACATTTTAATTTATAATCAATCTCTACATGTTAAGATAAGGAGCTCGGGAGATGGTTAAGCGAGTAAAGTGCTGGCCTTTCAAACACAAGTACCTGATTTCAATCCCCAGAGCACCTATTTTGAAAAAGAACTGGGCATGATGGCACACCCTTGTAATCTCCAGGGCTCATTGACCAGCCAATCTAGGCCAGAGGTTGTCCTCTGACCTCCAATTGTGTACACACACACACACACACACACACACACACAGAGAGAGAGAGAGAGAGAGAGAGAGAGAGAGAGAGAGAGGGCTTTCCTCTACCACCCCAATCTCTGGACAGGGACATCCACAACTATCTTACATAGCAGAAAAACTTGCCTCAAAAACTAAGGCTAGCAAAGATCTAGCAAAACATGGCTGAAATTATCAATGACTTGAGAATGAGATCTAAAAATACAGCTTTTTTAGTGTAGCTGGGTCATGGCTGAGAGGAAAATGAAGAATATATTATACAGCCATAAAGTCCAGGAGGGGGAGGAAGGAATATGGATTTGGGTCACCAGATCCCTGAAAACAATAAGTTACAATTTGCTGAACTGCTTGGTCATCTGACAGAGAAAAAAGTAAGTAAAAGGGGGTAGTATTTTATATACCAGCCCCTAATTACAAGAAATACAGGCAACAGCTGAGAACCTGGTGGGTTTGGGAATGCATGTCTTCCTGTGAGTTTGTCTCATGGGTCAGGACTAGGTTGAGTTCTCCGTACTAGAGCTGGGCGCTGGTGCTCCTCCAATGCTGTTGAACAGTTGCTGAGCAAAGGCCATGGGGTATGGTCCCAATCCTTAGAGGAAAACGGGGCTCGTCTGTAAATATGCCCCATCCTTCCATGGACAACTCAGGCTGCTGTGTAGCCCTTGGTCTTTCCCTATACTGGTTTTCATCCATGATCCTCAAAGGGCAAAATGGGAGGTTGTGGTATACAAGAGAGACTCTTGGATTCCTTCTGTGCATTGGAATTGGGAGGAGTCTAGCCAGAGGGCAGGGATGGCGAAGAGGGTTGGTAAGACCCTTACCTCCAGCCCCTTCCAGTTCTAGAAGTAGGAAGCATAGAATTCTTTGGAACAGAAAATGTAATTGCCAAGATGACAGAAGCCACAGCCACTTGGAGCAGCTTAGCAGAAGCTTGGAGCCAAAAGACCAGAGTCTATTCACATGCCAGAGTCATTCAAATTCACTTAGCAGGCTTGCTGCTCACAGAGAGCTGAAGCCAAGCTTTCAGGAATAGTCGCGCACCCTTGAGAGGTGTGAACAGAACCGGGCCGGGTTTGCCACAGACTCTGGCATGGGCAACCCCATCCCACAGGGCTGTAGGACCTGCTCTTTGGAGCGCAGAACCTGGAGAGGGTTTAGGTCTGAATCTCGTCCTATCTCAGTGCTGCCCCATTGCACAGTGCTAGGGAACGCCAGCACCAGGTTTGAGGATTTAAATGAAGTATAATGATATGAGACTGAGATGAAAAGGATAGGAAGGCTCCATAAACAGGAAGAACTGGGTAACAATGGGCACCTTTACCACCATCTCTTTCAAAAGTGGCAGAGGAAATTACAGGGCAAAAATCCTTTTCCCTCTCCTGCTCTTCTTTTGTTGCTAAACTTTTTCTTAATTATAATTATCAAAGCACATTAATTATGCAAATTAATGAGTTTCACTGACATTTCCATACGTGCATATATTGAGAGCAAACTAACCAGATGGTGCGGCTGGGGAAGAGGGGCTTTTAAGACTCCCACCTCCCAGCTCCAGCAGTGAGGACACCGCATATTGTGCATTTTGGGCATGTCCGCTCCCTTCTGCCGCCACCTCCTTCGGGGCCTCTTGGTCCTGCCGTTGTTACCCCTTCTATCCTGCAGGCATCACAAAGCTTTCATTTTCTGCCACGAGCACATAAGGAAACAACTCTACCCCACCAGGGGAAGGAATGCTGTTAGCGTCCACCCTCTAGTACCTGTCTTTCCCTCTGTCACAGAAGGTAGAAATGCACGTGCATGAGAGGCTGGGGAGCAAGTTTGGAGAGAGGTGGTGTTGCAGTCACATTCACATTGCTGGCAGAAAACACCTGACTAAGAGCAGCTTGTGTGTGGGGGGTTATTTTAGCTTATAGGCTCGAGGGGAAGCTCCATGATGGCAGGGGAAAATGATGGCCTGAGCAGAGGGTGGACATCACCTGCTGGCCAATATTGGGTAGACAACAGCAACAAGAGAGTGTGCCAAAGACTGGCAAGAGGAAGCTGGCTATAACACCCATCAGTCTGCCCCCAACAATATAATCCCTCCAGGAGGTTCCAATTCCCAAATTGCCATCAGCTGGGGACCTAAGGATTCAGAACACAAAAGCTTATGGGGGACACCTGAGTCAAACCACCACATTCTGCCCCTGACCCCCATAAATTGATAACTATACATGATGTAAAATACAATGCATTTTATCTAACTTTAAAAGCCCCATTGTTTTGATAAATCCCAATGATGTTCAAACATCCTCATAATCCAAGATCTTTTAACTGAGCCATAATATGCCCCCTTAAAAAAACACAATGGCACAGAATAAACATTCACATTGCAAAAGATGGCATTGGTCATAGCAAAAAATATATTCAACAAATACAAGATTTAAACAGGGCAAACATCAAACTTTGTAGCTCCAAGTCCAATAACTCTAATCAGTGACAAGTCTCCAAGTCCAATCATTCTAACCAGTGACAAGTCTCAGGAGTTCTAATTTCACCCCTCCAGCTAGGCTACAGTCCCTATAAAACTTCATCCGCTGCCAGCAGCTCTCCTTGGCAGTCATCCCATAGTCCTGGCATCTCCACTGGGTCTCCACTGAAACCCACGGTTCATCCTTATGGCTCCATTGGGTTACACAAAGGTAATTCAACAAGCCTGCCTCACACTGCCCATGGTTATTTCCAATATACAAAACTGTGTTGCAAATTCAATGACCCACACTTTCTTGCATTTCTTATACTCCATGGTACTAGGTAGGCTGCCAATTTGTTAATCCAGGGGGGAATAAAGCAAAGTTTGAAAAACAGGACACTCCTTTAGCATTAAGACCCCTTTAAAGAAGGCTGAATTCTTCAACCAATACAGGATTTAAATAGGGCAAACATCAACTCTGTATCTCTAAGTCCAACAAATCTAGCCTGTGATGAGTCTCCAAGTCAATTCTAACCAGTGATGAGCCTCTGAAGTTACAATTCCGCCCCTCCAGCTAGACCACTCACAGTCCAAGAAAACTTAATCTGGTGCCAGCAGCTTTCCTTGACAGCCATCCCATAGTCCTGGCATCTCCACTGGGTCTCCACTGAAACCTAAGGTTCATCTTCATGATTCCATCAGGTCTCCACACAGCTAATCCAACAAGCCTGCTTCACACTGCCCATGGCCATTTCCAAAACACAAAACTGTGTTGCACATCCCATGACCCTCTCTTTTCTGCATTTTCTATACTCCATAATACCAGGTGAGCTACCAATTTGTTAATCCAGAGGGGAAGAAAACAGACTTTTAAGACCAGGATACTCCTTTAGCATTCAGGCCCCTTCAAAAAAAGTCTGCATTCTTCCTACTGTCCCAATGCAGGTCAGCTGGCCCAATCTCAAAGGTGGTAATCTCTCATATAATTATAGCTGAATGGGCAGCAGTTTTGGGCCAAAGATTTCATTTTTTCTGTGCCATATCCCTCTTCTCATACTAATCCATTTCTACCCAAGGCAATCCTGCACAAGTTCTCAAGACATGGGCATAACAACAAGCCTCTCACACAAACTGCTTCTAGCCCAGTCCAGGCAAAGCTCTTTCTTCCCCTGGTAAACCAAACCTCACAGTCCATAGTTCTTACTGCATTCAAGTCTTTCAACTCTGACCAGAATATTCCATCAAGCTACTTACAGCACTGCAAACCATCTCTTAGGCCAACGTTTCAAATCCTCCCACATTTCCTCTCAAAAATCAGCTCCAAAAGGCCAAAAGCCACACAGTCAGTTTCTAGTAGCAACAATCCCACTCCTCTGGTACCAGTTTTACTGTTGCAATCAGGTTCACATTGTTGGCAGAAAACACCTGACCTACAGAGGCTTGTCGGGGGAATAAGGGTTTATTTTGGCTTACAGACTTGAAGGGAAGCTCCATGATGGCAGGAAAAATGATGGTATAAGTAGACAGAGGGTGGACATCACCTCCTGGCCAATATCAGGTAGACAACAAGAACAGGAGAGTGTGCAAAGCACTGGCAAGAGAAAGCTGGCTATAATATCCATAAACCCACCCCCAACAATACACTGGCTCCAGGAGGATTTAGTTCCCAAATTGCCGTAAGTGGGGACCTAAGGATTCAGAACACGTAACTTTGTGGGGACACCTGCATTAAGCCACCACAGGTGGGTTGTAAGCATTAGACATGAAGGCAGGTGGGGGAATGAAAGCTGGGACACTCGTTTTGTTTCTTCTTCCTACAGACACACAAGGGCAGGTAAGAGCTCCTGTAGACCGGGTTTTCCCCACAGATGTCTCCTAGTCCCATCTGCCCAGCTCACGAGTTTCAGATTCATGAAGTCCATTTACAAGGCAGTGAAGTGTGGAGCTTGATAAGGTGAAAAACTGCAGAGTCCCTTCATTTGCAGAGTAGGTGAGCAGTACCTGTCACCCATCTCCTTGTATCAGGGTGTGAAGAGATTCAGTAAGGCTAGGTGGGCACGTGAGGGCGTGGGAATGGTGCCACCATGAACACTCCCTGTGTGTCAGGCAGGGTTTGGAACAATTCTCAGTTCTTCGTACCTTGTTTAATCCTGGGAACACAGGAAATAGCTTAGATCCTAGTTTACCCCTGATTAAACTTGCCCAAAGTCACATAGAAGTACATGGCAGAGTGAAGATTCAGAAATAGTGAGTCAAGATGCAGAGCACTTAAGCCCACGGTCACCAGTCAGAGGATGGCAGAACTGGGCTTGCAGCTGGGAAAGCTCTTGATTTTTGTCCTTGGTAAGAACCAGATGTGATCCTGGGTGCCCAGATGTAGTCAGAAGCCCCAGGAAGTGTAACACGTCACCATAGCTCTTCTGTACCTGCAACAGATGCTGTATCCCTTGAGCACCCCTGAATGTCATATATTTTTGTATATACACACACACATATATATATTATTTATTTGTTTGTTTAAGAGAGAGGAAGAGGAAGATAGAGAGAGAATGAGTGCACCAGGGCCTCCAGCCACTGCAAACGAACTCCAGATACATGCACCCCCTTGTGCATCTGGCTCATGTGGGTCCTGGAGAATCGAACCTAGGTCCTTTGACTTTGCAGGCAAGTACCTTAACTGCTAAGCCATGTCTCCAGCCCCCTGAATGATATATTTGTTACAGTGAATCAACATTCATTTTTGGAGATTTTTCACCACAGCATTTTCAAAGAGCGTCGTGAGAATTTTACACAATTGAGGTCAGACGTCCCTTTGCTACTGTATAGACACCATGGAGGGCTGACCCAAGGGGACAAATGCAAAATTTCCCCTTAATTTGCCGGATGAATTGTGCCCTTGCCTTGGCCTGATTTCTGGGACAGAACAAGAACACAGTGATCTGGCAACCCTGACACTTCAGCATAGTGGCTTGGAACCTTGGAAACAGGCCCAGCCCACTGTATGCAAATAGCCCAATTCTGGCTACTCAGGATTTATCTAAACTTGTTTTTCTATTGGGTCAGGCAGAAGACTGAGAGCAGATTAAGCCTTTAATTTTAGCTCTTTGGTAACGATGGTGATAGTAACGATGAGTTATACAAAAGACAAATGGGCATTATATTGCACATTTAGGTGGTTAGAATTACAGATATGATTACAAATACACACATTAAGTATGACCTTCTTTCTTCCTGCCAGCCTTCAAGTTGTGTGGTTTGTTTACTATGCAGATTGTGTTTGACTTCATAAGATTGGATGTTATTTAAATTCAATTATTATGAGGTTCAGTTCTCTCTAGCACCAGTTGAGTAAATTTAGAGGCAGTTAGAGGGAATAGGTACATTTATCTTAAGCCAGTTAAATTATAGGGGGGAAAGCAGTGCAGGAATAATATCATTAACGTGAAAATGAAAATAACGTCTGGAGGGCTTGGGTTGGGGTCTGCTTGCTTTCCTCGCCTCTCTTTGCATTCCTCTTTTTCCCTTTAGAGACGAGAAATGAGCAAATTTTTCATGAAAATGGGGGTAGATTGTATGTGTGAGGCTGATGTCTGCGTGTACGTGTGTGTGTGTGTGTGTGTAAGCTTCTGGTGTAAGAGTAGAACTAAAAATAATTGTGTGCTTAATTGGATTTAATGTAGATAACTATAGTTCATCAAGGCTTTACACCTTTTTTTTTTTAACCTTAGTAACAGAGTCCTTTCTTTAAAAAAAAATCAAATTATCTCACAAAAGTGTCATATTTTCTTCTGCCAATGTTGTTATACTGTTGGTCCTTTGAAGCCAAGACGTGGCCTTGATCCCATTGAGAAGGCTGTAGTCTGACTACAGGGAATATGTCAGTGTCAAGGACGGGCGGTAGAGCTGAAAAGCGGGCCCTCTCCTTAGGAAATGTAACTGCTGATGCGATGCACAGAACTAGGGCTGGCTTATCCGCGAACAATAATGGGTTCCCAGGTCATGGAGATTCCTCAGAGGTCATCTTGCCAAACAGCCTGCCTCCCATAGATAAGGGGGAGATCCTCACCATCCTGTAAGGAGGCAGGAATCACTCCCCACCCTTCATCCTTCAAGTATTTGCAAACAAGGCCTTCACAACAGATCATTTTTCTTGATCCTCATATCAGAACACACTGATTGCCCATAGTGTGTGTGTGGAGGGGGGAATTATTACCTGCTGTCCTGGCGAAATAAGACACAAGCAATTTCCAGGTCCTCCTAGCTGCAGCTCTCCATTCACTGCCTCCAGGTGGGCTCCTCCTCTGTCTCTTCCTTCCCCTGCCCTCCTCCATAAACGCAGATCACAGCTACACAAACAACTAATCGACGCTGACAACCCTTGTTGTTATTCAGTTGTCTAGGAAGTGGCGAGGGTATCCTATTGCCAAGCCTTACCATGTACTCATCCTCAGAATATGAGGTTCTCCAAGGAGGGAGGATAGCAAACAGTCCTTTATTCTCCTACCAAATCACCTATTGGACATCATAAAAAGTGTCTAGATTGGGGCTGGAGAGATGGCTTAGCAGTTAAGCGCTTGCCTGTGAAGCCTAAGGACCCCGGTTCGAGGCTCGGTTCCCCAGGTCCCACGTTAGCCAGATGCACAAGGGGGCGCACGCGTCTGGAGTTCGTTTGCAGAGGCTGGAAGCCCTGGCGCGCCCATTCTCTCTCTCTCTCCCTCTATCTAGCTTTCTCTCTGTCTCTGTCGCTCTCAAATAAATAAATAAATAAAATATTTTTTAAAAAAGTGTCTAGATTGGACACTGAAAAGTCCCGACCTGCTTTGGCGTCCTTCTCCATCACGATCCCAGTGAGTCTGTTTTCACTTCTATGCCCACTCCTCTCTATCCTGAGACAGAGCTCCGCCCTGGAGGGGATTCTGACTTTGAAGTCTAAACCTTCTTCACAGGGGAACATTCAGAAAGCAACTGGGCCTTTCCAAGCCAGATGCACAAAGCAGAGGGTGAGTCCAGAGTTAATTCACGTGTGGTAATAAGAGGACCTGGTGCATCTATTCTTTCTCTTGCTCAAGCAAGCAGGTCAAAGTATAGAAACAAATAAACTTTCCTGCTAACCATCAATACAATCTCAGATCCTTATATACCTCAACCCTCTTTTTCACTCCCAACCCACAACTTTTCTTCATATTTCACTTAAAAAAAAAGAAGAAGAAATCAGAAGTAAACTTGCCAAATTCATAGTTAATTCTTGGTTCTCGTCCAGCTTGATCCATCAACAGTGTTCACAGAGCCAATGGCTCCCCTCTCCTTCGTGTACGCTGCGCTCCTTCTTGGCTGTTGGAGCAAATACGTCTCTTCCCATCTGGCTACGCTTCCCTTCCCAGTCTCTTCTGACCTCCAAACTGTCCTCCCCAAGATGACCCCAGGTGTCCCTTCCTTTCCTGACCTACATTCATCACTTTGGTTATCTCATCTAGTGGTGGATTTAAATACTGTCACCATGCCAGGGACTCTCAAGAGTTGACCTCTCTCTCATGCCAGGCTAATACACCTTGCAGTGAATGTTGGACATTTCCTCTTCAATAGCCAATAGGTACCTCACAGTTGCCCAGACCTGAGTCCCAATCCTTTCTCCCAAACCTGCTCTTTCTTCCTCTGGTCTATCTTGACTCAACTACAGTAACTCCTCTTCCTTCCCATTGCCCGGATCAAAATTAGCACCATCCTTGGCTTTTCTGCTTTGCCCACATACTACATCCAATCGTCCAGCCAATCTTAACATCCATTTATTTTAAAATATTTTATTTTTATTTAGTTATTTCAGAGAGAGAGAGAGAGAGAGAGAGGGAGGGAGTGTCAGTGCCTCCAACCGCTGCAAACAAATTCCAGATGTATGTTCCACCTTGTATATCTGGCTTACGTGGCTCCTGGGAAATTGAACCTAGGTCCTTGGGCTTTGCAGGCAAGCACCTTAAACCACTAAGCCATTTCTTTCTGCAGCCCTCCATTTCTTTTAAATCTATCCAGAAGCTGTTTCTCAGGATTTCCACTGCTACACGACCATCGCTGACCTGGATGATCCCAGTGGGACCCTGTCTCCCGGGGCTGTCTTCCAGCCCTCCCCTGGGAAAGGGCAGCATAATCCTGCCACACGTGGTCGGGTCATACCATCTGAAGTAAAGAGAAGGTAGGCTTAGAGACAAGGAGATCCTGCCACTCTCTCTGCTCAAAACATCCATAATTTACCATCTCATTCATAAATACCACGTCCTTAATATGGTCCACAGACCTTACTGGAGATACTCTCCCATATGACCCCTTCCTGTCACTGTTTTGGGTATGTTCGGTATGTTTCTGCTCAGAACCCTTGCACTTGATCACCCCTTTGCTCAGAACGCTGAGCCCCTAAGATGCCTCTTGCTCCCTCGGATCTTGACCCAAACACCCACCTTCCAAGGCCTTTTGCAGCCAGCTATATCACTTTTCTTGTTGCTGTAACAAAACACCTGGCAAAAGCAACTTAAGGAAGGGTTTCTTTTCATTCACAATTTGAGGGTTCAGTCCATCACCGCAGGGAAGTCACGGTGGCAGGAGCTGAAGGCGTTCACTGCATCTGCCCTCAGCAAACAGGAAGAGAGGAATGCTAGTGCTCAGCTTGCTTTCTCCCTTCCTTTTCCTTTGTTTCTCGAGGTAAGAGTCTCACTCTACCCCAGGCTGACCTGGAATTCCCTGTGTAGTCTCAGGGTGGCCTCAAACTCACAGCGATCCTCCTACCTCTGCTTCCCGAGTGCTGGGATGCAAGGCGTGCGCCACACCCAGCCTGCTTTCTCCTTTTTATCAGTCTGGGACTCCAGCCCATGGGGATGGTACCACCCACATCCAGGGTGGTCGTTTCTCTTCATGTAGGCCTTTCTAGAACCACCCTCATAGACACACCCAGGGGAGTGTTTCCATGGTGATTCTAAATCAGGCCAAGTTGACAATGAAGATAAACCTTCACACCATCCTGTTTAGAATGTCAACCTACTTCATAGTCCATCTTCCCTTTCCCTATTTATTTTTCTCCATACTTGACACCATCTTAGGCACACATAATTTGCTTGTTCTTCTTATCTTTCTCTACTAGAGAATTTTAGTCAGTCCCATTTATTGCTTTACACCTATCACCAAAAACAGAACCTGGAACATGGTAAATAAATACTGAATGGGGCTGGAGAAATGGCTTAGCGGTTAAGTATTTGCCTGTGAAGCCTGAGGACCCTGGCTCGAGGCTAGATTCCCCAGGACTCACGTTAGCCAGATGCACAAGGTGGCGCATGCATCTGGAGTTCATTTCCAGCGGCTGGAAGCCCTGGCACGCCCATTCTCTCTCCCTCCCTCCCTCCCTCTCTCTCTCTCTCTCTCTCTGTCTCTCTCTCTATCTCTATCTGCCTCTTTCTCTCTGTGCTCTCAAATAAATAAATAAAAATAAACAAATGGGCTGGAGAGATGGCTTAGCGGTTAAGCGCTTGCCTGTGAAGCCTAAGGACCCCAGTTCGAGGCTCGGTTCCCCAGGTCCCACGTTAGCCAGATGCACAAGGGGGCGCACGCGTCTGGAGTTCGTTTGCAGAGGCTGGAAGCCCTGGCGCGCCCATTCTCTCTCTGTCTCTCTCTCTCTCCCTCTATCTGTCTTTCTCTCTGTGTCTGTCACTCTCAAATAAATAAATAAAAAATTAAAAATTAAAAAAAATACTTCCTTATCTGAAGAAACAGATTTAAAAAATAAAAATAAAAAAAAAACAAAAAATTAAAAAAATAAATACTGAATGAATAAAGGAATGACTGACCAAGGTGAGCAGCTTACTCGAGGTCACACAGATTGTAAGAGCCTAGATAAACCCAAGAGTGTCCAGGATCTGAGACAGGCTCTTCACCATATTAGTCAACAAAGGAAGATGTTCCTAAACTCTACCCCCAAGCTCGCGTTTTTCCTGTCTCCTTTGTTCTGATTTCCCAGAACAGCAAACTCCAGCCTTGTGTGGGCTGTCTCTTTATTTCTTTCAGCGCCAGGGATGCCTGGCTCTTGAGTGAGTAGAAGGCGGGAAGCCTTCGGCTTACCTGTCATTGCCATGGTAACTGGGTAACCTAAGGACTCCTAAAGCCAGACCTTCAGACTGAAAGAGGCAAAAAAAATAAAGCAGGCCCAAAATAAACAAAGAATTCTATGAATGGAGAAGCAACCACAGTCTTGCAACTGCTGTTGACAGGAGAAGACTTCCTCTTGAACACCCCTACCCCCCGCCCACTGCCACCAGATCAGTCATAACCCAGGCTACAAGTCACCTTGTCCTGCCTTCCCCCACCCCACGCCCGTCTCTAGCGAGATCTCAGCCCTGGAGGCTCGCGCTCTTCCCCTGATCAGATCCAAAGCAAACGTCCGCTGAATGCTCTCAGTCTCCTATAATAACACAAGGACAGACAGTCCCAGGCTGTCCCCATCTTTTACCTCAGAAGGACAGAAAGGAAAGAAAGTCTTAGAATGTTCTTTAATCTTAACTTCTCTCTGGCTCAGCTAACCCTTTTCATTTTGTGTGTGTGTGTGTGTTTCATTGTTTCGGGGGGGATTGTTTTATTGGTTTCTATGTATAGTGTGCATGTGCACATGCATGTGTGGGTGCATGCACGTGCGTATGTATTCAGTGTGTGGTACCAGATGTTGACATTGGCTGTCTTCCTCAATCTCTCTCCACCTAGTTTACTGAGCTCCTACCTGATAGAAAAAAAAAAAAATGATTTAAAGAAATGTGAATTAGGATTGTATTTTTTTTTTTTTTCAAGATAGGGTCTCACTCGAGCCCAGACTGTGTCAGGCACTCTGAATGCTTGCTTTCATTTAATGCACCCTTAGCAGGGCATAGTGGAGCATTCCTTTAATCCTGGCACTTGGAAGGTAGGAGGATTGCCATGAGTTTGAGGCCACCCTGAGATGACATATGAATTCCAGGTCAGTCTGGGCTAGAGTAAGAGCCTATTTCAAAAAACTACAAAATTTAAAAAAAAAGGGGGGGACACAGATCATTTAATGCACCTTTGAGGAGATAAGAGTTATCTGCTCTGGAAATATAAAGAAACAGAGCTCCCAGAGAGGTGAAGGGGCTTGCCTAATTTTGCATAGCCAGTAAAGGGTGAAGAGACATTCAAAACCAAAGTGTCTGGTTTCCAGAACACACACGCTTAGGTGTACCCCACACTGTGTCTCATGGAGCCCAAGGGATTAGAGAACATCCCATTTTTCTTGTCCAGGTTGTTCCCAAGAGGTGTCCAGGCCCAAAGCCCTGAGACGATCACTGAGGAAGAGCCTGGTGCCCTTCTTCAGTGAGTCCTTTTGGTCACTGGCTGAGACAAGTTCATCATAGTCTTCCTCACCCAAGTGATGAAGCTATGGGAGCTGGGCCAAAGGAGCGTGTCCTTTCCCACACGCTGGAGACTTTTTCATACATCTCTGGTGTGCCCAGTTGATGGGGTATAGCGAGCAGGCCGAATCCTGGAGGATTTGGAAATGACACAGTGGGTAATGATGCAGGGAGAGAAGACAGGTCTGTAGCTGGCCGTCATGGAAGATGTGGCTGAGGACCAGAGCTGGGTCAGAAGGCATCCTCCCTCCTCTGGGAAAGAAGACAGAAAAGAGACTCATAGAACAGGAGTGGGTAGGCATAAGGTGGCTGGTGTTGTGAAGCTCAGAGGCTGACACTGGTCAGAATGTCCTGGCTTCTGGGGCTGGAGAGATGGCTTAGCAGTTAAGACACTTGCCTGTGAAGCCTAAGGACCCAAGCTATTCTCCATATCCCAAGTAAGGCAAGTGCACAAAGGTGAGGCAAGTGCAAGGTCTCACGTGCCCACTAGGTGGCGCAAGCAGCTGGCATTTGATTTCAGTGGCTGAGGCCCTGGCAATTCTCTCTCTCCTTGTCTCTCTCACTCACTCTCACTCTCTTGCTAAAAAGAAAGAGAGAGAGAGAGAAAGAGAGAAAGTCCTGGCTTCTCATTCTGCCAGTGCTACTGTCTGGTTCTGTGACCTTGACTTAGTCATTTCCTCTTTCTTTAATAGAAATCTATTTTATACTGGGAGATATTTTTCCCCCTTTGGGGGGGGATGGGCAGTATCCACCTCAGTTTCCATGTTACACAATTTTAGCTTTTTTATTTTTATTTAAATTTTTTATTTAATTTATTTGCAAGCAGAGAGATACAGAGAGAGAGGGAAAGTATGGGCACACTAGGACCTCTAGCCACTGCAAACGAACTTCAGGTGCATGTGCCATTTTGTGCATCTGGCTTTACATGGGTGCTAGGGAATCGAACCTGGGTCATTAGACTTTGCAGGCAAACGCCTTAACTGCTGAGACATGTCTCTATCCCGAGCGTTTAATGGACTTTATTTCAAGGACCATCTTCATTAAATCTAACATGGATCCATCTCAATGCCAGTTAGCCCATCTCTGTTGTTCTTGAAGACCAGAGGAAAATGGTGAAAGGCCCACACTAAGGCAGTTGAAGTCCAAGCTCTAAAAGGATCATGACCCTCCTCCCAAAGTACATAAAACAGACTAAGCAATCAGTCCAGTGCTTACACAAACGCTAAGGTTAAAATAGCTTCTTTATGGATTTTTTTTTCTCAAAAATTCATGAGTATTTTTTCTCATCAGAACAATTTTTCTAGCATTTTTAGGTTTCTTGTTTTCTAATATTTATAAGTGCCACAGCCAAGTCCCCCATTCTGCCTTTCGTGTTATCCAGCTCCAAGGCAAAGTGTGGGTGTGGGGGCACCAGCAAGGTACTTCAGAGGAAGTGCCTCAGCCTGGGTCTCTTAGACTATTAGCCAGGCTCTGGGACCAGGCCAGGCCATGCTTCCTCCTTCCATAGGTTAAGTACATGGTGACTCAGGGGCTCTACTGAGAACAAACTGTTCCCATCCAAAGCCAAGATGGAAGTCTCATGTCCTGTCATCAGCTGTACTTTACCCAAAAGCTCTCCTTGGGCTGGAGAGATGGCTTAGTGGTTAAGGTGCTTGCCTACAAAGCCAAAGGACCCAGGTTCGACTCCCCAGGACCCACGTAAGTCAGATGCAAAAGGTGGTGCAAGCGTCTGGAGTTTGTTTGCAGTGGCTGTATGGCCTGGCACACCCCTTCTCTCTGCCTCTTCCCTCCCCCCACCTCTCAAATAAATAAATACATTTTTTAAAAAGATCTCCTTGCTTGGGAATCAAAGACTTTGCTGTTACTTGGCACAGTTACCAGGGACCGGAAATAGTGTCTTTTACCTGATCAGCAATTTGACACGGCTGCTTAACAACCCGATTAATCAAACCCGAGCTCATCCTGTTAGAATTAATGAGCCTAGGAAATGCTGCCATGAATAATAAGGTCTCGTGCCCCTCCCTCAGCAGCTCTCTCCATGTACCCCTCCCACTTCCTTCTCACAGCCATGGCACAGATGCTCAACGCCAAGGGACCTTAGGCTTAACTGGGTGTGGTGAGCAGCTAGCAACGTGCCCATCCCCTGCCTCCTCTTCTCCTCTGCCAGGTATCACAGCTGCTTCCTGAGAGCCGAAGACTAGTCATGTCCAAGAGAAGCAAAAACTCTCATTCAGGCAACAGGAATGCCTCTGTTCAGCTGTCGAAGCAGGGATGATTATCTAACTGGACTAGGCACTGCACCAGGTGTTAGGGAGGAAAAGATGTGCAAAGCATTGTTCCACAGGGAAGGTGACAGTATAGTGACCCGGAGACAAATGGGAGAATCACTTGACAGGGAGGGAAAGGCCATAGCAAAATGGGCGTGGCTTATCAGTACTGGAGGAACAGACTGGGAGATCAGGTGGGATTTCATGGGACCGAGCGCCTGACTGTCTCTGTGCTTGGTTAATTCACTGCGCATGTGTTCATGGAGTCCCAGGCTCTGTAAAGGGTCCCGAATCAACAAGAAGAACATGTTCCTGTGTTTGCAGAGCGGGCAGTGCGGGAGCCGGAGAAGTTTGGTTTATTTATTTGCTTTCATTTATTCATCCAAACACAAAAGGTTGGCGCATGCCTTCTCTTGTAGGGCTTCGTACCCGAGGTTTCCCAGGATGGAAAAACCTCATCTTTGCTTTCCAGGGGTCCTTTGGAGGACAGACAAGTGGAAGATCCTTGTGCTTGTGTGCTGAGTTCTAAACAAGGGACTTCCCTGGCCAACAACGTGCTGAAAGATACTCCATTCTTGCAACTGAAACTTTTCTAATAATAATCTATGGCTATGGGCCCAACATTACCTCTCTCCACAGGTTACTTCTGCATAGGGCTTTCTTTATACTCAGGCAAAATGATCATATCCATACATGTATAATCTGTGTGCATGTTGCGGTGTGGCACCTGTCTGAAATCAGAGGACTACCTTGGGATGGTGATCATCTCCTTCCACCTTGTCTGAGACAGGGTCTCTCTTGTTTTGCTGCTAGGAAGTCCACACCAGCTGACTACAAGCGTCAGGATTCTGTTGACTCAGCTGCAGTCCCATTGGGATTACAGATGTGTGTGCCACTTTTGCATCTGGCTTTACATGGGTGCCGGTATCCAGACTCTGGCAAGCATAAGAGGTGACTCAACATGAGATACTTACAGATCAAAGCAACCTGGCGAAGTCAGCATGGCTCCCTGCAGGAGGTGGTATTAGAACCATCTAGAAGGAAGGGATTAGCAGTTTGAGTAGGCCAGGTGCAACAAGATATTCTAGACGTCCTTTAGGCCAAGGATAGGGTTTCTGAGTGATAGGAATTAAATAGAGGAGGAAGATGATTCTAGAAATCTCAGGTGGAAATGGCAGGTTCTATGGTTTATCATAAGGACTATGACAAATATGCATGTTGCTATCGGGATCGCATCCATGAGACGCTGCATTGCTTCTTTGTGGTGTTGTCGCGTGAATGGTAGAATCCCCGCGTATGTGGGCGGATGGCTGAGATGGCCCTACCCCGGGCTTACCAGCACAAGACCAAAGCCAGAGGGGGCACAGGGCCTGCCGGCTGCCAAAGTCTCTAGGAAGGTGAATGAAGGATGACACTTTAGTGAGCAAAATTGGTGGCCCCTGAGCTAGGCGGGAGAAAAAAGACAAAGCGAAAGCACAGAGGGGAAAGGGAGAGAGGAGCAGTGAGCGAGGCTCATGGAAGCACCTGGGGTCACTGCAACAGGTGACACGGAGAAACCGGTTTCAGATGTGGGTGTGTCCTGGGGAGCTCTGGAGAATGAGCCCGGCTCTGTGGTCTCCTCACAAGTTCCAAATCCTAACACCATCTAACTCCAGCACGTGAAGGTCTTATTTGATTTTGTTTGTTGGTTGGTTTTTGGTATGTGTGTGTATGTGTGTTTAAGGCAGGGTCTAACTCCACATCAGGCTGTCCTGGAAATCCCTCTGTAGCTCAGGCTGGCCTGGAACTGACAGTACCCTCCTACTTCAAGGGCTGGGATTCTAGCCGTGTACCACCACGCTTGGCTTATGCAGGTCTTTTGCCGCACAGCTTCCAATGCTTCCGGACTAGTCTGTTATCTTTGTTCCAAGTGGTTAGAGCAACACAAGCCATCAGCAAGGGCATTGACCTAACCTCCAAGGTCCTTAAGATTCAAGCCTACTCCACATGGTTTTTGCTCAAGAATCCAGTGTGAGAAGCTTCACTGGGTGGACCTTGGCCTCTATGTTTTGGACTGGATGAGAAAGCAAAGGCTCAAACTAAAACTCAGGATATTAATATATGGGCCTGTAATGTCTTGGGAGCATCAGAAGCCTCCCTGACCAACACCTTGCTGAAAGGTATCCCACCCCAGCACTGAAGCTTTTCAAATAACAATCTATAGCTTCTGGCCACAACATTATTCATCACCACAAGATACTTCTGTATAGGGCTTTCTTTACACTCAGGCAAAATGACTGTCATGAAACAATGTGTGTGTGTGTGTGTGTGTGTGTGTGTAATTTATTTAATTTGTGTATATGTGGGAGTGTGGCACATGTGTGAAGCTCAGACAACAACCTTGTGATGTTGATTGTCTCTTTCTACCTTGTTTGAGACACAGTCTCTTGTTTTGCTGGTAGAAAGTCCAGTCTAGCTGGCTGTTAGCACCAGAATTCTCTTGACTCAGCTGCAGTCCCATTGGGATTACAGATGTGTGTGCCACTTTGTGTCTGGCTTTACATGGGTGCCGGGTATCCAAACTTTAGTTAGCAGGCTTGCAGAGACAGGGTACCTTTAGCCACTGAGCCACTTCTCCTGCCCTTCTCATGACATTTTAAAATTGCTAACAATCAGACTACCAAGAGAATTAAAGAATCCCTCTCCATCTGCGGATGTGGCTTAGCACCTGTGAAACTTTGGGTTCAATTGTCAGCACTGCAATCAATTGATCAATAAATCAATCCCTACCAGATTGCCTCATTGTTGCTTGGCTTCCATGTAACTGGAGATAATAGTGGCAGTCCTTTTTTATTTTTAGTTTTAACTTATTAAAATTGATTAATTTATTTTACTTTTTCGTCTTTTTAGAGGCAGGGTCTCATTCTAGCCCAAAACAATCTAGTACTCTGTATTCCCAGGCTAACCTCAAACTCATGGTGATCCTCCCACCTCAATCTCCTGAGTGCTTGGATTGAAGGGGTGCCACACCATGTGGCGGCTGTCCTTTTTCAGTCTGAGTCCTCCAAACCACTCCAATCGCCCCCTGCTTCACGTGTGTTCTTGCGTCCTGTGAGACCCTTGGCTGGGTTTCTAAATAGAAATTCATGGAGCCTCGCACCCGCTGCTGGACTGCAGAGGGCTTGGGCATATAAGAAGTGGGTCACCGGGTGGAGAGATGGCTTAGTGGTTTAGTTGTTTGCCTGCAAAGCCAAAGGATCCCGGTTCCATTCCCCAGGACCCAGTAAGCCAGATGCACAAGGGGGGGGGGGGCGCATGCATCTGGAATTCGTTTGCAGTGGCTAGAGGCCCTGGCATGCTTATTCATTCTCTCTCTTTCTCAAATAAAATTTTTTTAAGTGGGTCATCGGATAGGAGTAAAGGTCTCAGGGCTGGAAGTTAAGCTGACCAAAGAAGCTTGAGTCCATGGTGGGAACACTGGAGCTGGGCCTCCTGCATGGACTTTGGTGCCTCCAGAGTAGCCTGAGGCTTGGACGCCGCGGCCTTGTCTGGTCTAGGCTCCATCCTCCATTCACCCACCTACCTACCCGCCCACCCACCACCTGTCAGACTGGGGCTCAGGCCTCACCACTCCCTCTCTCCCTGCAGGGGGAGCTGCTGAGCCCGTGTCGCTGCGACGGCTCGGTCAAGTGCACGCACCAGCCGTGTCTCATCAAGTGGATCAGCGAGCGGGGCTGCTGGAGCTGCGAGCTGTGCTTCTACAAGTACCACGTCATCGCCATCAGCACCAAGAACCCGCTGCAGGTCAGCCGGGCCCAGAGACGTTAGACTCAGCGCGGCCCAGGCGGGAGGGCTCGGGACAGCCCGCTCTGCAGCCTAGGCAAGAAGAGGAAGGGATGAGCCAAGAGAAACAGAAGGAAAAGGGCGAGGGAATCAGACGGGAGCGAGAGAAAAAGCAAACGACTGAGTTAATGAGGGAAAGAAAAAAGAGAGCAAAAGAGAGAAGAAAGAAAAGAAGGGCTGGAGAAATGGCTTAGCGGTTAAGCGCTTGCCTGTGAAGCCTAAGGACCCCGGTTCGAGGCTCGGTTCCCCAGGTCCCACGTTAGCCAGATGCACAAGGGGGCACACGCGTCTGGAGTTCGTTTGCAGAGGCTGGAAGCCCTGGCGCGCCCATTCTTTCTCCCTCTATCTGTCTTTCTGTGTCTGTCGCTCTCAAATAAATAAATAATTAATTAAAAAAAAATTTTTTTAAAAGAAGAAAAAGAGGGACGGAGGGAGAGAGGAAGGAAGATGAAAAGGAGAGAGAAAGAAAAATGGGAGAAAAAGGAAGGGAGAGAAATTCAGGAAGAAGGGATGGAAGGAGGGGAGGCAGGAGAGAAAGGGAGAAAGAAATAAATGGAAGGCAAGTGTTGCAGTCAGGTTCGCATTGCTGGTAGAAATCACCCAACCAAGAGCAGCTTCTGGGAAAAAGAGATTTATTTTGGCTTACGGGCTGGAGGGGAAGCTCCACGATGGCAGGGGGAAATGATGGCATGAGCAGAGGGTGGACATCACCCCCTGGCCAACATAAGGTGGACCACAGCAACAGGAGTGTGTGCCAAACACTGGCATGGGGAAACTGGCTATAAAGCCCATAAGCCTGCCCCCAACAATACACTCCCTTCAGGAGGCATTAACTCCCAAATCTCCATCAGCTGGGAACCTAGCATTCAGAACACCTCAGTTTATGGGGAACACCTGAAGGAAGGGAGGGAGAAAATAAAAAAAGAAAGAAAATCCAGAGGCCAGAAGAGAGGACTTGGAAAAGATCAGCGGGAAGGACAAGAAAGTCTGAGGCAAAGCCAAGGGCTGGAAAAAAAAATTACACCTCCATGGTACTGTTCACATGTTGATGTGCCTGGAGTCCACCCCGAGTCTTGTCACAATATGGATTAAAGTTAGTGGGCTTGGAACAAGGTCTGCCAGCCTGCGTTGCTAACAAGCTATGGGCGATGCCCCGGCTCGGGTGAGGCCCACGGACCAAATTTCCTGTGACAAAGAACAGAAAACAGAGACAGAGAGAAAAATGGAGAAAAGACGGGAGAAAGGGAAGCAAAGAAAAAGGAGAAAGGGCTCAGTCAACACGGCACCTGTCTCGTGAGCAGGAGGACCTGAGTTAAATTCCCAGAACCTCCATGAAAATGCCAGAGCTTGCTTGCAGCATGCACCTGTGCTGGGGAGGCGGAGGCAGGAGGATCCCCGGGGCTCACTGGTGGGTCAGTCGAGTGTAATTGGTGAGCTTCACACCAAGGAGAGACCCTGGCTAAAAAAAGTAGACAGTGGGCTGGAGAGATGGCTTAGCGGTTAAACGCTTGCCTGTGAAGCCTAAGGACCCCGGTTCGAGGCTCGGTTCCCCAGGTCCCACGTTAGCCAGATGCACAAGGGGGCGCACGCGTCTGGAGTTTGTTTGCAGAGGCTGGAAGCCCTGACGCGCCCATTCTCTCTCTCTCCCTCTATCTGTCTTTCTCTCTGTGTCTGTCGTTCTCAAATAAATAAATAAAAAATTTTTTAAAAAAAGTAGACAGTGCTCCTGAGGAATGACACCCAAGTTTGTCCTCTGGTCTCCACATACACGCATATGCCTCTGCACGCACATGCTCTCCCTTCACTCGCACGCAAACATGCATGCAGACGTTTACACCCTTTGAAAAGAACAGAGGTCAGGGGAGATGGCTCAGTGGACAGAGCACCCGCTTTACAGCATGAGTATCTGAGTTTGGATCCCCAGCACCCACACAAATGCCAGGTGGGAATGGTGACCCACCTGGAATTCCAGTCCTCTGGAGGCTACAACAGGGAATTCTCCATGGCAAGCTGGCTAGCTAGACTATCAAGTCATCAACCCCTGGTGGAAGGACCAAGGCTGGGCAGGGGCTTGCTAAGCAGATCAGGATAGAATTCAGGGCTCCCCCGGCCTTGGCACCTTGATGATATAACTATCTTCACCAGAGAGCTGGGTGGCCCTTGTAAATTCCCCCCAAATCAAGCTTCTCTCCCTCATAAGGGAAACCCACACACATTTTGCTTCTAACAATACCTCCACACACACACATGATCAGCCAATTAAGCTTCCATATAATCAGTTAGATGGAGACCCTAGCTGTCTGGCACTTTCTCTCCTCTCTGAGGGGGGCAGAGAGTCAACCTTGCAAGCCCAGGAGGTCTGGGGAGGAATTACGGTGATGCTGGTGGGGTCTTTGCATGGATGCACAGCTAGAAACCCACAGAGCTACACTGTCTGTCCTAGGAGAGATAGACCAGAGGAGAGAGCATTTTTTGAAGGTTGGCATTGAAAATCTCAGGTCTCCAGGCCGTGTTGATGGTGAGCCAAAGAGTCAGAACTGGAGATGCTCTACCCCATTCCTGGGTCTGTCTTTTAAAATCATCAAGCATCTTAAAACAGCAGTGTCATGCAACAATGGACTCCGTGTCCTCTGGGTGCCAGTAGAGGTCTGTGTCCATTAAATGCCCCTTCTTTATGTTTAGACCCAAGATCCATGAACTCACCCCAAGGCACACCATCTTGGTTTCACCCATGACTCATATAATAAAAAAAAGTCATTCAGGTATAACTCTTCTCCTGGGGGCAAAGAAAATGTTATTCTAATCTTATGACAGGTAAGCCAATGGCAGTGTTGGCCATATTGGCCTATTAATCTATTTTGAAGGTATTACCCTGACTTCAATTGCAAGTTTCTAGACACTGGAGTCCCTTCTATTCTATCGGTCCTGGAAATGCAATGGTGTGTGCTCAGTAAATGTCACTTCACATGTCCACATAGAAATAATGGTCTGGACTGAAAGCTGTGTGGTGTGGTCACGGCCTAAATTGTCCTAGTTGTCTGTCCTGGGCTCCTTAAGCATAGCTCACTGAAGTGGGTGACAGATGCCCGCTGAGCCAGAGTTGGTGCCCTCTGCTCCCACAGCCTAACTGGACTACCCACAGCCTAGGATGGGGCTGCCAGGCCTGACTACAAGCTAGCAGAGCAATGGATGGGGATCAGCTCTCAGAGTGGGGAGGTTCCTTCTAGGTTTCTTGAGTCTCTTAAGCCCTGGCTCGTGCCCCATGCAAAGTTGGAAGAAAGATGACACTATGGGACATGAGATCCATGACCATCTTGAAGAAGTGCTTCCATCTAGAAAACCCACGGAGAAAGCAGACACAGTCCTGTGGGCCTCAAGGCTCCCAGTGACTGACGCCTACCCTGTCTCTGCTACCTCTGAACAGCAAAGTACCGCCTTATCTACCATTTCCCTGGCCATGTTTTCAGTTAACCATGGTCAAAAAACATGGAAAATTCCAGAAAATAATTCATGCGTTCTAATTGTAAGATATTTTCTCTGGGTACCGTGAGGAAACATCACACCTTCCAGCTCCATCCTACCTGGCACGTTAATTCATCTCTTTGGCCAGTGTATCCAAGCTATGTGTGCCATTTACCCATTGTTCAGTCAAGTAGCCGTCTCAGCTGTCAGATCAACTGTGCAGAACTTGGAAACAGGGTTCAGTGCTAGGTGAGGTTTTCAGGCATCCACTTGGGGGCCTTGGATGAAGGAAGACTATGGTATGTTCATTAATGAATATTTAGCTAGTGCTTTTTTTTTTTTTTGCTTTTTTGTTTTAAAATTTTTTTTAAATTTTTATTTATTTATTTATTTGAGAACGACAGACACAGAGAGAAAGACAGATAGAGGGAGAGAGAGAGAATGGGCGCGCCAGGGCTTCCAGCCTCTGCAAATGAACTCCAGACGCGTGCGCCCCCTTGTGCATCTGGCTAACATGGGACCTGGGGAACCGAGCCTCGAACCGGGGTCCTTAGGCTTCACAGGCAAGCGCTTAACCGCTAAGCCATCTCTCCAGCCCAGCTAGTGCTTTTTAGATGCCAGTTAGTGTTTGAATTATTCACATATGCCGGGCATGGTGGCACACGCCTTTAATCCCAGCACTCAGGAAGCAGAGGTAGGTGGATCATAAGTTTGAGGCTACCTGGAGAATCCAGAGTGAATTCCAGGTCAGCCTGGGCTAGAGTGAGACCCTACCTCAAAAAAACAAAAAAGAAAAAGAAAAAGAAAAAAAAAAAAAGAAATATTCACATATATTATCAAATTTAATCCTGGAAATAAGTCAATGAAATGAGTATTATTATATTCCTGTTGTACAGATTAGACAGTAGAGGCACAAAGGGGATTGTCAACCTGCCACAGGTTGCATAGCTGTGAAGTGTCACAGAGAGGTGGCTGATTCCTGTGTCCAGGTTCCTAATTTATACCCTAGTGATAGAAGACAGAAAATGGCTAGGCAATCAAGGTAACAGAAAAAAAAAACAAGTGAATTTTTTAAAATGTATTAACTAAAAGCAGGAAATGTCACTAAGTTTACAGAAACCCTCCAGGAAAGATTGCCAGATTCAATTTGCATCCTTCCTAGGGGACAGAAACTTTGACCCTTACCTAAGATACTGGCAAAGCTGTAAAATCTGGTCTTTTCCCATAGTAAGCTGCCGATCTGGTCTTCCTTATGTAGCCACTCTCCATAAAAAACCCGGATCTAAACGGGGCGTGGTGGTGCACACCTTTAATCCCAGGACTTGGGAGGCAGAGGTAGGAGGATTGCCGTGAGTTTGAGGCCACCCTAAGACTACATAGTGAATTCCAGGTCAGCCTGGGCTAGAGTGAGACCCTACCTTTAACACACACACACAATATACACATATACATACACACACATACACACACACACACACACACACACACACACACACACACATATATCTGAGTCTCAAGGGGTGGGGCTTCTCAACACCCTCTTTGCCTCCCTGGACAACAGCTCCACCTGGCCTCCTTCTCGTATGTTCTAAGCTTAAGCCCCCCTTTCTTCGTCCTCCTAAAGCTTTAAGCTATAATAAACATCTTTCTGAACCTTATCCTCTGGTCCATGGATTTCCTTCTTTGGCCAAGAATTCAGGAACACTCCAAACTACCAGTGCATTGGCATACAAGGAACCCCAAATCCCTGAATCACTATGGTGCCAGGCACACATCAGCTAACCCCTGCCTTGGCAAACTCATCTGTATTTATGCTGAAGTAAAGAGTGCCCTTCAAAGCCCTAGCTCCACGTTTCACTCTCATAACACTCCAGGAAGTAAGAAGGACTAATTACTTCCACCTTTATAGAAGGATAAAGAAACTGATAGTCTTCATGATTTACCGACTTCTCACACTCGGGAAGTTTTGGCAACCAATCAACTAGAATCCTATCCTTTGACCCCTTCCTAGTTTAAAGAATGAAACATCTCTTTATACATTATCCCTTCATTTCCCCCCCTCACCAGTGCTACAGGGAAGAGTTCACAGGATACAGATGTCGTGGTTTGGGAAACAGAATCGCATTTGGAAGCAGGTTTCAAAGTTCCAGGAGTTTGTGGCAGACACCTGGTTGCCCCCGCCCCCCCATTTCCTGTTGTCATCTCAGAGCTCGCTGGCTCTCTGCTTTCTTCTTGAAGTTGTCCCCTTGCCCCATACCTCTGTGGAGCCCAGTGTGGCAATGGACAGACAAGGGGTCATGTCCATGGTACCCCACCTTCTTCCCTCCTCATCATATTTCACTCTGGGGTCAGGGACCCTGTTAGGTTCCTTGGGTGCCTTGAGCCTGACGGGAAGGTGTTAGGGAATAGAGAGGGTTTTTACTGAGACAGGGTTTCATGTCACCCAGGCTAGCCTCAAACATGCTGTATAGCAGAGGATGACTTGTGGATCCTCCAGCTTCCACCTCCCAAGTCCTGGGTGGGCCGGCATGTGCCACCATGCCCAGTGTATGTGGTGCTGGGGATCAAACCCAGCACTTTGTGCATGCCACGCAAGCACTCCACCACCTAAGTCACATCCCCAGCTCCTAACTTAGGGATTCTTAAAGATCAGGAAAAGGTGGGGTGGGGTTCTTAGCGCCCCCATGGTAGAAGCAAAGGTTCAGTCAGAAGCCCTACTTGCAGGCAATAGGGCTTGATCTGGAGAAAGCACTTGAAATATATATAAGAGAAGTCTGCATGTCTGGGTCAGCTCCTGGAAAATTCCTTTGTGATGTGTAACCCTAGGCTGGGGAAAACAGTGGAAAATGTAAAGACCTAATTCCCTGTAACTGGATGCTGTCTCTTTCATGAAATGTCAAGGCGCACGCCCTACATTTGGATTTGAAGTAAAAAGGTCTTGCAGTGGTTCCTATTCCTGGAGGCCAGGGGCCGTTCCAGCTGGAGCCAGACTGGGTGCTAAGACGGCCGAGAGAGCGCGCTCTGTCTGCAGGTGAAGGCACAGCGCCTCTCCTGGGTGTTCAGGCTATACCACTTCCTGGGGGCGCTCCCTGAAGGACATTATGCAAAGCCCTTGTAAGTTTTCAGGACTGTCTCTGCTCCCCAGGCCGTGGGCTCTGCTTTATCTAGAGCAGGTAGCATAGTGACCAGACATGGAAAATGTTCTGTATAAATTTGTTGAGTGACTACATGAATCAACCCTGAACTAAAATCCAGCTCGTGACTCATTTAGGCCAATACTACCTGAAACAACCACAGAATCATAAAATTCCAGAAGTGAAACTCACCCATACTCCAACCTCTGCATAATACTGCTGTTAGTACAGTGCTTTTCTTATTTTTATTTATTTGTTTATTTTTAGAGAGGGAGACAGAGGGGGAGAGAGAGGGAGACAGACAAACCACTTTCTGGGCACACATGACCTTGTGCTTGCCTCACCTTTGTGCACCTGGCTCATGTGGGATCTGGAGAGCAGAACATCATGGGGTCCTTAGGCTTCTCGGGCAAGCGCCTTTACTGCTAAGCAATCTCTCCAGCCCAGTGCTTTTCTTTATGTGAAAAAATAAACACACTTAAAAAATATCAGTGTTGATAGATAGCATATTATCACTGTTTTTCTTTTTTTTTTAATTTTTTTTTGTTCATTTTTTATTTATTTATTTGAGAGCGACAGACATAGAGAGAAAGACAGATAGAGGGAGAGAGAGAGAATGGGCGCGCCAGGGCTTCCAGCCACTGCAAACGAACTCCAGACGCGCGCGCCCCCTTGTGCATCTGGCTAACGTGGGACCTGGGGAACCGAGCCTCGAACCGGGGTCCTTAGGCTTCACAGGCAAGCACTTAACCGCTAAGCCATCTCTCCAGCCCTATCACTGTTTTTCTTATCTCACTCCACATGCAATGCCCTCTCCTTCTCTGTCAAATTGGTAGTGGCCAGCGTGTGTGTTAAATGGCACGCAAGCTGGAATCGTAGCATGGATAGCATGAAACAAAGCAAAGGAAGACCTGGGCCCTCTCAGAACCTACTGGTGAGAAAAGACTATTCTGGGCTCTGGGACACACTTGCGCTAGCTCTTTGTTTTCTCCTTCCCAACTTCTGCGTCTCTCAGAATTAAATAGAAGAACCTTTCAGCCATGCATGCCCAGAACCGCCTCCATGCAATGATTTCTGATCATTTCATATGATACAGGTGTTCTCAGCATCACAAGCACAATATGCAGAACTGGAGAGATGGCTCAGTGGTTAAAGCACGTAGCACTTGCTTCCAAAGCCAGCTGACCTGAGTCTGATTCCCCAGCTCATTCAGGTAAAGCCAGATGTACAAGGTGGCACGTGTGTCTGGAGTTCATTTGCAGTGGCCAGAGGCCCTGGTACACCCATCTACTCACCTATCTCGTCTCACATGCAATTGAATAAATAAAATGCTGTTAAATACAATGTGAAACTGTAAAACTGCCCATTGTCCCGGAAGGCCTGGGTTGGATCCTCTGAGAGGTGACCCACCGGAACAGAAGGAGGAGTGATGTGAGTGGGACGGGGACATCCAAGCAGCAGTTAACCTGCCACTCTCTCCTCCCCAGTGGCAGGCCATCTCCCTGACAGTCATTGAGAAGGTGCAGATTGCAGCTGCCATCTTGGGTTCCCTCTTCCTCATCGCCAGTATCTCTTGGCTCATCTGGTCGACCTTCAGTCCGTCTGCAAAATGGCAACGCCAAGACCTCCTTTTCCAGATCTGCTATGGGATGTACGGCTTCATGGACGTGGTGTGCATAGGTGGGTCTAGGGATTGGTCTCCACGGGAAGTGGAGAGGTACGTGACGAGGAAAGGGACAGATCCTGTCAAGTGAGAAGCCAAAGCAGAAATATGCCATGCTTGAGACCTGTGAGCTCAGGAGAGGCCTATCAAGCATGAGAGGTGAGTCGTAGGGCAGGTAGAGGGGCAGAGCAAAAAAAGAAGGATTGAAATTGGTCCCAAGCAAGTCTGTCTCGCTCAGTTGAAGGCGCTGAAGGCAAGGATAAGGAGCCCTGCCTCTAAGGAGGTTAGGGGAAGGGCAGCTGGCTTGTTCCTTGGCCTCAGGCAGAGTGAGGAAGGTTTCCTCTTCATTGCATGTGATAAGTCATGACAGCAGATGTCTATCCAGCAAAATACCTAGAAGCAATCATGATGAGATCTTTTTGTCCCCAG
Source organism: Jaculus jaculus (assembly GCF_020740685.1). Lineage (NCBI taxonomy): Eukaryota > Metazoa > Chordata > Mammalia > Rodentia > Dipodidae > Jaculus > Jaculus jaculus. The sequence continues at coordinate 16,951,490 of NC_059105.1, forward strand.
CTTTCCACAAGCCTATTCCTAGTTTCTATTCCCAAGTTTCTCTGGTCTAATGGTTTGCAAACTGGATTAGGGCTAGCATTCTACACACAGCCCCAGGAGCCACCTTTGGGAATAGGAAACAAATGATGCATTAATGGGCCCAAACTGTCACCATGAATTTCTGATGTATATGTGATATATGATATATATGTTTATCAGAAATATATATATTTTCATTCTGTTTCAGGAAACATTTTGTGTAAAAGGCTTCATTCATGATTTTAGGGGAAAATTGGAGCTTCCCTTACCCAACCCCTAAATCAACAACATTCCTTCTCTTTTTCCATCATCGTTTATGGAAGGCTCGGTCCTTTTTCTCTCAACAAACAGCTATAGCCGCCAGTTGCAAAGGTGTGGTGCAAGCATCCGGGGAGGTGGGAATGGCTCTGTGACTCAGTAAAGCAAAGCTGGCCCAAGCACAGGACACAGACCTATCTGGAATCATCTCCGTGCGTCCCAGGGCTGCAGTCCTGGGAACATTCAAGTAACTCCCTTGTCTTCCCTGGCACTGGTGTGTGCATTTCATCAAATACGCCACACTGCTAGGTCTGGCAGGAAGATATCTATTAGCTAGAATTTGGCTGGGATAAAGGTGATGTGAATGTCTCTGAAGTCTTTTATGAATCAGGAAGACCTGGAGAGAAGTACTGATTGCAGCCACGGACCAGTGATGCCAGAAGTTAGGAATTTATCTAAGCCATCTTTCTGCTTCTCTATGCCAGCTAATTCAGTCCACCAACCCCCAAGCTCAAGAGCCTTTTAATTATGGCACCTGGGCAGTCAGCAGTCTGAAAAACAGCCCGTGTGAGGAGGAATGGGGAAGAGCTCGGTGAGTCAGGGCTGTCTCACCGCTGCTGCACTCTCATCTGCTTTTGCCTCCCACCAAACTCCCTTCCTACCCCTGCTGAGGTCTGCGCTGTTGGTGCCAAAAGCCAAGTGTGTCCCCCATATGGAACATGATGGCAGTTTTTGGCGTGGAAGCAGGAACAGAGGAGACACTTCCTGTAGGGTTCTTCAAGCGCCCTTCACTCTCCTTCAGGCAAGGGTTAGATTAGTCCTAAAATGTCCTTTCCTGTCCTGTGGTGTATTACTTTGCTTTGGCTGCAATAGCAAACAATTCTTAAAAAAAAAAAAAAATCATAGTCCCTCACAATAAGTATTCATTCTCCTTCATAGATTTGTGAAATGGCTCAGCCTGTGCTGGCTTGACTGGGTTGAGCTTCTGGACTGGCCTTGGGTCAGCTCCCAGTGTCTCCTCATGCTGGGACCCAGGTTCAATGAGCTGAGATGGGATACTGGGCTGGTCTCTTCTCCCAGCCAAGAGCAGGAGCAGAATAAGCCTCACAGCAATTTGTTAACACCTCTCAAGTCTTCTGTTCAGGCCTGGCACCCTGTCCCTTCTGTCCACAGCCCCATTAGCTAGTACAAGTCACCAGTGAGCCCAGTTATCAGCAGGGCTGTGGGGCATGGAAGTATGCTCCCCTGCCCTCGTGGGTCGAGAGTAAGAAGAGAAGCATAAGTGCCACCTGCCATGGGTGGTTTGAGGATTAAGTTGAATTTAGAGGAGTACAACTCCCTTTCTTTGCAGCTAAAAGAAGTGGGGCTCAGAAACGGGAAGAGATGTGTGCAAGGTTCTTGGGTGGAATTAAAAGCAAAAGTGTCAGGCTGGGGAAATTGCTTAGTGATTAAGGCACTTGCCTGTGAAGCCTAAGGACCCATGTTCAACTCTCCAGATCCCACATAAGCCAGACACATAAAGGTGAGGCAAGTGCAAGGTCACACATTCCCAGTAAGTAGCACAAGCATCTGGAGTTCGATTTCAGTGACTGAGGCCCTGGCGCACCAATTCTCTCTCTCTGAAAAGTACATGAATAAATGAAGTAAAATGTCCTGACTCACAGTCCACTACTTTTTCTGTTAATTCTCTGGCATCAGTAGCAGGCATACCATGATATCACATATGAGGTACGTACAGAGACCACTTGTGACCTCAGATATGCCTGGACTCACTGATGAGGGGGCCTTTGTGAAAATCCCAGCCCCCCACGGCTCTGAGCCCCTGCACGCCTACTGTGGCGTGTGTGGCGCTGTGGGCTCTGCAGCTCCAGGTCACGTCTCTCTGGGCTGTGCCCTGTGCCGCCTTTTCTTCTGTGGTTTCTGGGCTCCTCGTTCTGCCCACTTTCCTCCTAGCCCCTTCTATTTCTGTACTTCTTTCTTCTCTTATCCAAGTGTTATGCAGGCATCCAGGTTCTGGAAGATGCTAAGTGTACTGAATTTGAGATATTTCACATTATTTTCATTTTCTTGATGCTCTTTGGGGGGACCCTTGTACACACAAAACCACACCTTAATCTTTACAGTCTGCTCAAACAATCCAGTGACAGCTTGGGAGACAGACAATGGAGGGAAAGGAACACACAAGGACCCCAGTGGCTTTGGTTCCCATCTCCAAAAGTCTCTATTGGCATGTAGACTATCTTGCCATTAAAGTGTTCAGTCTCCTCTACCATCTTTAAATTATTTTATTTTTATTTATTTGACGAGAGGGAGAGGGAGATAATGGGTGTACCAGGACCTCTAGCCAGTGCAAACAAATTCCAGATGCATGTGCCACCTTGTGCATCTTGCTTATGTTGGTACTGGGTAATAGAACCTGGGTCCTTAGATTTTGCAGGCAAGTACCTTAACTACTAAGCCATTTCTCCAGCCCTAGAATTTTTTTAATTATATTTTAAAATGGGTTGAAGAGATTGCTCAGTGGTTAAAGGTGCTTGCTTGCAAAGTCTGGTGGCCTGGGTTTGATTCCCCAGTACCTATGTAAAGTCAGATGCACAAATGACACATGCATCTGGAGTTCATGTGTAGCATAAAGAGGCATGGTTTGCCCATCCCCCCACCTCTCTCTCTCTTTCTCTCCCTTCATAAATAAATAAAGAAAATAAAGAAAGAAAAATATTTTTAAAATCCAAAGCTAAAATAATTATTTGAGAGAGAGAAGATGAGGGAGGGAAAAATATGAGCATACCAGGGCCTTTAGCTGCTGCAAACCAATTCCAGATGCATGGACCACTTTGTGTATCTGGCTTTACGTAGGGACTGGGGAATAGAACCTTGCCGCGGACTGACTCTCGGGGAGATCAGGACCGAGGGAGAACAAGGGCGAAGGCTCAAGGAGAACTCGGGATTCGGCGAGGAAATGACAGACAGACACACTCTAGGTAGAATATGCTGCTGCAATTTACTGAAGGTTTCATGAAGATTTTATACAGATTGAACAGGGAAACTTAGCAAGCCAACAAGTGATCTCAGAAATCATTAATCTAAACAATCTTAAGTATTGTTCTATTGTAAGCATACATGTAATGTTGATCAGGCAGGAACTGTACCCATTTTTTAAGAAGGGCGCCTTGTATCATTGACCACAACATTATACAAACAGAAACTAGGTGTAAGGTGAATAACAGGTTACTTATTTCTTATACCCCAAGGACTGTATAAACACCAAGGCTTACGCTTCCTTGTTAAGCGTTCCCATAAATGGAAGAGAATGCCATAGCCTCCTTTTTACTTCATAATTCACCCATCTATTACCGAATTCATCATATCCTCCCTCATAGGGGAGTGGAACTAAGTAGATTCCAGCTCTAGGAGTCCACCATCTGCCCTTGATCAAGTACTGAACATATCCCCCAGGAAGTATCCTGGTGGAAATGCCTAAGTTTTGTAACTCCTTATCTGCAGAACTGTCATGTTTCTTATGAACACTACCGATCAACATTTCTACTTTCATATTCTCAGGCTCAGTATCGTTCTCAAACATCATAAGCTGTTTTTACTTTACACCATCTAAAAACTGTTCTAGAGTTAATTTTTTATTCCTAGTAGAGTTATACATTCTCTCCATTGCCCTAATCATAGGAGGGGCACATTCAATGCTTAGATTGTTTCTTGTACTCTGATTGCGTGCATGATTACTAATAAGTGTTGAATTAGCTGTTCTTAGACAAACAGCTAGAAGAAAGCAGGAAAGAAACAGCATTGGCACCAGCAATTAGGTCGTCGTGACTTCATGGGCAGCAGGAACCTTTACAGTAACTGACTGCCAAGGGGTCACTGGGGGCATCCCTCCGAGGAGTGCTGGCCCTCTGTCCTCAGCTCTCTTCCAGTGCAGAAGCATTTCTGCTTGCTACACAGGCGAGGTCGCCATGGACGTAGCAGAACCTGAGTCAGTGGGCTTTGCAAGCAAGTACCTTCAACCACTGAGCCATCTCTCCAGCCCTCCTGTAACATCTTATTGGTTAAAATTGGGGTTAATTCCACTTCTGAGCATATTCCTATGGACAAAGATTGTTCTTCTCACTTCTTTGATGGTAAAGGCAGACCCTGAGGACTTGAGCTGACTCGGGCTAAAAGCAAGATGCTCAGTCCAGTGTTTTCTTAGGAGAGACTCACTGTCCACAGGAGAAGAGGAAATAGGGCGGAGATGACAAGTGGCCCAGAGAAGGGAGCAGGTGACAGGCAGCAGAGAGCACCAGCAGATTCCTGTGGTGCTTATGCCCACGACAGTCTTGATGCTAGTGAAGATGGTCCATGGGGACGATGGTCCCTGATGATGGTGGTCTGTGGTGAAGATGGTCTGTGGTGATGATGGTCCATGGAGATGATGGTCCGTGGAGATGATGGTCCGTGGAGATGATGGTCCGTGGAGATGATGGTCCGTGGAGATGATGGTCCGTGGAGATGATGGTCCATGGAGATGATGGTCCATGATGATGATGGTCCATGGAGATGATGGTCCATGGAGATGATGGTCTGTGGGGTGATGGTCCATGATGATGATGGTCCATGGAGATGATGGTCGATGGAGATGATGGTCGATGGAGATGATGGTCCATGGAGATGATGGTCCATGGAGATGATGGTCCATGGAGATGATGGTCCATGGAGATGATGGTCTGTGTGGTGATGATGGTCCATGGGGATGATGGTCTGTGGTGATGATGATCCATGGGGATGATGGCCCGTGGTGATGATGGTCCATGATGATGATGGTCCATGGAGATGATAATCCATGGGGATTATGGTCTGTGGTGATGATGGTCTGTGGTGATGATGGTCCATGATGATGATGGTCCATGGGGATGATGCTGGGGTTAAAGATGAAATACAAGCATCATTTATTCTTCCTTGGCAGTGCTATGAGAAATGGAGAGAAAACATATAACACTACCCAAGTGATGTAAAAATATCCACCACCAAGGGCCATTTTTTTGGCAAAAGACTTGAGTGGAAATGGATGTGTCCACCAGGAATATCTTTATTTTTAGACTTAACAGTCATTCAAATTCATCAGATGCCCACTTGGCATCAGTCAGGGGTGGGAGAGTGCTGGGTGGCAAGTCAGGCTTACTTGTGTGGGAGACCCCTCATGACACTCGACACCCTTCCTAGTCCAGGCTCATCTCTTAGCTCAGGAGCAAAATGAGATCAATAAAGTCAGTGCATGGTCAGCCTGGGCAGTTTACAGGATCCCCTGGAAATGCTGGTTGAGAAAAAAATGCTTAGCAAAAGAATTCATATTAGGGTAGGGATAATGGTTCTGTGAGCAAAGTCACTGTCATGCAAGCTTGAGTCCTGGGTCTGGCTCCCCAGTCCCCATGTAATAAAACCAGGTATAACAGCAGCAACGTGTTAGCCCAGCACTGGGCAAGAGGATTCCCTAGGGTACATTGGCTAGCTAGTCTAGCTGAATCAGTGAACTAGAAATTCAAGAAGGGAACCTGCCTAAGGAAATAAGGTGGGCGAAGCCAGGTGCCTCAATAAATAAGGTGGTGGTGCATGCCTTTAATCCCAGCACTCGGGAGGCAGAGGTAGGAGGATCGCCATGTGTTCAAGGCTACCCTGAACCTACATAGTGAATTCCAGGTCAGCCAGGGCCAGAGCAAGACCCTACTTCAAAAAAACAAAAAAAGAAGAAGAAGAAAGAAAGAAAGAAGGTGGGGAGTAATTGAGGAAGACATTTCATGTTGGCCTCTAGCCTCCATATGCATTCACACACCCATGCACGTGCACACACACGCATGCACTACACCACGTACGCATATGTCCTTAGTCACAAGCTCCTTGGATTAATGGAGCAATTCAGCACATGCATGATATTTTTAGGTGCAAGGAAAATGAGCCTAGTACAGTGTAAGTTCAAAAGGCTGAGTTGGGGAAGTAGAATTCAACCATCTGCTGCTGTGCATTTCTGGGGTTCTCCTCTCATTTTTTTTTTTCAGATATCAGAAACAAATTATTCCCTGTGACTACTAAATGGCCACAGATAGTAGAGAATAGAGGAAACAAAAAATAGGTGATTGTGACAAATCTTTAAAAATAGACTTACCAGTCAAGCATGGTGGTGCATGCCTTTGATCCCAGCACTCAGGAGGCAGAGGTAGGAAGATTCCCATGAGTTTGAGGCCAGTTTGGGTCTATGGAATAAGTTCTAGGTCAGACTGGGCTAGAGTGACACCCTACCTTGAAAACAAAACAAAAAGTAGATTTACCTTCCTCTTGGAGTGGTGTGCTTAGGATGAGTTCCTGAAGACAGGAGGAGCTCTGTGGAGAGAATCCACTGGACGGTACTCTGCTGTGGAGCATGATCTGCTTAATGCACCATCTGCAGCTGTATCCACCCATCTGGCCTCTGGGACCATCAGTGTCACTGAGAAGGCTCCAATGTCACAGAGAATGGTCATTAGCGGAGCTGGAGAGATAGCTTAGTGGTTAAGGAGCTTGCCTGTGAAGCCTAAGGAACCAGGTTCAATTCCCCAGCACCCAACGTAAGCCAGATACACAAGGTGGTACATGCATCTGGAGTTCCTTTGCAGTGGCTAAAGGCCTTGGCACTCCCATTCTATCTCTCTATCTGCCTCTCTTTCTCTCTCTCTCTTTCCAATAAATAAATAAATAAAGACGTCCATTTAAAAGGAAAAGAATAGTCTTTAATGTTCATCAAAGGATTCTGCTGGAAGTGGTGGCCAGTGATTTCTGGGCTCTCCGCTTGATGAAGCATATCTCCGTATTTGACATCAGTGAATGTCAACCCATTGACCTCATATCAGACAGCTATGTACTTAATGATATAATCTACCCCAAAAGACAAAATATGGGGTTGAGGATTTAGGCCAGTTCTAGAGTGCTTGTCTAGTAAGCGCAAGGGCCTGAATTTGGTCCCTACCACTGGGGGATTGGCAGAGGCAAGTCATCTCTTGGCTTAGAGTCTTAACTTCAGGGACCAGTGCATGCTAATGTGCAAGCCACATGTAAGTTGACATGGACAAAACAAACTACCGAACCATGTGAGGAAGTGACGAGGGTCCATCCTTCCTACAAGAGCTACAGGATGAATCCCTCGGTCCATGTTCCAAGGGTGAGAAAAGGCCCAGAGCAGCTATGCTCCAGGTACCATAGCTAAGCAGATGGTTGCACTGAGGACAGGACCAAGAGCCCCCGGCTTTGACTCCAGGCCACTGTCCATCACCTACTTCTCTTGTTGCTGTATGAAATTGTTCCCACCAACAGGGGCAACCCTCAGCCAGGCAATATCCTCACAGCAGAGCTTGGGAAATTAGCATAGTCTTAACTTCTGGAAGCAGTGAGAACTTCACTGGGCCTCATCTGCTCCTGTCTCGTGTGTTCAGGGTTCGGGAGATTAGCCATTGTTGTGCCTTCTTTTGGATCATTGCTCTTTTGATACCAATTGAGAGAGCGGTTTGAGAAATTCAGGTGAACATCCAGGCAGAGGGACAAGAGGCAGCTCCCAAGCCAACAGTTTAGTCTAGAGAAACAAGACGCATAGAAGACACTGTGGACTGCAGAGAGAAGGCAGTGCCAGGGAAGGTCTCTTTGTGGGACTTGAAAGGGAGAAGGTCTTCCATAGCCGTTGAGAGGCAGAGGAAGATGTTGATGTTATCAGGACATTTCTGGCAAAGGTTGGTGACATTGGAAGGTGGGAGGTGACAAGGGGGGATGAGGATCTCTAGTGACTGCCCAGGCTTCTGTTGTACTTGGGTAAGCAGATTGGGAGTTGAGGCTGTGAGTTTTAATAAGCTAATAGAAGAGGAATGTTCACAGAAGTGGCAAAGTACAGAGGACAGGGGGACATTCAACATTAATGTTTCCAGGGGAGAAGTCACTTTTTTCCAGTGGGGTAGCCACTGGTAAGTCATCCATGCACTAGTGACTAACTTCCCACCATGCCCATGTGGGTAACCCTAATTCAACTCGGTAGACCTCTCTCTAACACACACACACACACACACACACACACACACACCTCATGAAAATAGGGCTTAGCCATTAAAGGCACTTCCAAAGCCTGGCAGCCTGAGGTCAAATCTCCAGCACTCATGTAAAACCAGATGCACAAATCGGCACATGAATCTGGAGTTCATTTGCAGTAGCAGGTGGGCCAGACACACCCATTCCTTCTCTCATTCTCCGCTCTCTCTTTCTCTCTCTCTCCTTGCAAATAGATATATAAAAGTAGGAGGGAAGGAGTTGAGAAGGATGGGGTCAGCAGGCGCGGGGAAGGGGGTGAGAGAGTAGTGGGGTGTGCATTTGATCACAACACCTTCTATACGTGGTGGTTTACAGGGAAAATGTTTTCCATAAACTCACGTGTTCGAACACTTACTCACCAGTTGGTGGCACTAATCAGGAAGGCTGAGGAACCTTTAGGAAGTGGAGTCCAGCTGGAGGGAGGAAGTGTGTCACTGGGGACAAGCGTCACAGCCCAGCTCGGCTGGCTCTTGCTACTTCCTTCCTGCTGACGTGGTGATATGGCAGTGTGATCCTGGCCTCTTGCTTCTGTCACACCTTCCCCACCAACTGTAAGCTGGAAAGAAAAACAACAACCCTTTTCTTCCTTAAGGTGCTTCTGGTCAGGTATTTAGTCCCAGCAACGAGAAAGTAACTGATAGGGTATCTATGTATGAAATTGTTAATAAATGACATTTTGGGGATAGATGCAGAAAGAATTTATAAAAAAAATAGGATGAACTGAGTCTCCAGACCCAGGGTGGAGGGTTTCTGGAAAGACAAAAGTTACCAGACAGAATGATCTAAGGCCCACACACAGCTTGCTGAGTTTCTTACTGACCCTATGACGTTGAGTGATTTACACAGCCTCTGCCTCCCTTTCTTCAACTGTGAAATGGGATAACAGCAGCATCCTTGGAGAGCTGTTTAGAGGATCAAGATGGCACTGGTCAAGAGTAGACACAAGCACAGTGACCAGGGAAGGAAGCATCTGACCAGCATGGAGCCCCTTGTTGGGAGCCCTGAGCAAAGGTTTGTCAAAATGGCTCAAACCTGAAGCCAGGCACAGCCCAGACAGGCACAGAGTCTGAACCCGCGTCCTCACATAACCCACTCTGACCGCGAGTCCATTGTTTGAAGGTTCTTGGTTCCCTCTCCCACCAGCCTCCCCTCATAGAGACCTTGTCCACCCACCTCCTCCTCCATCTTCCCTAATGACACTGTCTGCAGCAGCCAAGAGTCTGGTAGACCCTTCCAGCAAACAAATGGGGCATCCCCTCTCCAGTGGCTCAAGTTATTAGGACTTAACAAGAGAAAATTAAGTAAAGGCTTTGGCACCAAAAAGCATATTTCCCTACCACCTAGACCAAAGATATTGGTCATCAAAAAGTCAGCTCAGGGGCTGGAGAGATAGCTTAGCAGTTAAGCGCTTGCCTGTGAAGCCTAAGGACCCCAGTTTGAGGCTTCATTCCCCAGGACCCACGTTAGCCAGATGCACAAGGGGGCACACGCATCTGGAGTTCGTTTTTAGTGGCTGGAAGCCCTGGCGTGCCCATTCTCTCTCCCTCCCTCCCTCTCTCTCCCTCCCTCCCTCTCTCTCCCTCCCTCCCTCTCTCTCCCTCTCTCTCTCTCTCTCTCTCTATCCCTCTTTCTCTCTGTGTCACTCTCAAATAAATAAAGAAATAAATATTTAGAAAAAAAAAGTCAGCTGAGGGCTTGAGAGGTGGCTTAGCTGTTAAGGCGCTTGCCTGTGAAGGCTAAGAACCAATGTTTGACTCCCCAGATCCCACATAAGCCAGACGCACAAAGTGATGTGTGCACACAAGGTCATGCATGCACACAAGGTGACGCATGTGTCTGTAGTACAATTGCAGTGGATGGAGGCCCTGGCATGCATTTTCTCTCTTTTGCTCTCTGTCTCATAAAAAAAGTCAATGAGGGTATCATTTTCATTGTGTATGTGTTTTCCTTGAGAGTGGTGTGAGGTGGAGGGAAGGAAGAAGAGGAGTGTTTCTGAGACGAGTTCCAAACCTTTAAAACAGTGCAATGCAGTATTTAGAAAGGTTTTAAAAATCTTGGGAGCCTGAGGAGATGCTCAGTTGTTAAAGGCATTTGTCAACCAACCCAGGTCCAATCCTCAGCCCCATGTAAAGTCTATTGCAGTATCTGTGATCCCAAAGTGCCTCCTGCTATGGGAGGCTGAACCAGAAGAATACAGACTTATGGGCCAGCTAGACTGCCCTTCCCAGTGGGGAAAAAGAGAGAGAGAAAGAGGGCTGGAGAGATGGCTTAGCGGTTAAGCGCTTGCCTGTGAAGCCTAAGGACCCCAGTTTGAGGCTCGGTTCTCCAGGACCCACGTTAGCCAGATGCACAAGGGGGCGCACGCGTCTGGAGTTCGTTTGCAGAGGCTGGAAGCCCTGGCGCGCCCATTCTCTCTCTCTCCCTCTATCTGTCTTTCTCTCTGTGTCTGTTGCTCTCAAATAAATAAAAAATTAAAAAAAAAAGAGAGAGAGAGAAAAGAAACCTTGATTCAAATAAAGTAGAATGAGAATACCAGCATCTCAAGGTTGTCCTCTGACTTAAACATAAACATACATAAGCACACACATACATACATATACACATGTACAACTTATTTTAAAAAATATTTTGTTAAACTTTCTTCTGTGTGTGATCCTTTGAGTTTCTGTCCTGTGATATGGAAATGCCCACTCACCCTTAGAGATTGAAGACTTAAATCTCATTTGACAGCAAATGGGCAGAGGCAAGAGAATTGTAACCACTTTTTTTAAATCTAATTTTAATTCACATTAACTCAAAAATCACATAGATGGAACAAAGATTCTGTCCTTCTTTCCTCTTTCTGGCTAGAATGATGCCCCATGTCAGACTTGTAAATTCTCTAACTAGCAAGCAGACTACTCTACGGAAGCAGCCTGGCTCGGGAGATGAGAGGCCAGATTCGCCTCTGGTGAGCTCTGGGGCCTGAGGCAGTTACTGTCTTTCTCCACAAGTGGTTCCTCATCTTTCAGGTGGAAGGGTTGAGCCTGATGGCCTTCAGGGTTCTTGCACATCTGACGTCATGAATTCAGAAGGGACGTGCACTCAGAGGGGACAACGGATGTGACAATAACATCAGGCCAGCCAAACAACTGATACAAGAAGTATTGGCCTCATAAAAGAATAAGAGAATGTGCGTTCTGTTCTCTGCAAGTGGTTTGTCCAGTTTTCTGGATCAGTTTTGCCACCTACAACTCCCTGTGCATAGCCACCTCTCTCCACAGCGAGCCTGCTGGATGCTTGGAGGGTGAAGATGAGTTTAGAAGCTAATTTGCCAAGTGGACCATTGTCCACTTCCAAAGAGTCTTCATGGGAGACACTTCTCTTGTTCCAAATGTGCCTCAAAAAAAAAGCCAAAATAAGCCAGGCATGGTGGCACACACTTTTAATCCCAGCACTTAGGAGACAGAGGTAGGAGGATCACCCTGAGACTACATAGTGAATTCCAGGTCAGTCTGGGGTGGAGCAAGACACTACCTTGAAAAAAAAAAATCAGGAACACATCTTTGGAGCTAACTATCTTCAGCATCAGACAGATTCAGGATTAACATGTCTGTCCATTGGTGGGTTTGTAGTTAGGAATAATCCCAACTGTTAAATAAAGTAGATGTTCAAATGAGCTAATATATTTTTGGGACTCCACAAAACACAGCAACAGTTCACAAACTGCTCTTGTCTTATAGCCTGTAACCTAGCACTGAAAATGTGTTTATTTAAAACTTCAGTAACTGGGCTAGAGAGATGGCTTAATGGTTAAGGCGCTTGCCTGGGAAGCCAAAGGACCCAGGTTCAATCCTCCAGGTCACACATAAGCCAGATGCACATGCTGGCGCATGCGTCTGGAGTTCATTTGCCGTGGCTAGAGGCCCTGATGCCCATTCTCACTCTCTTTATCTCTCTCTCCTGCCTTCTCTGTGTCTCTAATAAATAAAATAAATCTTTATTAAAAAAAAAAAACTTCAGTAATCACCTGTCCCCAACTTACAGTGATTTTACCCAACAGAGGTTCCTGAGAGGCAAGAGATCTTCCTCCACACAGTGATTTGGGAACCAAGCTCCTTCCACATTGAAACTACACAGCTGCTTCCATGAGTGAGGCGGTTCCTCTCAACACTTTTCACCTGAATATGAATTTCTTAAACTTTAGAAGGCTGTATCTGCCTGGATTCTAGTCTGCTTCCCCTGCTCCCTGCCCTTCATCATAGGAAGGCAGACATAGCCTTCTAAAGCCAGCCCCAGAGACCTACTTCTGACACTGAGGCTCCACCTCTAGAAGGTTCCACAATTCTCAAAACAGCACCACAAGCCGGGCGTGGTGGCGCACGCCTTTAATCCCAGAACTTGGGAGGCAGAGGTAGGAGGATTGCCTTGAGTTCAAGGCTACCCTGAGACTACATAATTAATTCCAGGTCAGCCCGGGCCAGAGTGGGACCCTACCTCGAAAACAACAACAACAACAACAATAATAATAATATTAAAAAACAAACAGCACCAAAAAGCTAGGGGCTAAGTGTTCAAAACATGAGCCTATGGGAAACATTTCAAATTCAAACCATAGCGTACAGCTTTGGCCTGTCTGCCTACACTAGATGCTTTCATAACTTCACAATAATGTATGTTAAGTGCAGCTTGACCATGCCTAACAAGCACGAAGAGGTCCCCCTGGAGAATATTAGATGGCTTTGCCAATCTGGCATCTTCTAGCAGTGCCAAAAATAGCTAGTTATATTTACTTACTTATTATTTATGTAAGATGAAATCAGTGATACTTATTTAATAGTAATGATAAAATAATAACTAGCATTTATTATTCATTAGTCAAAGTACTGTGAAATGTGCCCCATGTACTATAATATTAGCCCTTTTTAAAACTCCCTAACTTGGTGGTACAGTTAGTCCTGTAATGGCCATTTTCTTCATGAGAAAACCAAGAATGAGAGGTGATCCACTCACAGCTAGAATTTCACCTGACCCTAAAGCTTACATACATAAAGGTCAATGTTCACTTCATGGATAAGTCGTGTGTCTTTGTGCAAGACATTTATTGCCTTTGAGGAAGTTCCTCTTCTGTAAGATAGAAATAATATGACTTCCCTCATAAGGTTTCTATGAGAAGCAGCCTGTTTTGCAAAGCCCTGTTATGAGTGATAGACCATCATAAGCACTCAAGAAACACCAGCTATCCCTACCATCACCATCCTCGTCATGACCTTCATCATCCAAGCTTGAACACGACTCAGTGTGGCTGGGAAATGCCAAATCTCTTGCCATTCTTTCCATGGAGTAAGAGCGCTGAACTTCACAATGCTCCTGCCCAAAGACCTGCAGGACGTAACTTCAGGAACATACTTCTAGAGCTCTGCCCCTCCGTGATAGCAGCGGATATTTGCAGCTCCCCAAATCTCTCTCCTCTACCTGGTCCTGTTGTATAAAACTCACTTCAGGGCTGCAGAGATGGCTTCCGAGTTAAGGCACTTGCCTGTGTAGCCTAAGGACCCAGGTTTGACTCCCCAGGACCCACATAAGCCAGATGCACAAGGGGGCGCATGTGTCTGCAGTTCATTTGCAGTGGCTGACGGCCCTGGAGCACCCATTCTTTCTGTCTGTTTCTCTTCTATCTTTCTCTGCTTGCAAATAAGTAAATACAACAAAACTCACTTCCTTCCAAAGCACTTCATGCTTTTTTTTTAAATTTTATTTATTTATTTATTTGAGAGCGACAGACACAGAGAGAAAGACAGATAGAGGGAGAGAGAGAGAATGGGCGCGCCAGGGCTTCCAGCCTCTGCAAACGAACTCCAGACGCGTGCGCCTCCTTGTGCATCTGGCTAACGTGGGACCTGGGGAACCGAGCCTCGAACTGGGGTCCTTAGGCTTCACAGGCAAGCGCTTAACCGCTAAGCCATCTCTCCAGCCCCACTTCATGCTTTTATTGGTTTCCTTGGGAAAGGCTTCCTATTGAAGCCTGCACTGCCCAGGGTGAGCAGAGGGGCCACTCTGAAGTCTTGAAACACACTCTGCAGCCTGCTGGAGGTCAGCCTGCCCTGCAGGACTCTGCTGGGGTGAGAGCTCTGACAGAAGCTACTCAGGGAAACACTGTCACCTGCATGCCCCGCTCACACACACAGCTGCAACACTAACAGGAAAGATGGCTTCATACCCTCACCAGATGCTCTTGGAATCTTTTGTACTTTGAGTCCTTATTGCTGGGATCCTTCCAATCAAAGTGAACCTGCCTAAATGGGGCCCTGAGGTCCTGAGGTCCTTCTCTCTTACGCCCTCCTCAGGGAGGCCTCTAGCAGTGCATGCTGGTCACACCGAGACAAACATGAAGGCATACCCTGTGGAGAGGACGGGGAGGTGGACGCCAATCTGGCTTCTCCCAGCTGCTAAACTCTGAACCCACCCCAAATGACTGGTTGTGTCTATTTCTCGCCCATACTCAGTAATTGCTTTACATCAGGTTCCAAACAGGGCTGTGGCATGTGTTTGGCCATGATAAACCTTTAGGGAAAGGCACAAGGACCCACGTCACAGCCATCTGACCATGGGATAGTCTGCAGATGGTGGCTGGATGCTATGTGGGTGGATCCTTTGTTGTGATGGGTAGGGGCTGGACGAGTTGTTCGGACAGGACCATCCACTTGCGGTGGCCAGCCTTCTCCCCCATCCTTGTAGCCTAAGCAAAAGGCTATCTCACCTAGAGGGAGGGACACAGGGAGTGCTACCAAGACAAAGACCGGGTCTGGCAACCTGCAGGCCATCTGTATGAGGCAAGGTGGAGAGACATTACATAGATGAAGTGGCCATCCCTCTGGAACTGGATTTTCTGCAAATATGACTGAGGTTTGGGTGCATTGTAGGTTGTTGTTGGATACCTGTTAAATAGAAAACCCCAGGAAAGGGATTAGATAAAAATTTCTGGGCCAGGGCTGGAGAGATGGCTTAGCGGTTAAGCGCTTGCCTGTGAAGCCTAAGGACCCCGGTTCGAGGCTCGGTTCCCCAGGTCCCACGTTAGCCAGATGCACAAGGGGGCGCACGCATCTGGAGTTCGTTTGCAGAGGCTGGAAGCCCTGGCGTACCCATTCTCTCTCTCTCCCTCGATCTGTCTTTCTCTCTGTGTCTGTCGCTCTCAAATAAATAAATAAATAATTTAAAAAAAAAATTTCTGGGCCAGGCTGGAGAGATGGCTTAGCAGTCAAGACGCTTGCCTATGAAGCCTAAGGACTCCATGTTCGAACACTCCAGATCCCATGTAAGCCAGACATGAGGCAAGCGCAAATCTGCACATGCCCACTAGGTGGTGCAAGTGTCTGGAGTTCAATTTTAGTGACTGAGGCCCTGGAGCACCAATTCTCTCTCTCTCTCTCTCAAAAAATAAAATTAAAGTATTTTTCTTTCTGGGCCTCTCATTTTACCATGCATCTTAATTTCACATTTTCTTTGGCTGTCTACCCTTTTCACAAATGGCCTTCTCTTCTCACCTGAATCCAGCCTCTTTCTCTATCCGCTACTGTTTCCGACTCCTCATCCTTCCCTGTCACCTGTCAGCCTTGCCCGCATCACCTGCCCTATCACATGAGCCATAAAAAAAAAAAAAAAATCCCTCCAAATCAATAGGTAATTTATAGAGCAGGAAGCAGAGGAAGGGCCAAGGAGAGTGAGTAGGCATGAGGTAGTTTGTGTTTCTCCAACTCTTGCCAAACTAGTGTTATCTAGAAAAGCGGGTTCACCTTCCACCTCTCCATTAAAAGGGTTTAATTACCGCCTGAGCACTAGACAGCTAGGTAATTAAAAGGCAACAGCATTCCGACCAAAAATTTAAGCCCCTCTCTTCAATCAGAGCAAAACCGTCTGATGAAGAAGCTAATTAACTTTGGAGGGTCGAGCTTCTAGCCAGAAAGAGTTTATTTGGGGCCTGGAAGGGTGCTCCCTCTCTGTGCCCAGGCCCAGACTCCTCCTCGCAGACGCTTCCTGGTGCTCCTGGTGCTGGCTGCCAGCGCCCTCCCGGATGCCAGCGAGCAGGGGAAAAGAGCATGGTAGCGGGTGTGAGCAAGACATGTGTGGTCACAGGTACGCATCCAAGGGTGGACGGGAGTGGCAGGTGTTGGCAAACTTGAGGATAGAGCAGAAGCCTCCTTGTCCAGAGCCTGTCACACCGGGGCGGAGCTCTACAAGTGGCCTGCGGGAGACTTCCGTGCCGCTGCGTCTCAAGCGCCTGCCCTCTCCTCTCCCCAGGGAGACGGGGATCAATGGGTGTTGACCTTCCATCAGATGCTCAGAGGGGTATGCCATGCCCCGAATCCAAAATGCACCACAATATTCCCCCTCTCCCTCCCTCTCTCTCTCCCTCTCTCTCTCTCTCTCTCCCTCCTCTCCTCTCCTCCCCTCCCCTCCCCTCCCCTCCCCTCCCCTCCCCTCTCCTCTCCTCTCCTCTCTTCACTCCTCCCACCCCCCAAGACTTGTCACAAGAAGTGCACTTTCAGGACATGCTGGGATCCTGGAGGAAGAAGTGGCAGTTGGTGGCTGCTCTTGTCTCCTGGCATCTCAGGTCCCCTCCAGTACCTTTGCGCACAGTTAGAGAGGAGCGGAGGGCGGAGGGCGACTCTTGGACGTTGCTCCTCCCCTGGAACTCCCACGCTGCGGGAGCACTCCCCGCCTCCCATGCCCAGCCACTTCCCTCACCAGCACGGCCCGGGCTCGCAGCCACCTCACTCCATGGGCACACTTGCTTTTCTTGTTTTGTTCATTGAAGCCTTTCCGCAGTGCCCTCTGGACTTGACGCTCCAACATTAGCACAGCTTCTCGGTCTGTTTCCTTCATCCTGCTTTGATCAAAGCATCGCAGCCTTTTTTTTTTTTTTAATTTTTATTTATTTATTTGAGAGCAACAGACACAGAGAGAAGGACAGATAGAGGGAGAGAGAGAGAATGGGCACGCCAGGGCTTCCAGCCTCTGCAAACGAACTCCAGACGCGTGCGCCCCCTTGTGCATCTCTTGTGCATCTGGCTAACGTGGGACCTGGGGAACCGAGCCTCGAACCCGGGTCCTTAGGTTTCACAAGCAAGTGCTTAACCGCTAAGCCATCTCTCCAGCCCCATCGCAGCCTTTAGAGGGAGGACACTGCTCCTCTCACGGCTGCCTCTTAAGGTATCGGGCTCTTCCCCAGCACTCTGCGATCTCCGGGGCCTGGAGCTCCAGCGGCTGCCTGCCCCAAGCTGCCCTGGCTCCTGCACCCTTCAGAAGCCCCCGCCCTTCGGGCTGCGTGGCCTCTTTCCTTCCCACTCCTTTCCCTCCATGCTGGTGGCTGCCCCTCTATCTGCATGGCTCTTTCTGCAGGTGGCTGTCACCGCTTCTGTCCTCAGCATCCACGTGGACCATCTCCTTCAAGACAGTTTGGATCTGTATGCAGTTTGTTTGCTAATGTAGTTCTAATGTACTGAAATCTCTGTTGCTTTTGTTTTTTGTTTTTGTTTCTTATTTTATTTTATTTTGTTTTATTTTATTTTATTTTATTTTGTTTTTTCGAGGTAGGGTCTCACTCTGGTCCAGGCTGACCTGGAATTAACTCTGTAGTCTCAGGGTGGCCTTGAACTCATGGCGATCCTCCTACCTCTGCCTCCCGAGTGCTGGGATTAAAGGCGTGCGCCACCACGCCCGGCTCTTGTTTTTGTTTCTTGAGGTAGGGTCTCACTCTGGCCCAGGCTGACCTGGAATTCACTCTGTAGTCTCAGGGTGGCCTTGAACTCTGGGCGATCCTCCTTCCTCTGCCTCCCGAGTGCTGGGATTAAAGGCATGTGCCACCACGCCCGGCTAAAATCTCTATTGTTTTGTTACAAGTGACTTCTGGTTTATTTTGCTTTATATTATCCATTAAGGTGTTCTATTAATTTAAAAAAATAGCTTATAATATCTTATGAGCTTCAGTTCAGGAAATGGATATTAAAATGTACTTATCATGATGAAGGGAGATTTTGTCTGGTAGCATTGAGAACGGCTGGTGCAGATAATCAGCCTTGTTTTCTCACATGCTCTGCGAAGCCTTCCTTACAGCCCATTTCATTTCTAATTAAGTCGTCACCCCCTCATTATTGGTAACCACGTCACTTTGAAAATCTGGATTTAAGCCTCCAACCCTCTGATCATCACCCCACTCCCAACACTTATAGCTGATTGCCTAGTAATTCTTCAGTCTCATAAAGGCCTCCTGATATTAACTCTACCAGTCACCATGTCCACTTTAAATAATTTTTATTAGTGGGGCATGGTAGGGCACATCTTTAATCCCAATACACAGGAAGCTGAAGCAGAAGGATCACTGTGAGTTTGAGGCCAGTCTGGGGCCTCAGAGTGAGTTCTAGATCAGCCTGGGCAAGAGTGAAACCCTACCTTGAAAAACAATTTTTTTATTTATTTCCTCGTGGTAGTGGGGGATGGACAACACACACACACACACACACACACACACACACACCAGGGCCTCTTGCTGCTGCAAACAAATGTTAGATGCTTGTGCACTTTTTGTGTTTTGCTTACATGTGTGGCTTAGGAATGGAAGCTGGGCTGGCAGACTTTGCAAGCAAGTGCCTTTAACTGCTCAATCGTCTATCCCTTCCTCATTTTCTTTTCTTTTTTTAATTTAATTTTATTTTATTTTATTATTATTATTTTTTTTTTTGTCTTTTCGAGGTAGGGTCTCACACTAGCAGCTAGGCTGACCTGGAATTCACTATGTAGTCTCAGGGTGGCCTCGAACTCTCAGCGATCCTCCTACCTCTGCCTCCCAAGTGCTGGGATTAAAGGCGTGCGCCACCACGCCCGGCTTCCCTTCCTCATTTTCTATCATTCTTTATATCTTTTCTGCTCTCAGCTCTTTACCTCCCCTCCACCAATCTAGGCTCCATTGTCTAATGTGATAACCACTCCCCTGCAAACAAACACATTTGTCCTGCTCACATACCCAGAAAAATAGTTTACACTACTTAGATCCAAGTTTCTTTTTACCCCACCCGTGCACCTCAGCAAGCAGTTATGTGCACAAAGACCCAAGACTAGAATCACTGCAGACTCACGGCCACACATCTCAAACGCACTTTCAACACTGCCAGATATTTCTACCACATCTCCCTGGTAGACGTGTGTTTACTTTCCGATGTGATTATTTCCCACCCGTTTTCCCTCCACAAGTGTTCAACAGATCCTCTCTATCCCTGCTGCCCCGGTTAATGACTTCCTGGGGGACACTGGTGCACCCGGATGGAAGTGACCTGCTTTCCCTAGCATCGTTCTTTCAAGCTACCTCCAGCTATTTTCATTGGGACAATGGGCACCCCTCACTTGACTTAGGGTGACCTCTTAACATTAGAAGAGCTATGACTGTTACTCTCACCCTTGAAATACCCTCCCGTAGATGCGTGGGCCTCCCTGTTTGCTGGCCCACCTTCGACCACACTGACTGCTTCACTGGAGCATTCTTCAGTGGTTCCGTCTCCATGGAGACCTGCAACCATCAGTAACTTCGTCATGGACCCTTTCCCCCCAGGGTATCTCAGCCACTCCCAAGGCTTCACATCCTCCATGTCACAGTCTGGTGATATTATAACAAAATAACCCAAAGCAGGTAATTTGTGAATCATATAAAATACCAACAGTTCTGGGATCTGGAGCTATGGTCGGGGCAGTTGAAGATCATCTGGCGAGATATTTATGGATATACCCTCACATGGCGAAAGGTAGAAGGAAAGTGAGGACCAACTCTCTCTGTCAAGGGCACTTATGAGGTAACATAGTCCCATTCATCATTCATGAGACCTAATCTCATGGCCGAATCACTTCATAAAGTCACACTTTTCAATATGACCTCATTGGTAGCATTGGAATTTTGAAGGGCATGCTTTCAACCCACAGTATCACCTCTTCTACCAAAAATACCCTGCCTCCAGTCTATAACTTACCCCTGACCTTCAGACACGTGTCCAGTTTCCCACCTGAACTTCCAGTTAGATTTCTATCAGATGTCTGGAAGTTATCATAATACAACCTTACCGAACTATAATTATTAATCACTGTGACACACTGAAGGATGACCCAAAAAGCCATTCAAATGGCTTATTCCCTATTGACATTTTATGGCAAAAGGATCTTTCAGGCCATTTTGAAACGGGAAAATTATCCTGAATTATTCAGGTAGTCCCTCCACATAGTCACAAGGATTCTTCTAAGATGGAAGCAGAGAATCAAAAAAGAAAAATCTAATGATACAGTAATAGGGGCTGGGGAAATGGCTTAGAAGTTAAGGCATTTTCCTGCAAAGCCAAAGGACCCCTGTTAGATTCCTCAGGACCCCTGTGAGCCAGATGCACAAGGGGGCACATGCATCTGGAGTTCATTTGCAGTGGCTGGAGGCCCTGGCGTGCCCATTCTCTCTTTCTATCTGCCTCTTTCTCTCTCTCTCTCAAATAAATAAATAAATAAAATATATATTTTTAAAAAATAAGAGTAATAGGAGATGTGATGGTGGAAAAAAATAACAGGGTGGATGGATGCAAGAAAGAGAGGGAAATTCTAGCTACTGAAAAAGGCAAGAAAACTTTCTCTTCCAAGCCCTTGAGGGAGCAACAGCCCTGTTGATTCCTTCATATTAGCCCAGGGAGGCTGATGCCCAGAACTGTAAGAGCATCTGTGCTATTTTAGGCCACTCAAGGCATGGTCATTTCTTACAGAAGACATGGCAAACTAATACAGTCACTGCCACCACCAGCACACAAATGCATATGCCAGCTCTGTCACCTCCCACATCTAAGCAAGTGGCACTCCAAAACCTTCAGAGCAGTCCAGATGTGTTACTGTTTGGTCTGACCTCACTGGTCAGCAGATCTGTTGTCTTTCCCTGTAACAGACATCCTGCCTCCAAAGATAGCATCTCGCTGTCTCCACTGCTGTATCCCTAACATGGGACACCGCGTCCAGCTTAAGTTACTGCATCACTTCCTCCTTCAGTTTCCCCTTACTCCTGTCCCTACTTGAGCCACACTGAGGTCTCTGAGGAGAAAGTCTTCCAGCATTGTTCCCCTAGGAATCCCTTCAGTGGCTTCCCAATAAACTAGACAAAATGCATTGCCATGGCCTAGAAGACATGATCATCGATGGGCCTCAGCCTACCTTGTCCCCCACCAAATCCACATGTGGGCATATCATCCTTCACTGTGACCCTTCTACATTCCATCCCCACCTCTTGGTGGATGCACTTGCATTTCCAACCACGAATGTGTTCTCTCTCTAGATCGTTGCAGAGGTTGAAGCGTAGGGCCTTCCCCACCTTCTCCTCCTCCTCTATCTTACCTTCCTCCCAGCATGTGTGAGGTCTTGAAAGGGTCTGGTTGCTTTGTTTCCATGTCATTTTTTGTGCCTCGTCACTTGAATGTAAGCTCTCTGAGGGCAAAACTGCCTGTCTGGGTCACTTCAGGATTCCCAGTGCGTGACATACAGTAAGCACAAATTTTTTTTTTAAACTTTTTTGTTTATTTGAGAGCGACAGACACAGAGAGAAAGACAGATAGAGGGACAGAGAGAGAATGGGCGCGCCAGGGCTTCCAGCCTCTGCAAACGAACTCCAGATGCGTGCGCCCCCTTGTGCATCTGGCTAACGTGGGTCCTGGGGAATCGAGCCTCGAACCGGGGTCCTTAGGCTTCACAGGCAAGCACTTAACCGCTAAGCCATCTCTCCAGCCCAGTAAGCACAAATTTGATTCTCATTTGCTTTGTGAAGGTGTAGCTTGTTCCCCCCCCCCCCCGCCCAACACACTGGCCAGTATCACTGGTGGATGTTCACTCTCCCAGGCTGGAGGGTCCTTTATCTCAGTAGCATTGGCTATTTGTAACCGGAGGAAGCAGTGGGATTTTACTCGTCGTTCAGCAGGTTTGGAATGACCACAGGAGATGTTGCCTTTCAAAGCACCTAATTCACTCAACATGAGTATGTAATACAAGGAGTGGAAGATATTTAACATTACACTTCAACCAAAGAATTTGGACTTTTTTTTTTCTTTTTGGCAAGCCAAGAAGGGGCAGGATGGAATAGAAGAGGTGGGCACAAACATTTCATGGAAATGCCCAACTCTTTCTCCCTTCTGGTGACTTGTGGAGCCTGGGAATCCAGAAATGTTCTGGGCTCATGTGGCTCAGAGCTGGAAGGTAGATTTGAAAAGCGCAAGTCAAAGTAACAAAACCCCCAGCTCTGTCTGTAATTTATGGAGCCTGGCGTTGCAGTCAGGTTCACATTGCTGATAGAAATCACCCGACCAAGAGCAGCTTGTGGGAAAAAGAGGTTGATTTAGGCTTACAAACTCAAGGAGAAGCTCCACGATGGCAGGGAAAATCGATGGCATGAGCAGAGGGTGGACATCACCCCCTGGCCAACATAAGGTAGACAACAGCAACAGGAGAATGTGCCAAACACTGGCATGGGGAATCTGCCTATAACACCCATAAGCCCGCCCCCAACAATACACTGCCTGCAGGAGACATTAATTCCCAAATCCCCATCAGCTGGGAACCTAGCATTCAGAACACCTCAGTTTAGGGGGGACACCTGATCAAGCCACCACCTCTGGGGTGGCTGTGAGGCGCCTGGTTGACTTAGCCAGTACTTCTCTTCTCTCTCTGCTGCCTTAGGGCTCATCATCCACGAGGGCCCATCGGTGTACCGCATCTTCAAACGGTGGCAGGCTGTCAACCAGCAGTGGAAAGTGCTGAACTACGACAAGGCGAAGGACTTGGAGGATCAAAAGTCAGGAGGCAGGACAAATCTGCAGACTTCCTCATCCACCCAGGCCAATATCCCCTCCTCAGAAGAGGAGGCAGCCGGCACCCCTGCGCGAGAGGAGGGCTCTGCCCGGGCTGCAAGCCACCCCTCAGGCGCTGTGTCCCATCACCACTGTGCTTACACCATTCTGCACATCCTGAGTCACTTGAGACCTCATGAACAGCGGAACACCCAGGGCGGTAGCCGAGAGCTTGTCATGAGAGTCACTACCGTGTGAAACCGGGGCCCGGGAGGAAGGCTGAGACCTCGCACAGAGCAGGAGAGAGGCTGGGCCTGGAGGTGCCCAGGAGCAGGGCTGGGAGGCCAGAGCAGATGGCCAGCAAAAGGTGGTAGCCTCGAGGGAGCCCAGGGCAGAGGGGTGGTGGGAGAGGCTGCTGCCTGGAGCACTTCTGTGACTTCCAATCTGTCCATGCCATTCTCCAATGGCAGCAGAAGAAAAAAAAAAAAATCTCAACAACAGGTGATACGATCCAGACAGAACCTACTGTAACAAAATGACCCCCTCAGATATACCGTAGGAGAGGCTAGGGGCAAATCCAGTGGGGATAGTGGCAGGGATCCACTGGTCATCTGCATCGTTCACCCTTGAGTTTGTTTTGGTTTCTCCCTCAGTCTTGTTTCCCCGGCTGTCCAAGGGGAGGGGTGGGGTAATATGGGATGGTAGGGGACAAGGTGGCTTTGAACCTCTGCACTCACCTAGATGGCGGAATTCTAATGACTCAAATGGCTTTAGGGACCCTGGGGCCTTGGTGCCCCGGGAGGGAGACGCTGGTGTGAGCCTCCAGCAGGAAGGGGGCTGTGTCCTCCAGTGGAACTCCCTGTTTCAGATGAGCTCGGCGAAGGCTGAGGATTAGAGATGGGTGTCTTTCTGTGATCTTGTTTCTTTGTTTATGGTGATTTGGCTCCAAGGTGTTTACCAGACATAAACACTCAAGCACATGAATACACACACACACACACACACACACACACGCACACGCACACGCACACGCACACATAGAGGCAAGTACAGACTTTTTCATGGCCTCTCAAGCACAGTTCTGTTCTGTGGCTTCAGCCTCCAGAGCTGTCCATCCAGAAGTAAGTTTCCCAACTCCCAGCCCTTCCCATGACGCGGACAGCTCAGTGCCATGCCCCTTGGCCTTAGCACATGCCCAGGGCAGAGAGCTTCCCCACCAAATAGAACTCTTCATACTTGAGTCTCCCAGGAAGGCTGCGGCAGGGTCGGGGAAAGCCTATGTGTCCCAAGAAGTAGAGTGAAGAGCAGTCTAAAGTATTCTTTGCAGTTTGCGTCCCTCTCAGTGCTGTGTGCTCCTTGGTCCTTCCTGTGCGGTCGGCCAGGCAGAGGGTCAGGCAGGGGGCATTGTCTTTGGAGCCTTCCTGCGCATTCCAGGACCCTGCCAGGGAAGGCCACTGAGTGGTCACCTGCAGAGTTTCTTGTTGTCATTGCACAATGGCCACATCATCCTTGGGTATTAAATGGACACTGTCAAATACTTTTTTAAACTAGTTTTTAGGGTTTTTTAAAACTCTCTGTTGTTTGTAATATTCTCTTTCAAGCTTGGAAATAAAATTTCTTTCCCTATCACCTGTGTCCCATTCCCAAGTTTTTCCTTTCTCTTCCTCTTCTTCTGTGATAGAACCTGCCTTTCCCCCCTCTGTTCTGTCTCCTTCTAGCAAGAAGTCCAGTGTTTTCATTTCTCCTTTGAGGCAGGGCAGACAGGCATGGTCACATCAGCATGTGGAGATGGTGCAGGTGAGTACAGGATGCATGTGCATACATGATGTGTGGACGTGTGCATGTACACGCCTGCAGTGAAACACTGGGGTTCCTAGTTTTTCTCTTGGCTTCTTAGAAGATTAATTCCATCAGGTCAAAAACAGAACAACTCTCTTGGGCTGGAGAAATGGCTCAGTATTATAGGGTGCTGCCTGTACAATCATGAGGACCTGAAGTGGCCTGAGGCCATCAGAGTTCAAAACTCCAGATTCCATGTAAGTAGCTGGCCATGGCCATGTTCCCTCAGTGGGTGAGTAGGGACCCAAGAATCAAAGGAACCCCACAAGCTCCAGAATCAATAAAGAGACTCCACCTCAAAAAACAAAGACCAATGGGCTGGAGAGATGGCTTAGTGGTTAGAAGCCTGTGAAGCCTAAGGACCCAGGTTCAATTCCCCAGTACCCATGTAACCCAGATGCACAAGGTGGCACATGTGTCTGGAGTTTATTTGCAGTGGCTAGATGCCCAGGAACACCCATTTTCTCTGTGTGTGTGTCTCTTTCTCTCTCACACTTTCTCTCTTGAAATGGATAAATATATATGCTTAGCAGTTAAACACTTGCCTGTGAAGCCTAAGGACCCAGGTTCAAGGCTCGATTCCCCAGGACCCACGTTAGCCAGATGCACAAGGGGACTACGCATCTGGAGTTTGTTTGCAGTGGCTGAAGGCCCTGGCGTGCCCATTCTCTCTCTCTCCTTATCTCTCTCTCTCTTTCCTGTGTCTGTCATTCTCAAATAAATAAACAAAAATAAAAAAGAAAGACAGAGTGGAAGAGTGATGGAGTGGAACACCTGATGCTCTGCTCTGGCACTGTGGGTGAGTACCCTCCACCACAGACAAACATATGGGACGCCACACTACACACACACACACACACACACACATGCACGCAAGGATACAGCCCAAGAAACCTATAAGCATTACAAACTCAGTGAGAAGCTGGAGGATGGCTTAGCAGTTAAGGCGCTTGCCCGAGAAGCCTAAGGACCCACATTTGACTCTCCAGGTCCCACATAAGCCAGATGCACAAGGTGGTGCCAACACACAAGGTTGCACATGCACACAAAGTGGCACATGTGTCTGGAGTTTGATTGCAGTGGCTGGAGGCCCTGGCATGCCAATTCTCTCTCTCTCTCTCTCTCTCTCTCTCTCTCTCTCTCTCTCTCATAAAAAAATTGCCAAAAAGAAAGTTCAGGGAGCTGGGTGTGGTGGTGCACACCATTAATCCCTGCACCTGGGAGGCAGAGATAGGAAGATCATTATGGGCTCAAGACCAGCCAGACACTACATAATGAATTCCAGGTCTGTCTGGGCTAGAACAAGACCCTGCCTTGAACCATTCCCCCACCCCCTGCAGAAAAAAAACTGAGTCCATTTCAAAGATGTTAAAAAGAAAACCAGGGCTGAAGAGATGGCTTATTGCTTAAGGCGCTTGTCTGTGAAGTCTAAGGACTCAGGTTCAATTCTCCAGGCCCCACGTAAGTGATGCACATAGTGGCACATGCATCTGGAGTTCATTTGCAGTGGCTAGAGGCCCTGGAGTGCCTGTTCTCTCTCTCTCTTTCAAATAAAAATAATTTTTTTAAAAAAGAGAGCCAGAGGAGACAGGAACAGGATCGGTTTTCCCTGAACCCTTGGAGTATCAGACAACAACATCCAAATCAGGGCTCCAGGATAGTCTTGGACAGACCCCAGGTAAAAAACAACATTCTTCCCCTCCACCTTGATCCGGCCCTCCTTCCTTGCTGACAGCTGGTCAGACAGTGTCAGCAGAGGGCTGGGCACAGGCTGAGGAAGATTCCTTCCCAAAACTTGTAATCTAGATGATTAGAGAGACATCAGGGCTGCTCCACTACCAGAGGACATACAACGAAACCCAATAGCACTGCACAAATGAGCCATCTTGCCTATAGGTTTGAGTTCTCAGTGTGGCCAGGGACAGGTCACACTCAGTTTAATTAAATACTTAGGGAGACTACAGTTATTGTACATGGACCATTTGCCAAAAAATGTGCCAAAACGCAACAGAATATGCATGTTTTCAGAATTAAGGCGACCATCATGTTAACGTTCTTTGATGACTTACAGGTCACTTCAGTATCTTGGGATTATTATTCAGGGCTTCAGAGTCATTGTTCTGAGTGAGCTGTACTGAAGAAGATGCACTGAGTGAGAAGTCCTTGCAGAACGCTGGACATAGTGAGATACTGAAGCTCAATGGAAAAAGGAGCTTTCTAGCCGGGCGTGGTGGCACATGCCTTTCGGGAGGCACAGGTAGGAGGATCACCATGAGTTCAAGGCTGCCCTGAGACTCCATAGTGAATTCCAGGTCAGCCTGAGCTAGAGTGAGAATCTACCTCAGAAAACAAAACAAAGAAGAAAGAGGAGGAGGAGAAAGAATAAAAAGAACAAGGAGCTTCTTTTCTTTTTTTCTTTTCCAAAGTAGGGTCTCACTCTAGACCAGGCTGACCTGGAATTCACTATGAAATCTCAGGGTGGCCTTGAACTCATGGTGATCCTCCTACCTCCACCTCCCGAGTGCTGGGGATTAAAGGCGTGCACCACTACGCTAGGTGAAAAAAAAGTGTTTTTGTCCTGTTGACAGTAATATAATCAGGACCCACTGCAAGGCCTGGCAGTTGACACTCAGTAGAATATATATGAAAGCGAGAGAGGGAGGGAGGGACAGAGAGATTGGAAGAGACAGTAGAGAATTGCTGCACCAGGGCCTCCAGCTACTGCAAACGAACTCCTGATGCATGTGCCGCCTTGTGCATCTGGCTTACGTGGGTCCTAGGGAATGAAACCTGGGTCCTTAGGCTTCACAGGCAAGTGCCTTAATGCTAAGCCATCTCTCTGGCCCCTCAGTAGATAGTTTTGAATGAGCAACTGAAGTTCTTACGATGTGCAAGACAGGAGATGAAATGCATGATATACAGGAATCAACTGCCCCAACAACCTGACCAAGGTGTATGGCTAGCTTCATGTAGCAGACGTGGGAACTGCGGCAAAGAGAAGTTGCCAACCAGAACTCCCTCCAAGGCAGCTCAGCTGATGTCACTCTTCTTCCAGACAATCAGCACCAATTTCACCCTGCAGCCCACCACTGCAGAGAGGACTCTGTCTGTGCTGGGAATTTTGGAAGCTGGGAAAGTTGGAGCTAAATAAATTTTTTTTTAAAAAAACATTTTGATCATTCCTGGGGGAAAAAATCTGAATTTACCTAAAATTCACTTCTTGCACCCTTGTGGAGTGGGAGCATATATGCACTTACAGTATATATATATATATATATATATATATATATATATATATATATATATATATATTTGAGAACTATCCATCTCTAGGAATTGGGAAATTTAAAAATGGCAATGGATATAGTTAAAATACATTTCATGTATATATGGCCAGGTTTTATAAGGGCTCATAGAGACCTCCATTTATTTTTTAAACTTTTTATTGATAGGTTTCATACATGTACACAATCCCTGATCTTCTTTTATCCCTCCACCCTCTTCCAGTGAACCCCTATTTCTTTCCAATTCGTCCCTCTTCCACTTGAATGTCATTGTTTTTGCCCTTCTCCATCATCCATGATGCCATGTTGTGCAGGTGACAACAGCTGCTGTGCGGTCAAGAATGCAACATGGCCATGTCACGTCCCAAAGACAGCGTTCCACAGCACTCCTCCCCATCCTCTGGCTCTTCCATTCCTTCTTCCCCCTCTCCCTGCTTCTGCAATGTTCTCTGAGTCTTGTGGGCAGTGATAGCAATATCTCATTTAATGCTGAGCTCTCAACAGACACTCTCAACCCTTTGATGAGTTGTGAGTCTCTCCAGAAGTCTCCACCAACTGCAAACAGAAGCCTTTCTGAGCAAAGGTAGGAATAGTGCTCATCTATGGGCACAAACGCCAATACTTAGAGGGTGATTTGATGAGCACAGCATATCGATGTGGCCAAACAGCAGAAGTAGCTTCCCTTCAAGAGCCTATGACTTTCCCAGCTACCGGTTTTGTTTTAATAGGTTTTGAGTGCCAGGTGTGAATTCCCTGCTATGGAGTGAGCCTCAAACACAGTCAGAGAGCAGGTGATTATCCCTGTAACACTTATGCCTCTATCGCAACATGAGCACGTCTTGCTGGTGGGCTGGTGGTTTGTGTGGCACTCAGGGTCCACTGCTGGTTAAGACTGCCCATGACTCTTCTCCCTTCGCAGCCCGCATGCAATTTCCAGAACTATGGCAGCTAGTCATCAGGGTAGAGGATTCCAGATCAGTTTCTGCCTGATTTCTCAGGGTCTTGTCAATAAAGCATGTGGTATCTTTAGCACAAGGTCTAATCATCTATTTCTGCTGGGCAACCAAGGACTTTGATGATAGCCTGCATTGTTTTGGCAGCCTCGGGGGCACGCAGACCAGCAATTCACTGAGAGGTATCTCACCCCTGACACTGGATTTTCCTATGACAACCTATGGCAGCCTCTACTTCTAAGGAAAAAAAAATAGGTAAAATATTAAATATTAGCCTATTAGGGGCATAGATGTTTGCTTTTGGTTCCAAGTGACTGGTGCAGAATATCAGACTAGAGGTTAGAGTCACAGTCCACACCACTTAGGAGGACTTAGCATGTATGAGACCCCACGTCTGCCTCTAGGGACGATCACATCTGTCACCATCTTGGAGCACCGAAACTAAACTCATAGAAGTTTTTTGACTAAAATATTGGACTATCTCGTGGATTATGGGATAAATTTCATTTTGTCAAGAAGATCCAGAGGTGTTACAGAGTATAGGGGTATGATTTGATATAACAATAACCAAACCCTAAGAGCGACAGTATGATGTGGAAGCAACGTTCATTATACTGTGGAAGGAAGAAGGTAAGGAAGAAACATATTTTGCAATATTCGTCATCATTTCATCTTAAATTACTGTGCTTTATTGGCATCAATCAGGGAGGATTTTACCCACGAGAGCTGTTCCTACAGTACTGATCCAATAGCCCTAAAACCTGTTACTCATTCCTCTCCCGCTCCTTGGTAGTAGAATGACACGTGGGAATTAAGCAATGTGTGGAGCACAGCACACAGCTAAGTGAGACTACAGGCCGGCTCAAGTGCCGAGGAGCTATGACTGCTTCACCCTGGGTCTGAGTTGCATCAGCTGTTGGCCATTTGTTAGTTAAGCACGCATCTGTCTTTCTTCATCCTGCCTCTCCCACCTCTCACGTTTCCTGTGCACACCTAATGCAGCCCTATCATGGGAACAAGAATGCACTGGCCTGGCCCTAGTGGAGCCCAAAAGACTCCTTTATCTTCCTGGCTGCTACACCTTGATTATGGGCTGGAGAGATGGCTTAGCAGCTAAGGCGTTTGCCTGCAAAGCCAAAGGACCCAGGTTTGATTCCCCAGGACCCACATAAGCCATATGCATAAGGTGGTGCATGCATCTGGAGTTCATTTGCAGGGGCTGACAGCCCTGGCACACCCATTCTCTCTCTCTCTTTATCTGCCTTTCTCTCTCTCTCTCAAGCAAATAAAATAAAATTAAATTAAATTAAAAAAAAAACATTTTTAAACCCTGATCATGGAGGTGAATCCTCCTCTTTAAATGTGTCATTGATAATCATACACCAAAACACCACACCTGGGGGGCTGGAGAGATTGCTTAGTGGTCAAGGCACTTACCTGCAAAAACTAGGGACTAGTGTTTGATTCTCCAGTACCCACACTACGTCAGATATACAAAGTGGAACATATTTCTGGAGTTTGTTTGCAGTAGCTACAGGCCCTGGTACACCCATTCTCTCTCTTTCTGTCTCTCTCTTTTTTTTTTTTAATTTATTTATTTGAGAGCAACAGACACAGAGAGAAAGACAGATAGAGGGAGAGAGAGAGAATGGGCGCGCCAGGGCTTCCAGCCTCTGCAAACGAACTCCAGACGCGTGCGCCCCCTTGTGCATCTGGCTAACGTGGGACCTGGGGAACCGAGCCTCGAACCGGGGTCCTTAGGCTTCACAGGCAAGCGCTTAACCGCTAAGCCATCTCTCCAGCCCTCTGTCTCTCTTTTAAATAAATAAATTAATTAATTAACACTGCACTTTCACCCTCGATTCCAAGCCAGAGCTCAATAGCAGTTCGTAGGGGAGGAGAAGCTGAGTTAGGAAGAAGGGAAGCAGGCCCGCCCTGTGCCTGAGGGGAGGAAAAGGTCCTGAGCACACAGCAGCCTCGGTATCGTTGGTGCTGGCCATGGTCTGGTGCTCTGTTGTCCCCCGAAGGCCAGCTGGTAAGTAAAAGCTGGTACCTGGCACTTGGCATCAAAGCACAGAACACTGTCAGGGGCCTATGCTCCCAAGGGCCCTCTCCCTAGAGGAGAGGTGATTTGTTTTTTTGCATCTGTTTAAGAAAGTGGGATGCTCAGGATATGGGTCTAGTAACCCTGTCCTTCCCCAACCATCCCAGAGAACAAACAAAAAGTAAATCAGCATACAGCACTTTCCACTCACCAAACACTAGCTTTTAATTTAATTCTCAAATCTCCAGTTTCTGGGTGAGGAAAGTGAGGCATAGAGAGATTAAGCCTGATGCCCGCAGTCATATAGAAATGCTGAAGTCGACACCTCAGCAGGCTAATGCATACTTAGAACTGTGAGCTCTGCATTACACTGCCTTGATTCAGGAAGCAGTGGGGAAAAAGGAGAGATCGCGCACAATATCGATGGCATACGCCCTCAAGGTCAGCCCCAACCTCCACGTCCCTCATCCCATGGGAACACTGATACCTTCACCAGGATTTCTAATCGTTCAGACCCTTAAAAAAGCTCCAGTTTTCCCCTCCTCCAAATCCAGAATCTCCTAAACTCAGGGTTACTACGATCTATCCATCTTCCAGTAATTCCTTGATTTGGACCTTCTGTTAACTCAATGTTAGACATGATTCCTCTTCCTTTGTTCTCCCTTCTATTCACTTACAGCTGTGCTGAACAGTTTTGCTAGAAATTGGAAAGTAACATGAAGTTTATTCATGTGGAAACCTGTGGTGAGAAGCTGTCACATGGAAGGCTCTTGCCAGGTGAGATCTCAAGCAAAAAGGAGGCATACCCAAAGTTCCAGAATTCCATGGTCTGGTTCTTACACTCTAGTCAGGCTCAGCATTTCTCATCAAAAGCTTGTCTCGCAAAAGACCCTGCCTCCAGCAAGCTTACTCCTACAAACTGCAAATACTTAAACTGACAGTGTCCCCTCTCCTGGGGAATTTGCATGTTTAAAGAGGAAATAGTGCTTATAAAAGAGGAGATTCTGTAAGCAGATGGTGGGAGATTACATTCTGCTATCCGGGAGGGTCAGAGCTGTGGATGTACACCAACACACAGATGCACATAAAGAAAAACAGATCAGGGGCTGGGGAAATGGCTTAATGGTGAAGGCGTTTGCCTGGGAAGCCTAAGGACCCTGGTTCGAGGCTCAATTCCCCAGGATCCACGTAAGCCAGATGCACAAGAGGGCGCACGCATCTGGAGTTCATTTGCAGTGGCTGGAGGCCCTGGCGTGCCCATTCTCTCTCTCTCCCTCTTCCTCTGTCTCCCTCTCTCTCTTTCTCAAATAAATAAATAAATAAAATATTTTTAAAAAAGAAACACAATTCAGACTGGAGAGGTGGCTTAGCAGTTAAGGTGCTTGCTACAAAGCCAAAGAACCCAGGTTAGATTCCCCATAAGCCAGATGCACAAGGTGATGCATGCGTCTGGAGTTCGTTTGCAGTGGCTGAAGGCCCTGGCATACCCTTTCTCTCTCTCTCTCTCTCTCTCTCTCTCTCTCTCTCTCTCTCTCTCTCCTCTCTCTCTCTCCTCCCTCTTTTTTTTTTCCTCTCTCTCTCAAATAAATAAGTAAAAATAAAATTTAAGGGCTGGAGAGATGGCTTAGTGGTTAAGGTGTTTGCCTACAAAGCCAAAGGACCCTGGTTCTTGTCCAGGACCCACGTAAGCCAGATACACAAGGGGCACATGCATCTGGAGTTCATTTGCAGTGGCTAGAGGCCCTGGTGTGGCCATTCTCTCTCGCGCGCTCACTCTTGCTCCTTCTCAAATAAATAAATAAAAGTTTAAATTTTTTTTAATTAAAAAAATTTTCAAACAGAAACAAAGGATGAAAGACAAATGTTTTCCCTGAAAGGTGCGCTGAGACGGAGCCTGTGGACTGGACAGCCTGGCCCTGGGCAGTGTTCTCTGGACATGGAGATGCCTCAGCAGCAGCGGGGACGGGGCAGGAAGCCCTTCTCAGCTCACATGTCACTTGGTTCGAGCATCCTTCTTGTCTACAGGTTGGATTTGGGACATTAGTTCTTCTGTCCTATCCGATGGCCATTCCAAGGAATGACTTTTGAAGGGGAACCCTCTGTACCCCTCAGCACAGCCTGCCATATCTCATCCCAGAAAAGGGGTAGCAATTCTGTCTCTGCCTCTGCCCCAAGTATGTTAAGTCAGCATCTGCCTGGTGAACCGTGATGACGTCACTATAAAGTCTAGTCCCTTCTTCAAAAGGCTCAAGACAGAGGCATTATCTCACGTTGCCTCAAACTATTTCAGCAAACAACTATGCTTTTGTCTATCCAGCACTCAGAAAGTCTTTCCCACAGGAAACCTATATTCCATGGTTTTGGAAGGGCTGAACCCTTATAACCAAGCAAACCGTGGAAGCCGGTCTTAGATAATTAAAGAATCTTATTTGCCCAGCCACAGAGATTGGGTCAGAAACGGGCATGCCATGAAGCCAATCCAAATCCTCCCTGGGACTCATCTATCAATACTATTTCCCTCCACAAGGGTTGCGGGCAGGAGTCTTCAGTCCAGGAACCTGGAAGCTCCTATTTCCTGGTTTGTGGAAAGCACCTATCAGCCAATACATATAGTGAGCAGAAAGAGAAATGTGGCTCGGGCTCTCCTGGGCCCAGCCATGATGGAGGCAATTCTTCCCCTACATTCCCAAGAACATTAAATAATAAGTTCCATTTTGCTTACTTTCATCTGAAATGAGTCTACATAACAGCCAAAAAGAATCCATTATGAATGCAATCATTTCTAACAATCACTACAAAGCTTGGGCTTAAACCCACGGTCTGGTGGTTCCGAGGCCAAAGGAACTGTGATGTATTGCCTCTCTCCCTGCTCCTGTGGACTGAGGGCTGCCATACAGGATCAGTATCTACAGCTGTTATTCTCCCCTAATTCTCTTTCTGGATACGCTCAAAACTTGATGGCTCCACAACTTTGTTTCCATACTCTTTTCCTAAAATCCTGCTTTTTGGTGTCTACCAGATGTGAATATGAGGCCAGCCTGAAATCAAACTGCTTACCCTTCAAGTCCTCACTCATGCTGCAGATGGTCCCCACTATGTATTAAAAAGCTGGGAAATTCTTATACAATGAGTGCTTTGAGGCAAGACCTTTGAAAAGTGATTAGGAGTCATTTTGATCATTAAGGAAACCCATGATTAAGCGCTGGTGGCTTTATAAGAATAAGGACAGAAACTAGATATACCGACATGAATGTTCCCTGTCTGTCTCTTGGCGATGTGGCACTTTGTGCCATCTTGAAACTCCGTCAACCATCCAGCCAGTTGTGGTGGCACATGCAGCACTTGGGAGGCAGAGGTAGGAGGATCATCGTGAGTTCAAGGCCACCCTGAGAATAGAGTGAATTCCAGGTCAGCCTGGGCTAGAGTGAGACCCTACCTCAAAAAACCAAAAAAAAAAAAAAAAAATTACTCAACCATCCTCAACCTCAGTTTCTCCAACTGTCAGGCAGGATTTATGTTAACCTAGCATCCAGGGTGCTGGGCGAAGGGACTGTCCTCATAAAATAAAACACACATAAAATACTTGACACCTAGTAAGTAGCCAGCAAGCATTTCCCATTACAGGCCCCTCAAGTCTGTATTCATTCTTCCTCTAAACCAGCTCCTTTGATCTTCAAGTGCCTTGCACTGACTATGAATTACACGGACCAGCCAGCAGCCACACTGAACCTTGTCCCTAACCAGCTCCATGCATTTCTCAAATGTCTATTTTCTCCTACAGAACAAGACAGTTGCCTCTTGGGATGTTGGAGGCAAAAGAGGCAATGGGGTGCTTTAAGGGAAAAGAACAGAAAGCAGCCTGAGTTCTGGATTCTAGATGGGAAGGGCTCTGTGCAGTGTATAAGTCTTGGAATCTCAGCAGGTCAGTCACAATGTATCCTTGCACATGGCTCCTTGGTTTAAAGATTCCCCTCCCCCTTTCAATTCCCTAGGCTCTGGATCCTCCGACAGTGTCAGGGTTAGCTGCTTTTTATGGGCAACTTTTATTAGTGTCCTGATAGAGGTTTAATCACTCATAAACCACCATCCGCCCACTGATAAAAGAAGACAGGGGAAGTACATGGTTGTAATTAAGACTCCAAGCAGAGAGGACACTTGAAGTTTCAGGACCGTGAAAGAGAAATTGTGGGTGAGAGAGAGAGTGTGTGTGTGTGTCTGGCAGGGGATGAGAATATATAAATCACGAATCAGGGTTCCTTGGCTTCATATGCATGATATGTAAACACAGACTCAAATTCTGATACACACAATTTGTAATCTATGCCTAGCATACATGAACACATTCCTTCCCTGGGCCACTGTTTGTTTCCTAGGACATTACTCATATTGGATTTGCAGCCTACCCTAGTCTAGTGTGACCTCATCTTAACTAATTACATCAGCAAATTCTGTCCCTAATAAGGTCACATTCTAAGGTACTGGAGATTAGGACTTCAACATAGCTTTTTGAAGTAATTACAGTCCAATCCATAAGCCACTGTACTGATTATTTTGACTGCAGAGTTAGAAGGAAGATCTGTGTGGTATGTGTGTGAGCCGAAGGGGCTGAGCTGGACACATGCAGAAGCAGGCCTTCTGTGGGGAGTGTGTTTTTATACCTGCCGACAGACATGCCAAAATATGGGATTTAGTTCCTTTCTATTTGTGTATTGTGTATGTGTGCTTGTGTGTGTGTGTGTGTGTGTGTGTGTGTGTGTGTGTGTTGCTGTGTGAGGGGGCGATAAACATTTTTTCATCTTGTGTAAATGGAAAAGGTCAAGCTTCTAAATTGTGAAGCAATAACCAGTGTGGCTGCATCTACACACAGTGTGATCATGGAACAGCTGTTCTGTAAATGTTAGCTGTTGTTCATATGCGTGTGCCTTTGTGCTCTGTTATCTGTGAAATCTGTTATGAGGAAGAAGCCACATGGTCATCATCTTACCTAGTCCTGGGCAGGTGGCTCTGTCCCTTCATGCTTGCTTTATGGGTGTTTTGTGGGCTGTTATCCAGTGCCGAGGGTGGCAGATATGCCTCACTGATACTCCTGCTGCCCACAGCAGATCCCTGAACCTACTCATTCCCACTCTATAGGTTCACGTGAACAAACACACGTTGAGCACCTGCTCTATGCCAAATCTTCCTGGACACTCAAGATTAGAGTTTGAAAACTGCTCATTGTTTGTGTTCCAGGAGTTCATGGACCAGCAAGGTGACATGTTCCCAAGAAGCTGTGAAAGACACGAGAAGAGCTCCAGAGACACCGAGGAAGAGATTCATTCGAGTCTTGATAACTGGGAGTGTGTCCTGGCATCGGCAGCATGTAAGATGACCACAAACGGAAGAGAATGCAATCAAGAAGAGAGGGGCAGGCTACAACAGAGGTCAGGGCAGGCTCAGGAAAGGGGAAAGCGTTGCCTGGAGGTGTGGCACATGATGAGAGATGGAGATGTGTTCCATTATCAGGATTGAATAGGGTAATTATCTTGGGAGCCGCCTTTCGCTAAAGAGAGATCGGGACCCTGAGGACACTTCAGCAAGGCTACGCTGGCCAGGATGTGCAATCGGATGAGGGGGCTCTGCAGGTGCCAGTCCAGAAGAGCTGTGCAGAGGCTGAAATAGACTCTGAGGGAGGTGACAAGGGTCCAAACGAGCCAGTCCCACTGGAAGGTGGGACTTTGCCTCTCCCCTGCCCCTTGGGTCCTCAGATTCTTGAGGGAAAGTGCTCCTTTGTCCAGGGCATGTGTCCATAAGCCCTCTCAATCTACTTTCAGGCTGGATTAGCGTGTCCTCAGCCTCTCTCCCTTGCTCTTAGAGTAAGCCACCTTCCTGCTGAGTGTCCTCAACACACCTATCCCTATTCCTGCCTTAGCCATGTTTCTCCGGGGCCTTATCCCTTCAAGAACAGGCTTGCAGCTTGTCACCATTTGATTTCAGCGGCTCTCACCTTTGTCACCACTGATTATTCTCTGGCAAAGAGGGACCCATTTTAAGGTGTCGTGGATGGGCTGGCCCTCCACGCTTCTTCACTTGGGGAGCTGTCCACTGATCCCCTCACAGTTCTGTCTGTGAGACTCTGGGCTCCTGTCCCTTTTCACAGAGGCTAGCCACTGGGGGTGCCAGGTAGGGCTCCAAACAGGTCCTGGGCAGTGCTGCTCAGCTTTGTTGCATTTTTCTTTTCCTAGGTAGGGTCTCACTCTAGCTTAGGCTGACCTGAAATTCACTGTGTAGTCTCAGGGTGGCCTCGAACTCATGGCGATCCTACTATCTCTGCCTCCCGAGTGCTAGGATTAAAAGCATGCACCATCACGCCTGGCTTTTATTGCATATTTGAATCACCTGGAGGGGGAAGAGAAAGAGAGAAAGAGAAAGAGAAAGAGAAAGAGAGAGAGAAAGAGGAAAGAGAGAGAGAGAGAGAAAGAGAGAGAGAAAGAGGAAAGAGAGAGAGAGAGAGAGAGAGAGAGAGAAAGAGGAAAGAGAAAGAGACAGAGAAAGAAAGGAAGAAAGAGAAAAAAAGAGAGAGAGAAAGAGAGAGAGAGAGAAAGAGAGAAAGAGACAGAGAAAGAAAGGAAGAAAGAGAAAGAGAGAGAGAAAGAGAGAGAGAAAGAGAGAGAGAGAGAGAGAGAGAGAGAGAGAGAGAAAGAGAGAGAGAAAGAGAGAGAGAAAGAGAGAGAGAAAGAGAGAGAGAAAGAGAGAGAGAGAGAGAGAGAGAGAGAGAGAGAAAGAGAGAGAGAGAGAGAGAGAGAGAAAGAGAGAGAGAGAGAGAGAGAAAGAGAGAGAGAAAGAGAAAGAGAGAGAGAGAGAGAGAAGAGAGAGAGAAAGAGAGAGAAAGAGAGAGAGAAAGAGAGAGAAAGAGAGAGAGAAAGAGAGAGAGAAAGAGAGAGAAAGAAAGAGAAAGAGAGAGAGCAAGCGAGAGAGATGGTGCTTGAGCACATGC
Organism: Jaculus jaculus; assembly: GCF_020740685.1. Taxonomy (NCBI): domain Eukaryota; kingdom Metazoa; phylum Chordata; class Mammalia; order Rodentia; family Dipodidae; genus Jaculus; species Jaculus jaculus. The sequence goes on from NC_059105.1 coordinate 16,989,775, forward strand.
ATGTGGAGGCCAAGTGACAACATCAGCTGTCCATCTCCTTTGAGACAGGGTCTCTCATTGGCCTGGAGCTCACCAATAAAGCTAGAGTAGCTGACCACAGCCCCTGGGATCTTCCTGCCTCTGCTTCCCAGAGCTGAGAGTATAAGTGTATGCCACCATGGCCAACATTGGTGCTGGGAGTTGGCCTCAGGTCCTCATGCTTATAAAGCAAGCACTTCACAGAGTGAGCTATAGCTCCAACCCCATCTGGAGAAGTTTGAGGACTCAGCATTCAATCACTGGCCAGGCTAATTAAATCCGAGCAGAGAAGCCCAAGAAGAACCTATTTAACGATCCCCCGCTGGCCAGGCATGGTGGTTCATGCCTGTGATCCTAGCACTCTGGAGGCCGAGGCAGTAGGGTTGCCAAAAGTCAAGGCTAGGGCTGGTGGGATGGCTTAGTGGCTAAGGCATTTGCCTGCAAAGTCCAAGGACCCCGGTTCAATTCCCCAGGACCCCCATTAGCCAGCTGCACAAGGGGTTGCACACGTCTGGAGTTCGTTTGCAATGGCTAGAGGCCCTGGCACACCCATTCTCTCTCTCTCTCTCTCTCTCTTTATCCATCAAATAAATATTTTTTTAAAAAGTCAAGGCTATAAAAAATAAATTAAATTTTAAAAAGTCAAGGATAGCCTGGGCTACAGAGACATGTCTCAACCAAATAGCCAAATAAAAGAGAAATCTCCCCCATTGCTATTCCTGTAATGATCCCATTCAAATTATTGTGTCCCCCAACTTACAATGGTCCAACTTGCATTTTTTTTTTTCATCTTTACAATGATGTGAAAGTATACCTGGTCAGAAGAAATTGTACTTGGAATTTGGAATTTTAATCTTTGCCCAGGCTGGTAGTCTGCAGCAAGACGATAGTCGTTCTCAACTCTGGGCAGTTGCAGCTCCCGGCCGGCCATGTGATCACAGGGTGGACAACTGGTTTTGTTCAGAACTCTGCCTTGCTCTGTTATGGAGCTTTCTAAGTGTGTCGCTTTGCATTATTATTATAACAAAGTGCCTGAGATAATCAACTTAACAGAGGGGAAACATATTATTTGGGTTCACAATTTTTCAAAGTTTCAGTCCAAAATTGGTTGGCCTGTTACCTTTGGGCCTGTGGTGAGGTTGTAGTCATGGGAGCAGGTGGTGGAGGAAGCTGCTTGCCGCACAGCAGCCAGAAAGCAGGAAGAGGAGGCGCTGGGTGCCGCCCCTTTAAAGGCACACCCCAGCTACCTGCCTTCTGCTCATTAAGCCCTGCCTCTTAAATTCTTTAAGAGTCCACCACTTTCTTTCTTTCTATCTTTCTTTCTTTTTGTTTTTGTTCTTCAAGGCAGGGTCTCACTCTAGCCCAGGCTGACCTGGAATTCACTATGTAGTTTCAGGGTGGCCTTGAACTCACGGAAATCCTCCTACCTCTGCCTCCCAAGTGCTGGGATTAAAGGCGTGCGCCACCATGCCCAGCTATTCCACCATTTTCTAATAAAACCACAGGCTGATGATCAAGGCTTTAAAACATGGTCCTTTGGGGAGGACACTTAACCAAACAACTCAGTAGGTTATTAAGTGCATTTTCATCTTATGACAAGACTTCATTGTCATCTTATGATGTGATAAGTTCATCTTTCAACTTATGTTGGATTTATCTGGACATATCCCCACCCTTGGTCAAAGAATGCATGCATGTATTTATGTATTCTGTTGTGTTATTTTGTATCATGTCCATCTCTTTTTTGAGGTATGATTTCTGTTCACATTCTGACTTTCTTGATGCTTCCTGGAATTCATTCTTACATTTGACCAAGTCTTCATGAAGCTTAATCAATTGGTTGTTGAGATCTTCCATTTCTTGGCTTACCTTCAATTCATTCATATCTTTTGAGGGTTCTAACGTTTTCCTCAATCAAGTTAAGCCTACTGTCAAAAGCTGAACACTCTAAGAAACGATTCTGTTCAATTTCATTGGCACAATTGTTGGGTTTTTTGATGGTTGGCTTCCAGTTCAGCGATTCTTTTGACCAAGGTCTCATTGGTTGTGGTGTTTTCATTTTAGGATTAAATTTCTGTTGATTTCTCTATGATTTCATTGGACGCTTCCACTGTGGGACTAGGCATCCTTGGTGGAGATCTCCCAGTTTTCTTACTTTCACTGGCTACCTGTCTTGGGGAGACACTTTATTTTATTGAGGAGGAAGCATGTTTTTGTCCTCGTAGGATCTTCAGAGGGTGCTCTGTTTTCAATGTGAACCAGATTGGCGTACTGGTGCGTGTTGGAGTTATAACCACAGATGCACAGATTGTGGAGGTCACAGGTACATCACAGGGACCCGGGGAACTGGGAGCTCTGGCCTGCTCACTCCACTTGCATGTACTGTTCAGAACAGGGGGTCACAGGTTGGGGAACCAGGTGCCAGGAACCTGGAGAGCCAGAGGCAAGAGGCCTGCTCCTACAGTGGCCTGTGTGCCCTTGGATTCAGGGGAATAGAGATGTCGGTACCCAGGGGCCAGTCAGGATGCCAGAGCAAAAGGCCTGCTTCCACAGCCCTCACACAGGGACCAGGCCTCCCCAAGCCAGGCGCAGGAAACTGGGAGGAGTCAGGGAACAGGGATGTGGCCTATTCACTCAATGCCTGTCACACACGTTCTCCAGCACAGGGTATCCGGGAATTGGGGAATCCAGGGGCAGTTTGATCAGGAAGGCCATGTATGTATGCATGCATGTATGTATGTATGTACATATGCATGCATGTATCTCATTAATTATGGTTTTCTGGAGAACCCTGAAAAATATAGAGATGGAAAGTCTGCAGCCCAGGGTCAAGGAAGCAGGAGGGACTCTCTTTGAGCACCAATACTCCCTGCTCCTGGGAGGAGTACAGAATCCTCCTGTTGAAATGTTCCCATGTCCTACTTGGAGAACTTAAGGATCTGTTTTATTTTATGTGCAGTTTGCAGGTGTGTTCATATGTGAGTGCGTATAGATGTGTACATCTGTGTGTGGAGGCCAGAAATCAATATGGAGACATATTCTTTGAGACAGGGCCTCTCGCTGAACCTAGAGCTCACCAATTTAGCTGGACTAGCTAGCCAGTGAGCCACCGGGGTTCTCTGCGACCACCTCCCCAGCACTGGGAGTACAGGAGTTTGGGTATCCAAACCCAGGTCCTCAGTTGTGCACAGTGAGCGCTTTGCACGCGGAGCCATCTCCCCAGCCCAGGGTCTGGTTCCCACCACACTGCCTATGTGAGTGGCTACAAAGAGTGAGCTTGCCCGGGGAAGGAGACCCTACAGGGAAGAGACAGGAGAATGCGACAATGGGATTAATCCACACAGACCCTCTTACTATCATGGATCTCTTCAGGATGCAACAGAAATGACTGGAACATTCTCCAATTAATTGCTTTCCAGCCCTAAGATGGCACCTCCATCGCCAGTCAAAGTTTTAATTAATCATGCCAGCAGATGGGCTGTCACGGGCCCCAGTAGCCAGGGTAATGAACTCATTTATTATCAGGCTTCATCAGTGGGAGGTATCTAGGCTTCTGGGAAGGGAAGAGACTCAAGACCCCCGAGCCCAGGATCTATGTGGCTTGGGGAAAATCTCTGGAAATACCTGGATTGCAGACCTTTCACTAGACTGTGGTAGACAGTACGATGTGGCCTAGGGTGGAGGAAGTGGCTTTTTCTTTCCCCATGTTTTTTGCATGTGTATGTATGGATATTGTATGTATGTGGTGCATGTGTGTGCATGCTTGTGGAGGCCAGGCATTGATTCAGGTGTCTTCCTCAATCAGTTTCCACTGTATTTATTAAAGCGGGGCTCGCACTTGAACTCAGGTTCACCACTGTGGCTGGTCTAGCTGGGCAGCTTGCCCCAGGGATCCCCAGCTCTGCCTCCTGCATGCTTGCATTAGAAGTGGGCCACTATGCCCACCTGGCATTCATGTGGGTGCTGGGGATAGAAACTCAGATCTCCACACTTGATCCACTAAGCCATCTTCCCAGCTTCCTTTTTGCCTTTTTTTTTAAGTTTTTTTTTTAATTTTTACTTATTTATTTGAGAGTGACAGGTTGAAAACGAACTCTAGCTACATGCGCCACCTTATGCATCTGGGTCCTAGGGAATTGAGCCTTGAACTGGGGTCCTTAGGCTTCACAGGCAAGCGCTTAACTGCTAAGCCATCTCTCTGCCCCCCCCGCCTCTTTTTTTAACATGGATCTCTCTCAAATAATAAACAAAAAAAATTTTAAAGAGCTAGAGAGATGACTTAGTGGTTAAGACACTTGCCTGCAAAGCCTAAGGACCCAGGTTTCATTCCCCAAGACCCATGTAAACCAGATGCACAAGGTGGCGCATGCATCTGGAGTTCCTTAGCGGCCCTGGCACACCCATTCTCCCCCCCCCCCCATAAATAAGTAGCCGGGTGTGGTGGTACATGCCTTTAATCTCAGCACTTAGAAAGCCGAGGTATGAGGATTACTGGGAGTTTGAGGCCACCTTGAGACTACATAGTGAATTCCAGATCGGGCTGGGGTAGAGTGAGAACCTACCTCAAAAAAAGTGGGGGGACTGGAGAGATGGCTTGAGAGTTAAGGTGTTTGCCTACAAAGCCAAAAGACCCAGGTTCTATTCCCCAGGACCCACATTAGCCAGATGCACAAGGGGGCACATGTGTCTGGAGTTCGTTTGCAGTGGCTAGAGACCCCGGCATGCCAATTCTCTCTCTCCCTCTTTCTCTGTTGATTAAATAAATAAAACATTTAAAATAAGTTAATTAATAAATTTTTTAAATTGAAATGTTAAAAAAAAATGGAGTTACTATGTAGTCCAGGCTGGCTTTAAACTTATAATCCTGCCTCAGCCTTCCAAATGCTGAGAATTAGGCATGTGTCACCAGTTCCTTTTTTGCTTTTTCCAGTTCTGAGGATCAAACCCAGAGCCTTTTATATGCTAGGCAAATGCTCTACCACTCAGCTATATCCCAAGCTTTCGATAACGCAGTACCGTGAATGATGCTAAAAATGGCGTAGTTCACTGATAACACTTGCGCCCATATTACTAGGGGTGTTAAGATGACACAGGGTAATCAGTTATGTATATATTCTCAAGCAATAGCTTGATACTTTGACTTGCAAGGTTTTAAGTCAAAGGTTATACCCTCTAGGTGAATTACTGGGTTGTATATTCCATGGTTTGGCTCATTCTCCCCATGCCAACACCATATTATCAGTGCTGTCCCACTCATTAAAGAATGGATAATGGGCTGGAGAGATGGCTTAGCGGTTAAGCGCTTGCCTGTGAAGCCTAAGGACCCTGGTTCGAGGCTCAATTCCCCAGGACCCACGTTAGCCAGATGCACAAGGGGGCGCACACGTCTGGAGTTTGCATGCAGTGGCTGGAAGCCCTGGCGCGCCCATTCTCTCTCTCTCTCCCTCTATCTGTCTTTCTCTCTGTGTCTGTCACTCTCAAATAAATAAATAAAAACAAAAAAAAATTAAAAAAAAAAAGAATGGATAAATGGCAGGGTGTGGTGGCTCACACCTTTAATCCCAGAACTTGGGAGGCAGAGGTAGGAGGATCACTGTGCGTTCCTGGGTCCTCCGGGCGGCGTGGTCCCCACACACACAAGGTGTCCCAGGCAACCGTGGAGACCAACGTTGTGTGCTGGTGATGAGAGAAAGAATCATTCCTGGGAGTCAGTTTCGGTGAACAGCTCTGGGTTTATTGCCAGGGAAATGGATTTATAAGCAGTTGAAGGTGGGGAAGAAGAGCCTAAGGGGACTGGTGGGTTTAAAGGTTGCTAGCCTATGCCTAATATGGGGATGTTCATTCTAGCATGTAGGCAATGGCAAAGGAAAGGTATGCAAAGGTTCTGGCTGATACCATGTAAGGAGTTTCCTAGGGTCCAAGATTTTGTCCAGGGAGTTGTGAGAAATTTGGCAATAGTGAAATGTTTCTGAATGTGCAACAACCAAAAATTAATCTGAAATAAGCACGCAATGAATCTGAGGTGTTTCTGGCTGTGCACACCTGTGTGGCATTGCATGACATCACTACAGCCTTGGTTCTGAGCACACTGCATGCATGCGCCTTCACGCCACACAAAACGCACAAACACTGCCTGAAACATTTCAGCTCAGATTCAAGACTATTGTGTGCTGTGAATTTCATTGTTTTTAATGGACATTCAAACTTTTCTCATAGGAACATAATGGTTTAATTATGGAAAACGGAGACTTTATATATTCTCCTGTTATTCCTTAGCATTTAAGTATCAAATTACTACATCTTTGGATTGTGTTGTATTAGAATGGTGAATTTTTAAAAATTGTAGTTTGAGTTGCTGATTTAAGTGAATCTTGGTTTGGGATTAGGACAGATTTTCTAATAATTTAGGAAATGTCTCATACACAACTCTGCCATTTTGTAAGATGTGCTCATGTGTACCTACATTCCCAGCACTGACAATTATAAAATCAAAATATTGATCATCTCTGAAAGATGTTGAGGTTGTTCTATGTTGTGCAGTATCAAATATTCAGCCAAGATTTCATTCTATATGTCAAATAAGCAGCTCCACCTCATTTAGTATGAAAATTTGCTTTGAACTAGTAAAAGTATATGTATACCAAAGAATTAAATTTACAGCCCCCTTTTTTTCCCCCTCTTTTTCTTTTTCTTTTTTTCCCCCTTGAGGTAAGATCTTGCTCTAGCCCAGACTGAGCTGGAATTCACTATGTAGTCTCAGGCTGGCCTTGAATTCATAGCGATCCTCCTACCTCTGCTTCCCCAGCGTTGGGATTAAAGGTGTGTGCCACCACACCTGGCTACAGTCAATTTCTTTTTTTAATTAATTAATTAATTAATTAATTAATTAATTGAGAAAGAGGGGGAGAGAGAGAGAGAGAGAATGGGCACACCAGGGCTTCCAGCCACTGCAAATGAACTCCAGGCCCCCCTGTGGCTTATGTGGATTCTGGAGAGTCAAACCCAGATCCTTTGGCTTTGCAAGCAAATGCCTTAACTGCTAAGCCATCTCTCCAGCCCTACAGTCAATTTCTTTATGACTTATTAGCAATAAATACTTGTGTATCTATTTGATAGATATACCTCTCCACCTAAGAATTTCTTGGGTGAAAGGGATCATGCATGGAAAAGGTTCGAGAAGCCCTGGTCATGGCCCAGATAAGCGTAGGGCCCTCGTGTCTGGGTAACGCGCCTCTGTTCCTCCTATGTCTCTGGACTGCCTGAAACCCTGACTCCAACACATTGGTCCAGGCCACTCAAAGCACCTAGCCTCGAGTCCAGTTGACTTTGTCCCTACTGTGCCAACTCCATCCCTTACATCTACGAAGTAGCACGGCACTTTTCTCCTAGGGGTTGTCAGTGGTCGGCAGACCTTTTACCCAGCAGCACCCTCATCTCTTGCTGAAGCCTGAGTCATGAGGGCATAATTGGACCAAGAGTCAGGTGTCCTACTCATCCTGGGGAGCAAGCAGGCCTGGGCCTCCTCATTGTGAGAAGGTCTGAGCATCTGCCGCTCTCTGGGGGACACATTCCCCCATTTTGCAGAAGAGTAGACAGAATAAACATTATCGTTATATTGATCCTATTTCCTGATAGCATATCAACAGGACTGACCGGTACTGAAAGGGAACAGGCACCCTTACTCCCTACCATGAAATCACAACCAGCCTTCTTCCTTCCTTCTTCTCTCTCCTCCTCCCCTTCACCTCTCTCTCTCTATCCTTTCTTTTTAAAAATATTTTATTTATTTATTGTAGGGGGGATGATGAATGAGAACAGGCCTACCAAGGAAGGCTTCCTGCCATTGCTAACACGCTCCGGCTCGTGTGCACTGGTTTGGTGTGTGCTCGAGGTGAGGGAGACATAGGAGCAAGGCAGTTCTTTCTGTATAGGTAGCTAGCGAGGGGAGGGGAGGGCCCAAAGAAGGAACCACCTGCTGCAGCAGAACTGCAACTCAACTTCTGATCCAGGCTCATCGTCAGTGACAGCGGCCCTTCTCAGGTGTGCTGGCCTCTTCCTGAGCCAGAGCCAGAGCCAGCGCCCGCCCCCTGCGCCCAGACCTGTCACCTCTCTCTCCGAACTCACCTCAGCCTGAGAGCGAAATGCACTGGAGTCGATTATAGATAGATGCTTTCCAGATGGGCACAGCCTACATGCTTTTGTTCCCCGTGTGTGTGTGTGTGTGTGTGTGTGTGTGTGTGTGTGTGTGTGTGTGTTTCCAACATGGGCTTTATCCTCACCTGCCTTCTACATGGTGGGAGCTCTCTGTGCTTTTTCCTCTTCCTTCTCTGAATCTAATAGTCTCTCTAAACCTTACCCTCTGGTCTGTGGATTTTAATTCTTTAAATTCATAAAACAATAATCTAGGGATACCCAAATTTATTGGTATGTTGCCATATATTGGCATATTGGTGAGGAACCCCAAGACTCACGTTTCACTAGAGAATCTAACTTGGACTTTGTAAGCAAGCACCTTTTAACCATCTTCCCAGTGTCTCTCTCTCTCCCTCTCTCTCTCTCAGACAGGGTCTTATGTAGCCCAAGGTGGCCTCTAACTCACTGCATAGTCCAAAATGATCATGAATTTCTGATTCTCTTTCCCTCCACCTCCCAAGCTGAGGTTACAGGCATGTGCATCATGCCTGGAAGAAATCAGAACCTTTCTACATGAAAGAAGTGTCTCTCAAAGTTGGAACTCTGTGGTTATTGAGAAACAGAACAACTATTACGTTTCCTATGCCTCCTGAGCACCAGTTAGATTAAGTAGTAGAATATGTTCCCTGCTGAAAGCTTGGCTCATGTTTTTATAACTAACTATGACAGGAACTCATATGAGGGCCTCACATTCTTTTGTGTTCCCATTTGGGAAAACGAGGCAGGAAGAGACCAAGTAACGTGCCTAAGTTCACACAAGTACTAAGTGGTTAAAGCCAGATTCAAACTTGGACGGTCTGGCTCCCAAGTCTCCCAAGTTCTTCACATCATCTCCTTGGAAGACAGTGTGATGCGTTCACAACTACAAAGGTAAAATAGACCCTTGGGTTTTTGTTTTGTTTTGTTTTTTTCAAGGTAGGGTCTCACTCTAACCCAGGCTAACCTGGAATTCACTAGGTAGTCTCAGGGTGGCCTCGAACTCACAGCAATCCTCCTACCTCTGCCTCCGAGTGCTGGGATTAAAGGCGTGCGCCACCACGCCCAGCTGCCCTTGGGGTTTTAAAGGCTTACCTTCTTAGAAGCACACCACACTGAAGCCGTGTTGCTGGGGAGTGGAACCGACACTTGGAATTCCAGTCTCTTCAGAACTGGAAAGAAGTACAGGGGTGCAGAACGGACACCAGAACCTGCCCTGGCTTGGCGGAACCTTTGGGAAGGCACATCTGCAGAGAAGAATGTCTGTGTGAGGCTCAGGGACTGGGGCATGGCCGGGCTTGCCAGGCACACGTACGCACGATAATTAACCTGCCAGGTTTAGGAGCCGCTGCGCATGACTGTAGGGTGTGTCCCATGGAGACATGTGTGTGCACAGGTAGGTGTCTACAACTCGATGAGGGGCGGTGTCCTATGGTGTCACCTCCAGTCGACTTCAGTGTGAACTAGCAGCTCTGGTTAGGAGGGGCCTACTATGCCACATGGCCCCGAACAGCACTCAGAGACACTGGAAAGTGGCTGTGGAGGCAGGAGGATCATCTCTGTTCGTTCCAGGGACAAGAGGACCTTCCAAATGTGATACCTAATGCCTGACCATGAGCAGATGGAGGGCTATAATCAAAACTGGAGCAATCAAAGGGATGTGACCATTCTTGGCATCAGAAGCGAGGTAGAGCAAGCAATTCACACCACTTGTGACAGTTGCATTGTGTCCCCTGCAACAGTCCTAAGAGCTAAGAAACAGCCACATGTTAACATGCCGAGATGGGCCAACTCCCCCAGAGGAGCTCAGCGGCCTGGTAAATACAGGCCCAAGTTCTGGAAGCAGACAGACTGCACTCGTTGGCTCACTGCTCAGCAGCCACACGGTCTGGAGCAACGTGTAGTTTCTAGGCCTCCATTTCCTCATCCCCCAACATCAGCGGGAAAGCAGGACCTGCTGGATGTGCTGTCGGCGGACACTATTACTCTATTAAAGGGATGCAGCACAACGCCTCTCTCCCAAGAGCTACATCCATGTTGGCTAGAACGACTGTCATCCAGGCCCAAGTTGTGAGGTGTCCAAGCCCACGTGACCGACATTTCATCTCTGTGTTGAGATCACTGAGGACTTCGCGGTACATCACAATCAACCTCATGGTCACCATTTGGCCAACTACTTGTTTCTGTATGAGGTATGAGTAGGGCATGGATGGTGTCTTCGTGTGTGTGTGTGTGTGTGTGTGTGTGTGTGTTTGTGCGTGCGTGTGCACGCGTGTGTGCCATATATAGTGCTCATTCTGCACACAGGTGAGGAGAGCAGAGAAGAACACCACGGGTCTTCCTTTGTCACTTTTCTGCATTGTTTCCTTGGGATGGAATCTCTCCCAAACCTGGAGATCCCAGTGAGTTTGGTCAGTCTGGCTGACCAGTGAGCTCTAGTGACTCCTGACTTTGCTCCTCTCAGTGCTGGGGTTACAGGCGTGTGTGGCCACACCTGGCTTTCTCCATGGGTGCTGGGGGTCAAACTCGGGTCCTCATGCTGGTGTGGCAAGGGCTCTTACCTACTGAGCCATCTCCCAGCCCCAACTTAACCTTGACCTTTTCTTCTCCTTCTTCTTCTCCTCCTCCTCCTTTCTTCTTCTTTTCCTTCTCCTCCTCTTTCTTCTTCTTCTTTTCTTTTTTCAAAATTATTTTTATTATTTATTTGAGAGCAACAGACAGAGAGAGAGAAAGAGGGAGACAGAGAAAGAGAATGGGCGCGCCAGGGCCTCCAGCCATTGCAAACGAACTCCAGACATGTGTGCCACCTTGTGCATCTGGCTAACGTGGGTCCTGGGGAACCGAGCCTCGAACTGGGGTCCTCAGGCTTCACAGGCAAGCGCTTAACTGTTAAGCCATCTTTCCAGCCCTGTTTTTTTTTTTTTTTTTTTTTTTTCACGATAGGATCTCATTCTAGCCCAGAATGACCTGGAACTCACTCTGTAGTTCCAGGCTGGCCTTGAACTCGCAGCTTTGGCCCTTCAATAGTCTCACTTGTCCCACGAGAACATGTGCTGGGTCTCTGCTATCCAACACAGCTGCCTCTACTGTTCACGTGTGGTTGCCGGACACCCAGTGTTTATCTAGACTCAAGATGTGCCCCAAGAATAAAACACATATTGGCTTTCAATGTTATAGCATGAAAACCAGAACATAAACTATGTCTTAGTACTTTACAATGTTGATTTTATGTTGAATTCATAGTATCAGGGATATAATGGGTTATATAAACTATATTGTTGACAATTTCAACTACTTCTTACTTTTTTTTTGTCTTTAACATGGCTACTGGAAAGTTCAAAGTTGCATATGTGGCTTGCATTAAATTTCTATTGCTCAACTTAACCTGGCATAGAGTAGCCCCTCAAGACACAAGACTGAATAAATACATAAGCCCCGCTGAGTCTAGGTCATTGCCTTCTCTCGCAAGCCATGTGCTCTCTACCCCACTCCCCTTTTCCTACAATGAGAGACCCCCATAGCCTCTCGGCTAACATTCACCCTTTAGTCCCACACTTCCCTCATAACAGAGGACGAAGAGCGTCAGAGGGCTTGGAGAACAGATGCCTTTTGCATGACGCATCAGGAAGCGGAGCCAGAATGTTAGGCACTTTCATACTCCCTTGTTTTGTCAATGAAGGCACATAACCATCTTCATAAATAGGGAATTGTGTCTTGGCCTTTTGGCCAGTATCAAGTGTGTACATTTTCAGGTCAAGGCAGAATAAGTGGCCACATGGATACCAGTGTCAAAATGAGCTCTCAGAAATTCATGCCAGCCCTCTCTGAAGCCTTGGCCCCCAAATTAAAGTCAGGCCTAGCCTCAACCATTCATCCCTTAGGCTTCCTGGGATTGGGGTTGCAGTCCTTAAAGACAGCCAAGAGAACTCTCATTTCTGTAAGTAAAAGGGCCTTGGGGTGCCCTTGTTACAGCGGTAATAGTACTGAAACAAGCCAAAAGAGCTGGCAGTAGATCTGTGGAAAAATCTGCAATTGTTAATATTATTGACCCAGGGAGGCTGCCAGCTGGCGCCCGCCGAGTTGCTGTCTTTCTCTGTTCTGCTAATACCCACATGCCAACATCACCACCACCTCCACACAAGTACAGATCCAGGGCCCAGGGAACCATGTGCGAGTCTAGAGTCATCTAAATCTAAATGTGAGACAGTTACATAATGTCATAAATACAAGCAGCAAGGATAGGAAACAGCAGAGCCAAACATGGACCAGAGTGCACAAGGGTGATAAAAACATAAGACAGGGCTGGAGAGATGGCTTAGCGGTTAAGCGCTTGCCTGTGAAGCCTAAGGACCCAGGTTCGAGGCTTGATCCCCCCCGGACCCACGTTAGCCAGATGCACAAGGGAGCGCACACGTCTGGAGTTCGTTTGCAGTGGCTGGAGGCCCTGGCACGCCCATTCTCTCTCTATCTGCCTCTTTCTCTTCCTGTCTGCTGCTCTCAAAATACATACAAACACACACACACACACACACACACACACACATATATATTATATACATATATACACACACACACACACATATATATACACATATGTGTATATATATATATAAATATAAATATATATATATATATATATATATATATGTATGTATATAACTTTTAGGAAGGATTTTTAAAACATTTTTATTTACAAGCAGAGGAAGACAGAGAGGAGAGAGACAGACAGAGAGAATGGGAATGCCAGGGTCTCTGGCTGCTGCAGACAAACTCCAGATGCATGTACCACTCTGGGCATCTGGCTTTATGTGGTTACTGGGGAATTGAACCCAGGTTATTAGCTTTGCAGGTGAGCGCCTTAACCACTGAGCAATCTCTCCAGCCCAGAGGGATTTGTGTGTGTGTGTGTATGTGTAGTATGTGGTGTGTACATGCCCACGAGCATAGATGCATGTGTCTGCATAAATGTGTGTGGAGGCCAGAGGGGCACACTGGGTTTCCTGTTGCCCTTCCGTGTCATTTTCCTGAGACAGTCTCTCACTGAACCTTGAGTTCACCCTTTTTTAAAAAATATTTTATTTTTATTTATTTATTTGACAGAGAAAGAGGGAGAGAGAGAGAATGGGTGCACCAGGGCCTCCAGCCACTGCAAACAAACTCCAGACATATGCGCCCCCTTGTGCATCTGGCTAACATGGGTCCTGGGGAATTGAACCTGGGTCCTTTGGCTTTGCAGACAAATGCCTTAACCACTAATCCATCCCTCCAGACCCCAAACTCTTATTTTAAAGCAGGATTTCACTTAAGTTGTCCACGCTGGCCTTGAACTTACTTTGTAACCCAGGCTGACCTTGAACTTTGGATTCTTCTTTTTTTTTGGAGTTCACCCTTTTTTTTTCATTAGACTGGATGACCAAGGCACTGTCCTTCTGCCTCCATTGCCCTCAGCACTAAGGTTACAGGCATGTGTGGTCATGCCTGGCTTTTTATATGGGTACTGGGTATCAAACCCAAGTCCCCATTCTTGTATATCAAGTGCTCTTTCTAGGGGCTGAGCCATCTCCTAGGCCCTAGGAAGAATTTTTTTTTTTTTTTTTCCTCCAGTGTTGGTCACTTTCTGAAAATAGCCATGATTCACTGTTTCTTCTTAGAATTTCAGAGCACTTTGGGGGTCACATTCCTTGTACCCAGGCCCTGATGTTGTAGGTGAGCGAGCAAAACCCACTCGTTGAGTGGCTGGGAACAAGTGCTGACCCAAGATTTACAACACAGCTAGAGCAGGCTGAGGCGTCACCGGTGACAATGGCACTCGGTCACAGGAGCACTCGGTCACAGGAGCACTTGGGGGCCCAGAAGGAAGGAACTCAGAGCAAAACAAACCACACAGAGCTATAGGGCAAGTAAGAGAATGTTGGCAAAAGAGCTCTGGAAGAAGGTAGAACTGGATTTAAGAGTAGAAGGGAATATTATTTGATCAGGAAGTAATGATGCAGTTTCTGTTTGGAGTAGGCGCTGAAGACCTGAAGGTGATATGTGAAACAATGACAAATTGGTTGGTTATTTTGGTGGTGTCCAACAAGGGGCAATTGCTTCAGACAGTGCCTGGATTTTGTCAGATGTCCTTGAAGTTGCTCTTCGATTTGGTCTCCATGCAAGATACTAACAGACTGGGAAGAAGGATGTGGAGCAGAAATTCAGTTTTTGGTCACGGCTATCATTGGTGGCCTTGCTATCTTGCTTATTCAAAGGGGTTTCCATGGACAATGTGTTCACTGCTTGTTCTCGGGGCTCCCGGCGCACAGTCCCTTCCCAGGTGGAGGGGCTGAGCTGTGGGAACTAGGTTTGCACCTGCTGAGAGGGAGAGCTCCAGTTGTCTCTGAGCCATCGTCACGGAAAGTGGAACGAGACGAGAATGAATTGAAGTCAAGGAAAGGACACGGCCTGTGAGAGCCCAGCACGGAAGAGGAAAACAGCAATGAGAGTCAATGAGGCCAGCACCATCTGGCCCTGGAAATGAATGGAGCACAAAAGGACAGCCACGCCTCCTGGGAAGTGGCGCTCCACCAGGGCACAGAGTGGCTTTCGTGCCTGCCCGGGGCTGTCCTAGGTTGGGGGCAAGTGTTGGTGCTCTTCCGCTGAGCTCTCCACGGTGGGGGGAGGGAGAGGCTGGTAAAGCTACTTGGCATTTAACCACTTGCGTTCATTCATTCATTCGTTCATCCACTCATCCGTCTTTTCATCCATCCCTCTGTTCTTTTTCTCTCCCCTCATTGTTGCTTTAGCACTCTCCCAAGTATTTACTTTTTTTTTAAATTATTTTTATTTATTTATTTATTTGAGAGCGACAGACAGCGAGAAAGAGAGAGAGAGGGAGAGAGAGAGAGAGAGCTCCAGGGCCTCCAGCCACTGCAAATGAACTCCAGATGCGTGCGCCCCCTGTGCATCTGGCTTATGTGGGTCCTGGGGAATCGAGCCTTGAACCAAGGTCCTTAGGCTTCATAGGCAAGTGCTTAACCACTAAGCCATCTCTCCAGCCCCCAAGTATTTACTTTTATTCGGCTGCTCTGCCTTCCCTTGGGAGCCTTCTTGCCAGAGCTCCTTTTCAAGGTGAGACCCGCCCTCATGCGCTCTGATGGAGACTCTCCGTGTCTTCCACTGCGCATGTGCCGTGCCCACCATCACCAAGTGCCTGCGGACCAGCCAGCGGCACCCGGGCTCTGGCTTTTACTCCACTCATGGCGAGCTATTGAGGGGACGACTCATGAGCTGAATTTTGTCATGTTGTGGTGTTTTTTTTGCTTGCACAGGTCTTTCCCCGTTGAACGTTTTTCTTTTCATCCCCGACATTTCCTCACCTGTATGTTCGCAGGCTCTTCAGTGCACAGAGCAAACATGGCAGTCACGGAGAATGTCACTCAAAACTATGGAGGGGAGCACTCATTGGCAGTGCTCCCAGTTGCCCACCTGGCTTTGTTTATGCCCATAATTCCCAAGGGCTCTTTCAGCCAATAGCGGAGCATGGAGGGGTACCTAGGCAACCTCAGGCCACAGATTCCTGCTCAGACCTTGCTGGTACAAGGGGGCCCTCTGGTCTGGCCAGCAGGCTCTTGGAAATGCTCTGCAACCTGAGACTTTTCCTACTCTAGCCTGCTTCCCCCTCCCCATTTCTGAGATATGTGTGATGTATTTTCCTTTTATAAATTATTGGGAAATTTAATACATGAACATACGGTGATTTGATCATGTTCCCGCCTGTGGAGGTTTGATTCAGGTGTCCCCCATAAATTTAAGGGGTTCTGAATGCTAGGTTCCCAGCTGATGGAGATTTGGGAATTAACGCCTCTGGAGGGAGTGTATTGTTGGGGGAGGGCTTATGGGTGTTATAACCAGTGTCCCCTTGCCAGTGTTTGGCACACTCTCCTGTTCCTGTGGTCCACCCTCTGCTCATGCCATCGTTTTCCCTACCATCATGGAGCTTCCCCTTGAGTCTGTAAGCCAAAATAAACCTTTCTCCCGTTAAGCTGCTCTTGGTTGGGTGCTTTCTGCCAGCAATGCAAACCTGACTGCAACACTGCCCCATTATCCTTTTTAAAAATATATTTAAATTTTATTTTTATTTGAGAGAGACACACACCCAGAGAGAGAGGGAGGGCAGGAAAGAATGGGCACACTAGGGTCTTCAGCCACTGCAAGTGAACCCCAGATGCATGTGCCACCTTGTGCATCTGGCTTATATGACTCCTGGGGAATCAAACCTGGGTCCTTTGGCTTTGCAGGCAAATGCCTGAGCCTCTAAGCCACATCTCCAGCCCCTCATGCCCTGAAGACCATTCTCTCTCAAGGTAGACTTTCCTCTGTTTTGTTGTCTCATTCCTTTTATTCTCCTGGTGGTGGTTTGATTCAGGTGTCCCCCATAAACTTAATGCTAGGTTCCCAGCTGATGGAGATTTGGGAATTAACACCTCCTGGAGGGAGTGTATTGTTGGGGGTGGGCTTATGGGTGTTATAGCCCGTGTCCCCTTGCCAGTGTTTGGCACACTCTCTTGTTGCTATTTTCCACATTATATGGGCCAGGGGGTGATGTCCACCCTCTGCTCATGCCATCTTTTCCCTGCCATTGTGGAGCTTCCCCTTGAGCCTGTAAGCCAAAATAAACCTCTTTTCCCACAAGCTGCTCTTAGTTGGGTGATTTCTACCAGCAATGAGAACCTGACTGCAACACTCCTCCGTCCCTTCATGGGACAGTGTGAATGGGCTCAGAACTGGTCTTGCTAGGGTATTGGTAACCACTGAGGGATCAGGAATCCACTACTTGGTTCATATTGGAAGGGCAGTGCCCCAAAAGAATGCCACATACCCTGTGTTCTTATAGTCTTTCTGCCACCCCCGCTTCCACAATGTTCCCTGAACCTTGCAGGTCTTGATAGAAATATCCTTTAGTGGTGGGCTCTTGGCAGCCTTATCTATGCTTTGAATTTTGAGTCTCCTCAGTGTCTGTTGCTATCTCCATAGAGAAGCTTTTCTGGCTAGCAGCGAGAGCAGCACATATATTCATTCTGCCACTGCCCCCACAGCGTTCCCTGAGGCCTGGTGGGTGTGAAGGATATGACTCCTGTGTTAAGCCCTGGGCTTTCTCTTCTTGTCTTTTTGATGAGTGTTGGGTCCCCCGGCATCCTCCTCCATCTGTTAAAAGGTTCTCTAACCAAAAGTGAGATTAGCATTAATTAAAGGTCACAAACATATAGAATTAGAGGGACTTTTTTTTTTAGAGGGACTTTTTATAAATATTTTAAAATTTATTTTTATTAATTTGAGAGACAGGATGTGCACACCAGGGCCTCTAGCCATTGCAAACAAATTCCAGATGCATGTACCACCTTGTGCATCTGGCTTACATGGGTACTGGGAAATTGAACCTGGATCCTTAGGCTTCACAGGCAAGTAACTGTCAAGCCATCTATCGAGCCCACAAAGGGCTTTTTGATGGCCATAATGTCTCTATTTAGCTAAAGAACAGTGAAAGCTTCCCTCTGGGGTCTATGATCTTCTAAGTCTTTATGACTTTTGACTCATTTTTCAGTACCATGTCCTGTGACCACCACCCACAGTGTCTTCAGTAATAGGGTCTTACCATTCTAGCCACTTTTTCTTATCTCTCTTTCCATCTTTAAGGCTCTTCCTGGTTTTTTTCTGTTCCTTCTCCAAATGAAATTCTTATGTATCTAACCTTATTCTGTCTAGCAGGTTTTGTGCTTCTATAACAGAATACCTGCTGTAGTCAGGTTGCTGATAGAAATCACCAAACAAAGAGCAGCTTGTGGAAAAAGAGGGTTATTATGGCTTATGGACTCAAGGGGAAGCTCCACGATGGCAGGGTAAAATGATGGCATAAGCAGAGGGTGGACATCACCCCTGGCCAACATAAGGTAGACAATAGCAACAGGAGAATGTGCCAAACACTGGCAAGGGGAAACTGGCTATAAAACCCATAAGCTCTCCCCCAACAATGCACTGTTAATTCCCAAATCTCCATCAGCTGGGAACCTAGCATTCAGAACACCTAAGTTTATGGGGGACACCTGAATCAAACGACCACTGTACCATTGTTGCTTTACTGTGTGAAGGCCATACCTGCAGTTTCTTCTGGGCACAAAGCTGGGCTTGCAGATGGCCAGCTTCAAAGATGTCAGGCTGCAGCAGCATGCGGAACCTCACAGCCTGCAGGCTCTCCTTCCCAGTGTTCTGGCCGCAGAAACTGCAGACTGCCTGTGGTTCTGGAGGCAGCTCTAAAAACCTCAGATCAGATGCCCACAACTCAGCTGAAGATGGGGAGGCCACGCCTTTAACCTAAGCAAACTTCCTTATCCCTGTGTTGGTATCCTATACCAGCAAATAAATCCCCAATTGCAGATTTCTTTGGCCTTAAACTTTCCTGTCCACAGAGCAGCAGAAACACAAAAAAACTCAGTAGCTGTAGGAACCCACTTCCATCCATTCAGGGCTGCCCTTCCTCCAAAACAAGGTTGTTTTTTTTTTTTAAATATTCTTTTACTTGTATTTATTTATTTGAGAGTGACAGATGAGAGAGAGAATGGGCATGCCAGGGTCTCCAGCCACTGCAAATGAACTCCAGACACATGCACCCCCTTGTGTATCTGGCTAACGTGGGTCCTGGGGAATTGAGCCTCAAATCAGGGTCCTTAGGCTTCACAGACAAGTGCTTAACCACTAAGCAATCTGTCCACCCCCAAGGTTTTTTTTATATTTAATTTTTTTATTTTATGCTTTTTAAAAAAATTTTCCGAGGTAGGGTTTCATTCTAGCCAAGGCTGATCTGGCACTCACTCTGTAATCCCAGGCTGGCCTCGAACTCACGGTGATCCTCCTACCTCTGCCTCCCAAATTATGGGATTAAAAGTATGCATCACCATGCCCAACCTTATTTTTTTTAATTGTGTGTGTGTGTACATGCATGCTACAGCTCAGTGTTGCACCTTTCCTTCCACTTTACTGGAGACAGGGTCCCTCTTATTGTTTGCCACTGGGAAAACCTGAATAGCTGGCCCATGAACTTTGGGACCCTCCGACTCCACCTCCCACTGCAGAGGGTGTGTTGGATTTTGGGTGTTAGGGATCTGAACAATGGTGGGCAGTTTTTCAGGGCAAGCACCTTTAAAAGGCTGAGCTATTGCATTAATCTTTGTTCTTTTTTTGAGCCAAGCCCAATGGACTGGGCTTTTTTTTTTTTTTTTTAATGAGAGTGATGGGGGAGGAAGAGAATTGGTGTACCAAGCCTCCAAATACTGCAATTGAACTCCAGACACGTGGGCCACTGTTGCAGTTAGGTTTGCATTGCTAGTAGAAATCATCCAACCAAGAGCAGCTTGTGGGGGGAAAAAAAAAAAGAGCTTTATTTTGGCTTACAGGCTATAGGGGAAGCTCCACGATGGCAGGGAAAAATGATGACATAAGCAGAGGGTGGATATCACCCCCTGACCAACATCAGATGGACAATAGCAACAGGAGAGTGTGCCTAACACTGGCATTGGGAAACTGGCTATAACACCCATAAGCCCGCCCCAACAATACACTGCCTCCAGCAGGTATTAATTCTCAAATCTCCATCAGCTGGGAACCTAGCAATCGGAACATCTAAGCTTATAGGGGACACCTGAATCAAACCACCACAGTCATCTTGTGTGCATGTTTGCTTGTGTCACCTTGTGCATCTGGCTTATGTGAGACCTGAAGAGTTGAACATAAGTCCTTAGGCTTTGCAGGCAAGCACCCTAACCGCTAAGCCATCTCTCCAGCCCATTCATTTTGTTTTTGATTTGAAACAGGGTCTCGTTCATTATGTAGCCCAGGCTGGCCATCGACTTCATGATGCCTCAGCCTCCCAAGTGCTGGGATTACATGAGTGAGCCACCACGGAAACAAGTTTTCAGAAAGATAAACTAGGACTTCACTTCCTCCAAATACAGGTAATATGGGGGGGGGGATGTTGTGCGTGTGTGCATGGGCGCACCAGGGTCTCTTCTTGTTACTGCTTTACATGAATGTCTGGGGAATGGAACCTGGGTTAGCAGGCTTTCAAAGCAAGGGCCTTTAACCACTGAGCAATTTCCCCAACCCTCATTCTTATTAAAGTGTGAACAGAAGTACCAACACGGGGCTGGAGGTATGGCTTAGCGGTTAAGGTGCTTGTCTGCAAAGCCTAAGGATCCATGTTCAACTCCCCAGACCTCACATAAGCTAGATGCACAAGGTGATGCCAGCATGCAAGGTCACGCATGTGCCCAAGGTGGTGCACAGGCCTGGAGTTCGATTACAGTGACTGGGGTCCCTGGCATGCCAATGTTCTCTCTCCCGAATAAAAAAGGCCAGTCTGTTGGACTTCTCTCAAAGGAAAAAAAAACAGAACAAACACAGGCCTAAAGTTTCCTCTTCATGTTCTTCAGCCTCACATTCTTCCAGAAAGCACTAATCACATTGGTGGCATCATTTTAGAATTTTTTGAAGTACAGTATTTTGAAATATAAAATGAAAGGGTCATTTTTTTTCTTGTTTTTCCACAAATACATGTTCCTTGTGTATAGTGTCCCACAGATTATGCTTCTCAATTATCTCACCTTGAGGTCTTTCTCTGCCTGTCCTTTCACATCCGTGACATTCTCTCGGATGTTGCTGGTGTCCCAGGGTTTCAATATCTGTACTTCATCACCCCCATGTTGACAGGCGCTTAGGTTCTTCCCAATTTGTGTCATTATTGCAATGACAATAGTCCCATTCTTATTCCCTGAGCTCTCTGGAAATGGAACATCTGCTGCAATCTCCCAGTAGAGCTCCAAAAGAATGGAATTCCTGGTTTGAGGAGCGTGTGCGCTTGAAATTTATAGACTACTACCAAATGGCCCTCAAAATTAGCTCATTGATTTATCCAACTAACCTCATTGTGGGAAAGATGCTCCCAGCTGGCCTGCCCAGCACCCAAGACCGTCTGGTTTTTCCTGGACGTATTGCATACAGGAGCCACACGGGAAGGCATCATTTTCCCAGTCTCTGCTGTGGCCAGCAGTGGCTAGATGACACACTTCTGGACAAAGTGACACCCGTGGAAGCATGTAGGTGTTGAAACAGGGTTCTGGAGAGCCCTGGCTTCTCCTGGTATATAGGAGGAAAGGGTTG
Source organism: Jaculus jaculus (assembly GCF_020740685.1). Taxonomy (NCBI): domain Eukaryota; kingdom Metazoa; phylum Chordata; class Mammalia; order Rodentia; family Dipodidae; genus Jaculus; species Jaculus jaculus. Next base: position 17,011,150 of record NC_059105.1, read on the forward strand.
GCTCCCTCTTCTTTCTCTTCTGCTTTAAGCTTTACCAACCCACTTGAGGTCACGAGGTTTCAGCCACAGTTGGCAAAGAAACATGCTAAGGACTTTGAACAGACAGAAAGAACTTGGATTGTGTTTTTTTTTTTTTTGTTGTTGTTCATTTTTATTTATTTGAGAGTAAAAGAAAGAGAAAGAGGCAGAGAGAGAGAGAGAGAATGGGTCCACCAGGGCCTCCAGCCACTACAAATGAACTCCAGACGTGTGCACCCCTTTGTGCATCTAGCTAACGTGGGTCCTGGGGAGTCGAGCCTCAAACCAGGGTCCTTAGGCTTCACAAGAAAGAGCTTAACCACTAAGCCATCTCTCCAGCCATGTTTTTTTTTTTTAATCTTTATTTATTTGCAAGCAGATGGAGAGAGAGAGTGAGAGAGAGAAAGGGGCATGCCAGGGCCTCCAGCCACTGCAAACAAACTCCATATGCATACACCGCTCTGTGCATCTGGCTCATGTGGGTACTGGGGAATTGAACTCTGGTCTTTATGCTTGGCAGGCAAGCACCTTAACCGCTGAGCCATCTCTCCAGCCCAGAACTTGGATTGTTAATGACACCACTATGTGGCAGGATTAATGCCAGCAGCTACCTTCTCCGGACAGCTCAACATAAATGAAAATTAAACCCATAACTGTTTAAAGTTCCCCCTGGTCAGGTATCTGTTACTTATAGCTGAATGAAAAATGAGTTGAATTTGGTGTCAGCTGTCCTTTCCTTATTTTTTTTTATATGCTAGGATAATGGTATAATAAAATAATACTGATTTATTCTCTGCCTACTTTATATGCATTATGGGTGATATCTACAAAAGTTCTGGGAAGCAAATTGATTATGTTTCAGATGAGAAAAACAGAGACTAAAAATACTGTTCCTTGCTCATATTCCTAGAGGATTAGGATCTAGTTCTGGCTTTCTCCTCAGCTCCTCATCCTTAAGTGGTCTGTTTATTCTAATAAAAACAATATGAGTAATAGCAAAGGTGACCTGTGGCATTTTGAACTATAAAATGTGGGTCATTTTCTTTTTAAATAAATTCATATACTCACTCTAATTTTTATTATTGCACTTCCTAACTTGTAATTGTATTTCAATAGTAAAAATACATACTATATGTATATATTTCATGTATAATACATAATAAAAATACATGAAAACTAATTCTACATGACTAGCTTGATGATAATTTTTATGCATTAATATTTCCTACAAGTCAAACTGGGAGAATTTCAGTTATACAGAATTTTCGAGGATGTTTGCTTGTAATATAGGAAATCTATGTGTACTCCACCTCCTCCCAAGAAGCAAAATAAATAAAATTTATTGACAGGCAAATATGAGTTCCATTTTTTATAAAATAATCTCCCACCACTCCCCTTTGTATGCCCATCTTTCTCCACTGAATCCACACCTTTTGCTACTATTCCCTCTTATATATTTATGTCATTTTTTTCTCTCCTTCATTGTCCATGACAACCTGTTGGTGGGTCCAATATTACACAAGGCTTGCACAGATAACAGCTGTCATGAGGTCATGAATACAACAGCCACTTATGTCTGGGAGGCAGCGTTACAAAGCTCCTCTTCATCCACTGGCTTTTTTATTCTTTCTGTCACCTCTTCAACTATAGTCCCCGAGCCATTGAGGGTGTGAAAGATATACTGCATTAAGTGCTGAACACTCAGCTGTCATTTCTTCTCAGCACTCTGACGAGTTTGAGTCTCCCCAGCAGTTATCACCATCTGAAGAGAGAGACTTCTCTAGCCAAAGAGCAGCACTAATATATAAGCATTAAACAAATATTTACAGAGCAATTTGGTGGGCACAATATATCCATGGAGCCAAACAATAGTACTAATGCCCCCCACCCCCCTTAAGGTTTGTGACCTTCCTATAGATAGGTTTTTGTTAGGTTTTCAGTATCAGGCATGGAGTCCATCCCATGAAGTGGGAATCAAATAGAATGAGAGAACATTTGGTTGCCCCCATAGCAGACATGCCATTATTGCACTAGTAGGCATATCTTGCCTGGATAGCCAGTTGTATAGCTTGTTGAGTCCACTGCTGCTTAAGGCCATTAATGACTTTTTCTTCTCCAGCAAGCTATATAGCACTGACAGCCAGCCAGCAGAGAGGAGGCTTCCAGCTCACTTCCTGCTTTTCTAGTACACATTTCTCAGTGTGCTACAATGGAATGTTACTGTGTTCAGCAATGGGGTCTTGCCATCTAGTTCTGGTAAGCAACCAAGAGCCTTGGCAACTGCCTCTATTTTTTTTTAATGTATTTTTACATAGAACATTTTATTGTGGACCATCACTTGCATTACTAATATCTAACAATTTATGCTGGCTTTCCCATTTAGAGTATATATACTTACGTCCTCCAGCTAATGTTAGCACATACATATGTGCGCTTAATCCAGGCTGTTTGCTTTTTAAGAATGTGCCGTTTTCTTGCTCTGCTGATTAAAGAGCATGTACGGTACTTTCTGTGGGCAAAGAGTGCAAGAGGCTGCATACACTGTTCTTGACTCTCGCCACTGCTCTAGACCACAGAGTGAAGGGGACTTTGGGGGGTGCCTCCTGTGGGCTGAGCCCCATCCACAGTAGAGCTGAGGTTTGCTCTCTTGGCATTCCCTGCTGTGTCCTGTGTGCAGTCCACTTCCTGTAATGGCACACTTGCTCTAGCATGGAAGCTACAGTTGGCAATGCCAGTTCAGGCAAATGGTTAAGTCTTTAGCCACCAGCTTTCCCAGGCACTCATACATTAAGCTCACTTGGACCCATCACTTCCAATACAAGAAAAAATTCATGTCAACAAGGAGATGACCCTACCTCCCCAGGACAGGGCAGCTGGTCTCTTGGGCCTGCATCAACTTTTTCCCATCACGGGACAGTACAACACATCGTTTATATTTTCGTTCCTGCCTCATATGAACAGACTTCCACCCAGCCACGCTCCCATTCGGCTGTCCTCTGCAAGGCTGCCTCTTGCATCGGCTTCAGTTCTTAGGTAGTGGGGTCTTTAAAAACAAATTATTGACAACTTCGACAGTTACACACAATAAACCATGGTAGCTCCCTCCCCCACTTCCCCTTCACAACTCCACTCTCCGTCATGACCCTCCCCTCTGGACCTCATGTGCCTCACTGGCCAGCACTTCAGTAGCACTGAAATTTTTCTGTAACAACGTAAGGCTTCTGAGCACATTTATACCCTGCAATGTACTTCCGCCCAAACTCTCATGTGCATGCTTCTAAAATTGTCCTAATTATTTAAGAGAGAGAGAGAGGCGGGGAGAAAATGGGTGTGCCTGGGCTTCCAGCCACTGCAAATGAACACCAGACAAATGCGCCACCTTGTGCATCTGGCCTACATGGGTCCTGGGGAATTGAACCTGGGTTCTTTGGCTTTAGAGGCAAGCGTCTTAATCACTAAGCTATTCCTCCAGCCCTCTCTCTTTTAATATAGTTTTAAATTAGGTAATAAAGAAGTGTCCATGTAGCTTTTTGTTTGGTTTTGTTTATCAAGGTAGGGTCTCACTCTAGCTCAGGCTGACCTGAAATTCACTACGTAGTCTCAGGGTGGCCTCAAACTCACGGCGATCCTCCTACCTCTGCCTCCCAGGTGCTGCGATTAAAGGTGTGCGCCACCACGGCTGGCTCCATGTACCTTATTTATAACCTCTAACCTCTAGTTTTTTTTCATTTCTTAAAGTTTTTCTAGGTAGGGCTTCACTCTAGCCCAGGCTGACCTGGAATTCACTATGTAGTCTCAGGGTGGCCTCAAACTCACGGTGATCCTCCTACCTCTGCCTCCCAAGTGCTGGGATTAAAGGTGTGCGCCACCATGCCAGGCTTCCTCTTTAGTTTTGATTAACCTTCCTCCCACCCCATTCCTCTCCCCCATCCACCTGTGATGGCCCTACTTAGACCACCCCACCCCGTCTTCCTCCTCTCTGCTTATCTACTAACCCTTCCCTTAAGCCCTGTCTCCTACCTCCCCTCATGGCCCCTTTCGAGCTTCTTGGCCTCTATCATGATTCTTACTCCAACTCACACAACTTCAAAAATTTAAAGTGAGGGATATGCATGAAAGAGAGAAAATGCAGCCTTTGACTTTCTTGACATGGGTATAAATTTTCATTTTCATTTTGTCTTGGTTTGGGTTCTATAATTATATGATCATTATAAATATTGTCCTACAAGTTATAGTTTTTCAATAATTTGATTTATGGCCTGTGTGTGGGGACATGCTGAGGTCAATACTAGGAATAATGGAGACTCCTTTTGGATTGGGAGAGTGAACCAAGGTCTGTTTTAAATTGTCAAAAAAAAAAAAATCAGCATCCAAGCTGGGCGTGGTGGCGCACGCCTTTAATCCCAGGACTCGAGAGGCAGAGGCAGGAGGATTGCTGTGAGTTCAAGGCCACCCTGAGGCTCCATAGTGAATTCCAGGTCAGCCTGGGCTAGAGTGAGACCCTCCCTCGAAAAAAAAAATTAGCATCCAAAGTACTAGGTATCATTATGGCATTGCCAAGTATCTTTTTTTTTTTTAGTTAACGCTCTCCCCTCCCATCCCCACACCTCTGTCACCCTCGTGTCTCCCTCCACCCCTTTCTGCTTTCACGTCACAAGTTGGACCAAGGTCTTACCCCTTTAGCCCATGTCCATCCCCAACACCGCCTGTTCAACTCCCACAGTTGCCAAAGAAGGAGGGACAGCGCTCACTGAAACGCTGATGTGGGAAAGCCGAAAGACTACGGGAGCGTCCTGGCATGCCTCCCCCGGCCCTTCTGAGGGCCTGCGCCTTCCTCCAGATGGTGGAACTGGTTCCAGCTTTCCTCTGCGCAATCTCTGGAATCTCAGAATCTGCAGGATCTCAGGAAGTAAGGAAGACAGGTGGAGCAGGAAGCAGGGGATGCTGCTGATATTAACTCACTCCTTGACAGGTATTACTTCAATGTACTGAATTTATTGCCTCAGACAAGCCTACCAATAAAGATAAGGACCACAAAACTTTAGTCTCGAAGGCTGAGACAAATTTTCTGACTTTACATAGTGCCATGACTTGAATGTCTCACTCAAAGTTACTGACTTGGCCACCTAGTCCCCAATGCAACAGCGTTAAGAAGCGACAGCAACATGTTCAGCACTAAGTGAAACATCTCTATCATACCCTCCAAAGCTCAGGGGTCTTTGTGGAAGAGGTGATGGAAAGAATATAGAGCTGGGCAGGGTATGGTTATGCACGCCTTTAATCCCAGCACTTGGGAGGCAGAGATAGGAGGATCGCTGTGAGTTCAAGGCCACCCTGAGACTACACAGTGAATTCCAGATCAGCCTGGGCTAGAGTGAGACCCTATCTTGGAAAAGAAAAAAAAAAAATGTACGAGCCAAAGAAAAAGGAGGAATACTTACAATACTGTCTTCCAGAAACAAAGTGGCCATTGTACTCATGCCCTCACAGTGGCTGATGCCTACCTACACAAGATCTGCATAACAGGGGGAAATAAATGACATCGAGGGTCAGAGAGGGCTTAGCGGGGTTAAGATGCTTTTCTTCAAAGCCTAAGACACCTAGGTTCGACTCCCCACTACCCACGTAAGCCAGCTGCACAACGTAGAACACGCATTTGGATTTCGTTTGCAGTGGCTGGAAGTCCTGGTGCACCCATTCTCTCTCTCGCCTGCCTCTCTCTTGCGTTCTCTCAAACAAACAAATAAATAATAAGACACCAAACAGAAGGTTGCAAGAAGGCATTCATCTTGGAAATGACTTGATGATGAGTTTGCCTCTTTCTCTCAAATAGATAAATATTTTTAAAATATCTCTTATTTATTTGCAAGCAGACAGCGAGAGAGAAGAGAAGCAGACAGAGAGAACAGGCACGCCAGGGCCTCCAGCCACTACAAACGAACTCCAGATGCATGCGCCATCTTGTGCATTTGGCTTTACATGGGTTCTGGGAAATCGAACCCAGGTTGTTAGCTTTTGCAGGCACGTGCCTTAGCCACTGAGCAATCTCTCCAGCTGACTCCCCGCCCCCCACTTCACTTCTCTTTTGGTAACAGGACACACTGAACTGTCAACCTCCTCCTCCCTGCTGTGCCCTTGTCACTTTTACTATGGGAGGACACATAAAAAAAAAGGTCTTGGGCTGGAGAGATGGCTTAGCGGTTAAGCGCTTGCCTGTGAAGCCTAAGGACCCCAGTTGGAGGCTCGGTTCCCCAGGTCCCACGTTAGCCAGATGCACAAGGGGGCGCACGCGTCTGGAGTTCGTTTGCAGAGGCTGGAAGCCCTGGTGCACCCATTCTCTCTCTCCCCCTCTATCTGTCTTTCTCTCTGTGTCTGTCACTCTCAAATAAAAAAAAAAAAAAAAATTAAAAAAAAAAAGGTCTTTGCCAGAGGCAGGTTTCTCTACTTTGGACTTCCTAGCTACAGATCAGGGCAGAGGAAGGGGGTCTGGGGAGATGGCTCAGTGAGTAAAAAGAGCTTGCTAGGCAAGCATGAGGACATGAGTTCAATCCCCAGCATCCATGGGAAAGGCCAGGCATGGCCACCCACATCCACACCTGTCACCCCAGCACTGAGGGAGGCAGAGACAGGAAGATCGCTGGGGCTTGCGGTCCAACCAACCTAACTGAAAACCAGTGCAAGCTCCGGATTCAGTGAGAGACTGTCTCAAGGAAATGAAGGAAGAGCAAAAGGAGACAGCTGACACACATGTATAGACACCACACATGCGCACTTTTTAAAAAGGAAATTTGCTCTTTAGATATTATCCCGCCTTGGGCATTTTGTTACAGCGACGCAGTCAAATAAGATACACAGTAAGCAAAGGAACTGAGCGATGGTCCTCTGTTGGCAGTCCATCCACCCTCCTTTCTCCAGGGATGGTCTCAGCTGGAGTGGGTGAAATCAGGTTGGTGCTCTCATTTTCCCAGCCTCCCTTTCTGCTAAGGCAGGACATGGGCAGACAGCCTCGCAAAGAAGTCTGCTGGACAGGGACCACTAAAGGCAGCTCGGCTCGTTCTCCACCTTCTTCCCTGCTTTGACCAGGAACAAGAGGAGGAGACGGCCACAAGAACCAGGGCATTTCTACTCACGCCAGCACTCCCTGGTAGTGTCCCTCGTACCCCCTGTGTGGTGAGGAAGGTGTTTATTTAAGGGACTGTTACTTGGCAATCCTATCACAGTTAAAGTACTTTTAATTGATCCATTTTCCCACAAAGGTTATATCCACGCCAACACACTAGTGAGTTCCAGGCCCTTCTTTCCACCCTTCTAGGGATCTATTTTGTTCTTGTTATGTTTTGTAGTGTTCTAACATCTTAAAAATTAGGACACAGGGGCCTGTGGTGAGATGACTTAGTGCCTAAAGGCTCTTGCTTGCAAAGCCTGAGAGCCTGGGTTTGATTCCCCAGTCCCCATGTAAAGCCAGGTGCACTAAGTGGTGCATGTGTCTGGAGTTCGTTTGCAATGGCAGGAAGCCCTGGCATGCCTGTACTCACTTTCTTTGTCTATTTCTTTCTCTCTTAAATAAATAAATAAATAAGCTGGGCATGGTGGCACACGCCTTTAATCCCAGCACTGGGGAGGAAGAGGTAGGAGGATCACCATGAGTTCGATTGCCTTGCAAAACCAAAATAGATAAATAAATATTTTTTAAAACTTAGGACACAAAGTAAAATGGCCACCAAGTTTTTGTTTGTTTTTGTCCTTTAGCATTACTAATGGTATTTGGGATCTGAAGAAATGCCACGTTTGGAAATGTCTTAGAAATGGACTGCCAGACCTGTCCCAAAGGTCATGTTGCCCTTCCCACTGTTGCTTGTTTGCAATGCCAAATGGAGAAACACAAAGAAGCGACAACATTCCAGGAATGAGTCCATAGGTTGGTTTAAACAGACAAGCCCTAGGAGACCTTCTGCTACTAAAGAACAAGGCCCCTTTAAAATGGAAATATGTCATTTGTATCAAAATATTATTATGCTGCTATTAAGTAAAAGTTCCTTTTAAATTGTCTTTGGAGCCTGCGATGTATCCTTTTGGTTATCTGCCGTGGTCCCTGACTTTTAAAGTACATTTGATGTTTAAAACAGTGAACAGTCACATCTGGTCAATCTTTGTAAATGACGACAGAAACAGTGTATATGGCTTACTTTAAAAGGATAGCTAAAACAAGTGTATTGCCCTCCAAGATTACTTTGAAGAACATCAAGAATTCTAGCCTTCTTTTCTTCTTTAAGTCATCTACTTCCCATCAGCTTTCGAGCGCCTTTGAGATCTACTTTCCCCCATGACCCATCCTCCACCTCTGTCCAGCCAGGAAGAGAGACCTGTATCACTTGTATTCGTTTGATGCACACATAAAACATCAGCACTGAGGAGAATATATTCTCACCTTAGGATGATGCAAATGCCACTCACTTTATCTGGCCAACAATGGGGCTCACACAGAAACAGCTCTTGGGGGCTGGGGAGATGGTTTAGTGGTTAAGGCGCCTGCCTGCAAAGCCTAAGGACCCAGGTTTGATTCTCCAGGTCCCATGTAAGCCATGTGCACAAGGTGGTGCATGCGTCCGGAGTTCATCTGCAGTGGCTAGAGGCCCTGGTACACCCATTCTCACTCTATCTCCTTCTCCCTCTGTCTGTCTCTAATAAATAAATATATGCCAGAACAGCAACAACAAAAATAAATAAATAAACAGCTCTTGGTGTTGTGAAAGCTGCAGAAAAGACAGCACAGTCCCGGGAGAGCTGCTGTTACTTCCACACATCCGCCGATGGGACTGGTGTTTTACAGCATCTGGCTTCAGAAATGTCCTGTGACTCCTTTTTACCCCTATCCTGTCCCCTGTCAATGCAAACTAACAAGAAATGGAACACATTGTTCAACCTTTCATCCTTACTAGGGCAGAGATAGAGAAAAATCATGCCCGCCATTATATATGACTGTCTAGACTGGCAAGAGATTAACTATGCCCATCTCTTTGCCTCTGAGCAAGTCAGGCTCTAACCTAATGCAAACACTCCCAGAGAAAGGGAACAGTAACTCTGTTTTCAAAACCGCCAGCAGAGATTCCCCAGCAGGGGAGAGTCTTAACACTAGTAACAGACCCAGTATCCTAAAATAAACAAGTGATGTGGCCACATCAAACAGATGTGATGCTTTGATGGTGTATTTGATCTTGCCCCAGTTTGTGCTCACTTAATCCAATTCAATCCAACCACTTGGAATGTAATTTGAAAGTCGTGAGCAATGACAAATGTCTCACAAGCTATCTTTTGTGCTTTCCTGGCTCAGCTGCTACCTGCAGACCCTTTCAAGGGTGGGGTTCATTTCTGTTCTTCACTGTGAATGGGAAGTTGCACAGGGACTTGATTTTGACCCTGGTAGAAGCATAGGGACCTCTATTGTAACTGCTAAAGACAGAGAGTTCATGGTCACTTATATTTGACTGTTTCAGGTTTAAACAGCAAAGCATTCCTGTAAGTAGTGATGAGTGGACTCCCCGGGCATCCCACTTTCTTTCACCCTTGCTCCCCTTGAAAAATCACAGCTTCACAGCACTGACCGCATCCCTCAAAATAATCAACCCCAAACACGTGAGCAAGAAAGCCACGCCTCCTATTCAATAGAGACATGAAGACTCACCCACAACGGCCCAGGACTGATGAAAACCAGACTTGACCATGGCACCCGGACTTCCTCCCCCCCCCCCCCCGCCACAACTGACTGGAGCCCCGCACACGTGGCCCATCTCCAGCTCATGCAGTGCGGTAGTGTGAGGTGGATAAGGGCACTGATGGGCTCTGACGGAAACTAGGATAGGATCCAGGTTGGGGATAACGTCTGGGTTTCTCAATGGCCCCCCGCCGCCCCGTCCCTATGCTAACAATTACACGCCAACAACCAGAAAGGACGAAGTGCTCCCTTCCTCCATGTACATACAGCCTCCCTTCTCATCACGTCTCCATCTGCACAACTCTGCCCTTATTTAGGACACAAACCTTCAGCAGCACCACGGCTTAACACCCACCAGGCCATCTCTGCCACTGCCTTGCTTCTCTAGCACCCAGGGTACTGGCTTCCCACCCTACCCTGCAGCCACTCCCCTCCCGAAGTAGTCCAGCAAAGGATCTAACCAAAATATCACCCCTGTCCTGTCTCAAAAGGGAAAATTCTAACACAAAATCTTTTATTTCCCATCCTGGCTTACCAGAGGCTATACACTGTTAGCAATATGCACTCACTAATGCTAACTACAATTTCCAGCATATTGCAAAGGTATCAGGGAGGGGCTTGGAGAAATCCAGATACTCACGGTCCCAGACCTATGCCAGGTGTGACTAAGCCCCATCAGTACCATTACCCATGCCCCCCTCCCCGCCCCCACACTGCAAAGGCAGGTGGGCCTAGAAAATGTACCTGAGCTGAAGGTGGAGCAAGTGTGTGGAGCTGTTTCCTCTACTGCGCACAGCACACCTGTTCCCATGATCCAAGCGACATACGTGAAGCCACCTACGAGTCCCCTTTCACTGAGAAGATCCTGTCTTCTCCCAGGATACTGTGTCCAGATATGAATTACACGAGATTTCCTTATTTTTTTTCTTGTTGCTTACAGAGGTTAAGTGACTTGCTGCGGCCATGCAGCTGTTTCTGACACTAGAATTTAACAGGTACATTCAGCATCCAAGTTATGCTTTGAAACACAAGGACATCAGGTCTCTAAAGTCTCTAGTTGTGGGTTATGTTTACATGAATTACAGTAGTCCTTCCTTTCTTCCTTTCCAAAATGGCTGTAAGAAGCCAAAATTGAGCAGAAACGAGCAGCTCTATGTCTGATTAGGTGAACAGGAATACATGGAGGTGAGAGCGTGGGGGAGGGGGACAGCGCCACGGGGAGGTACAGGTGTGAGGATGGGGAAGCTTGCTTGCAAAAGGGAGGATTTACAAATATGACTGAGGACTGGGTAACTTACATAATATTTCTACTTTTTGTTCCATGCTTCCAGCCAAGCAAAGAAGCCAGGGCCCGCTCCTTAGCAGGTCCACAACATACTGTCTCAGGTTTGCCCGACAGCTGGTGGTAAGATCAAGATGTAGAAGACAGATTCCAGATCTTAGCTCTGAGCTACAACTTAGCTGCTCCGATACTTTTGGAATCAAGCTAGTCTGTAGGAAGCATGCTGAACTCCATTTTGTTGTTTGTTCCTGATGTATTTAGCTCTGCAGGGAGTTCCCAGAAGAGGACAAGGGGGCAGATGGCCATTCCTGGGTCTTAGCTGCAATATTAACATAAAGCCTAGAGTGACCATATACTCTATGATCCATACTAGGATACCTTTCAAAGCTTGAAAGAACACTATTAGTTATGCCAGGACAATTTACTAGTCACTTTGCCAAAATTACCAAAATATAGTTTATGTTGTGAGCCATTCCACTACCTTTGAGTACCCAGAGACTTTGATTTTTCAATGTTTAACTAACTAGTTTAGAAACCCTGAGTCCAATGGCAATGGGTAGCTTTAAAAATCAACACTGGAAGACTTAAGTTCTTGAAAAAGTGAGAGGGAGATAAGGCCAGGAGAAAGACCTATTGAAAAGTTCATATTGGGCTGGAGAGATGGCTTAGCAGTTAAGCGCTTGCCTGTGAAGCCTAAGGACCCCGGTTTGAGGCTTGGTTCCCCATGTCCCACGTTAGCCAGATGCACAAGGGGGCGCACGCATCTGGAGTTCGTTTGCAAAGGCCGGAAGCCCTGGTGTGCCCATTCTCTCTCTCTATCTGTCTTTCTCTCTGTGTCTGTTGCTCTCAAATAAATAAATAAAAATTAAAAAAAAAAGTTCATATTGCCAGCCATGGTGGCACACGCCTTTAATCCCCGCTCGGGAGGCAGAGGTAGGAGGAACACTGAGAGTTCAACATTAGCCTGAGAATACATAGTGAATTCCAAATCCATCTGGTTTAGAGCAAGACCCCACCTTGAAAAACCACAAGAAAGAAAGAAAACAGCTCATATGTCCTGCCCATGCATCCTTTGCAGCGTTCATGTAACAACCTGGCTTGTGAGAAGCACCTTGGTACTTTCATGGGCATGTGCCAACTTAGTAAATCTGGGGGCAGCTGAAGAGTCCCACACCTTGACAGCAGCTATGTAGCAAGCAGCAGCGATAAGACTCAAGCCTGGAACCTGGGCTAGCCCAGTCTTTTCTCTCCTACCCACATTGCCTCCACTCATAACACCTAATTTGTGAGTCAGCAGCTGAAGGAGACCATGTGAAACGAAGCCCATGGGAGATAGTGCATGAAACAAAATTGGCTGCAAAACCAGTCATTTTTTTTCCCTTGAGACCTGTCAGTAGGATTCCTAAGCATTGGTAATGAATTTCTCAGTTCTTATTCCCCCTCCAACACTGAGGTTCACCGATATGGCAGTGGTGGGGTTGAAGGAGACCACCATTACTCTCAAGTGGAAAGACCTGCTCAGGTGAGCTGTGCTTCCCTCCCACCCCTGAATAGAAGTGATGAAAAGCTTAACTAAAAAAAAAGGGTGAGAGAACTGGAAGTCTTTACCCATGATTTTCCTACTTGACTACTTACTAGTAAGAAACAAACATTACTGCTCCCTCAGCAGAGGTTGTGACTGCACCTGGTAATGACTCACATCTCACCATGGGCCACACCATGGCTCCCTATGAGCTGACAGTCACTTTACAAGTAGTCCTCAGCAACACCCAGGACAGGTTGAAGTGTACTTCCCAGAAACTTCAAAGCACATGTGTGATACACCAGAAACAGACCACACAAGAAAGAATATACTAATCAGAAAATAACAATGATGCTTTATAAACTTGGATGGGTCTAAATTAACCCTTGTAACATGTGAGTATGTAGTTATTCCATTGAGATTTTGGGAGATTCACTTCTGAGTAACCCGCTGGGCCGATCTCCAGAGCTTCCACTTCCCCTGAATGGACTCCTCCAAGATGCTCTGTTAAGAGTTCTCAGCACCATAAAGATTCCCCACACATGCATGGCCTACATCATGTCTAGCTGTAAACAGAAACAACACAGTTAGAAAGGAAACAAGCCAACTTCAGACCTGCTGCTCTGGTTGACAGGGTTTAATGAAAACTATGCTGGTCAGCATTCATATCAACTTGTACTTGTACTGCTATTTTAGAAGTTAAATTCCATATATTTCTTCCTTTCAGTACCAAGAACTTCTCCACAAGAAGGCCACTAGCAGAGTATAGAGTTGTTGCCACACAGATATCATGTGAGGCTTAAAGATTTCTACAGACATGAAAGATGGGTGCAGAAGCCAACATTTACACACTTCCCAGCATGGTGTAATGCGGTCCAGAAATCCTGAAATGCCTATCAGTCTGCTTTGTTTATATTAGGCTAATTGAGAACATTTAAGAAGTAGGCTATTCAAAGGCTGTTTTTATTTGTCAGCCCACACAAATTGCATGTTTTACTGCTTATTTCTGATTAAGAACAATTTCAGCAAATTATAACATTTTTCCACGAAAGGGAAGAATAGCCTCCCTGGCTCCTTTTAGCTCTTCGAAAGCGAGGATCAATCTGAATGGACAATATAACTGAAACCACAGAACCCAGGAATCCCCACTATGAAACTGCTTATCTGATTCAGTCTATGATGGCAATAAATAATAGTGTATGTAGTGTCTGGTGTGTTAGAAATTAAAGCTCAAAAAACAAGTCTACAGGGCTGGAGAGATGGCTTAGCGGTTAAGGTACTTGCCTGCAAAGCCAAAGAACCCAGGTTTGAATCTCCAGGACCCATGTAAGCCCGATGCACAAGGTGGTACATTTGCCCGGAGTTCATTTATAGTAGTTGGAGGCCCTGATTGCACCCATTCTATGTGTCTCTTTCTCTATCTCTCTTTCTCTCTCTCAAATAAATAAAAGTTTAAAAAATGATTTAAAGCCGGGCGTGGTGGCGCACACCTTTATCCCAGCACAAGGAAGGCAGAGGTAGGAGGCGCTCGTCATGAGTTTGAGGCCACCCTGAGACTACATAGTGAATTCCAGGTCAGCTTGAGCTAGAGTAAAACCCTACCTCAAAAAAAAAAAAAAAAAAAAAAAAAAAAAAAGATAAAAGATTTAAAAAAAATGTAAGAGCCAAAGGAAGGGTAGGACTCCTTACAACATGCTCCTCCAGGCACAGAATAGCCTGGATATCCATGACCTCACTGTGCCTGACACTACCTACACAAGACCATCATAAAAGGAGAAAAAGATCATGACCTCAAAATAAAAGAGAGACTGATTGAGATGGGGAGCGGATATGATGGAGAATGGAATTTCAAAGGGAAAAGTGGGGGGGGGGAGGGTATTACCATGGGCTATTTTTTATAATCATGGTAAATGTTAATAAAAATTGAGGAAAAAAATTTTTTAAAGCAAGTCTACAACAAACAGCTTGTGTGGGTGCATTTACAGCACAGACGACTCCGTCGTTCATCACTGTCCACATGAAAAGTACTTACTAGGTCGTCCACGTCACCTCCTCCTTCAAGTTCAGCTGCTGCACCTTCATTTGGTTTGTCACTGGGTGCCAGAAACTGCAAACAAAGACAGCCATGGGTGACTGGAATAACATTTTTGTTTTTTAAAAAATTATGTATTTGTTTATTAGTTGTTAAGAAAGAGCCAGGGAGGGGAAGAGAGTGCGGGCACACCAAGGCTTCTTGCCTTGCCACTGCAAAAGGGCTGTAGATGTTTTTGCCACTTTCCTCATCTGGCTCCATGTGGGTGCTGAGGACTCAAATCCAGACCAGGAGGCTTTGCAAGCAAGAGCCTTTAGTCACTGAACCATCTCCCCAGACCTATCCCCCTTTTGCCTCTTTTAATAAAGAGAACATTAGCTACCATTGTCATGGACAAACCCTTGCTTGCTGCACCAAGCCTCACTACAAATAGCCCCCCAAAACATGAGCTTGGCATGTTCTTTTGTGGCTCTTGGCATGAGTGCTAATTCTGAGGTTCAATAACCCATGCTAACTAGTCACCAGAGAAAATTCTTGTGAAGGAGGAGGAAGCGTCAGCTTATTGAAGGTGTCCCTGGGGAGGGGATAGCATCTGCATGGGCACACTGATACCTCATTTCTGCTTCCACAGGACAGGCTGGCATGATAAGGTTAAGAAAAGAATAAACACCCTAAACCACTAAGTCTTGGTCTCTTTTGCAAGCAGCAAAAGCATCTAGTGAGGTTCTAGTCAGCTACTCCTAAATCCCACCGAGGGCCAGAGGTCGTGAAGGACAAAACGGGTCAGCATGGGAGGCTTCTGTCTCTTTCACGGAGACACCCCACCCCCAGCCCCACCTGAGCCAGAAAGTGCCTGAACCCAGAAGAGGAGAAAATTCTCCAGCATCAACGCTCTAAGGTTGGGAGCTTATGAAAGACAGACATGGAAAAGAAGAGGCCCCGAAACAAAGCAGGTACGGGTCTAACAATGACATGCAGATTTTTTTTTTTAAGTACTGAGTAACCCTGGGAATGATCTGAACAGTCTTTTTCCATCCTGAGCCCCCTCGATATAATGGCAGGGAATCTTTACAACCTTCAAGGCATGTGGCAACTGCATCTAAGCAGGAGGTTGTGCCAGTGCCTACCTATCCTCCCACAGAGTGATGGGCACAGACAGGCCTGTAGGAGTGGGTGAAGGGGTGAAAGGCATGTTTTGGTAAGCAAGACTTCCAGCTCACCTCTGCTCTCCGATAGCTGCTTCCATGTCAAAAGGGGAGAAAGAAAAGGTACGTTCACTTTTCTCACTTTCTTAATATAGAAAAATGTCTAGAAATGTTTTCTTTATACATTCCTGTCATTTTTATGGTACAAGGGACATGACTAAGTCCTCTGAAGCTTAAGGCCAAAGTACAAAGGTTTCTCTGACTCCTCATAGTCCAAGACCACACAGTAACTATGAGGCTGCACGCAGCCAGTCTCAGGAGGCAAGCTCTGGCCATGCGTACTCACTCACATGACAGAATGGCAAGAGCCAAGGCCTTATTAGCTGGACACTGCTTGCAGCAGCACCACAGTCATGATCACGGCCATGGTGGCTTGTTGACGACCTCTCTGTGTGTTTTCCTCACTACTCGACCCTCCAGTTGGATTAAGCGATCAAGCAATTCATCTTCTATTAAGCATAGTTACAAATCTTTGTTGGACTGAAACTGGACTACGTACAGAGTTGGGAATCAATGCTAATAGAGACAGAAAATCCTAGCAAGTGGTATACAGTCTGGAATAGAACCATAATGCGGCTCTGTATCATTAATTCTGTGTATTTATTCTGGGTGATAATTAGTAAAACGATCTGAGGATCAAGTGCAGATAAATGAACTAGAAATTTCTACCTTTATTTGCACATTACTTATGTCAAAAATTAAAAATAAACTATTCTGCTCTACACTTCTAAATTAATCGTTATCGTTCTGGTTACCACTATTAAATAAAACTCGTAAGTAAATTTTATTTTGCACCTTGCCTCTCCTATTCATTACCATTAACCAACACAGATGATTTTCTGTAAATCAGCAACATTTGGCTAAAGGACAGACTTAATCTACTTAAGTTGAAACATATAAAAGACAGTTCTTGGGCTGGAAAGATGGCTTAGTGGTTAAGCACTTGCCTGTGAAGCCTAAGGACCCTGGTTCGAGGCTCAATTCCCCAGAACCCATGTTAGCCAGATGCACAAGGTGGTGCACGCGTCTGGAGTTCGTTTGCAGTGGCTGGAGGCCCTGGTATGTCCATTCTCTCTCTCTCTCTCTCTCTCTCTCCCCCTCTTTCTCTCTCTGTCTGTTGCTCTCAAATAACTAACTAAATAAAAATTAAAAAAAACAAAGATAGTTCTTGCCATGAACTCCTGTGTGCCACAGTGACCAGCACCTACAAGCAAATGATCAACTCCATGGGCTCAGTGGTCTAAGAGCCTACTACTACCGATTACCGTAGTAACCTGAAACAGTGTAGTACTATCGATGAAATCTAGACAAACCCTAACTTCCTTTGCATTTGTCTTCTAGCTGTTCCAATTCCCATTCCCTTCCCGCCTGCAAAGGCACTTCATCCTCACTTAAAGAACACGTTAAGAAAGGACTGTCTGCAGTGTGACCGCGGTATAGATAACGAAGCACAAGGGGCAGCATGTCTCTGAGGCAGCGCCAAATTCCTAGGAAGAGTGCAGCAACAGCAAAAGCCCCTTCATTTTCATCAAGTGCCGAGCATCTGCAGCTGATCCTCCGGACAGGCCTGCTTCACCTCTCGGCATAAGCAAATTATGGTTAAAAGCTGAGCTGCCTTCCACTATGCTTCCTGAAGCCCCAGGCAAAGCTGATCACTTAAACATATCGCTCCCCGTCAGAGGTTTTAACATAAGCCATTTCTAGGTCATGCGGTGGCAGGAAAGCTGTAGACCCAGAGCATTCAAAACCGGCTTCCTTTCTCAGGGAAGAGAGACTCCCTGAACACAGCTGACAGCGGTAGGACTCAACTCTCATCTCTTGTCCTGTTCTTTTCTCCTACAACATGCTAAAAAAAAAAAAAAAAAAAGTTCAGGGCTGGAGAGATGGCTTAGCGGTTAAGCGCTTGCTTGTGAAGCCTAAGGATCCCGGTTCGAGGCTCGATTCTCCAGGACCCACGTTAGCCAGATGCACAAGGGGGCACACGCATCTAGAGTTCGTTTGCAGTGGCTGGAGGCCCTGGCACGCCCATTTTCTCTCTCTCTCTCTCCCTGCCTAGAGTGCCCATTCTAGCTCTCTTTCCTCTCTCTCTCTCTCTCTTCTTGCAAATAATTTTTTTAATTCATAATAAACAAAAAGGACACTTGTGTAACATACTTTCCTTTCCTCAAACTGCCACTGTTTACTTGGGGTTACCACAAAAGCCTTCTTGCCTCCAGATCTCTATGAAACGAATAAACTATGATCTCTTAAGCACACTGAAATACACTGCTAGCCACATTCAGAAAAATGGAATCAACAACCTCTGTGTAGGAACTGCCAGTCCTATCCCTCCTTCAAGACTAAACGCTAGCAACAGGGCTTGTGCTCAGACCCATACCAATGAGGCAGGCAATCGCAGGAATAATTCAGCAACCTGGGCACCCTTTTCCTAATACATTAGCAACTGGTTGACAAACTGAGAAGTCCCCTCCACATATATTAAATTGCACAAACACTAACTTTAAAAGACAGAAACAAGTTACTCCTTTGGACAACTCCTCAGAATACTCCTTTCTATTCAAACACGTTCCAAGATATATCTAGGATCAGGTGACAGGGGGGCAAACCAGCCTGGTTTTGGGTCCAAATGCAGTAAGGCAAATTGTGTCCTCTGATTGAAGTGTCAGGGAGAAACCCCTCTCTGCCATCTTGTGCTTATGCATGATCAGACATACATATGATTAAAATCAGATGCATCATGGAACGGGGCATGAACCGGAAAGAAAAGGTTATATAACTCAATTCTGTCAATTAAAATAGAAAACCAGTGAAAGCATATCCCTTAGCAGCCAAACCTCCTCCTCCTACATGACATAGAAAGAAGCCTCAGGCCTGAACACTCCCCGCGCGTGTGGCCGCTGCCCCTCTTGCCAGTACATACCGGCTTTACTCTTACGAAGGCTTCCTACCGCTTCCCTTTCTTTGTGTGCATCTTTCCAAGGCTTTGAATGCGATGCTGAGAAGGCTGAGACACCCAGAGACCAGTTAGTACCAACACCCAAACTAAAGACACATGACACCAGGAATGGTGGCTCATGCAATACCAGCACTTGGAGGATAACAGAAATTGGTGGACTACTATGAGTTTGAAAACGGCCTGCTCTATGCTGTATGTTCCAGGCCAGCCTGAACTTGAGTGAGACCTGTGTATAAAAAAAAAAAAAAGCTTCCACTGGGCAGATTTCTTCAGCACCATAGGAAATTACAGATGCACACAGACAGGCAGCAGGTTGGGGGTACAGGTCAGTAGCAGACAGCATGCTTAACATGTGCAAGACTCTGGGTCTGATCGCCAGCATTGCAAAAACCAACATGATGATATGATGATCCAAGCTTGTAATCCCAGCACTTGGAAAGTGAAGGCAAGAGAATCAGGAGTTCAAGGTTATTCTTGGGTACACAGCAAGAAGTTTGAATCTACCCTGTACTACATAAGAACAAGGCTCAACAAAATAAATCCTGAAGTCTCCTGTGACAAACAGCCACAGCCTTAGTTCTGTTGGTGTCTCTGAGGGTCCTGTCCCCTCACAAGGGGCCATTTCATAACAGATGGTCAAGGAAGGTCCCTGATAAGGTAGCATTTGAAGACATATCTGAAGAAAATGTCTCCTTCCCAGAGTCAGATAAAAGAATTTGAGGAAAAGTAGAGAAGAAAGGGTTTTGGGTTTGTTTGTTTTTAAGTCTGAAAGAAACAGAAAAAGGAAAAGATAAAAAAAAAAACAGAGCAGGAAGAGATTAAGTTATGCATTTTGTATTAGGGCGCAAGAAAGCAGGCAAGCAATGGATGTCTGTACCCAGCTACATGGAAGTGGGATATTTCTCAGAGAAACAGCAAGAAACCCAGCTGGCCAGGGCAAGCATGCTTAGGATTTTGGCCGGTATCCAAAGAAAAGATAGGAGAGGAAAAGGAAAGGTTATACTTCTTGAGCTGGAGCAGGCTTAGCAGCCTGCAAGCAACTGCTGACTTTGGTGATTTCTTCAACACTCTTACAAATCGCAGTGTTCAGAGAGGGCCCAGGAATCCCTCTTCTCCGTGCTGTGGCTGGCGGAGGCGGGGAGCAGCTGCAGCAGGAGTCACAGCTAGGCTGCGGCCATTCTGCTCACCGCTCACTTGCTACGAGGTAATGCTCGTCAATTTTCCCTCTCTGAGGCAGAAGTGACAAGACCAGACTAAGTGCTGAGCATCTATGACATTAAGGTGGAAAATCAACATCAACAATAGAGATTAGGTGGTTACAAGAAAAATGCTAAAACCCTATTCTCCCTTAAAGGTTGGATTAAATGATAATTTAGACCCAGCTCAGCTTCTTGGACTCTTATGAAAAATAACACCCCCAAAACTCTGGAGACAGATCCTTCTTCTGCCCTGTGCTCTCCATGGAGTAAAAGGAAAGAGAAACAGGATCAGTCCTAGAACTGGATTCTCAGGCACAGTTTTTCTGAGAGAGCTCAGGCACATCACCTGACATCTCCACCAGGGACCCCCACCTGACCAGCACCCGACTATGATGAAGGGGTACAAGCTGCTCAAAGGCCACCCATGAGAGGCCGCTTCCCCTGAGTGAGTGATGGCTTCCCATGAGTGACTGCTTCCCTTACCAACACCCTCTAGAGAGGGAACTGACTAGATGTCTCACAACAGGTCTAACACTTCCAACTGGGAACAGAAAAGTTAAGTGACAGGTGATGGTCATGATAAAACTGAGTAATAACAGGGTAGTAACACGAAACTTAAAATGAAGGGCCTATCTAAATTTATGCATCTTTTTTTTCCTTTTGGACACAGGGTCTCACTATGTAGCCCAAGCTAGGTTTCTGCTTGGTATCCACATACTTTCTCTGGAATTACAGGCATGCACAACCACAGCCATCTCTATGGACTATATCATTTTCCATGTCTGCAGCAGGGCAGACTTACCTCCATTTCTCAAAGAATCATGAATTCTACATATTTCTAAAACACACTGGAGGGAAATTGCTCTCTTTAAGATACTGTGCAGGGCTGGAGAGATGGCCTAGTGGCTAAGGCACTTACCTGCAAAGTTCGATTCCCCAGGACCCACGTAAGCCAGATGCATAAAATGGAGTTCGTTTGCAGGCTGGAGGCCATTCTCTCTCTCCCTGTGTCTTTCTCTCTCTCAAATAAATTTAAATATATATATATATATAAAGATACTGTGTAAATAGAAAGTTATAATTTAATTTTCACTTCAAGTGAACATCCTTGAATAATTATTTCCTTTCAAATGTCAACCTTTCATAGCAAGAATATGACAGCTTGCTACTTTTAAATAGCTTATGATAAATGCCTTGGAAAACACTGATGGACTGTGAGGATGGTTCTCCCATTTCTTGGATTAGTCAAGTTTCCTCACATGATTATTTGGGAAGTGACCAGACCTAACACCTGAAGGCAATGTAAATGAGTATTTCAATGCTTGGTCAAATGTGTTGGGCTGGAGAGATGGCTTAGCAGTTAAGGCACTCACCTACAAAGCCCAAGGACCCAGGTCCTATTCCACAGGACCCACGTAAGCCAGATGCAAAAGGTGGCACATGTATCTGTAGTTCGTTTGAGGTGGCTGAAGGCCTTGGCATGCCCATTCATATTCTCTCTCTCTCTCTCTCTCTCTCTCTGCCTCTCTCTCAAAATAAAATAAAAAATTTGGCTGGAGAGATGGCTTAGTGGTTAAGACGTCTGCCTGCAAAATCAAAGGACCCAGGTTCAATTCTCCAGGACCCACATAAGCCAGATGCACAAGGGGCACATGCATCTGGAGTTCGTTTGCAGTAACTAGAGGCCCTGATGTGCCCACTGTCTCTGTCTCTCTCTCCTCTCTCTCTCTGCTTGAAAATAAATAAATAAAAATCTTAAAAAATAAAAAATTGTAAAAAGTGATTGTACTTCCCTAAGTAGCTAAATAGCTAATGCTTGTTTCTCCTATTGAAACCACAAAGAGTCAGTTTCCCTGAACCAGAATCCAAGTCTGTCATTCTCATTGGCTCTTCCATGTGCACTCTCTCTTCTATACTGCTCTCTAAAATCCAACAGGTGTCATTTAAAAAAACATTTTAATACAAAAATTAATGGGTTTGTGAGCTGTTAGGGCAGATCAGAAGCATAAATTTGCGCATGAGACATGATAGAGCGCACCCTGAGGGTGGATCACCATTCAAGCACTACTTTAGGGTCCTTGGGTCAGTCTAAGTGCCACCCAGCTGTGCCAGTCATTCACTGGGACAAAGCAGACAGGGACAACTGTTTTTAGATTGTTGGTCCAACGTTCCACTTTTAGGACTCACTCTATTAGGGACGCAGTGGAGAGCATATGGACTTTTATCCTCCTGCTGCCCCGAGTGCTCTCAGTGCAACCCCCCTTGACCTTTCTGGGGCCTGCCTGGCTCCCCAGTGGTTAACAGGAAAGGAATTCTGCTCTTGCCAGCTCTTAGCAGGTAACTGTGAGGGTCACAGAGATGGTACTGGGCACTTTGATTCTGAAGTTAAATAAATATAAAATGTTTTCACCATTATCTGGATATTATATAGACATATAAATATGTAGTTACTCTAGATGAATGTCATATAATGTGAACGTTATTTATAAGTCAAAATGTTATAGAAACATTTGGTATAAATATTAAATTGGTGGAAGCACTCCAAACTGTAAAAGACAAAAACAGCAAATGGCATTTTCTAGATGTGAAGGGAGTCTGCAAGGAAATGTACAATAGGCTTTTGCAGAGGCGATGAGGTCATGCGTACCACAGCACCTTGCACAGTGGGCACGCCAGTTTCAGCTGGCATTCCTAATGTTGCATCTTCATGACATTGTAGTTTTGCTGACAATAAAGGTACTTTTCTGTGCCTTCACTGGACACACTGCTCATAAACAAGAAGGCAGCCAGTGGTAGCAAGTGTCCCCACTTGTTATTCACTGGGCTCCCTCTATTCAAAGATGGTGACATACCCCAAGTTGTTTTAAAAGACACCTGAAATCACTTCTGATGATATTAAAATAATCTAAGGACTCATCTTATTCCTAGCAATTAGATGAAATTTCTCTCCATAGCTTAATTATCAGACATTAAAATTCCTGATACTTAGGTTATGGGCCCTTAAATTCAAAAAAGAAGATATCACACTTGCAATATAGGCCAAGCCTCACGCCCTCTGAAAGTGCACCATCCCCTTTTAGTTTAATGCATTTTGAATTCCCTGGATTCACTGAGCTGTGACACTTTTGATGAGGGTGTACTGTGGAGAAGCAACATTACCTTCTGTGCATCAGCATTCCCCATATCCTCTAAAAACTATAATATGTACTCAGCTCTCAACTGGATGGCAGATTTTCACAGTGAAATCATGTCTAAAATTAAATTATGTGCAGACTTAGTTTACTTGTCTAGCAAAACTGACTAACCAAACTTCAACAGCTGTGTGTCAACTGGCGAGGCGATGGTGCCAACTATCCCAGCAAATGCTACTCTCGACGTTGCTGTGAAGGCGCCTAGCACATGGGGTAAACAGTTAGACTCAGCTGACTTTAAGAAGAGTTCCTCTGAGGCCAGATGTGGTGGCTCACACCTGGAATCCCAACACTCCTGAGATTGAGGCAGGAGGACACTGTGAGTTCAAGGCCAGGCTAGGCTAAGAATGAGCTCTGGACTGCAGTGAGACCCTATTAAAAAAAAAAAAAAAAAAGACCCCTTTGGTAATGTTAGTAGGCCTCATCCAATCAGGTGAAGGTCTGAAGGGATAGAACAGGTTTTTCTCCAAGAAAGAATTTTGGTCGAGCATGGTGCATGCCTTTAATCCCAGCACCTGGGCAGCAGAGATAGGAAGATCGCTGTGAGTTCAAGGCCCATCCTGAAACTACACAGTGAATTCCAAGTCAGCCTAGGCTAGACTGAGAGTGAGACCCTACCTCAAAAATGAATAAATGAATGAAAGAGAATTTTGCCTTAAGATGGTAACAAAGAAATCCTTGTCTGAATTTGATTTTTTTATTTTAAAAATTTTGTATTTAGTTTTTGAGAGGGGGCGGGGAAGAGGGAAAGAGAGAAGAGATAGAGAATGGGCATGCCAGGGCTTCTAGCCACTGCAGATGAACTCCATATACATGTGCCACTTTGTGCATCTGGCTTTATGTGGGTACTGGGGAATCAAACATGGGTCCCTTGGCTTTGCTGGCAAAGTGCTTTAACCACTGAGCCATCTTCCAACCCCTGCTCCCCCCCGTGTATGAATTTCAAACATGCCAGTTTGTCCTACAAATTTCAGACTTGCCAGTGCACAAAATCATGTGAGTTAATTCCTTAAAGTCAGTCAGTCCATCGATAAACTTGTCTCCCCACCTCCATCTCCCCCGGTATGTATTCTGTTGGTTCTGTTTTTCTGAAGCACTGACTCATACACTCCAGAGGGAAATCTTACCGCACCACTGCATAAAGCAATGGGCAGAAACCAAGCCAAGCAGTTGAGTGGCACGCTCAAGACCACGGTAAGCAGGACTGACTGGGCAGAGGTGATTACAGACACCATGGAATCATCTGAGCACTTGAGTATGTTTCTAAGGTCTAGCTACCTTATTCTCTCAAGGTACAGCCCTTATCTGTTCTTTAACAAATACTTTTGCAACGGGCTGGGGATGTGTGGCTCAGTTTGGCAGAGTGCTTACCTTGCATGCACTGGGTACAATGGCAAAGCCTGTAATGCCAACACTCAGGAGGTAAAGACAAGAGTATCAGCAGTTCAAGCTGGGCATGGTGGCACATGCCTTTGACTGCAGCACTCAGGAGGCAGAAGTAGTAGGATTGCCATGAATTCAAGGACAGTCTGAGACTACATAGTAAAATTCCAGGTCAGCCTGAACTATGGTGAGACCTTACCTTAAAAAAAAAAAAGAAGAGCTGACAGAAAGCTGAAAGAAGCCATTCTACATGTAGTTCAATGAGAGAAAGAGATATCACCAGTGAAAATACTCAACAGTGGACACTGAAAGCCTTATAATTGGCCAGCCAGGCCAAATGAGCCAGTGGGTGCAATAGTGGCACGTCTATCATGGTGGAAACCAACTGCCCTCCAGTTGGACTAGAGGCCTGCTCCATGGGAGGGAATACACCCCTAATATTGAAAACTTAAAACAAGGGTAGTCATGATCCCTAGGGGTGTAACATCTGCTGATGTCTGGATAAATGTATATACTATGCTTATGAAACTGCCCAGTAAGCACTTCTCTTAATATTTATACCCTTATATTAATGCTACTCTCACTTTGAGTAAAGAATCTTTCTTCTCTTTTCAGATGGCAATGACCTTGGGACGACTCAGAAGGTATCATAGTGCTGGAAAGAAGTGACTAGAGTACTGAGTAACATCTCAATCACACCTTCCAAGGCTCAGGGTCTATTGCGGAAGAGGTGGCAGGAAGAATGTAAGAGCCAAAGGAAGGGTAGGACTCCTTACAATGTGCTCCCTCCAGACACAAAATGGCTTGGATATCCATGACCTTATAGTGCCTGACACTATCTACACAAGACCATCATAAGAGGAGGAAAAGAACATGTCATCAACCTAAAGGAGAGACTGATTGAGATGGGGAGGGGATATGATGGAGAATGGAATTTCAAAGTGGAAAGTGGGGGGAGGGAGGGGATTACCATGGGATATTTTTTATAATCATGGAAAATGTTAATAAAAATTGAGAAAAAAAGAAAAAAGGTAAAAAAATTTTAAAGCAGGGGGTTGAGAGGAGTGGTATTCCACACCCTTTACCAGCATATAGCCTAAGCAGAACAGACACCATGGAGTTCAATAATTCCAGCTACTGAAGTTGGAAGTGCTGGTAGATTCTAGAAACTTAACTGTGCAGAAATGAGTAGATTGAACCATCTCCCACAAAGATGTTACAACTGAAGCAGTTTATTGGGTTGAATAAAAAATAGATTGCAAGGACTGGAGAGGTGGCTCAGCAGTTAAGGTACTTGCTTGCAAAGACTGATGGGCTAGGTTTGATTCCCCAGTACCCACGTAAAGCCAGATACACAAAGTGGCACATGCATCTAGAGTTCGTTTGCAATAACAAGAGGCCCTGGCATGCCGATTCCCTCTCCCTCTAGAATTCTCTCACACTCCTTGCTACTAAATAAATAGACATTCTTAAAATTTTTTAAAAAGAAAAGAGGGGTTATACACATCAAATTCTCCCTAAATTAATGGTTATCCCATTTAAACTATGCTGACTTCACTCTCTTTTGGAGAATCTGTTCTTCCTTTTCAAAAGGTAGTGAAATCCAGTGCGATAAACTATCCCTCACACTTCATTCATCCAAGCCATAGCTGAAACTAGGGAGGAACTGAGGAGCTGAGCAAGAGTGCTGCTTCCATGCTGAACTGGGTAATTAGCACCAGGGTGAAGGAGACAGACTGAGGACACTCAACACCTACCAAAGCAGAGATACAGAGGCTCCTAAGAACTCATCACGGAAGTAGACTTAAAACTCACCAACCATGGCTCAGGGAATTTTGCAGAAGAGAGGGCAGAGAGACTATAAGAGCCACAGGTTGAGACATAATGCCCAGAGGCAACCCCCCCAAAATAACTGACTACTGTTCCCACAACACATAAACTACAACCCATGGGGAATATCTGCAACCCCACTGAGGAGCATCCCCAGAGGAATGGGGGCAGGGACAAGGGAAAAGAGGGTACCAGCACATGACATAGCGTGAGCTCAGGTCCAGGTCTCAGAACCCGTCTGAGAAATAGAAGATGCAGGATTCTGACTTCAAACGTCTACACTTAAGACATGTGGAAAACATTAGCATTTGTCAAGAAATATAATTAAACTTCTAAAATGTTTAGAAGTACAGATACAATTCCTTTTGTGGTATTAAGTACCAGGTTGTAGTAGCTGGTTTAAATACCTTGTTTCTTTTTTTTAAATTATTTATTTATTTATTTGAGAGCGACAAACACAGAGAGAAAGACAGATAGAGGGAGAGAGAGAGAATGGGCGCGCCAGGGCTTCCAGCCTCTGCCAACGAACTCCAGACACGTGCGCCCCCTTGTGCATCTGGCTAACGTGGAACCTGGGGAACCGAGCCTCGAACCGGGGTCCTTAGGCTTCACAGGCAAGCGCTTAACCACTAAGCCATCTCTCCAGCCCCCTTGTTTCTTATTTATATTTTTTTTTCTCCAGAATTTTGGGCCTATTTGGACAATTCAAAACTCTCTTTCCTAGCCGGGTATGGAGGCGCACGCCTTTAATACCAGCACTCAGGAGGCAGAGGTAGGAAGATAGCCATGAGTTCAAGGCCACCCTGAGACTACATAGTTAATTCCAGGTCAGCCTGGACCAGAGTGAGACCCTACCTCGAAAAACAAAACAAAACAAAAACAAACAAACAAAAAACCCTCTCTTTCCTAATATATGCACAGAAAATATATCCTCTAGTCCCTCCCCTAACTGCACTCGGGGTAACTGTTAGTGTCCAGCAGTGCAAAGGAATGAAGGAGCCAGACACTTTACCTGTTACCAATCCCAGATTAAATCTGAAAAGAACAGCTCCAATAATGGCCATAGGATTCATCAGAACAACAACAACAAAAAAAAAAATCATTACATTTCTTGTGCTCTTAGTTAGACTTGAGTATTTTCCATGCTGCTCAATACTCCACTAGTTAGGAATACTTAATAAGCAATTAACAATAAACTTAATAAACTGTTAGTAAGCAATGGATAAATGTTACAGAAAGAAAAAAACATTTCTGAGCAGATCAAAGTGACCCTTAAGATCTCTGAGTTGAAGAACAAATCAAGATGTGAACAGCATGGCCTAAGGGCCGTGTCCCCTGAGACCACCCTCTGACTGGCTGCTTGACAGTATCTACACAAGACCATCATAATAGAGGAAAAGATCATGACATCAACCTAAAGGAGAGACTGATTGAGATGGGGAGGGGATATGATGGAGAATGGAATTTCAAAGTGGAAAGTGGGGGGAGGGAGGGTATTACCATGGGATTTTTTTTTAATTTTTTTAATTAATTAATTAATTTATTTATTTATTTATTTGAGAGCAACAGACACAGAGAGAAAGACAGATAGAGGGAGAGAGAGAGAATGGGCGCGTGTCCCCACTTGTTATTCACTGGGCTCCCTCTATTCAAAGATGGTGACATACCCCAAGTTGTTTTAAAAGACACCTGAAATCACTTCTGGTGATATTAAAATAATCTAAGGACTCATCTTATTCCTAGCAATTAGATGAAATTTCTCTCCATAGCTTAATTATCATGTGCCATGGTCAAGATAGCCTAAGAGGGAGAGATGGCTTATCACTTGCCTGTGAAGCCTAAGGACCCCGGTTCAAGGCTTGATTCCCCAGGACCCACGTTAGCCAGATGCACAAGGGGACACACGTGTCTGGAGTTCGTTTGCACTGTTCAATGTCTTTATTAAAGCCATAGAACTGGTGCTATCTATTTATTTCCTGAGGATCTTACAGCATGTGGATAGGATTAAAAATTCTGATGAAGTATTTTACAAGATAGCAATTTTGCAGCAAGGGGGAAAAAATCCCCAGCAACCATTTTATTTCTTTTACCAACCAGGAGATTATAATCTCCATTATAACAAAGCATTTAACAAACAAGGGATAAAAGAAACGCTTCCCTGTGCAATGTCAGAAATCTCTACCAGTGTATCTTCGCAGTGAATTAATACCCAAGTACAATTCAAAGAAGAGAGAGTGTGCTCACATGGCCTTTTAAAGCAAGGTAAATAATAGAGCCTGATTAGTAGGCAGAGCAGAAAATCATCAACAAAAGCTCAAAGCAAGTAAAAGCATTTTCTCCTCTCAGCTTAGAAAGGCACAGTAATAGAAGTATTTGCTATTTCTTACAGCACTCAGAACAGCCTGCTTTCTTGGTTTGATGTAAAGTTTCCTTGGCATTATATATCTGGGCACAAAACCTTTCTAGGCCAACGGTACTAATCCCAGAGACTCCCGGTCCTCCATCTCTTTGTTTTTTAAATTTTTAAATATATTTTTATTTATTTATTTGTGAGAGAAAGAGAGAAAATGGGTGCTCTGGGGCCTCTAGCCACTGCAAATGAACTCCAGACGCATGTGCCACCTTGTGCATCTGACTTTATGGAAGTACTGGGGAACTGAACCTGGGTCCTGAGGCTTTGCAGTGCCTTTACAGCTAAGCCATCTCTCCAGCCTGAGGTCCTCCATTTCTTTTGAAATGAGAGTAAAGAATCTTAGGAAGCTATAATATAAATGCTTCTCCTTGCTTGATTTAGTGACTATTCTCATTAGTTTTTATCCTAGTATTTATGTGTAGCATAAGACTACACTAAGTTCTCTAGCAGTAAAGTTGAAGGTAAGCCCCTTGCCCCTAAGGAGAACAGTCTGTCTCGCAATGTAATACGTATCTTCAAAACTAATAACAGGAGGTAAATATTAAGAAGGTCATCAATGTTATTCAATCATATTAATTGATCTAAAAAATCTGTATGTAGGCTTAACTTTTTTTTGTTTGTTTGTTTGTTTTTCGAGGTAGGGTCTCACTCTAGTACAGGCTGACCTGGAATTCACTATGTAGCCTCAGGGTGGCCTTGAACTGTGGTGATCCTCCTACTTCTGCCTCCCAAGTGCTGGGATTAAAAGCATGCGCCACCATGCCGGGCTTTAACTTTTTTTTTTAAAGTCTTTGGTGACTTACAGAAACCACCATGCCCAGCTTCCACCATAAAAGAAAAATGTAAGAAAGCACTGACAAAAATAATTCTACTTTGCCTGGATAATGTGCCACCCTTCCCCAACATCCCATCAGCTGTCACATACAGGAAGTGCAGATCACCAGGGGGCTTGTCTCTGCTTCTATGGCAATTACAGGGATGAGGGACGGCCTGTCAGTCTTCATAGTCAGTAAATCACAGCCCCAGTTATAACTCACCAAAATGCTCTTCAGAATTAGCCAGTGACTCAATAATACTCATTAGCAGCTCATATAAAAATGGTCATTGTAAAGAGCCATCCATCTTGGGATACTATATCAGGCAAAGGGATCTCATTTATCTCCATGAGGGCTTCAAAAATTTCTCTTCTGGATTTTGATATTTTATATGGGTTAATACATTGATTCAGCATCCTATCAGAGTCAGATGTGGATGAAGACTTGTCTCAATACTGTCATGCCGTGTGCATGTGTGTGTGTGTACACATGTGCATGCATGGGTCACATGATAACCTCAGGGTGTTGGTTCATCTTGCACCTTGTTTAAGACAGGCTCTCTCTTATTTTGCTGCTGCAGATGCAGGCTTGCTGGCCCACAAGCTTTGGGATTCTCCTGACTTTGCATCCATTGCTGCAGGCATATTGGGATTACAGACGCATGTGCTACTTACATCCGGCATTACATGGGTTCTGGGGATCTGAACTCCAGTTATAAGGTTTGCACAGCAAGCACTCTTAACCACTGAGCCATCTTCCCAGTCTCCACTGTCATGCTTTAGTTTCCCATCCAAAAGGTATTCAGATACAGAAGTGCTCTATTGAAGGAAAATGAATTTTTTCCTTAATTTGAAATACATGTCCTCCCTTTACAGAAAACACGACACAATCCAAAGTCCTATAAATCAGACCACCTTGCTTCTAGGAACATGCTAACAAGGGCCAGGATACCCATGACCATAGGCCAGTCTGCCTTTTACCTTTACTCACTATCTCTGTTCTTGCCATGGAGGTTTCCATTCAAGTGAAAGAAAATAATCTATTGGGCTGGAGGGATGGCTTAGCAGTTACAGCATTTGCCTGTGAAGATTAAGGACCCAGGTTTGATTCCCCAGTACCTACATAACCCAGATGCACAAGGTAGCACATGCGTCTGGAGTTCATTTGCAGTGGCTAAAGGCCCCAGAACACCCATTTTCTATTTGCCTGCCTCTCTCTCTCTCTCTCTCTCTCTCTCAAATAAATAAATTTTTAAAAAAGAAAAGAATTTATTATGGGTTTTTCCTTTTTTTCTGAGAGAGACCAAAAAGCAGTAAGGTTACTCATTTGTCATACACCGTGACAAAATGAATTGTTAAAGGCTCCAAATAATTTTGTTGAGCTATCTCTCAAGCTGAAATTGAAACATCTTTAGAGCTGGATCCATTTCCTAGTTCTTCAGGTTTACCATGACAGAACATGGCAAACACGTGACTGTGGCAATAAACACAGGCCACCAGAAGTGAACATTTCCCACAGAATCCATGTCTTCACAGAAGTCAAACACATCTCTGAAGATCTAAGTACAAAAAGAAGGTATGCAAAATGTTTCCTTTAAGTACAAAATATATGTTGACATTTCTTTTTTTTAAATTTTTATTTGCATTTTCCATGATTACAAAAAAAAAAAAATCCCATGGTAATTCCCTCCCTCCCCACCTCCCACACTTTCTGTTGACATTTCTTAAATATCTTTTCTGCTTCCTTCCAAAAGAGTTCAAATCTAAGATTCCAAGAATTTTCCCTGAATGCCTGTGCTCCTTGCTCCATATTCCTGTGTGGGTTTTTGACATCCTCAACAAAGTATCTTCCTGGGAAAAAAAAAAAAAAAAAAGAAATCCTTCCATGGCAATAAAAGAAACTGGACTACAAAAGAAACATAAACGTTATGAGCCTGAAAATGACCTTGGAAATTGTCTGCTCCCTCAAGCAGCTGAGCTGTGAGGTGGCAGAACTCTGGCCCAGTCCTCGCCCTCAGGACCTGTCCCGCTGGACTCTGCCTCACAGCCCTGTAGGTAGCACATGAGCTGAGGCTTACTTACAGGAACAAGTAAGGTCAACACATAAAAAAGATGCACCCTGCAGCCACCGTGACCAGCAGCACGGGGACCTGAACTACGGTCATAAAGCGCCGACCTCCTTGACAGTATAGATGCTGTCCTTCATATTTTATTATTTCTTTTTCTTTCCGATAACTAAAAAACTCAATTAAAATCTCACCATTTAAGCTCCACAAGTTCCGTCATAGCCCATTTTTTCATGCTTAACGATTTTCTCATTAAATGCAGTAATTTCTTACAAATTACACTAATAAAAGTAAGTCCTGCTGGGTGTTTCCCCCCCTTTTTAAATGCTGCCTTTCATTGATGTGTTAAATTAAAACCCCAGGCACGAGGAGCAGAGTAAATGCAAAGTCTTCATTGTCAGAACCATTCCTACAGACGGTGAGCGCTCTCTGGTTCTGTTTGGCTTGTGTCTGAGGTAACTGAGAGCCCTACTTTGTAGCCGCAGGAACAAGGACACTGCAGACCTCTTGGCCTTCACTTTCTCTGTAGAACAAGAATGGGGGGAGCTAATGAGAAACTAGAAAAATGACATCCCATTACCCACTGGCTGTGAGCTCACTTCAAGTTAAGAGAGCACGATGACATGTCTTTTTCATTCTGCATGAACAATATTCTTCCTCTTAAATAGTTTGGGCATATAAGACCAGATCTGTTACCAGGTCAGGTCAGATTTTTAAATGTCATGAGGCTGGAGAGATTGCTCAGTGGTTAAGGCGCTTGCCTAAATGTCATGGTCAATGGATGGGTTATATGGCATTCTATGATCTTATATTTTTTTTATTTAAAACATTTAATTTAACCATTAAAGACCAACTCAATATGCCCCCATAAAGCCTGAAGGTCATCAATTAATATTTACAGGAAATAGAGTAGTTAAATATAGAACATCTCTCTAGTATGATTAATTTTCTCCAATTCCGGAAAGGATTACATTTAAAGCATAAAATTAAGACAAGCTAACAGAGAAGGAAGCCAGAGGAAGGCTTTCCCATTAAATAAGGAAACAATTTCTTTGGCTCAATTATGTAACATATCGGCCATATGTTTATGTAGTGAATATGTCATACTCCTGAAAGAATGAATTAGGGGTGGGTTGAGAGTCAGGGAGGACAAAGAAAGATGGCTCCCACAATTTTCCAAGGTCCTAGAATTCTCAACCTTGACAAAGCTCCCGGAACAAAAGTGACACACACAATGAAGCCCCTCTCCATCTTGCCTTGGTCTGCCTCCACAGGGACAGTGAGGAGAAGGGGAGGTTCGGGATGACAGTGCTTACTGCCTGAGCAATCTCACAGAACCAGTTTTATACCTGAGTAGATGTCAGCAAACTACCACAGGAATCAGGCAGAAGGAACCAAGTAGCCATAGTAACGGCACAGCCAAGAGGAAACAGTCTGGAACAGGAGACCAATCTGGCGATGGGATCCAATTAAAAGCTGGTAATTGAATGGAATTGAATTCATGTATCAGCTGACGAGATATAGTGGGTGAGCAGTCAGGACCCTGATGAGATACAGGGGGTGAGGAGTCAGGATCCTGACAGGAGAAGAAACGGACAGCTGGAAGTGCTTTTGTGCATAATGGAGGGGAGGCGGCACACTGTTTTTACAATGCATCACGAATTCGAGGAGCCATGGAGACTTCCGGTCAAGATGGTGGCCTCATACCCACGTCAGAGGTCCAGGGGTGAAATCGGAAAGCAGCGAGAACCGAGGACAACCAGAACCTGTCAACAAGACAAGAACAGAAATCTGAGTCCCTGGCAGCCCCTCTCACAGCACCCAGGGCGCCGGTCAGCAAGCGTGTGGCTTCCACGGCGAGCCTGACAGCCTGCTCCAGGGTGCTGCAGACAGACCCCGAGGCCACTCAGAACACACCAAAGCTGCCGAGATCGCAACACTAAAGTAGACTTTAAATACACCCAACAATGGAATTTTGCAGAAAAAAGGGCGGAAAGATTGAAGAGCCACAGAGGGAAAAGGAATGTCCCGAGACATTGCCCTTCTGCCCGCCCCCGATAATCACAGACTGCTGCTCACAGCTCATAACCCACGGCTCCATGGTGAACACCAGCAATCCCAGTAAGGAGGGCCCTCAGTGGAACGGGGGTAAGGAGGAGGGAAGTGATGGTACCAACACAAGATGTGTCCATACAAAGTTTCTACTTAATTTAAAAAAAAAAAAAAAAAAGGAAAACATAGGGCTGGAGAGATGGTTCAGCAGTTAAGGCACTTGCCTGCAAAGCCTAATGACCCAGGTTTGATTCTCCACCACCCGTGTAAAGCCAGAAAGACATGTGGGACATGCAGCTGGAGTGCATTTGCAGTGGCTAGAGGCCCTGGTGTGTCCATATTTTCTTTCTCAAATAAATAACACAAAATAAAAAGTTAGAAATAAAAAATAAAAAATTCCCTGGGCTGCAGGGATGGCTTAGCAGTTAAGGCACTTGCCTGTGAAGCCAAAGGACCCAGGTTCAATTCCCCAGGACCTACATAAGCCAGATGCATAAGGTGGCTCATGCATTTGGAGTTCATTTGCAGCAGCTGAAGGCTCCATCACACCCATTCTCTCCTCTCTCTATCAAATGAATAAAATAAGAAAAAAATTTTTTTTTAATTTCCTAACTAGGATTAGATAGATTGCTTAGCACTTAGGGCGCTTGCCTACAAAACCAAGGTACCCAGGTTTGATTTCCTATTACCTAAGTAAATCCAAATACACAAGGTGGCACATGTGTCTGGAATTCATTTGCAGTGGCTAGAGGCCCTAGTGTGTCCATATTCTCTCACTCTCTCTCTCAAATAAATACATTAATTAAATAAAAAGAAAAGAAAGCCGGGCGTGGTGGCGCACGCCTTTAATCCCAGCATTCAGGAGGCAGAGGTAGGAGGATCACCGTGAGTTCGAGGCCACCCTGAGACTACATAGTGAATTCCAGGTCAGCCTGAGCCACAGTGAGACCCTGCCTTGAAAAACCAAAAAAAAAAAAAAAAAAAAGAAAAGAAAAATTTCCTAACCAAAAAAACTCCAGGCACAGATTCACTGGTGAATTTTATCAGACCTTCACACAAGAATTAACAGCAGTGCTTCTCAAAGTATTGCATAAGATAGAAAAGAAAGGAACACTAACTACCAAACTCCTCCTATGAAGCCATTACTACCCCGACACAAAAACCAGATAAATGCACAACAACAAAAAATTACAGACCAATCTCCCTCAGGAACATAGATGTGAATTCTCAACAAAATGCTGGCAAACAGAAATATCAAAGATCATTCACCTAATCAAGTGGGTTTTATGTTAGAAAGCAGGGATGGTTCAACATATGCAAATCACTAAATGTAACACACCATAAAAATTAAACTCAAGGACAAAAATCACATGATCATCACAATAGATGCAGAAAAGGCATTTGACAAAATATAACAGCACTTCATGATAAAAGTCCTAAAGAAATTGGGAACAGGGGCTGGGGAGATGGCATAATGGTTAACCATTTGCCAGTGAAGCCTAAGGATCCTGGTTTGAGGCTCGATTCCCGAGGACCCATGTTAGCCAGATGCACAAGGGGGCACACGCGTCTGGTGTTCATTTGCAGTGGCTGGAGGCCCTGGCGCGCCCATTCTCTCTCTCTCTCTCTCTCTCTGCCTCTTTGTCTGTCACTCTCAAATAAATAAAGTAACAAAAAATAAAAAAGTAAAAATAAAAAAAGAAATTGGGAACAGAAGGAACATATTGAAACATCATAAAGGCTATTTATGAGAAACCTATAGTCAACATTATACTAAATGGGGAAAAACTTGAAGCATCTCCACCAAAATCAGAAACAAACTGGATGTGTTGGCACATGCCTTTAATCTCAGCACTTGGGAGGCAGAGGTAGGAGAATTGCTGTGAGTTTGAAGCCACCCTGAGACTACATAGTGAATTCCAGGTCAGCCTGGGCTAGAGTGAGACCCTACCTTGAAAAACTAAAAAGAAAGAAAGAAAATAAAGTAAAAACAAAACAAGGGTGTCCACTTTCTCCATTTTTACTTAATACAGTACTGGAAGTCTTAGCTATAGCAGTAAGTAAGACAAGGGAAACAAACAGAAAGGGTGAAGTTGGGTTATTATTATTTGCAAATCATACCATTCTATACATAAGAAACTCTAAAGACTCTACTAGCAAACTATTAGAGCTCATAAACACTTTCAGCAATGTAGCAAGATAGAAAATAAACACAGAGATATCAGTAGCTTTCCTATGTACCAATAACAAACATGCTAAGGATGAAATCAGGGAAACATTCCCATTCACAATTGCCTCAAAAAATAAACAAATAAATAAAGTACAAGGAAGTGGCAGACAATGAAAACTTTAAAACACTCAAGAGATAAACTGTAGAAGACACTAGGAAATCAAAGACATCCCATGTTTATGGATTGAAGGAACAAAACACAATTACCAAACTACCAAAAACAATCAGCATATATAGCAAGATATTGCAGAAGACATTAGAAAATGGAAAGACATCCCATATTCTTGGATTGGAAAAATCAATATTGTGAAAATGTCAATCTTACCAAAAGCAATCTATGCATTTAATGAAATTCTCATTAAAATTCCAATGGCATTCTTCACAGAAATAGAAAAAACAATACTAAAATTCATTTGGAAGCACAAAATACCTTGACTAGCCAAAACAATTTTAAGCAACAAAAATAAGGCTGGTGGTATCACCCAATTTTAAGCTATATTACAAAGTCACAGTAACAAAAACAGCATGGTACTGACACAAAGACAGATATGCAGATCAGTAGAACAGAATAGAGAACTAAGACGTAAATCCAGGCAGCTATAGCCATCTGATTTTCACCAAAAATATTCACTGGAGAAAAGATGGCCTCTTTAACAAATGGTGTTGCAAAAACTGGATATCTATATGTACATGGAAGAAAATAGATCCTTATCTCTCTCCATTGTACAAGAATTAAGTCCAAATGGATCAAAGACCTTAATATTACACCTGAAACTCTGAAACTGTTAGAAGAAAAAAAAATAGGAGAAATCCTTCAACATACTGGTATAGGCAATGATTTTCTGACTATACCCCCAGTGGCTCAGGAAATAAAAACACTAATCAACCATTGGGACCTCATGAAACTACAAAGCTTTGTACAGCAAAGGGCACTGTGCATAGAGCAAAGAGGCAACCTACAGATTGAGAGAAAATCTTTACCAGCTATACACCTGACAGAGGATTAATATCTAAGGTATACAAAGAACTGAGAAAACTAAATAGTAAGAAATCAAATAACCCAATAAAAACATGGGCTAAGGAACTAAATAGAGAGTTCTCAAAAGAAGCATATGCAAGCATCTAAAACAACTGTTCTACATCCTTAGCCATGAGGGAAGTACAAATTAAAACTACTTTGAAAGCCAGGCACAGTAGCACACAAATCCCAGCACTCAGGAGGCAGAGGCAGGAGGATCACCATGAGTTCAAGGCCACCCTGAGACTACATGGTAAATTCCAGGTCAGTCTGGGCTAGAGTGAGACCCTACCTCAGGGGAGATTCCATCTCACTCCTGTCAGAATGGCTACCATCAAGAAAAAAAACTACATGACACATGACACTAAAAGAGGAACCCTTCTACACATTTGGTGGGAATGCAATCTGGTACAGCCATTTTGGAAATCAGTGTGGAGGTTCCTGAGATAACTAAAACTAGATCTATGACCCAGCTATACCATTCCTAGGTATATATCCTAAGGATTCTGCTTACTACCTTAGAGAAACTTGCACAACCATGGTTATTGCCACTCTATTCACGGTAGCTAGGAAATGGAACCAGCCTAGATGTCCCTCAACTGATGAAAGGATAATGAAGATGTGATACATTTATACAATGGAATTCTACTCAATGGTAAAAAAAAAAAAAATGAAATTTGTTGGGAAATGGATGGATCTGGAAAGGATTATACTAATGCCACATGCTCTCTCATATGTGTATCCTAGCTACAAATGTTTAAACTTGCAAGTTGGGGTAAAAATCAGTATCAGTGACCAGTAAGCTAGAAAGGGGTTATAAGGGAGGGAGGAGAGGGGAGAACTTAAGGGGATGGTACTGTAAGTAAGTTGATGAACAAATTACTGGGGGTGGAATGGCCCAAGTGAGGTCAGGAGAAGAGACTAAGTAAAGGAAGGGTGGGGGATGGTTAATCTAAATTTAAGAGGGTATGAGTAAGCTGTATGAAAACCTTTTTTTTTTTTCCCCTCGGGCAATGGCACATCCAGAAGCCATAAATTGTTACTAGAAAAATTTCAGTGCCGGGGATAGGATACTTTCCTGATTGGCCAGAGAGGTCCTTGATGCCTTGAAAACATTACAGGCCACTGTCAAGGCTTTTGGTTTCCCACCAGGAATAGAAGGAAATACCCTATTGCTGAAGACTCCACATGCTTGGGCTTCAAAGTCACTAAGAAATCAAGGTGGAGCTGAGCTGAAAACCTTTCCCTACAAACCAGCTGACAGAAAGCTGGAAAAAGCTACATTGCATGAAGCCCTATGGAAGAAAGAAGTCATCAGTAGAGATAAATAACAGTGGACACTGCAAGCCTTAAGTTGGGCCAACCAGGCCAAATGAGCCAAAGGGTCATTTGTAAGCATCTAAAACAACTGTTTGTCTGTTATGGGGGAAACCAACCATTCTGGAGTTCATGCAGTGGCAAAAGAACCTGGAATATTCATAGTCTCTCTCTTCTCAAAAATAAATTAATAATAAATAAAATAAAATAAAAGTTAAGCCAGGGTGATGGCACATGTCTTTAATCCCAGCATTCAGAAGGCTGAATCATTGTAAATTGAAGGTCAGCCTAAAGCTACAGAGTTCCAGGTCAGCCTGGGCTACAGTGAGATCCTACCTTGGGGGTGGATGGGTATAGAAGAGAAAGAAAGAGAGGAGGGAAGGAGGGAGAGAGAGAGAGGAAAGACAGGAAGAAGGAAAGTTAATTTTTCTTCTGTTTCCAAAGACATCTATGCTGATAGCATGCCTGACTCTGCCAAAACTACTTTCTATATGTCAATCAAACTCCCTTTATTTGCTTGGCCAAAGCAAGAATGCCACTTTCTTTTATTTTTAAAATATTTTATGTATTTATTTATTTGAGAGAGGGAGGGAGGGAAGGAGGGAGGGAGGGAGGGAGAGGGAGAGAATGGGTGTGCCAGGGCCTCCAGCCACTGCAAATGAACTCCAGGTGCATGCATCACCTTGGGCATCTGGCTTACATGGGTACTGGGGAATCAAACCTGGGTGCTTAGGTTTTGCAGGTTAAGTGCCTTAACTGCTAAACCATCTCTCCATACCAAGAATGTCATTTTGTTTTGTTTTATGTAGACATGCACGTACCTAAGAGACATGACTAACTGTATCAAATTACACTTGCCATTTCTTTAAGCATCAGCATATTTTTGGCCTTGGGCTTGCAATCTGAAAGGAGAGGACCAAACACTTTTACTACATTTAAGTGGGATGCCAAGCTGTTTCTCAGCTCCTCTTAACACATTTCAGCTGACTAGTGCCTATTCTAACAAAAGTCTAACATCCTTTCCTAAACATCTTAATTGGTTAAGAGCTTCTGTTGTTTGCCACAAGCAGTCACTTGAAGTCATCGATTAAAGCAGTTTGCACATCAGCACAATCTGAAATGTTTCCTCTCTCAACCAGCTGGGCCAGAGGAGGAGCAATCTCTAAGGCAGCCCAATTCAATGCCCTGCCTGCCAGCAACCCACCATGCAAGGAAGGATCACAGCATTTACAGCAAGGGAGATTACCATTTCTAAGCACTTTATCCACTCTCCACCTTGTAAATCCTCTCACGTGCATTTACTGCAAGGGTAAACTCCAACAGCAAACTGAATGACATTCCACAAGAGCCACCTGTGAGCTGTGCCTTATCTCACTGATGGCACAAGTCATCAATGCAAGCTGATGGCTCTGAATGGAAAGGTAGGTATGAATGGACTCTGGTCTCTTCTAGATGCTCTGCTGCAGGAAAAGCACTAAAATGATCCACATTTTGGCCAGTTTCTCTCTCTCTCTCTCTCTCTCTCTCTCTCTTTTTCTTTTTTGAGGCAATGTCTCACTCTAGCCCAGGCTGACCAGGAATTCACTCAGTAGTCTCAGGCTGGCCTTGAACTCATAGTAATTCTCCTACCTCTGCCTCCCGGGTGAGAAATATACAACCATGCCCAGCTACTTTCTCATTTTTTAATCTAAGATGAACAAAATAGCTTAGCATATTTGAGGCAAGCCACTTTACTACATAGCATGAGAGAACAAAATGCAGGATTGTTGAGGCGTACTACATACAGACTTCCTGTGATACTCTCAGGAGAAATCTACATGCTCACATGGCATCAAATGTATGCTTTCGTCTTTACGTTACAGGCATCTTCCTTAAGGGACAGCTAGGCCTCGTTCTCCACAGCCATGCCCTGTAATTAGGAATGTTCCAATCCACAGATGAGCAGGAACTTGAAAGAAATTTTGGAGAAGAATTGGTGAAGCCTTTTAGGAAGAGTTGCTATAACAAATGAGTACTTTAATGAGGGTTATGCATGCACAATGATGGCCTTTGGTTTCTATGCCATGTCTTTTTAATATTCTCCTTTCATCTTTGAACATTTTTTTAAGCTGGGTGGTAGTGCATGCCTTTAATGTTGTATTTTTATTTATTCGACAAAGCAAGAGGGAAAGGAGAGAGAATGGGCGTGCCAGGGCTTCCAGCCACTACAAAGGAACTCCAGATGTATGTGCTCCCTTGTGCACCTGGCTAACGTGGGTCCTGGGGAATCAAACCTGGGTCCTTTGGTTTTGCAGGCAAACACCTTAACCACTAAGCCATCCCTCCAGCCCCATCTCCTTTCATCTTTATTTCAATGATTTCATTTTAGTTATTTGGCTGATGAGTTTTATTACTAAAATGAACATTTCAGGGTTGTGGTGTATGCCTTCTAATGCAACCAGCTTCAGCTACAAAAGTCTATGAATTGAGTGTGGAACTTGATAGTGTCTTCTACACATGTGAAATAATCTGTGGCAAACCATCCTAACTATTCTTTGCCTCAGCCCACCCTCAGGAAACACGAACATGACTCTAAGGGCCCCTGTGGGCAATTAGCATGTGAAGTACTCCTTTGCAGCAGGCATGCTCTAGGATTCCAAATGGACGGAGTTTTCTGTTAGAATAGGATGACTTGTCTTGATAAATGATGCATAAAATAAGCCCAACTGTCAAGTTCTCAAGCTTAGCAATTAAAATCAAATCAAAAACAAAGTGAAAATATTCAATAAAAAATAGAAAGTAAGTCGGGCGTGGTGGCACACGCCTTTAATCCCAGCATTTAGGAGGCAGAGGTGGGAGGATTGCCATGAGTTCGAGGCCACCCTGAGACTCCATAGTAAATTCCAGGTCAGCCTGGGCTAAAGTGAGACCCTACCTCAAAAATCCGCCCCCCCCAGGAAAAAAAAAAAACAGAATAGAAAGTACAAGTGAGGAGACGGCTCTGTGGACCCAAGGAAAATCCAGGACACCTGGTCCCAAGTGCCTATGATCTCAGGGCATTACATTGAGAGGAGATGTGGAGTCAGCCTGACAAATGGAGGGATGAGCAAGAGGCCCGCCTCAAACAAGATGGAAGGCAAGGCCAGGCACCCAAAGCACTCCTCTGACTTCCTTCCACATATGTGTAATACCATGCATACACACACACACACACACACACACACACACACACACACACAAATATATATGTGTGTGTATATATATATGTACACACACACACACACACACACACACACACACACATATATATGTTTACAGATAAAGTTCACACTTTATATATAAAGTCCAGACTAAAGTGGAATTGGCTATCATGTTCTCTCCCTCATGACTAAGATGCATCAGTCCTATTTTGGGAAAGGACTAAGAAAGTGTATCAAACTGTTAAAAACAAATTTGGTTTTGGTTTTTCGGGGTAGGGTCTCACTCTGACCCAGGCAGACCTGGGATTCACTATGTGGTCTCAGGCTGGCCTTGAACTCACGGCGATCCTCCTACCTCTGCCTCCCAAGTGCTGGGATCAAAGGTGTGTGCCACAATGCCCAGCTAAAAAAATGTTTTTGATGAGCAAGAATAAGGTAGGGTGGAAATAACAAACAAAAAGAAAGCCGGGCATGGTGGCATACGCCTTTAATCCAAGCACTTGGGAGGCAGAGGTAGGACAATTGCCATGAGTTCAAGGCCAGCCTGAGACCACATAGTGAATCCCAGGTCTGCCTGGGTCAGAGTGAGACCCTCCCTTGAAAAATAAAAACAAAAACAAACAAACAAAAAAAAAGACTTGTCAGTGGGAGGCAGAGGCAGGAAGATCATCGGTGTGAGAGGCTACCCTGAGAATAAATACATAGTGAATTCCAGGTCAGTCTGGGCTAAAGCAAGACCATACCTTAAAAAACCAAAAAGAGCCAGGCGTGGTGGCGCACGCCTTTAATCCCAGCATTCGGGAGGCAGAGGTAGGAGGATCGCCGTGAGTTCGAGGCCACCCTGAGACTCCATAGTGAATTCCA
This sequence comes from Jaculus jaculus, assembly GCF_020740685.1. NCBI lineage: Eukaryota > Metazoa > Chordata > Mammalia > Rodentia > Dipodidae > Jaculus > Jaculus jaculus. Next base: position 17,053,433 of record NC_059105.1, read on the forward strand.
GGTCAGCCTGGGCTACAGTGAGACCCTACCTCGAAAAATCAAAAAACAAAAAAACAAAACAAAAAAACCCAAAAAGATTTGATGAGATTTGATCTAAACAAAGTGAAAGCAAAGAGCAAAACAAGAAAACTGAAGTGTCTCGGCAGTTACAGAACACAGTGATGGCATCGTCAAGCGCACAGGCACGCACTGCAGCTCACATACACACAGATCCATGTCAAAGAGCAGCTGCTTGGTGGAGGGGCCTCGACCATTTCTAATCTTGACGGGTTGGTTTTGCTTTTTTAAAAAATACTTTATTTGCCGGGCATGGTGGTGCAGGCCTTTAATCCCAGCACTTGGGAGGCAGAGGTAGAAGGATTGCCATGAGTTCAAGGCCACCCTGAGACTCCGTAGTGAATTCCAGGTCAGCCTGAGCTAGAGTGAGACCCTACCTTGAAAAGCCAAAAAAAAAAAAAAAAAAAAAAAACCTTTATTTATTTGAGAGAAAAAGGGCACACATGGGGGGAGAGACAGAGAACGGGCATGCCAGGGCCTCTAGTCATGGCAAACAAACTCCAGACACATATGCCACCTTGTGCATCTGGCTTACGTGCATACTAACGAATTGAACTCTGGTCCTTAGGCTTTGCAGGCAAGTGCTTTAAATGGTGAGCCATCTCTTCAGCTCTTGCTTTGTTTTCTAAACCACCATAATCATGTGGATTTAATTTGATGGACTGGAGCTCCACTACCCTATCACTATACAGAAGCCTAGCATAAAACAGACCCTATAGTCTGGGTGGCAAAACCAACGTCCATAAAAAAAAATCATTTCTTTATAAAATACATTCAAACATTTTAGCTGTCTCCATATATCCATCTTTTCTGACCAGCTCCAAGAACCTCCCTGTAACATACTAGGAATAGTCTAGTTATTTTACATCATGCCCCACACTCATGTGGAATTTATCAATCAGACATAATTCAATCACACAGGAGCTAGGAGGAATGATTAATGTGGCTTTCCTTCTCTCACTTGCTGTCTTATCTTTTGACCATTTTAGCACTCTTCATAAGTCAGGGAAGAGCAAAAGGTTGGAAATCCAAGGTGTTCTTCAGCAGCCCTGCTGATGAGCCGGGTGGAGAACAGATGATTTGAGAACTCTGTGGAACCCTCAATCACAGATGGTGAAAGTGGCGCCCTGAAGAATGAACAGGAGACCACCCCTACTTTCACAAGAGAGACGGTGATGACACATGCAGCCATGATCAAGAACTGCTCAACTGTAAAACTGGTCAGCAAATGACACCAGACAACAAGATTTTTTTTTAAATTTATTTATTTGAGAGTGACAGACACAGAGAGAAAGACAGGGAGAGATAGAGAATGGGCGTGCCAGGGCTTCCAGCCTCTGCAAACGAACTCCAGACACGTGCGCCCCCTTGTGCATCTGGCTAACGTGGGACCTGGGGAACCGAGCCTCGAACCGAGGTCCTTAGGCTTCACAGGCAAGCGCTTAACCGCTAAGCCATCTCCCCAGCCCCAGACAACAAGATTTTAAGAAGGACTGGAAAGGGCCACTTGAGAGAGCATCATAATCAACTTATAGAGGCATGAGCAGCCAATAAAGCTAGAACAAGAGACATGCCTCGTGCTGCAACCAGAACCTAAGGAAACGTGCAGCTCCCTGCTGTGATGGCTGGTGTCAGGCGGTGGTACTGCCAGGCTCTCGATGTAGTGATAAGGCTACAATTAGGCGAAACAAGTCCATATTTTTGTTGATATCACCAAGTAAGATGGCTAAGTTCTACTTACAGTAAAGTAATCTTATCAACTGTCCACTCTTATCAACTCCATCGAAACCAGACTAGAGAAAAAGGAGTGACTTCCCTCCTCATCTCTCTGCACAGGACAAAGCAAATCACTACCTGTGAGGGTGCTTCACATCCAGAGAGCAGAAGGGAGTCCTGGTTCACAGAGGTTCTTAGTTAAAGAGGTGTCCAAGCAAAGAACAAAAGCGGGACAAGTAATGAGGAGAGAAAAATCTGAAGCTAGAAGCTGCAGACAGCAGGATAAAAGAGAGCCAGTGAGCGCCATAAAGCACACCCCGTGGCTACGTGCCGCGCTCCCTGTGGCAGCTAGGCGCTGGTCTGGTTTTGCCATGGCAGCGCAGAGTCCTGATTCACAACTGCCACATGGAGTATGGAGAGAGGTCGGCCGGCACCACAGCACTTTGTACTGGGATTCCAAGTCATGTGCGCAATGAAAGAACAAGCCACTGATCAAAAGTTCTATATAAATGATTGTCTGTTTGTTTTTACTGTGAAAAGGTGGGTGTTAGAAAGCAGGACAAGCAGTTTGGCCAAATAGAAAAATCCAGCATGTGAATGAGATGTGTGGTTTTTCTAGGGAAGTCTGCCTCTTCAATTTTACCATTTTCTCATCAGTGTAACACCTGTATATCACATGGGCCCACTTGTCCTTGTTATTGATACAAGACTGCTTCAAACTCCTAATTCTCTGGCCTGGGGAAAACCATGTTCTCCTAAGAGTGAGTGAATTCCCAGGAATTCTGCCTGGCATGGTGGCACACGCCTTTAATCCCAGCACTCGGGAGGCAGAGGTAGGAGTATCGTTGTGAGTTCAAGGCCACCCTGAGACTGCACAGTGAATTCCAGGCTCTACCGTGAAAAATAAAAATAAAAGCAGACATGAATTCCCAGGAATGTACTCACATGACCCATCCCCTCAGATTCCAGCCTCCTGTATTCTCAGATGCTTTTCTCTACCCATCTAGAAGTAACTGCAAGTAACCAATTTAACCAAACTGCCTCTTTACCAGTGTCCCCTATACATAGTATAAACAAACCTTAACTTCTCACCCACGCCAGAAGGTAGGCCACTACCGTAAGGTTATGAACATGTCTGGGGAGGGCAGGTCTCTGTGCTGCCTGACTTCTCCTGAACCTCCAGCTGCTGGTGAGTTTCTCCGCTGGACTGGGCTGAGCCGAGGGGAGAGCCACCCAGCCCTTACGTTCCACATAGGCTCTCTTCCACATGGCCGAAGCTCTTTGAACTTTCTTTTCTGTCCTTTCCATGGTTTTTCCCAAGCCCACCACTTGGGCTCTCACGCCACATGGGTATCTTTCCTTGATTCTATACTTCCCTAAATAAATATAATAATTTAACAATTATCTTTCTCAGTCTTATTTTATTCAACTCTTTGATTAAAATTAGACACAAATCTAGGGTTTAGGGTTCAAGGACTTTCCTGAACTCCTAGCATCCCATTACAACAAGACCCCAGAGAACTTCAACAAGGTGGGTATAAAAGTTCAGACCCCAAGCCGGGTATGGTGGCGCACGCCTTTAATCCCAGCACATGGGAGGCAGAGGTAGGAGGATCACCATGAGTTCAAGGCCACCTTGAGACTACATAGGGAATTCCAGGGCAGCCTGAGTTAGAGTGAGACCCTACCTTGAAAAAAAAAAAAAAGTTCAGACCCCAAATTTCCATACTACAAATGAGTTCTATCTCTGTTTGGGCTGATCTGTGCTGTGTTGATCCTCATGTGCTCATAATGTGGCCTCGAGTCCTTAGCAAGGAACATAAATCTGCCAGTAAATAAAAATGCTGTGTAAAGCCTTACACAAAACATTGCAGTTATTAATCCACACTTTAAGTCACTTAGATTAATTAACTTCCCTTGAATGCCAGGCCAGCAGCCCCAGGAGCATGCCATTTACCCTCCTCAAAGCTGGCACTCTTCTGTCTCACTAGAACACGGAAGTCTTCTACAGGATTCACACTTCCAACCTAGGACAGACCCACAGACAATAAACTGCAGGGCAACACCAGAAATAAAGACAGAACACCTCTTCGACTGTTTCAATGTCCAGGGCTCTGTCAAAAATTGAACTATTCAAGAGGTCGTACCATTGCCCTTTCTGCTCTCACTTGTGATCCCTGATGCAAGCTGACCTGTCTCCAGAGAGGTCACAAGTATGACAGCTAAGCCTCCAGCCCACCAGCTTGACATGGTGCAAACAACCTGTGCATCTGGTACCCAACCAATTAGTAAGGGGAAGATGCTTTAGTTTGAGGTCACACTAAAAATTTTTTTAGAGCCAGCGAGAGAGAGATGGAGAGAGAGAATTGGTGCACCAGGGCCTCAACCACTGCAATCGAACTTGACACTTGCACCACCTAGTGGGCATGTGCGACCTTGTGCTTGCTTCACCTTTGTGCATCTGGCTTACATAGGATCTGGAGAGTTGAACATGGGTCCCTAGGCTTTGTAGGCAAGCACCTTAATCACTAAGCCATCACTCCAGCCTACACTAAATATTTTTATCCCATTACAATGAGAAACAATCACTTGCTTGACTCACTAATTTCCCCTTTAGGGGGACTGCTGCTGCCCTTTGGCACTATAGTTTTGATAAAATACACAAATATGCCCAAATGGAACATAATGTGAAGAAGTAAAAGCAGGTCACATATCAACATTTATTGCAGTGCTAAGTGGGAAGGTTTGAAAGATGCAACTCTCTGCCACACTGTATGACACTTTCTGATGTCTTGGTCGCAACCCCAACAGGGCCTAAGTCTCACTCAGCTCAGAGGGGAGAAAACAAAGTGGTTCCTGTCAGTGTCGGTAAACTTTAGAACAAAATGTACCATTTCATCTTTGCTTTGGAACAGCAAGCAGAAAAGTTCTCAGAGCATAAGATCCTGACTTTTTGCCTACTCTACAAAATATCCCGATTAGGTCCAAATCACTTTTCAGACATTTGATACTTCAGAAAACATTTCTGTTTGAGTTGAGTATGTGCCCTAGTGCTGACTATCCTTCCTAATATAATTGGCTAAAAGGGGGAAATTGTCACACCTGTTGATTTAAAATCATGCTGCTTAACTGCAGTATCTCCCTAACATCTTCCAAGGCTCAGGGTCTACTGCAGAAGAGGTGGCGGAAAGAGTGTAAGAGCCAAAGAAAGGGTAGGACTCCTTACAACATGCTCCCCCCAGACACAAAATGGCCTGGATATCCATGACCTCACAGTGTCTGACACTACCTACACAAGACCATCAAAAAGATCATGACATCAAAAAAAGAGAGACTGAGAAGGGGAGGGGCTATGATGGAGAATGGAGTTTCAAAGAGGAAAGTGGGGAAGGGAGGGCATTACCATGGGATATTCTTTATAATCATGAAAGTTGTTAATAAAAAAAATTTTTTTGACAAGAAAAAAAAACCTGTTTAAAATAAAGTGTATGTTCGTGTTCCAAAATCCTTCTCATTAAATGACAGTCTTAGGACCAAAGGATCCTTGATTTGGGTATTATAACCTTGCCAATCTTTTTGTGAAGTTTTGTATTTGAAAAGAAACAGGAAACACAGCTGGACAGATGGCTTAGCAGTTAAGGCACTTGCCCACAAAGGTAACAACCTGGGCTCGATTCCCCAGATAAAGCCAGATGCACAAAGTGGCACGTGCATCTGGAGTTCGTTTGCAGCAGCTGGAGGCCCTGGCATGCCTATTCTTTCTCTCCCTCTCTCTTCTCACAAATAATTTTTTTAAAAATTAAAAACAAAAAAGGAGAAAAGAAATAGGAAACATACTGACTTAAAATTTCTATATTTAGAGAATATGACCTATAGCATTAAGTGCCACTTACCCTGTCACTTTAACAAAATGAAAAGCTGCAAGGCGAAGCCAACAAGAAAATCTGCACAAAAGTTCTACCACTGAGGCACTCCATGTTTTTGTAGATTATTTAGAGTCTTATTTACTACAGACCAGAGATAATTCATTGATAATAATACCTGCAAGGAAGAGGCGTGGGTTGGGCATTAATGGTTCAGAGAGAGGACCAGAGATGTAAGTAGACTCGTCACTCCGGATGCAGTGGGTGCCAAGGCCGGACCTTCCTGGAAAGTGGGAAGTCCACTAGAATAGCTCCACTTACCTTGGTGACTCTGCCTTCACCCAGACTAGAGACACTAAAGTGACCACCTCCTTCCTCCGTCTTGCAGTTTTTAGCAGGGGTCCTCTCTTCAAGACTAGAAAAGAAAGGTTTCTTATTTTGGGTTTGTTTGTTTTTTTTTATGAATGCTGGGAATAAAGGCATGCACCACCACACCCATCAGATTCTTTTCTTTTCTTTTTTTTTCCTCTTTAAAGCAAAACAAAACAAAAATATAAAACCCAGCCAGGAGGGGAGGCAGAGGTAGGAGGATCACCGTGAGTTCGAGGCCACCCTGAGACTACACAATGAATTCCAGGTCAGCCTGAGCTAGAGTGAGACCCTACCTCAGAAACCAAAACTAAAATACAATAAATACAAACCAGAAGGTTTTATGTTAAAAGTACAGTTATTTCTTAAACATGAAAACCAAAAAGCCATAGCATTTAGTTCTTCTTTACAAATAGCCAATCGCCCTCTCCCAGACACAGAGCCCTGACAGCCAGCCTCCAGCAGCCCTGGCTTTGTTGCACAGCAGTGAAGACATCATGAGCATCAAGCCACAAAGCCGTTGCAGAAGGTAAAATGACAACCACAACTAATGGAAAATTAACATCACTCTGTCCATCCAATATCATTTCCTAGCCCCCGACTATCTCAAAATCAACAGCAACTAGCTTTTCAGTCCTCACTGTCCATGTGAGCACTTTACAAGCCCCTACTTACAACCATAGCAACTTACTAGTTGTTAATTAAGCATGCAAGAGCTTTCTTTAAAGGTCTTTAAACTATTTTAAAACAAACACACTTAAATAATAAAACCTCTTCTATTTTTGTTTTAGAGAGACAATTGGTATGCCAGGGCCTCAGCCACCGCAATCAAACTCCAGATGCTTGTGCCACCTAGCGGGCATGTGTGACCTTGTGCTTGCCTCACCTTTGTGTGTCTGGCTTATGTGGGATCTGGAGAGTCAAACATGGCTTAGGCTTCATAAGCAAGTGCCTTAACCACTCAGCCATCTCTTCAGCCCAACAAAACCTGTTAATTTGTGCTTTTATACACTAGTTCTGTTTGGGGCACTAAGCTAATAAAATCCAATAGCATCTGTGTGTTAAGGGAAAGTTGACTCCAAGAAAGTATTGAACATCTTGCCTGAATAACATGCCAACTTTAATAACCTTCCTCAAAGGCAAGAGGAAGTCAAGGTAACTGCAAAGCAGACAATCAATGCAAAGACTCTGCTCATCATTTCCCTTAAGCTGCAGAACACACAGATAGGAAGAATTTTCTCCGGGAAAACAATCAGCGTAGGGCAAGTGCAGCCCTCAAGAAGTGGCTGAATTTAAATTAGTTCACTAAGAAGTTTATCATTACTATATAGTCTTTTATTTTTTAATCTAAAAAGAATATTGTGACAAATTAAAACTATTGTGGGCAGGGCAGGGCATAGTGGTGCACACCTTTAATCCCAGCACTCAGGAGGCAGAGGAAGGAGGACAGACAGCCATGGGTCTGAAGCCACCCTGAGACTACATAGTGAATTCCAGGTCAGCACGGCCTAGAGCAAGATACTATCTCAAAAAAAGGAGGCTGGGAAGAGATTGAGTAAAGGAAAGATGGAGCAAGGGCTGATCCAAATCTAAGAGGATATAAATAAATCATATGTAATCCTACTTTTTTGGACAATGGAACACTCAGGAGCCATAGATTGTTGCTAGAAACTTTTCAGTGCCAGGGATGGGATACCTTCCAGTGAGATGTTGGGCAGGGAGGTCCCTGATGCCCCCAAAACCTTATAGGCCATTGCCAAAGCCCTTGGTTTCCCACCAGGAAAAGATGGTAAGACCCTCTTGCTGAAGACTCCATATTCTTGGGCTGCTAGGCCACTGAGAAATCCTGCTGGATCTGAGCTGATAACCTCTTCTATGTAGACCAGCTGACAGAAAGCTGGAAAAAGCCATTCTGCATGCAGTTCAATGGGAGAAAGAGAAATCACCAGTGAAGATACTCAACAGTGGACACTGCAAGACTTATATTTGGCCAGCCAGGCCAAATGAGTCAACAGGTGCAATAGCAGCACCTCTGTTATGGGGGAAACCAACTGCCCTCTAATTGAACTGGAGGCTCGTTCCAAGGGACAGAATACTTCCCTGATACTGAAAACTTAAAACAGGGGTAGTCATGAGCCTTAGGGGTGTAACGTCTGCTAATGTCTGGATAAATGTATAAACTATGCTTATCAAACTGCCCAGTAGGCACTTCTCTTAATATGTATTCCCTTATATTAATGCTACTCTCACTTTTGGTAGAGAATCTTCTCTTTTCAGATGGCAGTGACCTTGGGATGACTCAGAAGGTATCATGGTGATGGAAAGAAATGACCGTAGTGCTCAGCACTGAAATATCTCTATCACACCTTCCAAGGCTAGGGTCTAATGCAGAAGAGGTGGCAGAAAGAATATAAGAGCCAAAGGAAAGGCAGGACTCTATACAACATGCTCCCTCCAGACACAAAATGACCTAGATTATCCATGGCCTCACAGAGCCTGATACTACCTGCATAAGACCATCACAAGAGGAGGAAAAGATCATGACATCAAAAGTGAAAGAGAGACCCGGTCTGGGCACCTCCGACGCCAGACCGTTCATCAAGGATTTTGTACCTAAGGCCCAGAAGTTTGTTACCCAAGATGATGAGCACTGACATGGATGCAGTTGATGCTGAAAACCAGGTGGAACTGGAAGAAAAAACATGACTTATTAACCAAGTGTTGGAACTCCAACACACGCTTAAAGATCTTTCTGCAAGAGTGGATACAGTTAAGGAAGAAAACCTGAAGCTGAAGTCAGAAAACCAAGTTCTTGGACAGTACATAGAAAACCTCATGTCTGCTTCTAGTGTTTTTCAAACAACTGACACAAAAAGCAAAAGAAAGTAAGGGATTCATTTTCCCTCTGTTTCATGGAGTTGCTGCTCTTTTTCTTTCCTTTTTTTCCTTTAAAACTTGGATAGAATCCGAGACTTCCAGTACCGTTGTGGCTTCCCTGAGTATTTATGAAGATAATGTCAGAGCTAGGTACAGTTAACTACATAACAGGAGACATCCATGCATTTGTGTATTACCTTAGTCTATGAAAATGTGAAGACGTAGAGACTTTATAATTAGAATTACATATATTTATGAAACTTGAAGATGGATGTTTTATCAAATTTGCATTGATATATAGGTTTAGCACTGTCTTTTACTATAAGCTTTTACTTAGTAAAATATATAAGAAAATAACCATGTTGTGAAAAAGTGACCAAAATCATGTACTGAATGCACAGCTTTCTGTACCCTGTCCACTGTCTTGTGCCTCCTCCTTCCCATTTCTCTCCTGAAAGTGACTTTGGTAGTTAATCTCCTGTGAGAATGACCTGAACTTAACCAGAACCAGATTCTCCTTAGCAAGCGGCTTGCCCTTTGTGATACTTAGTGACAAGGTAGGCTGCTGGTTTCCCTGTGATCAATTGCAAACTGATTGAGGTTATTCAAAGTGAAGATTTTTTTCCCTTTGAAACTGAATTGTCATATTGAGAAGGTCAAAAACTTCCAAGAACCCATTTGGTATCTGAAAAGGTAGGTTGTGTGTGTTGGGAAATCTCGAAGAAAAGTAGAAGTTGAATAGAAAACTTAATAAGCAGAAGTAACCAACTCCAGTGTTTTCACTCCAGCTGCGTGTTATTTCTAGCCCAGGGACCGTGTGGGGAATGTGTGTGAGCTTGGATGAAGTTTGACACGTGAGCTCAGTAAGCCACATGTTAATGACACCACTTAGAATTTGGTCTCAAAGTTTTGTTTGTATCCAGTAGATGAACTGTTGAAATCTCCGAGTATGTTACTGTCAAAATCAGAAAGAAGTGGGAGAGTTTTATATATGTAATAATTGTTGTCTTAGTATTTTATCTCACTCGTTTTCCCAGAATTTTTCATTCAGTCCTCTACTTGGTTTGCAGAGTTTCAGTCATTGTTTAACTATTTTTTTTTAACAATTTAGTTTGTAGAGTCCATTTGATAAAGGAATCAATATCCTAAGTAATATTAAAATATTGCTTTAGGAAGAGATCCACTGATACAGCTTATGGTTGTTAGATTTGGGCTACTTTAATCATGGGATAATCTTTTGTAGTCATGTAAGATTTGATAAATGAATATGTAACAGTCACACTGCAAATATTTTGCATCCCTTTTGTGGCCTGATTTACAAATATTTAAAGTCGTGTCCCACTTTGGCTTTGCTGTTTAATAAAGCACTGTTTCAGAGGTTAAAAAAAAAAAAAAAGTAAAAGAGAGACTGATTGAGATGGGGAGGGGGTATGATGGAGAATGGAGTTTCAAAGGGGAAAGTGGGGAAGGGGAGGGAGGGTATTACCATGGGGTATTTTTTATAATCATGGAAGTTGTTAATAAAAAAAAATATTTTTTGATTAAAAAAAAAGGAGGGCTGGAGAGAGATGGCTTAGTGGTTAAGACACTTGCCTGCAAAGCCTAAGGACCCAGGTTCAATTCCCCAGTACCCACATAAATCAAATGACCAGGTGGCACATGTATCTGGAGTTTGTTTGTAGTGGCTAGAGGCCCTGATGCACCCATTCTCTCTCCCTATCTGCCCTCCTCAAATAAATAAATAAAGACTATCATGGATAGCAGTTTTTAAAAAAGTGAACATTACCGTAGAATAGGTAAATAGAGCTAATTAGCCTATGCATTACCTCACATAGTTATAAGAACAGTTAAAATCTCTATTTGGGATTTTCTTTTCTTTTTTTATTTTCTCTATATTTTATTCATTTATTTAAGAGAGAGACCAGCAGAGAGAGAGAGAGAATGTGCACACCAGGCCCAAACAAACTCCAGATGCATGTGCCTCCTTATCCATCTGGCTTTATGTGGATAATTAGGAAATGAACCCAGGTCCTTTAGGCTTTGCAGGCAAGCACCTTAACCACTGGGCCACCTCTCCAGCCTGGGTTTTCATTTTTATATGGGCAGTGCTGTGATCAAACCCAGGGCCTTGGGCATGCTAGACAAGAACCATGTTCCCAATCCTCTATTTAGAGATTTCAAGAGTTAATATTTCTAAATGTGTTAGCTTTTTTGCTCAAATCCTCACCTTTAAACAATGAGGCTTGAGAAAAGCTTGCCTTAAAAATGAAGAGAGCCAGGCATGGTGGCACACACCTTTAATCCCAGCCCTTAAGAGGCAGAGGTAAGGGGATCGCTGTGAGTTCGAGGTCACCCTGAGACTACGTAGTGAATTCCAGGTCAGTCTGAGCTAGGGTGAGACCCTACCTTGAAAAACCAAAGAGAAAGAGAGAAAATCAGAAGCTGCCTTCCTCCCACTATTTCAATAAAGACTCTCCTCTTACAGAAAAGCGAAGAATAAAGCAATCACCACAGTCATAGGTCCATGAATTAAACACTTCAATATCTGACACCTTTCTGTTCACTACTGACATTTTGTTTTTGAGAAATAAAGAATAAGACAGAGGTCAGGGAACAGAAAGGGAGTCCACCCGAGCACCTGCCTCACACGTAGTGCACACACAGAACACTGTGATGAAAAGACAGAAGTCTGTGTAAACAAAGCAACAGTCGCCCATTTCAGGTTAGCCTTTGCCAGCTCGTTCCAGTAACAAAAACTGCCAAGGACCTGCCTGGGGATAAAGGCCTGGATTCTGGTATGTTTTGCCACTGACTCACTCTGAACTCCTACATCTTCTGAAAGATGTTCATTGTGTAGTAATTTTCAGGTATCTAGATTTTAGAATGTATTAAGTCACTATCTTAGCTGAGCCTCAATTGGCTCCTCAAGACAACACTGTGGTGAAAACAGCCATTGGTGCACACACTAACTAGTGCACAGCATCAAGTAGCATTACACTCACAAAGCACTGTGCTAACTTTCATGGAAGTACAAAATTAAATCACATGAAGTTTCTTAAACCTCCAAAATGAGATACCAGGGAAGGCAGAGTAAAGAGACATTTTATGCCAATTCCCTAATATCAGACAGGTAAAAACAGCCCCAGAAGTAGAAAGAAGTGAAACTAATATGTTTAGTAGCTTAAAGTTCAAGTAATTAGCAGCAATATTAGAAATTTTGCATATATTATACTCACACTGTCTATGTGAACTAGGAAAAGACAGTAATTTTCATCCCCCAATTATCTATGAAGACACTAAGCCCTGAAAGGTAGAAATTATCTATATAGTCAGAGCAGAATGCAAATATAGCCACTGCTGCATTTGGATGATGAGGCCACAAGTAATTTATTCTTTCTCTTCTTTTCATTTTCTTTCAGAAGTATGTACACATTTTGTAATTCATTTTTAATTAGCCAAACGTGTACTGAATGTTTAGAGTTAGCCACTCAGCTAGGTTGCTAAGTGGTACCAAGGAGTGGGATTGCTGCTAGACACCTGACTGTGTGGCTTTGGCCTTTTGGAACTGATTTTCAAGAGGAATGTGGAAGAAGTTGAAACTTTGGCCTAAGAGATGCTTTGCAGTGCTGTAACTACAGCTTGATGGACTATTATGGTCAGAGCTACAAGACCTGAATGCAATAAGAACTATGGACTGTGAGGTTTGGCTTATGAGGGTGAGAAAGAGCTTTGCTTGGACTGGGCTAGCAGTTTGTGTGAGAAGCTTGCTCTTATGCCCGTGTCCTGAGAAGTTGTGCAGGGTTGCTTTGCGTAGAAATGAACTGGTGTGTGCAGAGGGATATGGCACAGAAAGAAAAATCTTTGGGTGAACTGTTGCCCATGCAGCTGCAACTGAGAGATTACAACCTTTGAGACTGGGCTAGCTGACCTGCGCTGGGGCAATACGAAGAATGTAGACTCTTTAAAAGGGGCCTGAGTGCTCAAGGAGTGTCCTGTTCTTCAAAGTCTGCTTTATTCCCCCCAGATTAACAAATTGGCACCTACCTGGTATTGTGGAGTATAAGAAATGTTGGAAAGAGGGTCATTGAGTTTGCAACACGGTCTTGTGTTTTGGAAATGGCCATGGGCAGTGTGAAGCGGGTTTGCTGGTTGCCTGCATGAGGGCCATGAGGATGAACCGTGGCTTGCAGTGGAGACCCAGTGGAGATGCCGGGACCATGAGATGGCTGCCAAGGAGCTGCCGGCCCCGATGAAGTTCCCAGGACTGTGAGTAGCCTAGCTAGAGGGGTGGAATTGGAATGCCAGAGACTTATTGCTGGTTAGAATTATTGGACTTAAAGATTTGTCACTGGTTAGAGTTGCTGGACTTGAAGCTACAGAGTTCGATGTTTGTCCTGGTTGTTTTAAATCTTGTATTGGTTAAATGTTTCTTTGCTATGCCCAGTGCCATCTTTTGCAGTGTGAATCTTTATTCTGTACCATTATGGACTTTTTGAGGTTATTTTTTGGTATTATGGCTCAGTTAAAAGATCTTGAACTATGTGGATGTATGAACATCATTGGAATTGATAAAAACTATGGGGACTTTTAAAGTCAGACTGAATGCATTGTATTTTACATCATGTATGGATATCAGTTTATGGGGGCCAGGGGCGGAATGTAGTGGTTTGATTCAGGTGTCCCCCATAAACTTAGGTGTTGTGAATGCTAGGTTCCCAGCTGATGGAGATTTGGGAATTAATGCCTCCTGGAGGGAGTGTATCGTTGGGGGCGGGCTTATGGGTATTAAAGCCGGTTTCCCCTTGCCAGTGTTTGGCACACCCTCCTGTTGCTGTGTCCTACCGTATGTTGGCCAGGGGATGATGTCCACCCTCTGCTCATGCCATCGTTTTCCCCTGCCATCGTGGAGCTTCCCCTTGAGCCCGTAAGCCAAAATAAATCTCTTTTTCCCAGAAGCTACTCTTGGTTGGGTGATTTCTACCAGCAATGCGAACCGGGCTGCAACAGTAAAGTGGTACCTAGATATATGAACGTGAACACATAATAAACAATTTCACAATGCTCAAATAAAGATAAATAAGCAAACAATTAACAAAACCTTGTGATAAACAGCATATCACAGCCACCAAATAGTTGTCCTGGGCTGAGGCAAGAGGCTGTGAGCTAGAAAGTAGTAAGAGATGAGGCTGGAAAATATATAAATGTAAGGTAGGCCTAAGATACAATCTTAACATGTATGAGGCCTGGGTTTAACCTCCAATACCAAGAAGAAGGGAAGGAAAGTGGGAGGGGAAAGGAAAGAGAAAAGAACAAGGCAGGGCAGGGCAAGGTAGGGCAGAGAAGGGAAGGGCCAAGTAGGAAAGAAAGAGAGGAAAAAAAAGTGAAGAAAAACAATGATTTCCAGGCTGGGGAAATGGCTTAGAGGTTAAGGTATCTGCCTGTGAAGCCTAAGTACCCCGGTTTGATTCCCCAGAACCCACGTAAGCCAGATGCACAAGGGCACACATGCATCTGGAGTTTACTTGCAGTGGCGGGAAGCCCTGACATGCCCATTCTCTCTTTCTATCTGTCTCTTTCTCTCTCTCAAATAAATATCTTTAAAAAAAAAATAGATTTCCTCCAGGTAGCTGGATCATGTGTAGACTTTCTGCCAATCTGAGCTTTCTCATTTGCATAACAAAGTCTGATTACCTTCTGCTGAAGGCAATGTAAAGCCATTGAAAGCAAGAAATCTTAATCTGATGTCCAAGGATAGAATTAAGGAAAGTGAACTACTGAAATTACACTTGAAATGGTATGTAATGGCATTTGAGGGGGAAGGGTTTATAGGTGCTATGTCAAATGAGTCCGCTGATGAAAAAGAGAGAGAATTAAGAATAATGGCATTAAAAGTAACCTGTTATGAGCTGGAGAGATGGCTTAGTAGTTAAGGTGCTTGCCTGCAAAGCCAAAAGGACCCAGGTTCAATTCCCCAGGACCCACGAAAGCCAGATGTACAAGGTCTGTTTGCAGTGGCTGGAGGCACTGGTGCACACATTCTCTTTCTCAAACTATCTGCCTCTTTCTCTAATAAATAAATAAATAAATTTTAAAAATAAAAACAACAGATGGGCGTGGTGGTGCACACCTTTTAATTCCAGCATTCAGGAGGCAGAGGTAGGAGGATAGCTGTGAGTTCAAGGCCACCCTGAGACCTCATAGTGAATTCCAGGTCAGCCTTGGCCAGAGGGAGAGCCTACCTCAAAAAAACCAATAATAATAATAATGGCATTAAGGAGTTTCTAAGCGGCAGTGGTGTAATCCGGTTGTTTTTTGTTTTTAATAACTCAGTGATCACTGGAAATACCAAGGCAGTTGACAGGGCTAAGAGTTTTATCACTACCCCCTCTGGGGAGGAGAGAAGGATTAAAGGTTAAGTTGATCACTAATGGCCACCAATTAATCAATCTTGTCTATCTAATGAAGTCTCTCTAAAGGGCAAGGTCAGACAGCTTCTGGATAGCTGAGCACACGAATGTTCCAAGAGCCTGGCACACTTCAGACAGCATGGGAAACTAGAGACCCTTTCTTACTCTATGCATCGTTTCCTCTGCATTCTTCATAATATCTCTTAAAATGAACAGTAAATAAAAGCCTGCTCGGATAGCAAAATGGATTGGAAAGGAGTAAGACTAGCAAAGGGGAAACCAGTTACAAAGTTATCTCAGTAAAGCAGACTAAAACGAGAAGCATGTATAAAAGTCATGCTGGTGTGCTATGCTATTAAAAGACGAAGGGGCTGGAGAGATGGCTTAGCAGTTAAGGCATTCGCCTGCAAAGCCAAAGGACCTTGGTTCGATTCCCCAGGACCCAGGTAAGCCAGATACATAAGGTGGCGCATGTGTCTGGAGTTCATTTGCAGTGGCTGGAGGCCCTGGCGCACCCATGCTCTCTCTCTCTCTCCCCCTTCCTCCATCCCTCCCTTTCCCTCAAATAAATAAATAAAAGTAAAAATACTTTTTAAAAAGAGCTGACTACTAGTCACTATGCTTAGCATGTTGAAGTTATCTCAGCTAAACTCTGCAACAATCCTCAGAGTTAGCTACTGTCACTGCCACTTTTCACATGAGCAAATGAAGACTCGTCAAAGGAGGTATTTGTCAGTGCCATGTGACACAGATTAACTGGCCAATTTCAACTGCTAGTAAGGGAAAATGCTGGAGTTTACATGCAGCAAATCTAACTGGCTTCACAATCAATGACACTACACACTATAGTAACCTGAAGTGAAAGGGGCAGATTTGAGGTAAACTTAATGCAACTTGGTAAACCAATTAGTCATGGAAGGTTAAAAGGATAACTCCCAGGAAATTAGGTTCCATTCACTGGAAAAGAAAATAATAGCATGAAGAGGGGTTTGAAAGGAACATAAAAGGAGAATGACATTTCTGTACATATTGAACTTGAGACAATTGTAGACCCTTGCACGATCCATGGGGTAGCATGAAAATCGGAGCCACAGACGGTGGCCTCTGAGGCCCAACAGGTGCTTTAAGAAGAGGTTACAGGACTACAGTGCTAAGGCAAACATCATCGTGGCTAACAGCACAAACACTGAATTTAGACTGCTTGCACTAAAATCATTACTCCAACACTTACTAACTGGGATCTTGGGCATGCTTCTCCTTCTCTCTAATCCTCAGCCTCCTCAGCTTCAAATGGTATCAACAAAACAAACTACTTCCCAGTATAGGCAAAGAGGATCCACACAGATGATGTAAGGAAAGCACTGAGCATCCTCCTTATGCTAAACAAATGTTAGCTATTCCCAAGGACAAGTACTACAGAATATCACCACTTAAGACGGGTGGAGAAAGATCTGACAGGGAGTTGTCAATGATGAGGAAGAAAAAATCTGGAGAAGTTGATGTTAAGGAAGATGCATAAGTTTCAAGAGGGAAAGAATAATTGACAATGTCATATGCTACAAAGAAAAAGGTCATTAAAGAAAGGACTACAGCAAAGCATGGCTCATTCCTTTAATCTCAGAATTTAGGAAGCTGAGATAAGAGAATCACTATGAGTTCATGGCCAGCCTTGGCTACAGAGTGAGTCCCAGGGCAGCTTAAGCTAGAGTGAAATCTGCTCAAAAACAAACCAAAAGAGAAAGAGAGAAGGAAATGAGAGGAAGGGAGGAAGGAAAGGACTGCAAAACTGAAAGGAATTTGGCAGCTCCTGTCTTTTGGAAGCCTACTTTCAGAGATGTGGTTAAGGCAGAAGAGCTGAGAAAACTGGCCATTAAGCCTGGCTTGTAGAAGGAAGATAATAATTAGTCATTGGTAACAGGTAGCAATTACAAGGAGGATCCAGGAAGCTGAGAGAAATGTGGAGTGTGGAGGCTGGATTCGTGAGGTTGCAGAGGGGGAACTGGGCTAGAGGCAGTTCATGCAGTAACCTGGCAAAGAACCTGGCTGCACTGTGCCACGTTCTGAGAACTCAAGTGAAGCTGGATTTAAGGAAATGGACTAATGTGTTTGGCAGAGGAAATTTCAAAGCAGACTGGCACTAAATCTGTGGCATGGCTTCTCTTAGTTGCCCTGATTCAGATATGCAATGACAGAGAATAAAATACAGAGAAGAAACGTGAAAAATATAAATTCTGAACCAGAAAGAAAAGTGAGCAAATTTAAAATCCAAGGCTCAGTGGCCAGAGCTGAAATTGTTCAGGAGATTAGCATCACTTAAGGGAAATCTATTGCTCTACACTGGAAAAGTAGGATAAATGTCCTAAAGAAAAGACCCAACCCACTGAAAGCTAACAATAGTAAAAATGCAAATTATTTAAAAGGACAGAGCCTAGCCGGGAGTGGTGGTGCACGCCTTTAATCCCAGCACTCCGGAGGCAGAGGTAGGAGGATTGCTGTGAGTTTGAGGCCACCCTGAGACTACACAGTGAATCCCAGGTCAGCCTGGGCCACAGCGAGACCCTGCCTCGAAAAACCAAAAAATAAAAACAAAACAAAACAAAACAAAAGGACAGAGCCTGTAAAAGAATGCAGGAGTTTCCAATTCTGAATCATTTTCATGTCAAGAGTGTATGTCAACATCAAGAGAAGCAACGATTTCGAGCCGGGAGTGGTGGGGCAGAGGTAGGAGGATCGACAAGAGTTCGAAGCCACCCTGACACTACATAGTTAATTCCAGGTCAGCCTGGACCAGAGTGAGAGCCTACCTTGAAAAAACCAAAAAAAAAAAAAAAAAAAAAAAAAAAAAGAGCAGCAGCGATTTAGACAATAAAGGTAACATGCAGTGTGCTGTGGGGCCACACTCAGGTGCTCTTTCTCTTTTGAAGGGAAGAAATTACTACTGCTAACAGGAAGTATTCAACGGGTGCGGGTGCAGGATGAATAGCAGATTCTCACACATACAGTGTCTCCAGTGATGATGATGCCGTGAGTATCACTCAGTTTTGACTACTGCCTTCCCTCCTAATACCTTGAAGTGCTTTAATGCTTATAAATTCATTGTTACAGTACAGAAAGTCTCAAAGGTAAAATTATTGAACAAAATCCTATCAAGTGATATAGTTGGAATGTGATTCCCAGTTCAAGACTCTTGCCTGTGACTGTGAAACTTCCTGAATATACTTGCCATGCCCATATCTTAGCCTCTCAACTCTCTAGTTGGAATATGTAAACTGAACACAAAGATGATGAATATAGGGGCTGAAGAGATGGATTAGTGGCTAAGGCATTTGCCTGCAAAGCCAAAGGATCCTGGTTCCATTCCCCAGGACCCACATAAGCCAGATGCACAAGGGGGCGCATGCATCTGGCTGAAGGCCCTGGCGTTCCCATTCTCTCCTTCTCTCTCTCTCTCTCTCTCTCTGCCTCTTTCTCTGTATCAAATAAATAAAATATATTTTTGTAAAAAGATGGTGAATGTATACAAAAATCAAAGCTCAATGTTAATACTTTTTATTTCCTATAAGTACACCGAAAGCTCACTAGAGATGGAGGGTTTTATGTATTATTTATTTTGTGGTTATTTTGTCATGTGTGTAGAGTATATGGCATGTGTGTGGGTGCGCACTGTGAGTGTGAATGCTTGTGTTTGTGTGTCTATGCATGTGTGCCAGAGATCAACACTGGGTGTCCTCCTCAGTCACTCTTCAGTTTATTTATTATTTATTTCTTTATATTTTTATGAAACAAAGTAGTCAGCATGATTTTCATGAAATGTTTTAGTAGACACAACAGGATCTTAAAATCTATTTTTATAAACCAATGTAAGCACTCCAAATAATATATTCTTTTTTTAAAATTTTTATTAGCATTTTCCATGATTATTAAAAAATATCCCATGGTAATTCCCTCCCCCACCCCCACACTTTTCCATTCTCCATCATATAATATATTCTTGAATTTAGTTAATATATCTACAAAAGGAAAGTTATCATATGACCATCTATTAGTTGGCTAATAATTTAAGTTAGAGGCTAACCAACTTTGGTATATTCATGTTTCCCTGGCTACCGTTATGTATATATTATATATACATACACATACACACACATATATATGTCTATTTATCCTTTTATAGTAGAGTTGGACTAGACTGACATAATTATTGGTTTCAACACTACAAACATCAAGGAATGAGGGAGAGAGTGATCTGGGTTTAAGCTATTTCAAAGCAGTCTTTTATTACCTGTCAAACTGAAATGACGGAATATTTCAAGTTATTAATCCCACCGTGTGAGGCTCAGTCCAGTCAAATTCATGTATGCATGTATTCATAAGTACTTTAAAATACAAACATTGGCCAAGAAATAACAGAGACTATTAGTTCTTAATTCAGAGTTTAGCCATGTATTTTTTTTTTTTTTTTTGGTTATCTGGGTTTTTATCTGAAGAACCTCATTTTTAAACTAGCTATACACATTTTTTGAGCTTTAAATACATTCTATAACATGATTACCTTTAAATCAACTGCTGATGCCAATACATCTAAATGTGTATGATTATATGGTGAGCTAGTTACATGTGTGCATTTACAGTGATATCTACCTTCATTCTAAAGAAGCACACAATTCAAAAAAATACTCATGTCACACATTTATCTAAAATAGAAATTATATAGTATCAAAGACATGTTATATGTGTCCAGCCAAGATTTTATAGACAGTGTGTCCCATAGAGCTGACAGTCCTAGGAGACAGGACCATTTTCTCCCTACCACTCACTGACTGTGCAAAGGTACTCCCAAATGCTACTTTCTGGAATAAATGCAATGCTACTTTCTATTTCAATTCAATTTCTTCTGTCCTGAACCTTGAAACTCTAAAGTGCTGTTTAAGTTGGTTAATGACATGACTAGATTTGATTTTTTACTTGTGGATGTTGGGCTTGAGAAGTTATCCTCTACCACTTTCTTCGGGGTAAGGAATGTTCAGTCAGTTGTGCACCCACATACAGATACTAAAATTCAGGCAATGCTTGGCTTCTGCCACTTTAAAAGGACACACTAAAGGATTCTCTTTTTGGATTATTTTGGACCAGCGGTCTCACTTTGTAGTTCAGGCTGGCCTTAAACATGTGGAGATCCTCCTGCCTCAGTTTCCTGAGTGCTGGCAATAAAGGCATAAGCCACCATTCCTGGTTAAAGGGCCATCTTATAAAAGTATGCAGTCCTTGAAGACTATCCCCTTTATAATCACTTTTGAGCCACTTTTTGAATACTCTCCTCATGGAGCAGTGAGTATATCTTACTATTCCCCCCTTTTTTTTGCATAGGCTACTACTATCCATAATTTTAATGTGACAGCATTAATGAAGATAAACAGTTGTTGGCACAGACTCACTATTTCCTATTTCCAAAAGCAAAAATCAGAAAAAAAACAGTTCATCAAAGCTCACGAAATAGTACTTAAGTATGTATTTGGCGGTACTCATAAAAGTCCCCCTTTTATTTATATCAAAACTTAGTCAAGTTTGGTGCCATATGCCTTTAATCGAAGCACTTGAGAGGCAGAGGTGGGAGGGCTGCTGTGAGTTCAAGGTCAGTCTAGGACTACAAACTACCTGGGCTACAGTGAAATGCTACCTCAAAAAAATTTAAAACAACAAAAAATAGACCACAAATGGTCTATCAGCAGAATAAATAATGGGGTGGCTGGCACGGGCCTTTAATCACAGCAATTGGGAGGCAGACATAGGAGGATCACTATGAATTAGAGGCCAGCCTGAGGTTACATAGTGAATTCCAGGTCTGCCTGAGATAGAGCGAGGCCCTATCTCAGGGGAAAAATAAATGAAATAATGATCAACTTAGTGAATCTAGGGGGATTTCAGGGAGGTTTTCTTTTGGTGGAAATCAATGATATGAAATTATTTTTAAAAATCCAAAAAGCATAACATAGAGTGTATGCTTTATTTATTTATTTATTTGGTTTTTTGAGGTAGGGTCTCACTCCACTTCATTTGCTTTCTTTCTCTCTTTGTGAATTAAAGCAAACTCCACATTCAACCTATCTGCAACTGAGGTAACACTTTTGGCTCCTCCAGCATCTGGGAAACAATAATACAGTTCTTCCACTGGGTGATGATCTCCCTAATCCACTGCAGAACTGCAGGCTCCGCATATAAATTACCCACGGGAATATCAAAGAATCCCTGTATCCGAGGGGCATGCAGGTCCATGGGGATGATATGATCAGCCCCAGCAACTGATAGCATGTTGGCCACAAGTTTTGCAGAAATCGAAGCACGACTCTTGTCCTTTTTGTCTTACCGGGTGTACGGGAAGCAGGGGATCACCACAGTCACGCTGGAGGAGGCAATCTTGCATGCGCTGATCATGATGAGCAGCTCCATCAGGTTGTCATTAACTTCCCCACAGCCAGGCTGGATGATATACACATCTTCCCCTCTCACACTTTCACTGATCTCAATGCTCGTTTCCTGGTTGCTGAACTTCTTGGTGACCACCTTGCCCAGCTTCAGGCCCAGACGATCAGCCACTCACTGGGACAGGTCCTGGTGCGAAGCCGCTGAAGAGCACTATGTTGGGCATGGTGAGGCGTGGGATCCAAGGGGAAGAAGGAGAAGGCGACAGCTCTGCTGCTGGAGCGGGTGGCAGCGGGACCCAGGGGAGGGGGAGGAGCGAAAGAGCTTATTTATATTTAGTTTGTTTGTTTTTTCCAGGTACAGTCTCACTTTAACCCAGGATGACTGGAAACTCACTCTGTAGTTCCAGCTTGGCTTCAAACTACAATGATCCTCCTGCCTTTGCCTCCTGAGTACTGAAATTAAAGGTGTGCACCACCACAGCCATTTTTTTATATATTTATTTATTTGAGAGAAAGAAGCAGAGAGAGAGAGAGGGAGAGAGACTGGGCACACCAGGTCCTCTAGCCCTGCAAACAGACACCAGACGCATATGGCGCCTTGTACATCTGGCTTACATGGGTCCTGGGAAATTGAACGTGGGTCCTTCGGCTTTGCAGGCAATGCTTTAACTGCTAAGCCATCTCTCCAGCCCCACTTTTTTTTTGAAGTGTGTGTGTGTGTGTGGGGGGGGGTGTATCAGGGTCTCTTGGCACTGCAGAAAAACACCAGGTGTTTGTACCACTTTTACATCTGGCTTTCTATGGGTGCTCGGGAATTAAACATGTGCCAGCACACTCTGCAAGCAACTGCCTTCAACCACTGAGCCATCTCCCCAGACCCACTTTATTTTGTAAGGTAAGATCTCCTGCTAAACTAGTCAATAAATCCAACAGATCTACCTTTCTTTGCCGCGCCAGCCCAGGCTGACCTGGAATTCACTTTGCAGTCTCAGGGTGGCCTTGAACTCACGGTGATCCTCCTACCTCTGCCTCCCGAGTGCTGGGATTAAAGGCGTGCACCACCACGCCTATCACACCTGGCATTTTACGTGGGTGTTGGGGATCTGAACGCAGGTCCTCATGCTTCAGCAGCGTCTTTTACCTACTGAGCCATCTCCATAGCTATCTCCATAGCCCCAGTGTTGAAAGTTTTTTTATTATTAATTTGAGAGAGAGGCAGAGAGAGAGAGAATGGGAATACCAGGGCCTCTAGCCAGTGCAAATAAACTCCAGATGCATGAGCCACCTTGTACATCTGGCTTACATGGGTACTGAGGACTTGAACCTGGGTCCTTAAGCTTCGCAGGCAAGTACCCTAACGCTAAGCCATCTCTCCAGTCCCTGAGTTTTAAAAGCCTCACAGAAGTGACTGAATCATCCCTCATGGCTATAGGAGGAGCTCAATAAATTATATGCTAAATGCATCATTTCTGTGATTCTTAAAAACTAGCTTCTGAAGAGATACAGAGTAGGAGGGACATGGGTAAGTATGTCTGAAATAACTCCCAGGCCCCAGGCAGACCACTTGGCCTAGTCACAAACTATTACAGGAGTAAAGAGCCAGCCAGCACCCCCGGGACTCCACAAGAGTGAGCTATAGGACTACAGCTAAAGGTGTAATCACAGCAGGGAGCATATCACAGCCCAGTAGCCTTCTGGGTTTCAGTGGTGTGTTTTTTAACCAGCTAATTTACATTTTAATCAAAGGAAGAGAAGAAAACAGCCCATTTCTTTCCCACAACACCAGAAGGTGATCAAGATCATGAACTGGAGCTTCTACACTACAGAGAATAGCCCTGTGATTGCAGAGAGACGAGAGCAGGGAGTCACAGGAAGCAAGAGCTGCAGACATTATTGAACTGAGCTGAACTGGATCCAGAGGCTCAGGCAGAGTCGACAGTAGAGGCAAAGTGGATTTGGGGGGGACAGGCTTCCTGTGCAGCAGAAGGCAAGACAGAATAACAAGAGTCCTAAGTCTCCTCCGGATGTAATAGGAGTGAACATGACAGAATCCACTATTTTTTTTTTTATTCTGACAAAGCTTTGGGCTGTTAACCTCTGGAAAACTATGAAAAATGGAAAGCTTCTATTCAACTTGGATAATAATGCACTAAAAAATGATTTATAAAAACTGATGAAAGTATCTGGAAACTACTCAATAGTTTTCCAGTAGGGCGTTTATAAATAATAAGCCTACTTTGTCAATGAAACAGCTGTAGGAAGAAAATCAAACAAAAAAATCATGGCCTAATGCCAACTCTCAAGATACAGCATGAAGAAATGAATAGAATATTCTGGTTCAAGAAAAGTCACCAATAACCAATTGACTATAAAACCTAGTCAAAATAAATGTCCTATATCCAAATGATTCTGTATAACCAAGCACAATTTCTTCTGGCTTATTTTTTATTTGTTTGAACGGAAATTAATACAGCTTCTGAAAAGAACTTGAAGAGCAAAGAAACTTAACAGGCACTTCAAGCCTGGTTGAAGGATCATTTGAAAAGCATTTCACAATCCTTAACCTGCAAACACCTCCCTAATGGCACAACCAAGTATGTCAGCCACACACTGGCAGAACAGCCACATTGTCATTCTCCTCCTCACTCTTCCTCCCAAAATCTCATCACACCTAACCTTCCCAACAATGAAACCTCATGACATTCAGCCTGCTCCTCTCATCTCTAGCTCCTTACTTTAAAAAGGTAAAATTTAGGCCAGGCGTGGTGGTACACACCTTTAATCCCAGCACTTGGGAGGCCGAGGTAAAAGGATTGCTGTGAGTTTGAGGCCACCCTGAGACTATATAGTGAATTCCAATTCAGCCTGGACTAGGACGAGACTCTACCTCAAAACAAAACAAAACAAAACAAAAAGGTAAAACTTAGCCTTAAGTACTGAAAAACACTGCTTAGCCTCCCTGTGTATAATTCGCCAAAAGTCTGATTGCTGATCCAAAAGTCAACAACTCAGAGGAGGTTCTAAATCCGAGTGAGCAACATGGACAAACGTGACCCACTGTAAAGCACAGGTATGAGAAGCCAGTATTTCAACACAAGGGTCAACAAGCTTCTTCCTTCCCCACTGTAATTCCACAAACTCCTGGGCAACAGCTGAATTCCAGACACCCCACCAAGATTGCCACAAACCTTAAATACAACAACATCAAGTACTTACTTGTCTTGGAAAGTGTCCCGAGCAGTTACATGATCCTTTCTCTTGATGGCTTCCGTCAGAGGGAAAAGGCTCTTTATTTTAGAGAGAGGAATGTGACATTGTGCTGTCACCTCAGTGGGGGGAGCCAGCATATTCAAAATATGTTGCTGAATTGGGGGGAGAGGCTCCTGGGGATGTAAAGCTCTGTGCAACAGACACTGGAGGAGAGAGTATAAGGGTTAGAAAACACTGATGGAGATGCCATCTATAGCTTTTTATTTCTGCTCAGAGATCCCCCATCTTTAGTTTGCATGGGCTAGGATTCTCACACTGCACAGAAGAGACAACAAAGTGGGCTGGCTCCGCATCACCTTAGTTATTAGCAGGACACTGGTCACATGTAAAACAAACTGAAAGAGCAGACCAAGCCTGTAAGCCTCCACGGGGAGTCCTCATCTTACAAGCAGCAGCTATGCTTGTGATTAGGTGAGGGTACACAAGGTTCCCTATGACACGCTTCTGGAAATCTGGGATGACAGCTTTTCCTAATCTTTACTTCCCTTCATCATTAACTGTGCTTTCTCCTTCACTTAAGTTTCAGCAGCCCATATGGGATAGATGAAACAGGCGGGTAAAGAGGCGTGCCCATCCTCAGAGTCCACGAGAAAGCTCTGAAAACAGGAGAACACAAGTCTGTCTACCATCCTCCAACCCCACTGGTACCACACTTGCCCTCCCCTGGCCTCCCAGTCACTTTCCGCTTTCACTGTTGTTTGCTATAGCTGAAGTCATCTGAACATGAGCTCTGTGGCGGTTTAAATCTGAAATGTTCCCACAAGCTTGTTCTGTACACTTGTTCCCCGGCCGGCAGCACTGTCTGGGGAGGGCATGGATCTTTTAGGAGGTGGGTGTAGCTGGTAGAAGTAGGTCACTAGGAAGCGGCCCTGGATGTTACCCAGCCCCTGCTTCTACCACGCTACTTACTGGTCTACCAACATGTGAGCAGCTCTCTTCCGTCACCTGCTCCCACCACCATGAAGTGAGATGCTCCATCCCATCTTCCCTGCTGGGACAGAAATCCCCTGAAACTGTGAGCCAAAGCAAACCTCTCCTCCTTTGTGTCACGTGTTCTGTCACAGATACACAAAAGCCCCTAGGACATCCAGAATGACGCACCTCTGCCTGACTCTTGGCTGTGGCCCTGGTGTTTGCCTACTTGTTCACACCTAACAAGGCTAGACTCTTCTGGGCTCACTCACGACAACTCGCTCCTTCTTCTGGGTCCTGGCCTCTGTCTGTCTCTTCCATCTCCCCTTACACCTTCGCAGAAATGGCCCTTTTTTCCTAATCCTTCAAATATTATCTAGCCCTGCCACTCAAAGTATAGGCCCTGCCTTGCACTGAATTCCAAGCACAGAAAATCCTGCATGACATATAATAAAGTACTTAATGAACACCAACTGAAGGAATCAAGTGGTCTTTCCCAGCGTTGTCAGTGTTGACACAGGTGTCAGAAGCCAAGAACAAGGGCAAGATGAGCTGTCAACTGCTCACATGAGTAGAATAGCAAACCACTTCCAGTCAGTCACCTGTGCTCTATTCAGTCCACTAGGCCAGGCCTTGGCAGCATCTGTTATCTGCCCAAGTCCTCTAATGGGAATACAGGAAGGTAACAAGAAACACAGTTAACTGATGCTTGCTTTCTGTGATAGACAATAATCCAAAACCACGTTGAAGAGGAAGGCTCCAGCTAGTTCTACTTTCTTGGGCCATGCTAGTGGTGGATGTGGGGCACACTAAGTGCTCTAGTGCTAAGCCACACTGCGGGCCGGCCTGGAAAGGCCACCTGTGTGTTCTTCAGCTCCGTGGGAGTCGGAGAAGTCCATGTCCTGCTCTCCCGACCTTCACTGGGTCTGGAGAGTCCCTTCCCTTTCAGCCCTGCGGTCGCATATATCACTTCTCTTGTAAACTCCCCTCACTGTCCCTGAACGAGCTCCACCTCCCGGTTACTCTGACCTAACATTGACAAACACATATTTAATATTTTTCTGTATTTTAGTTATTCTTGTCAGTTCAAAGTATAAAGATCCAGCCTCTATGCCAGCTTTACAAAATCTGTGACAAGTGTGGCACTGGAACACTCTTATCCTAACAGTGGTTAATATCCATGCTATTTGGATATTTTTAAAAAGGCAATGAAAAATCGCAAATAAAAATAAAGGAGGAGCTGGGCGTGGTGGTGCATGCCTTTAATCCCAGCACTCAGGAGGCAGAGGTAGGAGGACTGCTGTGAGTTCGAGGACACCCTGGGACGACATAGTGAATTCCAGGTCAGCCTGGACTAATTAGAGTGAGTTCCTACCTCAAAACAACAAAAATAAAATAAATAAATAAATAAATAAATGGGACAAATTTGAAAAACAAAAACATAAAATAGAAGCTGCTTTTTTTTGGAGGGGGTGCTTTTCAAGGTAGGGGCTAGCCCAGGCTGACTTGCCATTCATGATGTAGTCACAAAGTGGCCTAAACTTATAGTGATCCTACCTCTGCCTCCCATGTACAAGGATTAAAGGCGTGCTCCAAATGGCCAGCCCAGCTGTATTTTTTAAAAATAGCCTTTCAAGGGCGCACACGTCTGGAGTTTGTTTGCAGTGGCTGGAGGCCCTGGCGCGCCCATTCTCTCTCTCCTCTGCCTTTCTCTCTGTCTGTCGCTCTCAAATAGATAAATAAAAATATCTTTTTTGTTCATTATTAATTTATTTATTTTGAGAGCGACAGACACAGAGAGAGAATGGGCGCGCCAGGGCTTCCAGCCTCTGCAAACGAACTCCAGACGCGTGCGCCCCCTTGTGCATCTGGCTAACGTGGGACCTGGGGAATCCAGCCTCGAACCGGGGTCCTTAGGCTTCACAGGCAAGCACTTAACCGCTAAGCCATCTCTCCAGCCCAAATAAAAATATTTTAAAAAAATAAAAATAAATAGCCTTTCAAGCTGGGCATGGTGGCACATGCCTTTAATCTCAGCACTTGGGAGGCAAAGGTAGGAGGATCACTGTGAGTCTGAGGCCCCAGTGAATTCCAGGTCAGCTTGGGCTAGAGTGAGACTCTGCCTCAAAAAACAAAACAAAACAAAAAATCAGGGGCTAGAGATGGCTTAGTGGTTAAGGCACTTGACTACAAAGCCAAAGGACACAGGTTCAATTCCCAGTACCTATGTAAGCCAGATGCACAAGGTGGTACATGCATCTGGAGTTCATTTGCAGTGGCCAGAGGCCTTGTCATGCCTGTTCTCTCTCTCATCTGCCTCTCTCCCTCTTTCTCAAATCAATATACAAAATATTAAAAACAAAAAAAAACAAGAGCCAGGAATGGTGGTGTACACTTTAATCCCAGCACCCAGGAGGCAGAGGTAGGAAGACTGCTTTAAGTTTGAGGCCAGCCTGAGACAACATAATGAATTCTAGGTCAGCCTGGGCTAGAAGGAGACCCTATTTCAAAAAAAAAAAAAGAGGGAATTACCATGGGATATATTTTATAATCATGGAAAATGTTAATAAAAATTTAAAAAAAAAAAGTGGAACTTGGAGGTTTTCTCAGTGGTTAGACACTTGCTTTTAAAACCTGCCAACCCAGACTTGCTCCTCCCTAGCACCCAAGCAAAGGCGATGTACAGTGAAGCCCGCACATGCATCTGTGATCTCGACATGCCTACACATCAGGAAGTGGAGTCCGGAGACTCTAAAGTTCAGGGCTAGTAGCAAGAAGGACTGTCTCAAAGAAGGTGGAAAGATGGAAGAGGACAGACATCTCGAGGCTGTCCTCTGACCTCCATGCACACACTGGCCCACACGCACACACACACATATACATATATATATGTTCGTATGTATATGTTGGCTAAAAAAAATTTTAGGGCTGGAAAGATGGCTTAACAGTTAAGGCGCTTGCCTGCAAAGCCTAAGGACTAATGTTCAACTCTCTAGATCCCACATAAGCCAGATGCACAAGGTGATGCAAGTATGCAAGGTCGTACATGTGCACAAGATGGTGCACAGGGCTGGAGTTTGTTACAGTGACTGGAAGCCCTGGTGTGCCAATTCTCTCCCTCCATTACAAAAAACAAATTTTTTTTAAAAAAAAGCTTTTTTTTAACCCTCCCTAAAGAAGCATCATCTTTCTAAGGACTTAATACAGCATCTATCAGCCCAGCACCTTCACTGAGACACCCTTAGACCAGAGTGAGCTAATTCCTTCATCATCTTCTGTCAGAGTGGGCTCTTCCCTCCTGCACACTACAGACACTTGAGGCCAGTCCATTCAAACTCTCGAGCTCTTTGAGGACAGAAACGTGGCGTCCTCTTCTTTATGCCTAAACCTTACGGGAAGAAGGTGCTCCTCAACAAAAACCAACCAAGTCAATCCGACGGTGCTGCCCAAGGCAAGGCGGATGAAAGGCAACTCTCCCAAAACGCTTTTAAGTACACCACCACGTGTAACTCCTCACTCTGCTCACCACGGCAGCTCGCTGTCCAGCCCAAGTGCTGTCCTGGTTTTAGATTCAGTCACTATGCAAACAGTGGAAAAGAGAAGCAATTTTCGAACAGTATCTGATACTTCTATTCATCACCTTTTTGGATATCCCTTTTGTACAACTACCACAAAATGAAAAGGCATACTGATATTCAGCATAAGACACTGCCTTCCTACGTCTGAACCTTGCACAAGGTTTTAAGCAAGCCCACCACCGCCGTCAGCATCTGACACTGACTAGGGCAGCATCTGCCTGACAAGGACAGCCGGGAATCGGAACTTGCACTTTCAGTGGGTTTCACCTGCTGCTTGCACCTAGTATCAGGCCAGATCTCCTGGCCTTGCAAACCCTACATACTTCTCCCCCAGGGCCTAGTCCTAAGAACGCCCAGGGAGAACACCATCTGGAGACTCACCACATATTTCCATAGTCCCACCCTGATACAGATGAAGTCTTACACTTGTAGCCTAAAGCATCTATCATCATTTGTTGAGTTGTTGTTTTTTGGGTTTTTTGGTGTTTTCTACTTTCTGCTTCTAACTACATAAATGAGCTGTCTGGAAGACAGCAGCTGTGACTGGTGAGTCTTACTCTGTAGCTCCATGACATTTGCAGCCAGACGCTTAATAGCAGCCTTTCTCATCAGGCTCAAAGTGACTCCTAGAAGCTACCAATAATGACAAGTGAACTATTATTGTCAACTACAAAGGAAAAACAAAGAGAGAAGTTAATCTCTAGTAATGTCACTTTCATCTCAAGGTTGCATGCAAATCACAGGCGTAATACTGCATACCAATTCACTTCAGAGGGGCAAACTTTCTGTTCACAACTGGAAGATGGACATCCAGCTCCAACAAGCTGCTCCCTGGACACATGCTCCAAGTCAGAAGGGAGAACAAGATGTATTTGGAAGCTTCGTAACCAAGCCCTACCAAAAACACCTGGTTAACCACCTTCATCATTATCGTGTATAACAGCGTGATTGCAATCCAACCACTTCCACGCTGTGAAATCCTGGCCCCAATTGAAGGCTGAAGCCAGGCGACTGCCCAAGAAGAGTGTGCATGAAGAGCCATTAGTGAGATAAACAGAAATAAACTCACCTGTGGGAGCGCAGTTCTTATTTTTCAATGAGGAAAACGTGTATTGCCGCAAGTCTTCCATGAAAGGCAGCTGCACATAAACTAAACACTAATGAGCAAGAAGATAAAAAGCAGAAACAGCCAAATTAATGGGAAAACACAAAATTGGTCCAAAATGCTGTGGAAGTGGCACCATAAAAATCTTCCAAAGCTTAATCCAAATCTGACAAATGAAAAATAAAGTCTATTTTAATATTGTTTTCATTTATTTTTATTTATTTATTTGAGAGCAACATACAGAGAGAGAAAAAGGCACATAGCGAGAGAGAGAAAGGGCACACCAGGGCCTCCAGCCACTGCAAATGAACTCCAGACATGTGTGCCCCCTTGTGCATCTGGCTAACGTGGGTCCTGGGGAATGGAGCCTCGAACCGGGATCCTAAGGCTTCACAGTCAAGGGCTTAACCACTAAGCCATTTCTCCAACCCCAAAATAAAGTATTTTGACTTCTGCTATTGACTGTTTACAATTTCAAATAGTATGAAAGATACTAAATATAAAAGAAATGTCTACCAGGAAGGCTACTAAATGATAACTGTAAAACATATGACCAAGTAGAACAAATGAGAAAAGTCAGGGTATTTAAAAAGCGGACCAGAAAGTCTTTATAGTCCTGCTACACAGTAAGTTCTCTGATAAGCAGGAAATGGAAAGGAACCTAGACATGTGCTTTATAGAAGAGCCCAAAATAAGCTGAATTTCACAAAGATAACAAAATAACACCTGTAACCTTTATTCACAATCCAAATTTGTTAAAGGGATGAGGTTCTTAAAAGTCAGAAAGGATCAGAACTCAGAGAAGGTCATAAAAAGCTCCTTAGATACTTGTAAAATACATGTTGTTTTCAAATAACTGAAAGTCCTGCTCATAACAAATAGTGCCAACAGGACTTGAGAGTATGTGAGCAACTCAGAAAATGGGCTCCACCCCAGCCTTGCAGAATTAGAATCTGCATTTTAGCCAGCTCTCAAAGCTGCTCCCATACACATTAACAGCTGAGAAGCATGGCTTAGAACAAAGGAATGGACAGGATGCAGTTTAATGGTAGAGCAATTGCCTAGCATATACAGGCCCTCAGTTTTTATCTCTAGCACTGAAAAAAGAAATTGAAGAACAAAGGCATGGAAGAAAGAGAAATGAATAAAAAGGACTGCACTTTACCTCGTAAGTATCCTTAATAAGAGGAAAAGCCACACCAACTTGAGGATTACTTCTCCTGTCATAAGCATACCGAACAATGGCCACCATGTCCAATTCATCCAAAGCATGAATCAGGGAGGAAAGTGCAACTGCTGCTGCCTGCAAGAAAGATGTATGATGTATGAGAGCACATGTAAGGGCATGCACACATACACACACACACACACACAGGCAACCCTAAATATTTATACAGGTATCACCCATTTGGCTCCTACGTCAGATTTCCTTTTTTAAGCCCCTAGAAACTAAGAAAACTCTGTGATGGATTGACTGCCTGCTTAGTGTACATAAAACCCTGGGTCTGATCCCCAACTCCAAAAACTGAAATAAAATGTGTTTTACTATTTTATTAACTAAATCCTCTATCACTTTAACCTCCCTTCTTTTCTGAATTCATACCTTCACCCTATAAACTCAAGACTTAGTTTTCCTAGACAAAGGTCTTTCTTTGCCCTTCTCCTACCATAGATTACTGTTTCTACCTCTTGCCTTCTTTTCTCTTCAGAATTGCATGAATAACCTTGTTTTTACCAGCACTTACAAAACAATTTGCCTTCAGTCTAATCAGCTTCCTCTGCTTCCTGACTGAAACTCCCTCTTCGTCCCCCTCACCTCCCCACCCCAGGACTGCTACTTGCCAACCTTTGGTTCCTGTTGCAGTTGGTGGGCTACCCGTGGCTTCTGCCCATCCTTCTCTCTCTGTACATTCTTTCTCCTGATTATTCTACTGCATGGACCACTGCTTCCCAAGCTCTTTTCTTCTTCCAACTCATCTCAACTATGGTCTTTCTCTACTCACTCAAAATTCAACTTAGGGATTATTTCATCCAGTCCCATGAGCTGAAGAGTCAAAAATCTGTATGTTCGGTTTTAAAACTCTCCTAAGATGTAGGCTTAAACGGCCTAAAAGTTAGTAAGCATCTCACCTTACAACACTTATTATCAACCTATATTTCTTCTCCTATATTTAAAACTCTCCTAAGATCTAGGCTTAAACTGCCTAAGAGCTTGTAAGCGCCTCATGTTACTACACTTATTGCCATACTATATTTCTCCTTCTATATTCCCTACATCCACTAATACCATCTCTTACTCAACCACACCAGGTTCAAAGTTTTTACAGTACACCTTCCTTATCCCTCAACTCTGCCTCTGCTGTTTCTCAAAGCCATCACTCCTCGGTTCACAGAGGTGCTCACCCATGAACCCTCTACCTTGTCTTCTATTCCAGCGTCACAGAGCTGGTCAGCGTGTGTGTGGTGGGAGGTAAGTCTTACATTTGCCCGCCCCTGGTGCTTGGCTTATATAATTTCCTTCTGGCTGGAATCCGCCCTCTATATTCTAACTCATCTTCAAGGCTTAGTAAATTGACACCCTCTCCATTTTGTAGTGGCTTTGCTTAGTTCTTTATTCCAAATTCCCCAAACACTGTACTTTTCTTGTACCACAGCTAACCTGCATCAGTGTTAGTTATGTGTATCCTATTTCCTCCATAAAAACCTATGGCCATCAAAATCCTCTACAGATTTATAGTAGACACATCTCAGCTTAATTCAAGGAATGCTTACTTTGTGCCCATTCTTTGCTAGGCACACTCTAAGGTCCTATCAGAAAACAAAGACAAGTCCCTGATTTCATGTAACTAAACACATTCTTTACTAGCAAAAATAAGAGATAAACCAAACAGGATGTGTATGTTTTAATACTAAGTCCTGTAGGAGAAGACCAAATATGCACAGTGGAAGTCTAAAGAAGAGATCACTTCCAGTTTGTTGGGAGTTAGCATGTGTGTCTTTGCCAGGATCAGTGAGCACATTACACACAAGGAGCGGCAGGGTCATAAGTAACAGTAAACTGTGACACAACACCGCACTACGACGGAAGTCACTGAAGGCCCAGCTCCTTTCCTTTCTCCTCCGCTCCTCTCTTCCACATCAGACACATATTCTCTATACACAAATCAGTATATGCAAATTACCCAAGAAAACATTTTACAGCAATTATTCACATAATCGCAGAATATTGTAAATGAACATGAATAATACTCATCTACTTTAACAACCCACATGATACACCTGACTGGTGCTACTGAAGGTTCTGCACACCTATGGGGATGGGCATCTGACCGCCTCGGACAAAAACAAATCATTGGCAGATAGTAGCTCTTCATGACAGAATCATTCCCATCTGGAATGGATCTCCACCTGTTGGGCCCTGTTCACCCCTCTCATATGAGGCATAGATGAATTTCCACTCCACGTGATCTTCCTCTAGATGCATGAAAACTGTTATTACAACTGTCATCCCTCCTACGCTCTCTGCTATCTACCTACACAAGTCTTCTCCATGCAACTTCTTTTTTTTTTTACTGGAAGTACTCACAACAGCTCTCTTTATTCTCCTTCTTATTTCATAAGCTGTAGTTAGACAGTACCAGTTTTTGGCTGCCGTATCAAAACCTGACAGCAAAGAGCCATTAGAAAATGAAGATGAGTAAAGGAAGGATAGGAGAAGGGCTCATCAAAAATTGAGATGTTAAAAAAAAAATGAGATGTTATGAATAAGACATATGGAAACCTACTTTTTTGGGTAACAGTATACCCACAAGCCATAGGTTGTTACTAGAAAAATGTCAATGCCAGGGATGGGTTACCTTCCAGTGAGTTGCTGGCCAGGGGTGTCTCTGATGCCCCCAAAACATTATAAGCCATTGCCAAGGCTCTTGGTTTCCCACCAGAAATACATGGTAAGACCTATTGCTGAAAACTCCACATGCTTGGGTTGCAGGTCACTGAGAAATCAAGCTAAAGCTGAGCTGAAAACATCCTCCCTGTAGACTAGCTGACAGAAAGCTGAAAAAAGCTATGCGGCATGAAGGCCTATGGGAGAGAGAAGTCATCAATGGTGACAAACAACAGTGGACACTGTAAGCCTTAAGTTTGGCCAGCCAGGTCAAATGACCCAACAGGTGCAATACTGGCATGTCTGTTATGGGGAAAACCAACCACTCTCTAATTGGACTGGACACCTTTTCCACGGGAGGGACTACATGCCTGGTACTGAAAACCTAGTCAAAATCCCATGGCAGAGCCGGGCATGGTAGCACACACCTTTTATCCCAGCACTCGGGAGGCAGAGGTAGGAGGATTGCCATGAGTTCAAGGCCACCCTGAGATGACAGAGTTAATTCCAGGTCAGCCTGGACCAGAGTGAGAACCTACCTCGAAAAACCAAAAAAAAAAAAAAATCCTATGGCAGGGGAGGTAATGAGCCCTAGGAGTATAATGCCTGCTGTTGTCTGGCTAAATACATATATTATGCTCACCAAACTGCTCTGTAAGCACTTTTCTTAACATCAATGCCCATATAGTAATGCTACTCTCACTTTTGGTTAGAGAAGCTTCTCTTTTCAGATGGCACTGACCACTCGGATGACTCAAAAGGCACCATTGTGTTGAGAAGTGACAGAGGAGTATGTAGCACTGAAACATCTCTATCACACCTTCCAAAGCTTGGGGTCCATTGCAGAAGAGGTGGCAGAAAGAATGTAAGAGCCAAAAGAAGGGTAGGACTGCTTACAATGCAATCTTCCAAACACAAAATGGCCTGGATATCCATGACCTCACAGTCCCTGGTCTCCAATTGCAGGACTATGCCCTCAGGACTTGTGCTTATGTCAAGACAAATTCACTTATCATTTTCAAAGTCAAAGGTCAGTGAATTTCCCCACTGCTTTTCCAAAATTCATGTCATTTAAAAATACAAAAACCACGTTCCTAAAATGATAATCAATCTGTAGCACTACCACCAAGACCCACAGCTAGCTCACCTCATCATCTTTTGCTGCAAAGACCTTTAGAACTTGGTTTCCCATAAAGAATCTTCTATGGACCTACAACAGTAAGCAAGAAGACAATTGGTTTTGATTCAGAAAAAAGAAATATATATATAACTACAGGTGACATTAGTATTTTGGGTTCTGAATTATACTTGCAAGTGTCCTGGACAGGTCATTTCTGCTTGTCTAGACCTGGGCAGATAGATTTTTCAGAGAGCCAGTTTCTACAAATGGGTTTCCATGAGGTTTCTGTTTCATCCAAGACTCAAAGTCATTGCTATTAATAGTCATAAGTTTTAAGCTTATATACCTACTAAAGTAAATAATTTTGAGAAAAGCACATCTACTATATCTTGTTAGAAAACTAGTTATTCTCAACTTACAAAAAAGTAGTAACAGGGCTGGAGAGATGGCTTAGCAGTTAAGCGCTTGCCTGTGAAACCTAAGGACCCTGGTTCGAGGCTCGATTCTCCAGGACCCACGTTAGCCAGATGCACAAGGGGGCATACACGTCTGGAGTTCTTCTGCAGTGGCTGGAGGCCTTGGCGCGCCCATTCTCTCTCTCTCTCTATCTGCCTCTTTCTCTCTCTTGTCACTCTCAAATAAATAAATAAAATGAACAACAACAACAAAATTTTTTTTTAAAGTATTAACAGCTGGACATGGTGGGGCACACCTTTAATCCCAGAACTAGGGAGGCAGAGGTAGGAGGATCACTGTGAGTTTAAGGCCACCCTATGACTACATAGTGAATTCCAAGTCAACCTGGATTAGGGTAAAACCCTACCTTGAAAACCAAAAAAAAAGTAGTAATTCTCACCAGTACAATACTCTCAATTTTTGGCTTATGAGTTTTCAAGATACTTTTAACAGTGTGGACAATCATAAAAATAATCCTAGGGCTGGGAAAATGGCTTAGTGGTAAAGGCATTTGTCTACGAAGCCTAAGGACCCTGGTTCTATTCCCCAGATCCCACGTAAGCCAGATGCACAAGGGACTGCATGTGTCTGGAGTTCATTTGCAGTGGCTAGTGGCCCTGGTGCACCCATTCTCTCTTTTTCTCGGCCTCTTCCCCCCACCAAACTTTCTCTCAAATAAATAAATAAGTAAACTAAAGGCATGAGCCACCATTCCTGCCTTTAAAAAAAATTCCAGGGGGGCTGGAGAGATGGCTTAGCGGTTAAGCGCTTGCCTGTGAAGCCTAAGGACCCCGGTTTGAGGCTCGGTTCCCCAGGTCCCACGTTAGCCAGATACACAAGGGGGTGCACGCATCTGGAGTTCGTTTGCAGTGGCTGGAAGCCCTGGCACGCCCATTCTCTCTCTCTCCCTCTATCTGTCTTTCTCTCTATGTCTGTCGCTCTCAAAAAAAAAAAAAAAAAAAAAATTCCAGGGGCTGGAGAGATGGCTTAGCGGTTAAGCGCTTACCTGTGAAGCCTAAGGACTGGTTCGAGGCTTGATTCCCCAGTATTCATATAAGCCAGATGCACAAAGTGGCACATGCATCTGTAGTTCATTTGCAGTGGCTGGAGGCCCTGATGTGCCCATTTTCTCTCTCTCTCTCTCTCTCTCTGTCTATCTGCCTCTTGATCTCTCTCTCAAGTAAATAAATAAAAATATTTTTTAAAAATTCTAAAAAAATCCTAAACCCATGAATCATTATAACACTGAAATCCATAGGGACTGTATGCTATTAGCGACATGATGAACTTCAAATTCAGAATGTTGGATAGTATTTATTTTCATTATACTTCCCATGAGTTCTCCAATAAAAATCTCTTCATCCCTATAGGCAAGGTCACATACACACAAAAAGATACCAATGGTATCTATTAACTAAATTTCATCTTTTTTGCAGCCACACTGAATCTAGGACCTCTGGGACTCTGAATAACCCTTTCTAAAAGAATATGTGGTATCCTGCATACTGCTGCAATTTGCTTCTTGTCTGTTTTGTTTTGGTGTCAAACACGTGACTTACAGCTAATTGTCACATCTGGACATTGAAAAGAAAGGTGCAATATAAATCAATAATATTCTAAGGGCTAATATGTCATTCAAACCCCAGCCAGACCATCAATCACCTAAGACACTCAAATACGTGAAACAGATTGGAGAATGCAAAGTGGATGCTGTGTCTTTAAGGCTACTACAGGCTTCTATGGTCAGCAAGGCAACAAAGTGACTTAATGAAATATACTCATAAGCTAAAGGTATAGCTCAGTGGGTAGTGCATGCCCAAGGCTGTCGGTTTGATCCCCAGTACCACATAAAACTGGGTGTGGTGGTACATGCTCTAATTCCAGCACTGGGAAAGGGGAGCAGGTAAGTCAGGAGCTCAAGACCATCCTCAACTACATGATGAGTTTTAGACCAGAATTCTATATACTAAAAATAAAGCAAACAGCAAATACAAAAAAAAAAAAATTAATGAAAATAAAATGTAGTCTTAAGATTTATGGTGCCCTCCCTACATCTTGGTTTTGCACCCAACTGTGTTCTAGAAGATTAAGAGGGAAATAAGTAA
This sequence comes from Jaculus jaculus, assembly GCF_020740685.1. Taxonomy (NCBI): domain Eukaryota; kingdom Metazoa; phylum Chordata; class Mammalia; order Rodentia; family Dipodidae; genus Jaculus; species Jaculus jaculus. The sequence continues at coordinate 17,091,576 of NC_059105.1, forward strand.
GTAGATGCTGTAAAGAAAAAGACATCAAAAGCAGACCATCTCCAGGAATGAGGGACAGGAGAACTGAGCATTTAGTTCAAAATTCCAGAATAATTGCTATACCTGAGAAGATGCACAAAACCCCAAAACAGAGAAGCACTTCCCCTCCGATTTATATTTCATTTGTTCCTCATCCACTTTAGAAAAAGGAACTATATCACTTCCATAGCGGAACCCTAGAGAACGAGAGAGAGAAGAGCATCTGTTAGGCATATGGGGCCTCATTTTCTCCGGGCTGAAATAAGCTCTGTACATACATTAACAACACACGCACACTCTAGAGCCAGCCTCCATCTTCTACTCCCAGGAATGAAATCACTGCCCCGTGTGATCAACAGGGAAAAATCAGCAGCAGACATAAACACATATACAATACAAGGATGATTAAAATTGAATTACATTTTTAAATAGCATCTTCTGCAATCTAGTTACCTAAATGATTAGCCAGCCTACAACAGAGAATGTAGCAAATGCAACATACTATTTATCCTCCAAAGATAAACCACAGCTGACTAAAGTACAAGCATCATTTGTAAACATAATAAGAACACATTTATTCAGAAACCTGGAGACCCACAGAGAAAACGGCCCATAGGAAATTTTCAGAACAAAATGTTCAGAAGCACATGCTGGAGATTCACAAGTGCCTAGTGAGAGAAGCCAAAGCTCTCCTAGTTAGAAACACTCAAGTGATAATTTGTGTATTCTTCTGTATTTGAATTTGTTTTGTTAGGGGAATTTGATTGCATGGTTTCTTTTTAATTACCTAAGATAGTTATAAAATATAGACTCATACACACACACAGACAAAAACTGCAGCCCTGCTCTCTGGGCTTGGAAACTTGTGTATTTCACAAGGAGAAGAGTCATCAAAATCCAAGAATCCTGGCTTGTAATGTGAAGCAAGCAGACACACATTCATGTTTATTCAAGAAGCAGTGCAGACGGAGGTCCAGGAGCACGTTCTGCGACCTGTGTTTGCTAATGTTAGGCTGCTGATGCCATGTACTTAGTTAAAAAGAAATACATGTCTATTTTCAGGTATGTTTTTTAAAATATAGTCACAAAAACTCCAACCAAAAAAAAAAAAAAAGAAATTAGGGCTGGAGAGATGGCTTAGTGGTTAAGGCACTTGCCTGGTGAAGCCTAAAGACCCAGGTTCAAGTCCCCAGAGCCCTGACCCACCATAAAACGCGACTGTCAGAGCTTTCCTTGCTAACAACCAGAAGTGCCACCCTCATCTTGGTCCTCCTTTTTTAGTCCACCTTGGACCCAGCTTCTGAGAATACAGTCCCCGTGACCCTCATTTAAAAACTGTGAAACTACAAAGCTTCCCAAAACTACATCCGACTCCATACGTGAAGTCTAGCCTATCATTCAACGCTCTGTCAGTCCTAGTTCCGCACAGAAGGAACAGACTCTGGAGAAGCACAGTCCTGGATTCAAGTTCTGCTGGCTGTGTGGCTTTCAATATGTTAATGAATATTCCTTTAGCCTTGTTCCTTATCTGTACAATGGAAATAGTATGAGTATCTATTATTTAAGTTGTTGTGACAATTACAACAGTAACTGCAAGGGATGGAGAGATGGTTTAGTGGTTAAGGAGCTTGCCTGTGAAGACTAAGGACCTGGGTTCTATGCCCCAGGACCCACATAAGCATGCAGCACAGAGCAGCGCATGTGCCTGGAGTTTGTGTGCAGTGACTGGAGGCCCTGGCACATTCCTCTCTCTCTCTATCTACCTCTTCCTCTCTCTCTTTCCCTCTCTGGAATAAATAAATAAAAGATTCAAATTTAAAAAGAGAGAAACTGCAGGCTGCTCCTTAAGACATACCACAGCTCCTCCAGGCTCCTGGTCTTGGGCCTTCACTCACGCTTCGCTTCCTGCCACAGCAAGTCCTTGTACCAGGACAGAACTATCAGCTCAGGACAGAGTCAGAGTTCTGGCAAGTCTAGTTCCAAAATTCATGTCTTATGCTACTGAATCCAATTAAGTAGGTCACAGAAATTCTAAGGTATTAATTAGATCCTATGTAAATCCACTGGGAGAAAGAAAAGAAGTTATATCCTCCACCACCTTTAAACTCTACTCGCTAACACACTGCTAGAGATGACGTTTTGTTTTTTAAACCAGGACTGGTGAATCGAAACTAGACTAGTAGAACAGGGTCTGGCCATACATCTAAAGACCTCGTTGTGCCATCTTGGGGCTGGGGAAATGGCTCAGTGGTTAAAGGTACTTGCTTGCAAAGCCTGATGGCCTGGGTTTGAGACCCTAGTCCCTCTATATAAAGTCATATGCATGAAGTGGCACATACATCAGGGGTTTGTTTGCATTGGCAGGAGGTCCTGACGCACCCTTCATCCATCCATCCATCCCTTCCTCCCTCTCCCCCCCTTTATTTATTTATTATTATTATAGTTATTTTGGTTTTTCGAGGTAAAGTCTCACTCCAGCCCCCACCGAGGCTGACCTGGAATTCACTATGCAGTCTCAGGGTGGCCACTAACTCAAGGCGATCCTCTTACCTCTGCCTCCTGAGTGCTGGGATGAAAGGCATGCACCACCACGCCTGGCCATCACTCTCTGTCTACCTCTTTCTCTCTGTCTTTCTTTCTTTCTCTTAAACAAATAAAAATATTAAAAATTAATAAATTTGGAAGGATAAAATATCACCAGGTATAATCCTAAGAAGCATCCTGCCTAAGCTCCCAGTGCTGAACTAAAGAAACCAGTGTCTCATTGTGCGCGCAGGCAGCTGCATATGTACCTCAGAGAAATATCTCTAGTGAACAACCTAGCCTGCCTCCTGTTGTAATCTCTTGGCCCACTGGAAATGTTTATTAGGATACCTCAGAAAATGTCCTCTTTAGGACACTATTACTAGGAGACCTCGAATATTACTAGGACACCTCGGATAGGGTCCTCTTTAGGACACTATTCCTAGGAGACCTCGAATATTACTAGGACACCTCGGATAGGGTCCTCTTCAAGACACTATTCCTAGGAGACCTCGAATATTACTAGGACACCTCGGATAGGGTCCTCTTCCGGACACTATTCCTAGGAGACCTCGAATATTACTAGGACACCTCGGATAGGGTCCTCTTCAAGACACTATTCCTAGGAGACCTCGAATATTACTAGGACACCTCGGATAGGGTCCTCTTCCGGACACTATTCCTAGGAGACCTCGAATATTACTAGGACACCTCGGATAGGGTCCTCTTCAGGACACTATTACTAGGAGACCTCGAATATTACTAGGATACCTCGGATAGGGTCCTCTTCCGGACACTATTCCTAGGAGACCTCGAATATTACTAGGACACCTCGGATAGGGTCCTCTTCCGGACACTATTCCTAGGAGACCTCGAATATTACTAGGACACCTCGGATAGGGTCCTCTTCAGGACACTATTACTAGGAGACCTCGAATATTACTAGGATACCTCGGATAGGGTCCTCTTCCGGACACTATTCCTAGGAGACCTCGAATATTACTAGGACACCTCGGATAGGGTCCTCTTCCGGACACTATTCCTAGGAGACCTCGAATATTACTAGGACACCTCGGATAGGGTCCTCTTCCGGACACTATTCCTAGGAGACCTCGAATATTACTAGGACACCTCGGATAGGGTCCTCTTCAGGACACTATTACTAGGAGACCTCGAATATTACTAGGATACCTCGGATAGGGTCCTCTTCCGGACACTATTACTAGGAGACCTTGAATATTACTAGGACACCTCGGATAGGGTCCTCTTCAAGACACTATTACTAGGAGACCTTGAATATTACTAGGATACCTCGGATAGGGTCCTCTTCCGGACACTATTACTAGGAGACCTTGAATATTACTAGGACACCACGGATAGGGTCCTCTTCCGGACACTATTGCTAGGAGACCTCGAATATTACTAGGACACCTCGGATAGGGTCCTCTTCCGGACACTATTACTAGGAGACCTTGAATATTACTAGGACACCTCGGATAGGGTCCTCTTCCGGACACTATTCCTAGGAGACCTTGAATATTACTAGGATACCTCGGATAGGGTCCTCTTCCGGACACTATTCCTAGGAGACCTTGAATATTACTAGGACACCTCGGATAGGGTCCTCTTCCGGACACTATTACTAGGAGACCTCGAATATTACTAGGACACCTCGGATAGGGTCCTCTTCCGGACACTATTACTAGGAGACCTTGAATATTACTAGGACACCTCGGATAGGGTCCTCTTCCGGACACTATTCCTAGGAGACCTTGAATATTACTAGGACACCTCGGATAGGGTCCTCTTCCGGACACTATTACTAGGAGACCTTGAATATTACTAGGACACCTCGGATAGGGTCCTCTTCCGGACACTATTACTAGGAGACCTCGAATATTACTAGGACACCTCGGATAGGGTCCTCTTCCGGACACTATTCCTAGGAGACCTCGAATATTACTAGGACACCTCGGATAGGGTCCTCTTCCGGACACTATTCCTAGGAGACCTCGAATATTACTAGGACACCTCGGATAGGGTCCTCTTCAGGACACTATTACTAGGAGACCTCGAATATTACTAGGATACCTCGGATAGGGTCCTCTTCCGGACACTATTACTAGGAGACCTTGAATATTACTAGGACACCACGGATAGGGTCCTCTTCCGGACACTATTGCTAGGAGACCTCGAATATTACTAGGACACCTCGGATAGGGTCCTCTTCCGGACACTATTACTAGGAGACCTTGAATATTACTAGGACACCTCGGATAGGGTCCTCTTCCGGACACTATTCCTAGGAGACCTTGAATATTACTAGGATACCTCGGATAGGGTCCTCTTCCGGACACTATTCCTAGGAGACCTTGAATATTACTAGGACACCTCGGATAGGGTCCTCTTCCGGACACTATTACTAGGAGACCTCGAATATTACTAGGACACCTCGGATAGGGTCCTCTTCCGGACACTATTACTAGGAGACCTTGAATATTACTAGGACACCTCGGATAGGGTCCTCTTCCGGACACTATTCCTAGGAGACCTTGAATATTACTAGGACACCTCGGATAGGGTCCTCTTCCGGACACTATTACTAGGAGACCTTGAATATTACTAGGACACCTCGGATAGGGTCCTCTTCCGGACACTATTACTAGGAGACCTCGAATATTACTAGGACACCTCGGATAGGGTCCTCTTCCGGACACTATTACTAGGAGACCTCGAATATTACTAGGACACCTCGGATAGGGTCCTCTTCAGGACACTATTACTAGGAGACCTCGAATATTACTAGGATACCTCGGATAGGGTCCTCTTCCGGACACTATTACTAGGAGACCTCGAATATTACTAGGACACCTCGGATAGGGTCCTCTTCCGGACACTATTACTAGGAGACCTCGAATATTACTAGGACACCTCGGATAGGGTCCTCTTCTGGACACTATTCCTAGGAGACCTTGAATATTACTAGGACACCTCGGATAGGGTCCTCTTCCGGACACTATTACTAGGAGACCTTGAATATTACTAGGACACCTCGGATAGGGTCCTCTTCCGGACACTATTACTAGGAGACCTCGAATATTACTAGGACACCTCGGATAGGGTCCTCTTCCGGACACTATTACTAGGAGACCTTGAATATTACTAGGACACCTCGGATAGGGTCCTCTTCCGGACACTATTCCTAGGAGACCTTGAATATTACTAGGATACCTTGGATAGGGTCCTCTTCAGGAACTTCAGGTTTCATCATCATCATTTAAGGAATAAACTGTTTCTTTTTGTATATCTTCTTTCTTTAGGCTTGTTGCATCCACAACTGTCCAACTCTTTTTAGCTCTTTCCCATACAATCTTATTTCCAAAAGACAGATAAAGGGAAAATTATACAGGATCTCATTGAAAAGAGGATAAAAACTTAAAATACTTTCTGAACAATCACTCTAGCTATAGCATTTAGGTTGTTCCTGCTTGTTATGCCACTTCTATTTATTTCATTATTTGGGAATACCTTGTAACCATTTCTATTGTCCCTTTTCCCCTTGGTTATCTGCAAATATTAATTTCTGAATACACAAATAATTTCTATACAAATTTTCTGATTGCCTAATAATAATAATACATTTTAATTATAGTTTTTCAGTCAAAAGAAAAAAGGGAGGAGGCTGCAGAGATGGCTTAGCAACTAAAGTTCTTGCCTGCAAAGCCTAAGGACCCATGTTCTATTCTCCCAGAACCCATGAAAGCCAGGTGCACAAGGTAGCACTTGCTTCTGGAGTTCGTTCACAATGGTTAGAGGTCCTGGCATGCCCATTCTCTCTCTATATATAAATAAATAAATAAAAATTTTTAAAGGGCTGGAGAGATGGCTTAGCAGTTACAGTGCTTGCCTGTGAAGCCTAAGAACCCACGTTTGAATCTCCATATCCCTTATAAGCCACTCATACAAAGGAGAGGCAAGCACAAGGTCGCACATGCCCACTAGGTGGCGCAAGCACCTGGAGTTTGATTTCAGTGGTTGAGGCCCTGGCTGCCAATTCTCATTCATTTTCATTCTCTCTGGCTCTCTCTCTTCCTGAAATAAAATTTAAAAAATGAAAAAGGGAAAAGACTATTCTCATCCCTAGGAACACTCTTCTAGGCCTTGGTGGAATCCAAAATAAGTAAAAAGGACCTCCAAGATTCTCATGATGCACTTATCCCATTTTAAAATTAAGTTTTTGAACATTCAAAAATAAGTCCGTATGAAATATTATGTATGAATGGACATATATTACAAAATACAATTTCATACTAACAAGTCATCATTTTTGACATTTCCTAGATGTTGTTACTATCAATCAGATCACTGATAATTGAATTAGGTGTGACTGAGTCTCCAAAAATCTGAACATCATTCTGGTGCCTCATCTATAGTCCTGCTATGATGTGCAACAACAAGTCAGTCCATTGCATTTCTTTTTCCAGAGAGAGGAGAGAGACCTGAGGTCATGAGTAACAATCAATTATCAAATGCATAAAAACAGAAAGAGGAAATCCACCTCTAATATGCACAATTCTTAAAATGTCTCCTTCTTTTATATGAAAAAAATTAAACAGATTAAATAAAGATGGAGAACAGCTAGAGAAGCTGTAATTGTGCTTTGAATAACTCACATGTGAATTGTCAGCTTTTGACATAAGCATATTTATCTGCCTAAAACACTTGTTTAGAAATGCATACTTAGAATACCTTCCAGTGAGTTGTTGGCCAGGGAGGTCCCTGATGCCCCCTAAACATTATAGGCCATTGCCAAGACCCTTGGTTTCCCACCAGGAATCGATGGTAAGACCCTATTGCTAAAGATTCCACATACTTGGGCTGCAAGGCCACTGAGAAATCCTGCTGGAACTGAGCTGATAACCTCCTCCATGTAGACCAGCTGACAGAAAGCTGGAAGAAGCCATTCTGCATGCAATTCAATGGAAGAAAGAGATACCACCAGTGAAGATACTCAGCAGTGGACACTGCAAGCCTTATAATTGGCCAGCCAGGCCAAATGAACCAACAGGTGCAATAGTGGCACATCTGTCATGATGGAAACCAACTGCCCTCTAATTGGACTGCAGGCCTGCTCCATGGGAGGGAATATAGCCCTGATACTGAAAACTTAAAACAGGGGTAGTCATGAGCCCGAGGGGTGTAATGTCTGCTGCTGTCTGGATAAATGTATATACTATGCTTATTAAACTACCCAGTAAGCACTTCTCTTAATATTCATACCCTTATACTAATGCTTCTCTCACTTTTGGTAGAGAATCTTCTCTTTTCAGATGGCAGTGACCTTGGGACAACTCCGAAAGTATCATGGTGCTGGAAAGAAGTGACTAGAGTACAGAGTAACATCCCAATCACACCTTCCAAGGCTCAGGGTCTAATGCGGAAGAGGTGGCGGAAAGAATGTAAGAGCCAAAGGAAGGGTTGGACTCCTTACAACGTGCTCCCTCCAGAAATACAATGGCCTCACTATCCATGACCTCATAGTGCCTGACACTACCTACACAAGACCACCTTAAGGGGAGGGAAATATCACGACATCAAAATAAAAGAGAGACTTACTGAGATGGGGAGGGGATATGATGGAGAAAAGTGTAAAGTGGGTGGGGGGAAGGTATTACCAGAGGATATTTTTTATAATCATGGAAAATGTTTTAAAAATTTGAGAAAAAATAAAATAAAATAAGATTTTAAAAAATGCATACTAACTACTTACCAACTTTTATAGGCTACAATCTTAATAGGCAAATTGGAGCCAATGGTCAGTTGGCAGGGCCAAGGCATGGACCGCCTCTCCATTTTCTTAAAAACACACAGTTGTCACAGACTTTCACTTTATAAAGAAAAATACATAGTGAATTTAACAATTTTAAAATGCTAATTTGGGCTGGATAATGTGCTTCTTTTTCTAGCATGAGAAGTGAGCTGCTGTTGGTCATAAAGAGAACAGCAGGGGACGGCAGGAAAGTGACAACTACAAGTTGGGAGAGAGCCAGAAGATGACAAAGTTGGCCTGGGAGGAGGTAACACTTCAGTCAGGGACAGGTAAAAGAACAGCTCTCCTCCTCTGTTCAGGAATGAATGTCTTACGACTCTGCCAGTGATTCTTAACACTTACTCAGGACCAAGGACACCTTTGAGGACATCCTCGAAGCACATTCACAAGTGAGTTGGCACACAATAGAAAGGGTTTTCCAGCTCCCTGAAAACAATGGACTGAGGATATGAACCGAAGATATCAAAGGGAGGGCACCAATATATAACATCACTGCTCACAATTCCCATAATCCACAAGTTAATGCCAATTCCCCTAAATAAAAGGCATGATGTTTTTAGGTGCAATTGCAGTTAAATAAATACTATCTAGGAGACAGAAAAAATTAGTACACTGAATTTGACTTTTAGGTAATAGGCAAGGTACATAACTTTAGGATTTTTTACTGGTGGGAAGGATTGGAAGAGAAAAAGAAATATAATACAGAATATTGCTTCATTTCAGCAAAAATAAAGATCAATGGGCTAGAGAGATGGCTTAGCAGTAAAGGACCTTGCCTGCAAAGCCTAAGGACCCAAGGTCTATTTCCCCAGTACCCAGGTGAAGCCAAATGGCACAAAGTGGTGCATGCATCTAGAGTTTGTTTACAGTAGCTAAAGGCCCTGGCATGCCCATTCTCTCTCCCTTCCTCCTTCTCTCTCCTTCTCTTTGCAAATAATAAATTTAGGGCTGGAGAGATGGCTTAGCGGTTAAGTGCTTGCCTGTGAAGCCTAAGGACCCTGGTTCGAGGCTTGATTCCCTAGGACCCATGTTAGCCAGATGCACAAGGGGGTGCACACATCTGGAGTTCGTTTGCAGTGGCTGGAAGCCCTGGAGCGCTCATTCTCTCTCTCTACCTGCCTCTTCTCTGTCACTCTCAAATAAATAAATAAAAATAACAAAAAAAAAATAATAATAATAAATTTAAGAGAAGTATTTTTTTAAAAAAATAAGCTGGGCATGGTGGTGTTTGCCTTTAATCTCAGCACTGGGAGGCAGAGGTAGAAGGATGGCAATGAGTTCAAAGCCACCCTGAAACTACATAGTGAATTCCAGGTCAGCCTAGGCTAGAGTGAGACCCTACCTAAAAAAAAATTGCCAGGTGCAGTGGCACATACCTTTAATCCTAGCACTTGGGAGGCAGAGGTAGGAGGACAGCTGTGAGTTTAAGGGCACCCTGAAACTACATAGTAAATTCCAGGTCAGCCTGGACTAGAATGAAACCCTACCTCAAAAAACCAAAATAAATAAATAATAATAAAGATCAAGTCTATTTTTAACTGCCTGTAATCAAACACAGTAGATTTTTAGGTTGGAGGAATGTGGTATTCACAAAAATAAAGACAAAGCAATCAATGACCAACTCCCCTTGAAGCACAGAATCTAGGCCTTGATACAGATTAAAAAAAAGAGAGAGAGAGAGACTCTACAAAGAGGTAAAGAATTGTGCTCATTATCCCCTTTTATGAGCTTAACACATTTTAATTCTCAAAACTAATTTACAACAAACAAAGCAGATACTCTACCTAGGCCCCTGCTTCCAAAGTGTAAAGTCATCTTGGCTTTCAGTGTATTGGGAAGTGAATGTGTCTAAACCAGGTCTAACCTTTCTCATAAGAATACTACAAGTCCATGAATGAGTCAGGCCTAAAACCATGAGGTATGGACTTTGTTTCAGGGGAAATTTTATATAATATATATACATATATATGTACATATGTAAAATTTTTACTTAACTTACTTGATTTATCATTATAATACTTTGCTCATCTTCACAAACCTTGTCCCTCCCTTGAGCCTCCCCTCTACTGGTCCCCTTCCTCTCTGCAAATAACCTTCTGCTTTCATATCCCATAAATGTATGTGTGTATACATATATATGTGTATATGTATTTCAATCCTGATTCTGCAGAAGAGAAAATATGCAACACTTGTCTTTCTTTCTCCTCCCCATTACACTCTCCTGTTCCATCTCTCTTACACACCTCCCCCCACACAGTCCCCATTCTACTTTCATGTCATAATATATTTAAACCTAGATTCTACAAATGAGAAAAATATGTAATATTTGTCTTTCCAATTCTGGCTTATTTAACATGATCTCGTTTCATCCATTTTCCTGCCAATGACATGATTTCATTCTTATTTATGGCTGATTCAAACTCCACTGTGTATAGATAGCACTGATTTTTGTTGTTGTTTTTTTTTGGGGGGGGTCTTTCAAGGTAGGGTCTCATGCTAGCCCAGGCTGACCTGGGATTCACTATGTAGTCTCAAGGTAGCCTTGAACTCACAGCAGTCCTCCTACCTCTGCCTCCTGAGTGCTGGGATTAAGGGCGTGCGCCACCATGCCTGGCAATAGCACCTTTTTCTTTATCCATTGTATTCATTATCTCACAGTGGCTGGAGGCCCTGGTGAAACCATTCTGTCTGTCTCTGTACCTCTTTCTGTATCTGTTACTCTCAAGTAAGTAAAAATAAACAACAAAAAAAAAGTTTTAAAAAAAAAGAAAGACAAGGTAAGGATCAATACATGTGCCCCAAGCTTGAAATAATAGTATTGCATCCTTATAAAATTATTTGTTAAATCTCCAGTGGTTCCTATATATTCTCAAACCTCAATGACACAAGTCTAGAAATAAATGAGACCCCTGTACCAACCTTACAAACTCAGAAAAAGGGTGAATGTGCCATTTGTTCACAAAAATATTTGCTGAAGAATGACAGCTGATTCAAGAGTGGCTCCGAGAAAGAAAGACACCAGGGAGGGCTCCCATCAACTCCGGCGGGAGCAGAAAAGCCGCCACAGCGTCTGCACTTCCTACCTGAAGGAGTAAATCTCATCGAGCCCATCGTCTCCTTCTAAAGACACCATCATCTTCTGCACCATACGAAGGCCTTCTTTCTGCTGCTCAGTCACGCCTTTTTGCCAAAAGGAGGGTCCACGGTGGTCTGAGCGCAAGCTGCCATCTCCTCTGTCCCCAGTTCCATCATTCTTCCCAATTGGAAAGGGCAAGCTATCAGGAAAGATCAGCAAGTTAGGAAGATAAGCTCTGATACCAAAAAAAAAAAAAAACAATGGGTTCCAATCCTGTAATTGTCACTAGCTATGAAAAAAGGTGCACATCAGTTGACCTTACCAAGTTTTATAACTCCCATCTGTCAAATGACACTTATCTACCTTAGACAATATTCAGTTTCAAGTGAACTGGTAAAAGGAACAATCTACTGGCTTACACAACTAAACGATAGAAACGCAGGGCTATATGTGCAGCACGGCTTGAGGAGGACCACAGTCATGGTCTCAAAAGCTTCAGTATCGGAACCCTTCACTATCTCTCTTCACATTCTGCTTTCATTTATCGTGAGCTATTTTCACTCTCTCAGAAAGACCTCTCCCACATTGCTTCTGAATACAATCATGCTCTGCTAAGATCTAAATGCCCCCAAAAAGTCTTACGTTGAAATTTAATCATCATTGTAACAGTATTAAGAAGAAAAACTGGGCTGGAGAGATGGCTTAGCAGTTAAGGCTTTTGCCTGCAAAGCCAAAGGATCCTGGTTTGATTCCCCAGGACCCACGTAAGCTGGATGCACTAGGGGGTGCATGTGTCTGGACATTGTTTGCAATGGCTAGAGGTCCTGATGTGCCCATTCTCTCCACCCCCGCTTCTCTCAAATAAAAATAAATAAGAGGAAAGACCTTTAAGAGGTGACTGTCACCAGATGGAACCCTCAGAAATGGTTGGAACGTTACAAAAGATATTAAAGGGAGTGCTGCTCGGCCTTCTGGCCTGTCTGCCACATGAAGACACAGCAGCAGGACTCATCTTGGAAGCAAAAATCCCTCACCAAACACACACTCTGCTTTGGCGCTGTGATCTTAGGACTTCCTTGCCACAAGAACTGTGAGGAGTTACTTCGTATTTGTACATACGTGCTTAAAGAACAGGAATGGAGCCGGGCTTGGTGGCACATGCCTTCAATCCCAGCACTCGGAAGGTAGAGGTAGGAGGATCCCCATGAGTTTGAAGCTACCCTGAGAATACAGAGTGAATTCCAGGTCAGCTTGGGCTAGAGCGAGACCCTACCTCAAAAACAAAAAACAAAAAAGAACAGGAATGGACTAAGACAAGCCCACACTGCCCAACTCTACTACCTAGGAAGGAATTAGTGTTTAATTCTCTGGCTTCAAATTAAAAAAAAAAAAAATCAGGAATAGAGCTGGAGGGCTGGAGAGATGGCTTAGTGATTAAGGCACTTGCCTACAAAGCCAAAGCACTCAGGTTCAATTCCCCAGGACCCATGTAAGCCAGATGCACAAGGTGGTGCATGCATCTGGAGTTCATTTGCTGCAGTTGAAAGCCCTGGCGCTCCCATTCTCTCTATCTGACTCTTTCTTTGTCTCTCCCCCCCCCCACCTCTCTCTCTCTCTCTCTCTCTCTCTCTCTCTCTCAAATAAATCAAATAAATTTTTAAAAAAGATTAAAGTTCTTGCCTGCGAAGCCTAGAGACCCAGGTTTGACTCCCCAGAACCCACATAAACCAGATGCATAAGGTGGCACATGCATATAAGATCACACGTGTACACAAGCTGGCACGTGCACCTGGAGTTCAACTGCAGTGGCTAGGGGTCCTAGCATGCCAATTCTCTCCCTCCCTCCCTCCCTCCCTCCCTCTCTCTCTCTCTCTCTCTCTCTCTCCCTCCCCCCCCCCCTCTCCCTCTCTCTCTCATTAAAAAAGATTAAAATCTCAATGACAGAAGAGCATTGGAGCCAGGAGGTTAAAGTTCAGGAAGAAATGCTTCCTGGAAAGTCCAGGGATATAATAAGCAAACCAGGCTCTGGGGGAGGAAAAGCCTATTAATAATCCCTCAAGGTCATTATAGGAAGTTAATGAGAGAATGCAGAGCTAAAGATGTCTGACTGACTGACCAGCAGTACTGTAAACAAAAATAAGGCCACAAAACATAAAATGCTTTAAAATTTAAATGTTATTGTAGACGTTGAATTCCTATACTGAAATCAGGAAACTGCTTGACAGAAGCTAAAACTCATTCTGTTCTTGTGTTTCACAGTAGTTATTTCATGAATCTATGTGGGAATTACTAATCACGAAATACATTAAATAATCAATATAAGAACTGAAAACCACTCAAATACATTTTATGATAAAATTCTATATGGCACTTAATAAATGCTTACAATCACATTTATTCCTCATTTAATAGGAGTGGCGGGTTCAGCCTCCGTTTTTCTAAAAAGCAGCTGAGATTAAATAACTTGGCTACAACCACACAGCTGGCAAGGACGGGAGCAGAGACTCAGCGGCGGCCGAAGGCCAACACTCCTGCTGGGGCACACCACTCCTCCTCCAACCCAGCACATGAAGCAGGTAGTATTTTCAGTTCACGCAACGTGTCTGTGTGGACAGATACTTAAAGGCAACTAATCATTTTGTTTATTACACTTTAAGCTTTCTGTGTAAACTTTTTCTACGTCTACTGGCATGACAGATTTGGCTGTCCTGCATTATCTATCAGCTAAAGTGCTTCCCTGTATGTGTGGCACATAGGACCAGGAAAAAGAAAAATGACATAAAAATGGGGGCTGGAGAGATGGCTTAGCAGTTAAGGCACTTGCCTGCAAAACCTAATGACTTGCCAGGCATGATGGCACATGTCTTTAATCTCAGCACTTGACAGGCAGAGGTAGGAGGACTGCTGTGAGTTTGAGGCCAGCCTGAGACTACATAGCGAATTCTAGGTCAGCCTCGACTAGAATGAGACCCTACCTTAAAAAGGCTGGAGAGATGGCTTAGTAGTTAAAGTGCTTACCTACAAAGCCTAAGGACCCAGATTCAATTCCCCAGTACCCACATAAGCCAGATTCACAAGGTGGCACATGCATCTGGAGTTGACTTGCAGTGGCTAGAGGCCCTAGGGCACCCATTTTCTCCCTCCCTCTCTCTCAAATAAGTATATAAAATAAAATAAACATGCCAGGCATGGTGGCACACACCTTTAATCTCAGTACTTGGGAGGCAGAGGTAGGAGTATCGCTGAGAGTTCGAGGCCACCCTGAGACAACATAGTTAATTGCAGGTCAGCCTAGACCAGAGTGAGACCCTACCTCGAAAACAAAAACTAAAATAAAAATAAAAACCTAACACCTGGAGCTCAATTCCCCATACTCATGTAAAGCTAGATGCACAAAGTGGCACAAGCATCTGGAGTTCATTTGTAGCAGCTAGAGGCCCTGGCATGCCCTTTCTCTCTGCCTGCCTGTCTGCCTGCCTCCCTGCCTCCTTCCCTCCCTCCCTCTCTCTCTCTCTCTCTCCCCCCCTCTCTCTCTCTCTCTGCATGTGTGTGTGTGTGTGTGTGTGTGTGTGTGTGTGTATCTATCTGTTTCTGATTGCAAATAATAATTTTTTTAACACCAGGGGTGGTGACGCATGCCTTTAATTCCATCACCAGGGAGGCAGAGGTGGGAGGATCACCATGAGTTCAAGGCCACCCTGAGACTCCATAGTGAATTCCAGGTCAGCCTGGGCTAGAATGAGACCTAACCTCGAAAAACCAAAAAATTTAAATAATAATAATTTCTTAAATGACATAAGAATGAAGAGTCAGGCAATTTTTCCCTGGAAAAATAAATTATAATGACAATTCTGTCTACCCTACATTTGACCAAAAGTAGGACTTCTCCAGTCAGTAGAACATTAAAAGTGACATCCAAGGGCTGGAGGAATGGCTTAGCGGTTAAGGCATTTGCCTGCAAAGCCAAAGGACCCAGGTTCGATTCCCTAGGACCCACATTAGCCAGATGCCCAAGGGGCACTAGCATCTGGAGTTCATTTGTAGTAGCTGGAGGCCCTGGCATGCCCATTCTCTCTCTCTCCTTCCCTCTCTCCCTTTTTCTCTGTCAAATAAATAAAAAAAAAGTATTTCTTAAAAAAAAAAAAATTTAAAGTGACATCCAAGGGCTGGAGAGATGGCTTAGCAGTTAAGGCATTTGCCTGCTATAGCAGACAGCTTCAGGTTCACTGAGATGAACTTCCAGACCAGGCACAGTTATGAAGGGATTTATTGAAGCTTACAGATCCAAGGAACGTTCCATAATGGCAGAAGCTGGCCTGCCTTCACAGGTCCAAGCAAAAAGAGAAACACAAGCCAAAAGCCAAAAGCCACACAGCACAGCATGCTTCAGGAACTCCTGCTAGGTACACTTTGCATATCTTTAGATGAAATCTCAAGCCCACCACCACACTTTAAGATCCACTCAGTGGCACTGCCTCCAGCCAGGTGGCATAAATGCAAACTACAAACTAATAAAACACTGAGTATATTGGGGGCCATCTATTCAAACTACCACACGTACAAAGCCTAAGAACACATGTTCAAATCTCCAAGTCCCACATAAGCAAGACACAGCATGCAATGTCACACATGCTCACAAGGGGCAAATACATGTGGTGTTCATCTTCAGGGCTGAAGGCCCTGGTGCACATTTGCTCGCTCTCTCTTTCTCTCTCAAAAAAAAATTGACATCCAAGGAACAAGCCTGTTCTGAACACAGTGATTTTGTCTTGCTAGTATTGTTAAATACAACTAGATCCACTGATCCAACACAGAATACACCAGACTTAAAGCTATAAACTCTGTATGCTGGTGGAGGTTTTAATATTTCATTTAGTTAGTTAGTTATTTGCTTTTTTGTTTGTTTGTTTGTTTTTTGGTTTTCCGAGGTAGGGTCTCACTCTGGTCCAGGCTGACCTGCAATTAACTCTGTCATCTCAGGGTGGCCTTGAACTCATGGCAATCCTCCTACCTCTGCCTCCCGAGTGCTGGGATTAAAGGCGTGCGCCACCACGCCCAGCTAGTTAGTTATTTGCAAGTGGAGAGATACAGAAGAGAGACCAAGAGACAGAGAGAGAGAGAGAGTAAATATAGGTGCACCAGGGCCTATCCCCTGCTGACAAACTCCAGATGCATGTGTCGCCATGTGCATCTGGCTTACATGGGTACTAGAGAATTGAACCTGGGTCCTTATGCCTCACAGGCAAGCACCTTAACCACTAAGCCATCTCTCCAGCCTGCTGGTGGATCTTTGCAGCACAGGAAAAAACCCTATCATTCCCCTCCCCCCCAAAAGTAACTGGTCAAATAACATGCAAGTGGCAGACAAGGTTCTGTTTCTTCTGCACACTTTGTTACCTGTATCAAAACATAAAAGGATAAAAAGCAGCTCTTTAAATGACACCTGGCGACAGTACCACAGAGCATGCTTCAGCCATGAGGAGACAGCCGAGATCACGAGCAGGGAGCAGACACTGAGCCCCCTTCTGCAGTGCTGGAAAACTTCAAGTCGACAGCAAGTGTCACTTCAAAAGCACTTAATTTCTCTGAAGTACCGCCTTAACAAGTACCAGTTTGATGGGTTATTCTCCACTCTTTTCTATACTGCCACAGAGAGAACTCCCTCTGCAATTTTAGGAGGTGCATACATGAGAGGGGTTCTTGATTCCCCATAGAAGAGGCCAAAGGCTCACCATTCGGAGCTAGAGGCTTTTCGGTACAGCTCTCAATTTGAAAAATGAATGCCCCTGATAAGATCAATAATTCAACATCCCCTATTACTACCACTTTGAGTAAAAACAGGACAAAAAGAAATAGGTTTCAAATGCAGAAGGAAGGATTAGTATAATGCAAAATTTTTAATGGAGAATGTAAGATAAAGTAAATACTGGAAGGGAAATTCAAGTTGCTAGGCAATAATAAACTATGAAATATATATTTTCTTCACAAATTTGTATACCCCATCTCTAAATACACAATAAGCACATTGTGTTTGATTAAATGTGCAAGCATCCTTTAGATCTGAGAAAGTGTTACTGACAGGTGCTGTATGTTAGGATTCCCAGCATGAAAGTTTTGTCTACCCAGATTTTAGCACTGTGTGCAGGACAAGGTTCTCTGAAATTTTAAGAAACCATCTGTTTGCTAATGTCTTCTATGCAGAAGGAGATAAACTGAATATCCTCAAAAGATGTCTGATGCCTTAATTCTTTGATCTACAAACAGTACACAAATGATTGGCTACCGAGTCAGTCTCTCTGTATTACTGTGTCACTCGCCTCCTTATTAGCCTGACGCAGAGAGCTCCACAAAGAATTATCAGGACAGGGAATCTGGGCAGTCAGTCTGCTAACAGATCACAACCCCGCCAAAAGAGAGAACTCCCGTGAACCAGTCTTTTATAAAGGTCTCACTCACTGCATGATGGATGACAAGATTTGTCTGTACATGTTACTCTTAGGATCTTACAAGAACTGAAGGGAGATGCCAGATTTCTTCAAGTTTGAATTATTATATCCAGCTGATCTTTGCTGAAGGGACTGCTGAGGTCAGTGAACACTCCAATGTGTCTCTTCTCAAACTTCTTTCCTCTAAAAAAGAGAAAAATATTATATGAAGAAATCATTCTCTTAGGCTGGAGAGATGGCTCAGCAGTTAAATGCACCTCCTTGCCAAACCTGCCCGCCTGGGTTCAGTTCTCCAGTGCCCATAGAAAGCCACGTGGCGCATGCTTCTGAAGTTCATTCACAGTGGCTAGAAGCCCTGGTACACCCATTCTCTCTCAAATAAACAAGTGAAATACTACAAAATCAAAAATATATGAAGGAAACTAAAATAAATCAAATACTTATTTCTCCCAAAGAAATTCCCACCAAATGTAGATCTTCCTTTTGTGTAAAACTTTTAAAAGCAAGAGACTGAACCACTGACTTCTATCAAATGTTCATTTTGCCAAGCTAATGTGCTATTTGATTAACATACCCTAGTATAATAAATGTATCAGCCCACACACACGCTTCAGGCCAGACTCAGCTCTGGCTTTCTTCAGGTGAGACACTTACACAGTTTCCCGCTGAATCAGATCCATGCACACGATCAGTGCATCCAGGACTCCGCGAGTTAAGGCCAGAGACAGTGCCAACAGTCCCTTCATCCCATTCACAAGCAACGTTTTCTTCAGCAAAATCCACAGGACTGGAAATTGTAGACATTGGGCTGTAGGATGTCGTAAAAGGACTTCTCCAAGCATCCTTCTTCCAGTTTCTTTTCTTTTCTTCTTTTTTTTTTTTTTTTTTTTTTGTTTGTTTTCCAAGGTAGGGTTTCACTCTTGCCCAGGCTGACCTGGAATTCACTATATAGTCTCAGGAAGGCCTTGAATTCATAGAGATCCTCCTACCTCTGCCTCCTGAGTGCTGGGATTAAAGGTGTGCACCACCACGCCCAGCTCAGTTTATTTTCTTAATGTATATTCACAAATACTACATATCAAAGTATATAGCATGGGGCTAGGAAAATGGCTCAGCAGTTAAAGGCACTTGCTTGCAAATCCTGCCAGCCCAAGCCACTCACATAAGCCAGATGCAAAGTGGCACAAGCATTTGGTGTTTGTTTGCAAGGCAAGAGGACTTGGTGCACCCATATACACACACATGCAAATAACTATAAATATATATATACATACACACACACACACACACACACACACACACACACACTTTTCATTTATTTATTTATTTGTTTATTTATTTATTTGGTTTTTCAAAGTAGGGTTCCCAGGCTGACCTAGAATTCACTATGTAGTCTTAGGATGGCCTCGAACTTATGGTGATCCTCCCACCTCTGCCTCCTGAGTGTATTAACAATTTTAATACATATACATAATGTATTTTGATCATAGTGCCTTTTTGATTGTTTTAATTTGTATCTTGTACATGCCAGGATATATACATTAAAAAATTATTTATTTATTTGTGCTGGGCGTGGTGGCACACACCTTTAATCACAGCACTCGGAGGCAGAGGTAGGAGGATTGCCGTGAGCTCAAGGCCACCTTGAAAATACAGAGTGAATTCCAGGTCAGCCTCGACTACAGTGAAACCCTACCTCAAAAAGTTAAGATAATAAAATTGTGAATAAATAATATTTTTGTTTGAAAAAAATAAAAAATGACTACACACTTCATTCATTTAACTAAAACTAATGATGCCACTTAACAGTAGCTAGAACTCATTTTGGGTGATTATGGTCCAAAAAGCATCATTTGCAAGTCACTCAAAGCACAGCAGCACCTCCCAGTGGTAAACGATGGTACTACCAGGTGTTTGGAAAAATATGACTATGCTCTTAAAATTAGGGCCATCCTGGCAGAAATTTAAAATCTCAATTTGAGCCGGGCGTGGTGGCGCACGCCTTTAATCCGAGCACTCGGGAGGCAGAGGTAGGAGGATCGCCATGAGTCCAAGGCCACCCTGAGATGACAGAGTTAATTCCAGGTCAGCCTGGACCAGAGTGAGACCCTACCTCGAAAAACCAAAAGAAAAAAAAATCTCAATTTGAAATAAAAAATCTGTCTAGATATAATCTGAATTTTGGCATAAAAACATCCTCCACCCATAAAACAAAGTAGGAAAAAACAAGCGCAGTGGTGCACGCCTTTAATCCTAGCAATTGGGAAGCAGAGTAGGAGGATCATCACGAGTTCTAGACCAGCCTGGGAATACAGAGTGAGTTCCAGGTTAGCCTAGGCTAGAGTGAGACCCTACCTTGAAAAAGTAAAACAAACCGGGCATGGTGGCACATGCCTTTAATCCCAGCACTTGGGAGACAGAGGTAGGAGGATCGCTGTGAGTTTGAGGCTACTCATCATGGAGCTTCCGCTCGAGCCTATAAGCCAAAATAAGCCTCTTTTTCCTACCAGCAATGAGCACCTGACTGCAACAGTAAATGACATGGTAGAGTCCAGATTCAAACTCAGGCCATCTGGCCTTAGAAAGTGTGCTTTTAAACCTTGTTTTATATCGTGTTTTGTTTCTACTAGAAAAACTGCAATATCCAGTGCAGGGATCAGAAGAGAGAAAGCAAACAGAAACGGGCTCTGGTGGTAGGCAGACGAGCACATACAAGAAAACTGTCCAGAATCTAAAATTCACCCGCAGGACATTGTAAGGAGCTGGTATCTTATATTCGTAGCTAAAGAACACAAAAGGTTAAAGCGTGAGATACAAGCTTGAAGCTCACCTGTCGTTGGACAAACATGGTCATCACCTTCTTTGCTTGTTCAAATGGGGATTCTTCTCCAGGAAAGGAGTTACTCAATGCCACGCCAACATCCATACACAGAACAATTGCCTAGGAACAAGGTCCCAAAGAGTGTGTGAGAATAAAGCAGTTACCAGATTCTGAATATGTCTCTCGTTTGTCACACTCACAGCACCTAACTGGCATTTAGGGAGGTAGGCAAAAGGGAGGGAAGAAGTTCTATGTACAGAATGTGTATAAGACATAGAGAGTTTTATTCTGGTTAACCCTTGAAAAGCTAGACTGTATCTGCCAGGAGAGGAGCATGTCCCCGGTAGTGACTGCCTCTGTGGCCCAAGCCCCAGAATAAAGCCGTGATGAGCAGATCGAGAGCCCATGTGTCAGCTATACTTCAGCTCTGTCCTGTTGAGCCTCACACGAGACAAACTGCAGGTGCTCTGCAGACACACCAGCATGAAAACAGACACCTGTAAGTCTCTGGATGGCATAGTTTACTATAAAGCATTTTTGTGGCAATAGGTGACTACTTATACATCCTAAGATGACACACTCCAACAATTTGAATCTGTTTGCAAATTAGGGACCTGAAATGACTAAGACCCCAAATCTGTTCCAGCAGAAGACACAGATGGGTAACAATAATGCCAGCACAATGTTAAATGATAGACCTGTGCAATAAGCACTAAAGAAAACAAGAGGAGACTGGAGATGGCTCAGCAGTTAAGGTGCTTGCCTGCAAAACCTAACGACCTGAGTTTGATTCCCAAGCACCCATGTAAAACTAGTTGCACAAAGTGGAGCATGCATCTGGAGTTCCTTTGCAGTGGCTACAGAGCCTGGCTGTGCCCATTCAGTCTCATTCTAATCCCCTCAACCTGCAAATAAAGAAGTAAATAAAAATTTAATAAATACTTTCAAAAAAAAAAAGAAAGAAACAGAGGGAACATCCACCCAAGACTGGTGGAGGAGACCCAAAAAATTGAGGCAACAAAGCAGAAACGTTTTCTTGAACCTCATCCTTGGATGTCTTAAAGAGTAAAGAATCAGGGCTGGAGAGATGGCTAAGCGGGTAAGGCGCTTGCCTGTGAAACCTAAGGACCCAGGTTCAATTCTCCATATCCCACGTAAGCCAGATGCACAAAGGTGAAGGTGAGGCAAGTGCAAGGTTGCACATGCCCACCAGATGGTGCAAGCATCTGGAGTTCGATTGCAGTGGCTGAGGCCCTGGCACGCTAATTCTTTCTTTCTTTGTCTCTCTCTCTCTGTCTGTAAAAAAATTAAACAAGAGTGAAGAGGGGCTGGGGAAACAGCTTAGTGGTTAGGGCGTTTGCCTGCAAAGCCTAAGGACCCTAGGTCAATTCCCCAGGAGCCATGTAAGCCAAATACACAAGGGGGTGCATGTGTCTGGAGTTTGTTTGCAGTGGCTGAAGGCCCTGGAACATCCATTCTCTCTTTCTGTCTCTTCCCCCCACCTCAAATAAATAAACAAAATAAAGGCATGAGCCACCATTCCTGCCTTAAAAAAAAAAAAAGAGTGAAGACTCACTGACATAAATAAGGAAGTTACAGACACAAAGAGCCCCAAAGGTCATAGGCAAAGACAAGTTGTGAGGCAGCAGTCACATACTAGGGATGAAGAAAATAAGACAAACCAAAAGGGAGACACCTGAAGTTCTACAAGCTTGCGATCTAAAACTTAACTGAATACAAGTTCAGAAGATCTGAACTAACAGCAACTCACAATTTCAGAGTGGATTATAAAACCAGTTAACAATACAATATAGCTTCAAGATTCCATCTGCACAGGTATTTTTTAGGTTGTATCAACACTATAATGAATTCAAGAAAAGACAGGTTATGGTAAAAATGCACGAGATTAGGGACTGGAGAGATGGCTTAACAGTTAAGCACTTGTCTGTGAAACCTAAGAACTCCGGTTGGAGGCTCGATTCCCCAGGACCCATGTAAGCCAGATGCACAAGGTGGTGCATGCATCTGAAGCTCGTTTGCAGTGGCTGGAGGCCCTGGGGCATCCATTCTTTTCTTTATCTTTCTCTCTCTCTCTCACTCTTTCTCTTTCTCTCTCTGCCTGCAAATTAAAAAAAATTCCCAGCAGGGAGTCAAGGGCACTGGAGATTGGTTGTTCAAATTCTTCTTTTGTTTATGTGTATTAAGTGAATGGGCAGATGAATGAATAAACCCTGATATTTTATCTTCCTCTAGTGACCAAAAAAAAATTTTAATTCCCTGTAATTTTCTGTTATTAATCTGAGAAAACAAGGTTCATAGATTCTCAGTAACACATTTTTCAGGGCTCTGAAAACAGCCTGGGTTCAAGTCCCTTTTCTAAAATTTATGATGGGACGCCTCGGTTTTCCCACTTGCAAGCTGGGGCCAGGTTTTCACTTCGAGGGGGTGGTTGCAAAGATGAAAATGAACTAGGCAATAAAAGGTTTAGGTGTGCGCTTTTGTGGGCTTTCAGCAAACTGGGGACACGAAAATTAGTACGGAGATAATAATGCACTTTACATTTGAAAAACTGCGTTGGCAAAAATCTCTGGTTCCACAAGCCTGCAGGGTAGGAGACTGCCTGGGCTATCTTCTGTTCTCATCAAGAATCCAGGTTCAGAAGCAGTCGAGAGGCCGAGCGAGAGCAGCGGCGGGCGGCGAGGAAGGCGGGC